>NC_062222.1:94090797-94705172 GCF_902686445.1 Sciurus carolinensis
ATCGGGTAGAACTCGATTGAGAATCCATTCAGTTCTGAGATTTTTTGGTTGTTGTTGTTCATAGACTCTTGAAATTGAACTTGAAATTGATCTATTTAAATTTCCTATGTTCTCTTGTTTCAATTTAGATAGATCCAATTAAACAAATTCAGGGTCATTTGTATACAAATGTTTTCATCCAAAAAGATGGTGAGGATTACTCCTTTAATTATGTTTTACATGTTGCCTGAGCAAGCTAAGAAGGAATTTTTATTAAATGCTTATTGTCCTTATAAGATGAGAAAATAAAATATTATATTGAAAGCCCCAATATCCCTATATAAACCAATTTTTTCTGTCAAAATTTATTAATAAAAAATATAATCAATTAATGTAAAGAGTCCAAAACATTTTGTTGCTATTGGATGTTTCTCCAAATGGATGAAACCATCAACACTGAAGAATGTTTCTGACAATCAACATAAAATTTTAACTATTAAGATATTAAGTACAGTAAATATGGCATTTTTAGTAACACCACAGTCTATTCTAGTTCATGTTAAAAATTTTCTAGCTGCTGGGCACATGCTTGTAATCTCAGTGACTTAAGAGACTGAAGCAGGGGGATTGCAAATTCAAAGCCACGCTCAACAATTTAGCAAGACCCTAAGCAACTTAGAGAGATCGTCTCAAAAAAATAAATCAAGCCAGCTAAGAATGTGGCCTTAGGGGTTAAATGTCCCAGAGTTCAATATGTGACATGCCAAAACAAACAAACAAACAAACAAACAAAAACAACAAAAAAGAAAAAGCAAAGAAAAGAAGAAAAAGAAAGAAAAAATAGAAAAAAAATTTGCCTAGTCTCATTTTTATCTTAAGCATCATAAGCTTTGTAATAGGATTAAATGACATTATGGCATTCTAATAAGTGAATGTCAATAATAAAATAGTACCGTATATCTAAAAAGAAACAGGTACCCCCACACTATATTACTGGGAAAAGTATTCAAATCCAAGATTTTAAAGTTTAGAGTTCTCAAGAAATAAAAATTGAAAATTTTCAAAACCTGTATTTCTTAAGTCATAAAAAATTGAATTCTAAAATGAACTATCCTTAAAGAATTAAAAAGTTCAATGTTAGCCAGACATTTTTAAATTTAGGGAGACTTGGAGTTTGGTTAATAGCAATAGCATAGCCATGTAATGGCCCTACTTATATCAGGGCCTTATAATTTGAGTGGATATTTTATGTCCACCATGTTTTTCAAGAATTCTTGGAACACCATAAATTATTGTAACACAATACACACTGACAACATTTAGAAAGCATTCTATCCTCTCTAGGGCTTATCGTGAGGAAAGTTATGTTTGTAAAATCCCATTATTTGTGTAACCTGACATAATAGCAAAACCTCAAAGGACTTGAAGTGAATTCTAGAAGTCACAGGAAATCTTAGTTTCAGTATTATCAGGATTTCAGGCATTCTGAACCATATGTTCAGTGACTACAGACATTTTCCCCTTTGATTCATAAGGCAGATTGATAAAAAATGAATTTCATATTGGTTTATGAATTTGATGTTTTAAATGGCCTATATAAATACTTAGTGATTAAATACTAATAGATAGTGAAGATTTACCGATAAATATTACAGAAATTTCATTAAGAAATTTTTTAAATTAAAAAAAAAAATTCATCTAGTTCTATGACCAAGGACACAAAGATTAATTTTAGTGAAAACCAATTCTTCCATTTCAATAAAATCATTATGTTCCTTTACAAAATTGTACATTATTTTTTATGATTAATTTTTTTCTTTTCACATTTTCAAATTATCTTTTGGTGCTATAAAAATTTTTAATACATTCTAGAATATTCAGTAAATGACCTTTCCAATAAGAACCAACATAGCATAGGTATTTTTATAAGCAAGAAAGCCCAAGTTAAAATATGTAGTTTATATTTCATATGTACAAAGAGGCAGAATTCAAAAAGTTGTGTTTCATTTTTTTCTGTATGAAACTTGGGAACATTGCCAATATCATTTGGCTTTTTGTGTGTGTGAGAACTGAATGTTAGCACACAAGAAGAACTGAGAATACTCCATGATCCACGATGCTCATCAAACCATAGTTAATATATTAATTACCTGAGTTTTTCTGTGTAATCTATTTCTGCTGTGTATTTTTTCTGCTCTTTCTTACATATCTTACTTTGTTGGTCTTTTTGTTATTTCATTTTGTTTCTTTTTTTGTTGTTTGTTTTAGTGATGATTATTTAGACAGCCCTTCACTGGTAAAAATGATATGCACTCTGCATTTCCTTCTGCCCAGGAAACTTCAATGCATCCACTTTCACAGGTAGTTAAATAGCCTTTATTTATTGGCTAAACAGTGTAAATTTATGTGCCTACCCAGCATCGTGTTGATCATTTTCATGAAAATTGTGTATTTCCCATGTAAAGCTCAAAATAAGACAAAGACTTCTCCATGTTGTTTCCTTTGATGAATGACATTTTTATTCTATTCTACACTTTATCATGGAGGAGTCCTTTCGAAGTTTTTTATTTGAGTGTCTCAGATTCAACTAAACATTTTGTGCAGTGCCAAAATGTGATCACCCTTCTCCAAGAGTTTTAAATATAAGCTTCTTGGTTAAGTGAGAAATTCATCAGTGACTCCTGGGCCACTAAGGATCAATGTAAGCTTACGTCTGTAGTTTTGTTCTTGCTTCATATGTTTCAGACTTTGAATGAGTATTTAAGTTTTCATTTTTTTTAAACATTTCTACATGTGTGGTGGAGATCATTTTTATGTTTGGACAAAAATAAGTAATAAATATTATCTGATTTACTTTTTAGAAGAATGTTTCAGGTTATATAAACATGGTGGAGCAAGAGTAGTGATATGATGACCAAATTGGAAGCTTCTGCAGTAGTCTTCACCTAAACCAATGCTTTCTTGAAGTGGTCTTAAGACAGGAAAAATTAGATGTGCTCAAATTAGGGACACGTTTTGGAAGGAGAATCTGTAGGACTAACTGGAAGATTAGAAGTTGATTGAACAAAAAACAGAAAATAAAGGTGATTTCCAGGTTTTCTAAAAATACATTATATTGTGTATACTTAAGATAGCGTGATACTATGGAATATAATAAATAATAAGTATGGTTACTATAAAGAAGAAGCAAATTAGCAAGTTCATCATTTCATGTAGTTTCTGATATTTTGGTTTATTGTCATAAGTGCAGCTTCTACTCATTCGACATGATTCCCACACAGTACAAATCTATCACTGTAGTCCTCATGTGGCACATTAGATCTCTAGACTTGTTCGCCTACATTTCTGTGACTTCATAGTCTCTGACCTGCATTTCCACATTTCCTTCTCCTGCTCACCCTTGGTAACCACCATTTTGTTTGTATATTTGAACATACTTTTTCAGTGTCACATATGTTAAAAGATAAAAATTGTTGACAGGGTGTTGGAAAGGGATCTCTCATATGCTGTTGATTGGAATGTAGATTTACACAGCCATTTTGAAAAATAGCATGAAGATTTCTAAATAAATGCTTAAAATAAGATACCATAAGGCTCAGCAATCCCTCTTCTGGGCATAGACCCAAAGGAAATGAAATCACCTCATCATAAGGATATTCACACTCCCATCCATGTTCTTTGCAGTGTAATTCACAATAGCCATGATATAGAAACAACCCAAGTGTGTGTCAATGAATGAATGGATAAGGAACTGTGATACACGTATACACTGGAAAAATCTAAAAAACAATTTCTAAGAATTTCACCCAAAGAACAGGGTAGATTCATGTTCATTCAATAAGGCAAAAATTAGATTATCACCAAATTCTCTAACAGTGATATTAGATCAACACTAAAAATGTAGTTCAGAATTGGTCAAAATTAATGACAACAGGTGCCTTAAATAGTTCAGAGAAAAGTTAATTTTACATTTGATGTCCTCATTTGATGAGAGTACAGATAAATAAGATACTTAAAGTGACGGGGGAATATTTTCATAAAATGCTGTCACTCAAACTCAGTGTTCAATATTCTGAATCTAAGATGTTTATAGGACGATCATGTGGATAGTTTATCAGGACTAATTAAAAAAAGATTGCATTTCCTAGGTAAAGTTTTGAGCTAAAAATTTTGAACGTGTTATCTAAGTTTCTGAAAGTAAGAAAATATGAATTTTCAGGGAATCATTGAATACATTTTACAAATCAATAACACCTATTAAAAAAAGCAAATACAATTATATAACAATATCTGTGAACTTTTTTGTCTCTTCTCACATTGTAGATTCATTTCACCTATAATTTAGCTTTATATACAACATGTACTCTTTGAAATAAGAATTCCACTAACATGTATTTCAATTTTAAACTTTGAAATTAACACCATTCTCCTTTACAAATAAATTGATTAAAATTAAGACCTAGAAGATTTCTTTATTAATACATTGTATGAATGCATTCTTGAATTTCTTCTGTTATGTAACATTCCTTCCAGACTGAAAGCCACAAACAACTACAGCACCATAACTGAACTTTGGCCAAAACACAGGAATTTATTTTAATGATCCCCATATTTTCAAATTCTTCACTTGAAGTGTAGGGCACTCTCTAGAGAGCAGAATCAATAAACCTTGAAGAATGCATATGGAACATTATTTAAACTAGGAGCTGAAGGGAAACTAGCAGATGCTAAGGAGCACTGAGGGTGAACTGCAGAAATCTGCCAGGGACAACAGGCACATAAATGAAACATGTATCCACAGGATGGTAAATGTGGAATAATGAGAATGGTGAGAAGAGAAAGAACAAGGAAGCCAGTCATCTGTCAGAGCAGGATGGGCCCTATGTCAGTGCATGTCCACAAAACTGGTATTTTCATTCATTCATTTAAGAAAAAGATTGAGGTTCCCAGTGCTGTGCTTAGTTCCAGAAGTATAGTTATATAAGATTCTGAAAGGAATATCGATCATTATGATATCGTTTGGGTACTCACAGCGGCATTCAATGGTACTATGGGAAGTCAAAGGAAGAATATTTGATGCAAACTAATTGGTTAGTGAAGGCATCTGCCAGGAGTTTAACTCTTCAAGAATATATTGCATTTAACCAGAAATGGAAAAGAAAACCTTCAAAGCAGAGAGAAAAGTAAGTTCAAGGCCAAAGAGTCAAAACCAATACATGCTCTTGGGGTTTGGCTAGTCCAAGGTGTCTACAGCTCAGAAAAGAGGTAAGCGCAGAAGAGATGAGGTCAGGGGTCTTTTAGAAAAAGCTGAGATCATAAACAACTTTGTGGATAGGTCAAGGAGTTTGTATATCTGTTTAAAAGTGATGGCGAGGTACTGAATTATTTTAAGCAGAAGGAAGAAATAAAAAGAGGTGTTCTTTGTCAGCAGGGTGGAGGATGTCATGCAGTGAGGCAATATCTATATTAGAATTTATAAAAGACACTGGTATTTAAGAAGCAGTAGTAAAGACAAAGTAAAGGGAGATTTTGCAAGAAAGAAGCCAATTATTAAACAATAAAATCCCTGGAAGTCTTTGAAATTCATTCATAGGTGCTCTACATTTAGATGATTTCTCTAAGAAAAATGTATAATGACTATCTATTAAAATAAATAGAAAATGAATAAATATAAAATTTGGTACAAATCCTGTGATTTTTTTTTAAGTTAGTAGCTAAGACAAGTTGAATGGAACTTTAACTTTCTAGAAAAGTTATATATCAAAAACTACTCTTCTGTTAACTGCTTGAAAGTGAAATGCCAGGATTTTGGCATGCTTCAGTGACTAATAGGATTAATAAAGACATTGTAAAACCTAACTTCACACAACTAGAAAACTGAAAACCTTCAAAACTATGCAATATTCTGTCTTCTCAGGAAACTTTTAAGAGAGGGGGTATGTCCATTAGTTTTTAAACTATTGCCTGATGATAGTGACTATTGCAAAGTAGACAATTATAGGAAAATAAAAGTATTTTTATATAAATGTCCAGTAACAAAGTTCCTGTTCAGTTATTAACTGTGGGGGTTCCCGGGAACCCCAGCCTTGGGCATGGTCAAGATGGCGCCTGACGCTGAGCCAAAAGCGGCCAGCTATACAGTAAACAACCAGCGAATTCCAATGATTGGCTAGTTAACGATGTGACTAGAGCATGCCCCCTCGTGTGCCCATCCTGCGCCTGCAGCTGTCCGCGTTTATCTCGTGTACTCTCCCCTGATTGATTGAAGTGTATATAAGCCTGGTGGGTGGGAGAGCGAGGGGGGGAACGGAACGAACGGAGCGGAAGAAGCGGCAGCGACGGCGGCGGCGACGGCCGCAGCAGCAGCAGCTGCAACTGGAGCGGAGCTGGAAGGAGGGAGTACGCGGGAGTGGAAGAAGCTGGGAAAAGGGAAGCTGGGAGTGCACAGAAGCTAGGGGTAAGAGAAGCGTAGGAAAGGAACTGTGCACAATAATCTTCCAAAGCTTTAGACATTTGTCGTGTCTCTCTCTGCGGCCAGAGGGGACCCGATAATTAACCTCTGTACTAATGATCAGAGTCACAGATTAAAATTAAGTATTTCAATATTTCATCTCTTTAATCATTTTTTTGAATAAAAATTTCTTAGAACTTTCAGTGAAGTAAATTACCGAGGAAAAAAATCACAGATATAAAGTAAGTAATCCAAAGAAGTAAGAAGTAATTAGGTAATTATTTAAGGATAGAGATACCAAAAAAGCATAGACTTACAAAAAAATGCAGTTAATTGAATGATACAAATGCATAAGTATTCAGAGTCATGAGAAGCCTGTGTTAAACAGGCAGGTGGGATGGGAGCAAATGCTTTCTGGCCAAGGTTACAGTGTCTATAATGAACTAAAAGTAAGAATATGAATTAACTGGGCACAAATGGGTGAGTAAACATGAATTAAATGGATAAAAGTGAGCAGAATATTCCACTGAAATCACGATTCCATCTTACAGTATATACACAGGGAACTGTCAGCCTTTGAGAAAGAGTCCCCAGGTTGAGTGTTCTATTTTTTTCACTCTAATGGCAGCAGGAAGGATGGATTTGAAGGTGACAAAGATAAACTCAAAAGGATGTGAAATTCCTCTAGGAGTCTAAACTAGATAAATGATAATCTCTCTTGGAAGTAGTACAAAGGATAGTCATTGGAATGAAAAATTAGTCAGATCTGAAAAATGGGAAGGTGTTTCAGAGCAACAACAGTGGAAATCAGTTCTATGGATGTAAACAATAGGGCTGTTGGGGTGAAGGAGTGACGGGACCAGAAACAGGAGTGTATGCACAAAAGACAATTATGAAGCACTGTTTGAGAAATGTGAAGTGGACAAATTCCTAGGAAACTTCCAGAATTAAAACGATACGAAAAGACTGAATAGCAATAAATCTTTATCACTTCAGAATCTGAATCCCTAATGCAAAATTTTTTCTACCAGTGATCCTCTAGGTATAGATGACTTTAAGCACAAATTTCAACAAATATTTGACTGATAAATTCTCTCAATTAGACAAAAATCTTCAAAGGAATAAAAAAGCAAGAACTTTCACAACTCAGTTAATGAGGCTTAAAAAATCTTTATGCCATATTCTGATAAGGACATTATAGAAAAATAAACTTATACACTAATATGTCTCAGAAACATGAAATCAGATTTTCTAAACACTATAAACAATTTAAATCCTGTAATATAAAAATAGCATTAATGATAAGAAAGCACAATCATTTATTAAAATATTGATAAATTTCTTTTGATAAAATTAAGAATTATTTTTCATCAATACATAGTTCAAGGTGAAAATGTAATTTAATCAATTATAGAAAATAATTTAACCTATATAACCAATAAGCCTTAATTTAGCTTATACGTTATTTTTAAAGTAGCAAAAATATTGGCAATCTAATTTTTCAAAAGCTGAGAAACATGATCATTTCAAAACCAAGCATCTCTAAAGAACTTTCAAATATAGAAAGATGTTCAACTCTCATGTAGTCAAGTTATCTAATTATACCAAGTATGAAATGCAGAATGTCCAACATTCAACAGAATGTTCAATTGTTTTGAAAAAGAGAGAGAGAAAAAATTGTTTAACAAAGTCATGATTATTTGAAGTGGTGGGACTTTTCATCTACTACATGAAGGAATACAAATTGCAAAATCCTCCTTTTGAAACTTACTTGGCATTATCTACTGAAGTTAAACAGGAAAATGCTTCATGAATCATCAAGTCCACTTGGAGGTACATACCCACCTGATATTCATGTGCATATTCTCCACAATTTTTACCACTGGCATTCACAGGAACACTACCCTATGTAATAAAATGAAAACAGCATAAACATCTACCAAGAGTTGATTAGATAGATTACTGTAAATGGAACACCATGCAACCTCCAAAATGGAATTATGTGCAATAGTTTACACATAAGTAGAGAAGGAAAGAAGCAAGGTGTGAAATGATCTGTACTGAACTATTGCATTCACATTGATCCAAAATACAAATTAAATTATCATGTTTCACGTGTAAATAAGAATACAAATAAGTCATATGTATAAAATTTATGATGACATTTATCTACAGGTAAGGGAATAAAAGATGTAAAAGTGGAAAGTGAGATTAACTGTCTTTTGGGAACTGGCAGTGTTTTATATTTTTATCACAGTTTTGGTCATGTGGATGCACTATTTGATAAATGATTGAGCTGTACCTTTTGTTTTGTATATTTTATCTTTGCTATATTTCTCAATGAAAAATATCAACAACTATACCTGACAGATAAATAAATGCTTGCTGTTTTAGTACTTTTTCAAATAGCCTAAAAATGTTTAAAATGACTTATAAGTGTGGAGTTTTTTCAATCTCTGCTGTTGTGCAAGAGTTTTGAACTCACTTATGAGGAAAGGGAACAACTAGAAAGAGAATGGAATTAATGCTTCACAGAAATTTTTATAAGGAATGTAAAATTTGGTACTCGATTTTTTGAGGGGATAAATAGAGAGATTTTCTTTCTTTTATGGATAGTTTACTAGTTTTTTATTTGTTTTTGTTTTTCCTTAAGAATAGTTTTGATCACAAAAAAAATTTCATTCCAAGATTACTGGCTCTCTAGAGAGTTCTACAGAAGGTCTAAGAGGATGTTCTGTTTTCAAACCATTCTCATATTTACATTTTTATAAGTTTTTTAGCAAAAGATATGAGCACCATCCTGTTGAAATGCCCACATTAAACAAAATTAGTAGAAGTAGGAAAATGATAGATAATGGAGATAGATTCTATAGTTAATTTTTGTAGGCGTGGAAAAAGGTCACACCTAAAATAATAGATTTTTTAAGTGTTAAATATAAAAACTTATTTTAATGCCTCCTTTTACCCTCACATCAAACTCCATTTCCAAAATACAAATGCTCCAGATCTGTGTACTAAATAGTTCATCTAAATATAAAACATTTTAAGGATACTGTTTATGCTACTTAAGTGTTAGAAGATTGATTTGACTATCAAAAATGTTAATGTTAATTTAGGCTATATAATTAGAAGTATAGTATTCAAAATAAATTGGATGGTAATACAAGTCTCTAGACTGAAATACAAACACATATATAGTAAACATCTCGTTAGAAATACAATAGTTTATTAGAAATACAAAGGTACAAGTATCTTACAGGAAAGTAGGCAGCATGGTGAACCCTCTGGTCACCATGACTAATAAAGTGTAGTTCCAAGAATTACAAACTATTATCATAGAGAAAAAGATATTAGATGGCCTGTTGTCTTAAGCTGTTCAAGGACAATTTTATATTGAATCAAATTCATTTTGCGTGCATTCTAATTTGTGTATTTAGAAATTAGAAATTGTGTTTTATTTTCCCTTAATTCTGAAAGATGAACTATTTAAAGAGACCCAGACTAAAGTGGACTTTGCCATCCTCAGGGGATGACTTCCTTGGTTGCCCAAGTGTTCACATCTGTCCAGTCAGTAGGAAGGAAAGTATCATGGAGGAGCACAGGTGGGCAGGGTGGGAAGAGTTGACAGTTGCTTCTATTTATATTCCTTTGTCTGGCAATGTCATAGGTTCATCCCTAACCTCCAAGGGGGTTGAGGAGTATATCCAGCTGAGTGTCTACAAAGTAAAGGATAACTTAGATTTTGGTTAGAACTTCTTCACAGAGATTACTTTGATTTGATAGAAGGGAAATTTGAATATTTTATTTAGGTAATTTTTGTGAATGGCTTTGTTTTCAAGGGCATTTCTTTAGAGTGGGCTACTAGTTACTGTTATATTTGCACATAGGATCTCAACTTTAATGCCATCAAATCTTCTGCTCTTGCCACACTGCCAGCCTCTACTGTGTCTTTCTAAAAGACAGATTTTACCATGTTACTTCTGAGCTTAAAACTTCAGTAGACAGTCATTGCCAGCTGAGTAACAAATTCTTAGTATTTCTTCAGTGTCTAACATAATGAGATTCTCTCATATTTCTCCATTCCTAACTTCACTTTCCCATTAGGATTCTATTCACATCCACATGGGATATCTTCCACTACTGGAATTACATATGCTTCAGAGCCATGGTCTGTAATTTTTACCTTCTCTCTCTTTACCTAGATAAATACTTACCTTTTATCTAGGTCTCAAAAGTCTTCTTATTGCTTACTTTTCAATCACCCATTCTGTCATCCTAATTGTAACTTAGATGACCTTGATACAGGTTTATACAAATCCCTGTTTTTCACTGAGAGCATATTGCATAGTTTTAATTACTTAAATAATTGATTGCAGTTATTCTGAAAAACCTATTTTCTCTAATAAAAGTTTGAAGTGTTAGTCACTAGTTCTGAGCCTATGACCAAAGCATAACAATCTCTTAACATGCAATTTATAATTAATGAAAAGCCTTATTGGTGGACATATATGTGTCCAACTATGTTCCTAATTACACTTAAAATTATTTGAAGTACTGGAGAACAAATAAAGCACCCAAAAGTAAAATTATTTCAGAAAATTATACTACTGAAATAAAAGAAACTGTTATTTTATAATTATTTATCCTATGGAAATATGCATCAGAAATTGACAATATAAACATATTATAAGAAATATAAAAATTCAGGGAAATTGGACCAGCACAAAGCAGTAATAAAAATGTATGTGAAGAAAGAGGGGATAAATGACATTTTAACAAAAGTCCAAAGTTAATTTAAGGAATAAATTATAAACATTTTAACAAATGTCACTAAAATACTAGGTATTTTGGTGAAAAATAACTATCAGTCTATTCCATACCATACACAAAAAGGTAGTAAACAGTAGCTCACAGATCTAAAGATTAAAATGTTTTAGCTCAAATATTAAGTATTTAACTAAATGATATACACAGAAGAAAATACATGTGGATTATTTTTACTTTAATAGGGAGTAAAGTTTTCTCAGAAAAAGTGCTACTGTTTTTTAAAAATGATAAACAGTACTTCTTCAACATTGAAAGTCTCCCCATCAAAAGACCCTAGTGAGAAAATGAAAAACCAGGCCACAACTTGGTTAAAAATATTTATAATAATTGTATTTGTCAAGGGAATTACATCAAGATTATATAGAGGATTTTTTTTTTACCTCTATAATAAAGATAAAAACAATTTAACTGGATATATAAAACAAATCCTGAAACTTGGTGGAAGAAACTGAAAACGCTTTATCATCTCATGTATCTGCGCGTTGACTGCAATCAATGGGCAGTTCTGCTGGCCATGGCAGCAGGGGTTTAGTCTGTCCTACTCGAATGGTAAAGAGAGCTCCTGCGGAAGTCTGATCCTAGGCGCTCCTCCAGGTGGACTTCCCCTCCAGGTGGCGTGCTGCCCTCTTGGCCTGTGTTTCTAACAGGATAAAAGGCCTTCTCGAATTTCAGGCTAAAAGACCCTCACGAAAAAATGCATAATGATGGCCAATATCCATATGAAAACTTGTTCAATATCATTTGTTAGAAACTAAGACTGCCATGAAGTGTCATTCACACTCATTGGAATGACTGAACAACACCAATCATTGGTAAGTATGTTGAGAAAGTGGAACATTCAGATAGAGCTCGCAGAATTTTAAAAAGGTAAAATCATTTTGAAAAACAAGTTGTAGTTTCTCATAATGAATTTTTCCATATTATTACTTTATGGCCTTACAGTTTCATGCCTAGCTATTTACCCATGACAAGTGAATACATTTATTAATGAAAAGACTTATAGAAAATGTCTATAACACTTTTATTTCTAAATATGGAACAATTCAAATATCTACCAAAGATCAAATAAAGTGTAAATAGTAAATTCAAAAGCAGAAAACTACTCAGCAGTCAAAAAGGAAAGACTATATGTATATATAACATGGATGAATCTCAAAACATTAAGTTGAACAAAAGAAGTCAAATGCAAACACCTATTGTAAAGTTTCACTCAGGAAATTCTAGAAAAGCAAATTAAACTAGTATAGTAGAATCTGTGTCAGTGACTTATGGGGCAGGGGAGACAATGATGCCCTGAGAGCAAAGGGACACAGCAGAAATTTCTGGATTGACTGAGGAATTGGTTACATTCTCCTGTATATTTTAAATCTTACCTTGATTAGAGCAATAACTACATGTTTTAGAATTTATCAAACATGGCTTAAAATTGGTACAGTTTATTAATGACATAAATAAAAATTGTTAAAAATTTCAGGAATGCATTTACCTACATAGTAGATATTGATAAAGAATATGTTGAGTACTGTAGCTATGTTTTCATTGGCAAACATACCTATTTTCATGATATTTGTATTTCAATTTAAGATATTTATTGCATATATCTTGTCAAGACAGATATGATTACTAAAATTCTAATTGTCTCATGCTTTTAGAAGATGAAATCATAATAAAAAGGCTTAGGAAAGATTATAGAGAAAAATAATAAAATAATAATTTTCCTTTTCACTTAGGAGAGAGTACTTCCTATTTTATGGAGAAAATAATTGAATATACTTCTCAAATCCACTTGGAAAATTAAGTAGCAGCAATACAGGAAACACTAATCCTTCATTAACTTGCAGCTGAATATGAAAATGCAAGGATTCATATAAAAGTGCAGTATGAAGAATGGTATTTCAAGAATCCTCATAGTGTTTGGACTGTAAAACATTCCAAAAAGCCAGAATAAATTGTCTTATGATGTCTCCTTTTTTCTTTGCCTTTCTGTTTTATTGTGTTCTTATTAGTACATTATAATTATACCTAGTATTAGGGTTCATTCTAACATATTTGTATATGTACATTGCTTCATTTAATTCCCGGATACTTTACTTTTCCTTCTAACTCCTGACCCTGTTCTTCTATTCTACTGATCTTCCATCTATTTACTCTAATTTATTGTTAATTGGTGCATTATATTTACACATAGAAATGTTTGATATGTTGAAACATTTACTTGGCATAATTTCATCACTTTCATCCCACAGGTCCTCCTCTTTCCCTCCCCTCCTTCTTTCCCTCCCTATTCTTTCTTCTATTTTCATGAGATCTCCTCTTCTTTAATACTTTCTCTCTAGCTTCCACATATGAGTGAAATCATTTGACCCTTGATTTTCTGAATCTGGCTTATTTTACATAGAATCATATTCTCCAGTTCCATCCATTTGCCAGCAAAGGTCAAAATTTCATTCTTCTTTAATTAATAGATTATTAAGAATGTGACTGGCCAACAGACAATTTGTGAGATCATTCCAGTACATGGTCAACAGTATAGGGCTCCAGTCATCTGGCACATGGCCATCAACAATGTATGAGGTATAGAAATATGCTAAGACCTATATGATAATGATTTAAAATGATAGACTGGGTACTGCAAAGAAAACACCATGAGACCCTGAACCTATTTTGAAGACTAATTTAATTTTATAATCATCTCATCTGTGCAAAGTGAAGGGTTGAGTTTTTATGCCAGGGTATCACTATGAGAGTACAACTGAACTAAAATTTCATTCTAATTGTCAAGGCTTTCTTAAAAATATCCCTTTGAGTCCTATTTAAAAATTTAAAAATTAAAACTTTGGGATGCTTAAACAATAAATCTATGTTGTTAGAGAAATAGATTTTACTTCTATTTAAAAGAAACCCAGGAAATCTCAGTTCTAGATTTATTCCTTTGTTGTGGTTTTGCCTAGAAATATTTATTATTCTAATACTGAGAGAAAGTTTTTAAGAAGACTACTTTAAATACATGATGAAATCATAGATGCCTCATTTTGAACTTCTTAAAATTTAAATATTTTTAAATTCATCTAGTGACGTATTTTGCATTGCTACAGAAACACAAAAAATGTGCTTGGTTTTTGGATTGCTTGTGTATACATATATAGCATCATGACTCATAAGCAAATGATTTATGAATAGTATATTTTTTTTCTTCCATTGATAAAAATAATACATTTAACAATCTTGGAGTCTTCATCAATTTTATGTAATGATAACAGATTCCATGAAAATTAAGCATTTAATACTCACATATGAAGAACGTTTATTCCAACTGGAAACTGGGCTGCCTATAGTTATGTTCTTTCCTATGGAAAGATGAAAAAGTTAATTAAAAATAGTTGCATAATCATGAATAGTAAATGAGTAAAACTGGTTGATTATAATTCAAGAGAATAAAGATATATAATTGTAGTATAATTAGTAAATAAACATGATTAGAATTATATTATTGTGTAAAATGAAGATACCCACCATTGCTTTTATAATGCATTCTTCTTGGGAGACTTGGTAGTTTACTCCATGCTCATTTCTTCTATTGGGTGAATGTGTCTACTGTGAGTAACACTGTCACAAATTTACTTTTTTCAGCTGTTAATTTTTTCCCACTCCAGAGTTATTTAAATAATTTATGTGATTTTAATAGGGAAAGTTTCAAGTTAATTTTATAAGAAATACTGAGCAAGGTTTTCACAGGAAAACTCAACTTCCAGAAAAGTTATTTTGCCAACCTGCCTCGTATCTCCTACATTATGTAATTATTTATGTAACTCTTTCTCTCACACATCTTAGGGGCCTCATTTCTACCAGAAAGAATGATCACCTAAGAGTTCCATGACCTTGACCCATCTTCCTTTTCACAAGGTTATGTTAAATGGTACATCAGTTCTGATTAGCCTAACTTCTACTTCCTTTTCCTCTTATCAACAACTGACAAGGATAAAACAACAATGACAAATTAACACCTCTTCAAATGGTGATAACATGTTCTGTTTGTTAATGTAGAAGTAATGGAAACAAAACTTTTGCATCATTAAAGACAAAATTAGGCAATAGACTGGAACTTGTTAAATGTAAATATGTAATCACTGATAAAAACCTGTGTTAAGTAAAATGAGAGAGAGAGAAAGAAAAAAAAAAACTTACTGAACCTAAAATATGGTTTGAAGTTTGCACAGGTACAATGGGAGAAATTTGCCAAGTGTCACATAATTATCCAGGAAGATGAGTACCTCAGAAGTGGAACTTGGGGATGTTCCTTCAGGAAATTTAAAAGGAAACACTGCAGTGGAAGCGACTCAGTATTCCCTGGAGTAACATGATCAGATGCTGACCATAACTGTGTCTGTCTCTCCCTTCCTCTCCCTCTGCCTACACATACTTTGTTGGGGCTAATGACACGTTAACTAACTCAGGCTGACTCCTTACTCCCTGGCAGGTGAGCAAGATCAAGTTCTCAAAGGCAGTTTCAAAAGTTAATGACGATAAATCAGACCACCATCAGGGATTGGTTAACAACAGTTCCCAGAACATGATCAGCTCATGCTTGCCATATAGTCCTATGGGACTCTCGCCTGCGTGAACCCCCGCCCCCTTGCTGACCTTTAAGCTGATTGGTTCCCGCCTAGCCTCACCCTACATAAAAGCTGTGTAATTCCTCAATAAAGGAGTTCCTCCTGTGACTGGTCTCCCTAATGCGTCTGATTGTCCTCCACCTGGAGAGCTGGGTGTAGGCGGTCAGTCGGCCCTAGCTTTCCCGGTCTGGCCTTGTTGGGGAGTGCTCCCTTCCCTTGTTGCTGGTGGAGAAGGGCAAGGGGGCTTAAGACCCTGACAATACATGGTGTGCCTTGGGGAATTGAATGAGTTTGGGAGGCAGTTAAAGTAATTCACTTTAAACTTTCATTTGTGATAAGTAAACAAGTAATATTTATCCTAAAACTTACACCCTTTTCTAAAGTACCACCCAGGTGTTTCATACAGTAAGATGAAGCAAACCTGTGACTATCTCTGATGTCTCACTGAACAATAAGTAAGGAAAGAACTTGACTGGGTCATTCTGACAGGCCTCAGACTCTCATTGTCTGTTCATACTTAGAGCTAGGAGAGTGGTAATTATTCCCAGAAAAGGCAGATTTTTTTCAATAGTACCGTGGCTTTTACCAAAACAAAGAGTGACAACATAAAATCTTTCTGTTTATTTTAGTTCACCATTGGGATAATCTTTAGAAGTAAAATGGTGAATCAGGCTTGAAAGGAAAAGAGTCATTGTCATAAGTTCCTACACCTCACCTAGACCCCAGACAAAATTCTCCTTCAATTTGGGACTCCACACATACCAGTTTGACTGGAGATATTTTACATGGGGAATATCTTACATGAGTCAAAAGGTAGTTTAATTTTCTACGACCAGCAAGGTGACTTATACATTTTGTTTCAAAATGATAATTGTGTTTTCCCCAGTACTATGAACCACATTTTCCTCACCTCACCCTTGTTGATTCCTCTGATAAGATGAATCCTGGGCTTTGATGTGCAGAAGCAAGGGGTCTGAAGAGGGTGATAAAACACACAGATTGCCTAGGAAAAGCAATAGTTCCTCAAGAAAGGGCCCAGGGTCTGTGAGTCTCACCTGTGTGCTCAGTGAAGTATAAATGATGAAATAAACCCATTGATGGTCAAGGTGCTCCCTTTAAGTGGAAGCAATGGGTCAGCTATTGACAAACTCCAAAAGTTCTAGAACAATGAGAATTTGATGTGCATTTGCAGCAACGATGAAAGCAAATAAGAAAAGATAGAGAGGCTAATAGGAGGAAAATTATTTCTGAAGTCAGAACACCACACTATGCTAAATTATCTTTTCTGGTTGCTGCGTAATGAATTTCAAATCAATAGTTCTAGTGCACACTTATATATAAAATTCCCAGCAAATGTATTTTACTTTTTAGCATTGTGGATAAAGCTGTTGTAGCAGAAAATTGCAAATGATTCAGAAATGGAAAATAACAGATGAGAAATTCTAAAAAAAACCTGACAAACATAGGGTAGAAGGGTTTTGGTTGGGAGGTATCAAAATAACTTTTGTGGAGAGAAACATTAATTTTGTAGCATTTGCATCATTCATGATGTTGGTGCCTGAAAATATTTCTCTCTAAATCTTTGACTTTTTCCGTTTACTATGATGCTGCTCTATGTACGTATTGTCTAAGTTAAGTGAGACTCTTCCTCTCAAGATTTTTATTTTTATCTTCCACAAAATGCCCTGCTCTACAAGAGCCTGTCTCATAGCTTTTCCTGATAACTGCTACAAATTTTATTTTAATCCTTTTTTCCTTTCAATTATACTCATGCTACTAAATATTTTTCAGTTGAGATTGAACAATGAGGGATTATTAAGGAAAAGCAAAGAGAAAACTTACTTATCCGCCTACCAAGCTTTTACATTGTATACAGTTGTTTATTCCAGTATGCTTTACAAGTCGCAAAACCAAAAGCTACATGTTTGTGTTGTCTGTGGGTGGACATGTGTGAGCACAGTATCTCTGTTCTCTGTATTATGTCTATATGACACTAAATTCACTATATAGAAAAAGTGCCAAATGTGCTTGCCACATAATACCTGGAAACCAGATTTGTGACTCTTGTCAAAGAGATTTCAATCAGTTGAATCACTTTTTTTTTTTTCTGACCAATTGGCTTATCGAAGCAGAAATTTATTCAAAGGGTTCTGCTCTTTTATCTCAAATATCAGATTTATTAGTTTATTTTCCTTCAAGAAGATTACCTTTCTTTGACTGGAATCATTATATTTTATAAATATCCACATTTCAGTTCCTTTGGTCTATTTATGTTAGAAATTGAGGCTTCAAAGTGGTCAGGATAACTGATCCCTTTGGAGTTTAATCAGTGAGAACCTATATGCAGAGAACAGTGAGCAAACACATCTTTTTTTGTCTCTAACCATGTCTTTGTACACAAATATGACAATTGGGAATAAAGTCTATAGTTCAATTACAAGTAATATTATTATGTGGTCACAGCTTCAAAGACTCTTCTATATGTTGGCAATCAAAGCAGATGTGGTTTCTATTCAAATTTTCATTTCCCTGAATATGCATAACCTCTTCATCACTGAAGAGCTAGCCAATGTTGAGAATTCATATGCAAACATGGCATTCAAAACCCACAAAAAGATTTTTCATTACAAAAGAAAATTAAAATTGCCATTTAAAATAGAAGATGGAAAGTTGGGACAAAGATCAAACTATACAATGAGAGGATAATACTATGCATGAAAAGAAGAGAAGGGAAAAATAGTGCAAAGTAAGAGGATTTTTGATTAAGATGTAATATAATGAACACCTTATATATGATCAACATTGTAGAAAACATGAACTCAATGGAAATAATAGACATAAAATAAGCTGAAGACAAGTTTAATACAATTTTTGAAAAATTTGAATACAAAGTTACTTGAACAATTATAAGACTATAAATCAAGGCTTGATTTGTGTGACAAAAGGCAAAAATTATTGATACAGAACCTTTAGAAATGAGGAAACCTAGTCTGGAATTAAAACATTAGTGGCAATTTTTTCCTGTTTTTTTTTTTTTTGGTACCCAGGGATTGAACTCAAGGACATTTAACAACTGAGCCATACCACCGGCCCTTTTTATTTTTTACTTTGAGACAAGATCTTGCTAGGATGCATACAGCCTTGGTAAGTTGCAGAGGCTTGCTTCCAACCTGCAATCCTCCTGCTTTAGCCTCCCAAGCTGCTGGAATTACAGACATGCACCACCAGGCCCAGATGGAAGCAGATTTGTGGTAAATGCTGAAACCAGGATGAAGATTCATGTAATCCAGATGGAATATGACTATGTCAATGAGAAAGGGGTCAGTCTGGTCTCTTAAGTGAGGGGAAGCAGGAACAATTCGAGCATGTGTTTCCTGTGTTTGCTGTAACAGATTACCACAGACCTAGTGGCTCAAATAACAGAAATTTATTCCCTCAGAATTCCTGTGACAGAAATCCAAATTAGTAACACTATACTAAAATGGATCACAAGACTACCCTCCTCTGAAGGCACTAATGGACACTCTGATTCCTGCATCTCTGGCTTCCAGTTTCCCTGGCATTCCTTGGTTTATGTCTCTAGTCTCCTCCTTTTTATAACATTGCTTTCTTATTTTTCCATTTGTGTGGAATTTTTTCTTGTATTCTTTTATATGAACACTTGTCATTGCTTTTAGAATCCATTCCAGTAATTCCAGGATAACTACTCCATTTCAAAATCCTTAATTTAACCCTACCTGCAAATGCCTTTTTTTTCCATACAAGAACATTTCAGAGATTAAGAAACGGACCCTCAAGCTTTGTTCCATTATCTGGTTACCACAGCCTAACAGTTTTGTGAAAGGGCAATGGGGCAGAGTCAAACAGGTAACCAAAAGAGGCTTATGGAGGAGAGAGAAGCAAAATGTTGGATAAGAAACTGGAACTATTTTATTAATGACCTTAAAACTCAGTGAAATTTACACCTAATAATATCATAGATGAACTCTCAATCTATTTTGTCTTCATAAGCCCTTTTACAAAATAATATCATTCCACAAATTTCCTTTTGATGTTTTTATCATTCTAATTTTGAGAGTTTACTATAAAAGCACTCAATACTAATATTCTTGCAAAGGTACATGATCTTATGACCATAGTGATCCTGCTGAAATTGGTAGAATATATTTAATAATCTATGTGAAATTTCCAAATACATATGTCAATGATTTGATCAACAGGCTCAATTTTAAGTATTTCAATTCAATTTTATCATGTCTCAAATGTTGCTTAAAAAACAGCAGCACTTAGAAATTTCAAAAATCTTACTATCTGCACTCCATACTAATAACATAGTTTGTTGGAATAAACAGAAATATATATTTCAGACTGATCTCATAAATTTAAATATGAAAACTATTACCACCTTTTTAATCAAAAATTTAGAATTTAAAAGAAGATACTGTTTTATATATTTTGTAATATGCTTTTACTTCAGTCTGACCATTTAATTTTCTTCTTATTTATCTAAAACATAAGAAGCAACCTTTAATTGCCTCATAATTTTATGACTGACAAAATCCAAGAGGGGTATATCCCTCTAGTTGACTCTACAACTTACAATCTAGGAATTATAGTCTGGATTTTTCATTAAACTTTTTATTTCATTTATGAATCCCTCTCTAAAAATGCATTAGAAAAAATTTCATAAAATGTTTTAAAATTAATGCATTCTACTGTCATGTACAACTAATTAGAACAAATAAAATAAAAAATTAAAAATTAAAAAAATGCAGTGTATTACCTACTTTTTCCATTAAATAATTCATGAGAAGCTCTATTTAATAACCATCAAACTTAGCAATAATCACCACTCTGATCCACAAGAATTTATTTTTAATTATTTGATTTCTTTGTTAATATATATTGTATATTGATTTATATTTTGTTTTCCATACATTTTTCTACATTAGTAATGAAGTATAAAAAAATCATGCAATTTTCTGTAACACATTTTGGGCAATAAATGGTTCTCAACCTAATTTTATTGATATAAGAAAGCTACTGAACCAATGTTGAGAATTCAGAAAATGTTAGTAAAATGATTTTAACAGAACATTCCAGTTAACATATTATTAATTCTAACAGTAAAATTTATTTGTATCAGGGATAGCAACATATCCCTATCTGAAAAAACTCCACATAGTAATTAAAAACAAACCTTCCTTGTGATATTTTGCTACAATCAAAGAAAATAAAATGTTCGAATGGGTAAGATTACTTTCAGCAGTTTGAGAAATCCAGGTGTTCAGCATCATATTTCATTATCATGTTTAACTATTATATTTAACTATGTGCCATAAAAATAAAAGTTCTGAATTATATAATTTAGGTTGAAGGACACTTTCAGTGAAAATAGCATTAACAGTGGAAAAATCAGTAGCTTGATACAGTGGGAAAAAAAAATCGGGTTAAATCAAAACATCATTTGAATTTCAGCTGAAATGCAAGCACATTTTGTGCTTTTGAGCAAGTTTCCATTTCAGAGCCTAAACATTTTTATATGCAATGTAGAGATAATGTATTCATTTATTGCCTTTAACAGTAAATGAGACCTATTTACTATGAATAGCTAATAATATGGACGACAGACACTATGTAAAACAGTAAGTATCATGTTAACTTATTTAATCCCCACAATAACTCAGTAAGTAAAATACGTATAAATTCTATTTTGTAGTGCATACAGTATGTCATATAGTTAGATGAAAGGGCCAGAATTAAGATTTAAGCAGTCTTTCTCTAGAGCGCTTGCTATTAAACTCACAGTAAGCTGTTTTTCTAGAAAGTATTTGATATGGTACCTGGACTGTAGAACATGCTCAACAAATGATAGCTGGAGTCTTTTAAAATTTCTTGCTTACATTCCAAAGGTATATTTGTTCTTGTTTATCCAGTAAAATTTTCCAACTCCCAATTTCCTAGTTTGTATAATTAAAAGATGGATCTCATTGTTTCCTCTTAAATGGCAAATTCTGATGATGACTGTGTATTAAGCTTATAAAGTTATAGGCAAAGATAAATTTTTTTAAGAAATTAATTTCTGTCAATTCTTCTTATCCTACATAAGATATTCAATATATAAGCATTTTTATGAAAAAAATATTAAAATCAGGAGTTAAGCTCAAAAAATTTCAATAAGGTGACTATATAAAATAACTTATACTTTCCTTATGGCACACTATTTAGCACAGTATTTGTCTCTACCTGAAAAATCTACATATTTCTAAGAAAATTAATTCAGGAAAATGATTCTGGATGATGGCAATATTCACATATGAATAAACTGAACTTCAGAAATTTTGTGTATGAAAGAGTGCATTTGGATAAATGAAATGAATTTCATCTGCTTAAACATTGCTCAAAAAATCATTCAAAATAGTTTGGGTATCTTCTTTCGCCAAAGACTCCCCAATATAATTATGGTTAAATTTAATAAGCATTTGTTGGAATTTATTGTCAAGTACTACAGAGACATTGTGGGATGGGAGTGGGGTGTGTAAAACACCATCCACAGAGGCCGGCTTTTCCAGAGTCAAATACACACACACACATACACACACATATAAAGCAGATTGAGCTGAATAACTGCATATGTCTATTTTTCTGTGTGTGTGTGCATGTGCATTCAGAGGTGAAAATGCAATTTTTTTACATTAGGTAATATAAAAGAAAACCAGAGATTATAAATTGCTGACAGGTCCAAATAACTGAAGATGAAATTGAGATCAATGTAACACATTACACAGGATTTTTACTGACAGCAACCACAGGGGTGTAGACTCATGCCCAGTAAACTGGAATAATAGCATTACTTTTCAAAAGTTTTAAAACATTTTTAAATGAACACTTGTTATAGTTCTTTCAATTCTGCTAAAACTTAGAACCACACTTAAATGATTAAAGCAGGATAAAACAGCAGCAATGAACTCTTCTTTGATCAGAGACTTTTGATCCAACTTTGAAAAACAGTTTCGAGTCCTCCCAAGTCAAGTGTCTGAGACAAGTACAAGTGCTAAATTCAGATGAGTGAGGGAAAATACATGACTTGTGGGGACCCATTGGTAGGTAAAGTTTTGACTTTACTTTTAATTTTTTACAGACTATGATGTCAATATATTCACCTAATGATTTGAGAAGAACAGAATGTAGCTATACTTTAAAAAACTGTGAAGACTTATTACCTTGGAAAGGTGATCTTGTAGTACAGTTTTCTTAACTTGTATTTAAGTTGCAGTAGTGTCTGAAGCCTGAGTAGTATTCTAAAGTCAGCTTGGCTATCATAGTGGTTGTTCTTATTGAAAGAATAAATGCACTTATTGGAAATTCCACTGGTTTTAATTTTGTGTAAGCATTCTGAGATGGTGAAGATGCAACGTAATAGTGGTTTTAATTAAATACAACTTTATTTATCTCTGATGTAATAGCAGGAGAATAATCCATCCCAGAATGATGAGCGAACATCATGGTGTCATGGAGGGAGATCTTGCACCCTGTGGTTCTGCTTTCATTTGGCATAGTCCTCCTAACCTATGGCCCCAGAGGATCCATTGCCATACTGAATTCACAAACACAGTGGAGGCCACAGAAAGGATGGTGGAGTCACTCTTTAGAAGTGAGAACTTTAATTTCCTGTTTTCCAGTACCCATCACATTATATTCCTCAGCACTTTCATGTGTCTACATTTAACTGATTGAGGAAGGAAGTCTTCATATGCTCGTGCCACATACCATGTGCCTACTTGTAATCTCTATTTTCTATAGAAAAATGGGAGTCAGATGCTCAGTGACAACAAGCAGTTTCTACCACAATAATTCTTAATCTTGTATGGAAGGTGGTTTCTGACGCTCAGGAATTGATCTGTTTTGATTGATAATTAGAAGAAAAATTTCAGACTCAGAACCAATCTTTGATGGAAATGCACAGGGTTAATAGAGCTGAGGGAAATGGTGCTGGGGCGTGAGCAGTTGAGGAAGATTCTTCTCTGTGACCTAGAACAGCATAGGCTGAGCCATAGTGATACATACGACATTTAAACTCAGTGTAGAGTCTGACGAGGATTCTTCCTCTTACCTTATAGAAGGAAAACATGAAAAGGAGAATTTATGCACACTGGCAATTCCAGCAACTCAGGAGTCTAAAAGAGGAAGGTCACAAGTTTGAGAATAGCCTGGACATTTAGTGAGTCCTCTGTCTTAAAAAAAAAAAGAAAGAAAAGGGTTGGTGATATGAAGATGTAGTTCAATGGTAGAGCACCCCAAACCCCTGGGTTCAGTCCCCAGAACTGCAAAAAAAAAAAAAGAATTAATTTATGATTGTGTGTTGGGAGCAACAAATGAATATGGGGATCTTGAACTGTCCAGAGACAGAGATGATACCTCTCTTAGGAATTTCTCCATGCAAAGGCGTGGATGGAAGATTGCCCAGTTGCAATGGTGAAGCACTGATCAAAGGAAGATTTTTGCCAGCCACAGAATTTATCAGTTCATGACGTGTAAGGTCCAAACACCAGTCGCCCTCGGGTACAGAATTATGGGTGCAAGCTGATTACTATAATTGGGCTGTTCATACCTTTGCTCTTGGTTCTGTTTTAAATTAACTTTCTCACGATAAATCCCTTTAATATTAAAACCTATATAAGAAACATGCTGAGTTTGCCCATGGTCAGTCTTCCACCATCAGAGATGGTGGCACGCTTTTTTCTCTATTTTTGTGTCTGTTTGTCTTTTCTCAATCTCCTTACCACCAGGTTCAGGTTCCGGAACCTGAATGAACAGCTATGAGGGAAGTGGCAATTATTAATTTTTGTAAAGATTTTTCAAATATTTTCCATTTTCTCTCGCTGTTATTCATTAATGTTATCATACCAGTTACTTAAGTCTAAAAGACAAAATAAATAAATAAATCCTGTTTTCAATTCAATTAAGAAATACAAAAAAAAAGTATAATAAATGTGATTGTCAGAGGCCTCTGGCATTCCAATTTTGTAAATTTTTCTAGGGTCTTTCATAACCATGACCCAGAAGCTTAAGTATATTCCTACCTGAGAAATGATCTGCTGTGTATTACATTGTATTCCATGAAGATGTAATGTCTCTTATGTAATCCAGTTTAATAAGATCTTAAACTAAAATCCTATTTATAAAAATTAAATTTGGAAGGAAAAAGTAAATTTAATAAAATCTCTAAGTCTCAGCATTTCTAAACTTGTTAGAGTGTTTGTGGTATTTGGCAAAGTCCTTTGAAAAAAATTATATACAAACCAAAAGTAAAGTTGACATTATGATCTTGCTTCTTTTAACAGTAGCCAGCGTGATCATTTAAGAACTAGTCTTCTCATGTAACTTTGCTCAAAGCATGTCAGTGGATCTCCAGTTCCTTCAATGAAAGCCAGAGTCTTCCACTTGAACAAAACTACTGCATGGTCTTATTTTCCTCCTCTGACTTGTTTTCCTTGCTAACTTAGTTCACAATAGTTGCTTACTCTCCCTACTATTCCCAGAACTTATCAACTATTTTTGGAATTCTGACTCAAAGCCTTTCAGTTGCCTCTACCTGGAGTATTTGTATTCAAGATTATCAAGAGGATTTGCTCCCTTACTTCATGATGTCTTTGTTCAAAATGTCACCAAGTCAGAAAGTCATTGTCTGATTAGACTATTTGAAACAATACATTCTTGACTGTCTCTGTCCTTGTAAGCTGATTTAGTTTGTTTCTTCTTTCTTAGAATTCATGCATTTAACTAATTGTTTGTTGTCATTGTCTTTCGTTTCCCTATAATATAATTCCCAGGAGAGGAAGGACTTTCAGTGTTCCTGTACATGGTCAAATCCAAGGCTAGTAAGATCTGTGGGCTCTCAATAAATATATCTAGGGGGAAAAAAAAGGATAAAAATATATGTCTGGTAGAATTTCTAATAGAAGAAAGCAGGTAGTGTTTGGACAAAGCCTCTCTTGATTTTGAAGCCAACCAATAACTTTGGTGGATTTGCTAGAAAAGTTCAAAACTTCAATCAGGCAACTGAAAATTTCATCTTGAACTTGGTTCAGTGTTATTGCTCAGAAGACTTCACCTATTGTCTCATCCAAGTTAACACCAACATGTTATCTATAGCATTCATACTGTTTTTTTTTTTTCAAATATGATTTGACGTTGAATTAAGTTCATTATATGTTGATAAAGCAGGGCTCTTTATCCAAGATCAAAGTATTCTTACACAAAAATAGTTCCCTGAATCAGTCAGTCACACATGTCTAAGGAAATGCTATGGTAATTTATGTCCCTGTAAGGATAAGTGGTTAGAACTACAACACATGCAAAGAGTTGTCTTGTAAAAATGTGTCAATGATTTGAGAACAGACCTATTGAACTATCTTAATTTTAATCATAAGTATAACCTTAAGGGATGAAACCCAAGTTCTTGTCTCAGAGTGTTACAACTTCTTCACAACAACATATCTTTGCTCTCAGAGAACAAAGGAAAATAGAGCTATTGCTGCAGAAATAGAATTCATAAGAATATCAGTTGCAGTTTCCCTAGGGACACACTAGCAGAAAATTGCAAGATATCATTTCAGTAAGGGATAAAAGTAATTCCAGGAGGTTTGGAGAAACCAAACAACTTCCTGACTCATCTATGAAAGGGCCCACAGGCCCCATTTCAAGTCAAGTGAAATAACAGTAAATATTTGCAAAGTAAATTAAACTGTACCCAGAGACTTTAATAAATAAAAGGTCAAAAGAATATAATATGACACTTTTAGCTCTCTCAAAATTATAAGTGAAATTTGATTGCAAAGGAGGAAAAAAATGACAAAAGAAAATAAGAATAAAAGGAGCTGTTGAAGAGCTGCTTGTTTTACCTTTATTCTTAGAATTAAATTTGAATCACAAAATGGCCAGGAAATATAAAATGTAACAGGTAATTAGTAAACAAAGATACCTAAAATTTTCATTTTGAATAGTACTGGAAAGACAGCAACAAAAGTATTTTAAAAAGTGATTTGAATCAGAAAAGTAGAATATTTATTTTACTAAATTAGAATAAGGAACTACAGAAAAATTTCACCTGGGGAAAGAATTCTTCTAGGAACAACCTCAGATATTTTTTTTTCTATTTCTGTGTTTTAGCTGTCCTTAAAATATGTAGTGTAAAATCAAATCTCCTACAAGTTCAATGAACTATGTAGCCAAAATATCTATTCTGAAGCACTGTTCACATATTTTTTTGATTTTTTTATTTTCATTAGAAGTTAATGACTTCTGTAACATAAATTAGAATTAGATACTAGTCATAATAACAACTGAAATATTATAAGGAATGTGCTCAGCCTGACAAATTCCCTTTAAGCTGACATTTAGCATTTGTATTTTTAAGAAACCATGAAACAAAACATCTAGGACCATATGAGAGGCTACAAGAAAATACAGTCTAAAGGTTTGTCAGTCATCCAGTGTGTGCTGGGGCATAGCCCCTTGTGCTGTGCAGGAATCTCAAACTGGTCATGCATTCAACTGATTTGACTTTGGTAGTGTATTTTTTGTTCTTTTTTCATGATTGATTTTAGCTGATGTATCTAAAAGCTTAAGTGATCCTCAATTCCTCTTTTCTTCACACCCCTCCAGAACACTAAAATCTATCTGTATTTATCCACATGTAATGCCACTGCACAAATTCAAGCCCTTATCATTTCAATTCTGCATTGTGGCAACCCCCTCAATATTCTGTCTCTGTCTGCCTTACATTCAACTGAACCATCCCACCTCAAAACAATGAATGAAAACATGAAATCTTCCCATGTCAGAGCTTGAGATACTTCAAATATTCTCTACCACAGAGTTGAAGCCCCAGAGGGTAACATTTAAGTTTATCTGTGACTGGGGCTTTTACTATGCACTATAGCCTCAGCCCCATTCACTGATATTATTGTGGCTCCATAAACAATTCATGTCATTTCTTGACCCTCGCCACCAACTTCACTCAAATGTTTTAAAGTGTGCATTTAAAATGTGTATTTGTTTAATGTCTGGAATAATTAATAATAGCAGCAGCAGTAGTAGTAGTAGTAGTAATAACAGTAGTGGTAGTAGTAGTAATAATAATAATAATAGTAGAAGTAGTAGTAATAATAATAATAATAACAAATATGACTTTTTAGTTCTAATTTTATAATTCTATATCAGGCACTAAGTCTTATGCATATGGAAATGAATTTAAGTCTAATAATAGTCCTATAAGAGATTCTGTAAGAGATGTATTGTTCCTCCCACTTTACACATTAAGGACCTGAGCCACCTATATTCTAATCATATTACTCAAGCTTGGTTTTAAGTGAGTTTGGGATCAAAAATATAAACTCAGGCAGTCTGTTTCCGGATTTCGTGCTATTAAACATTTTATACTGGTGTTTACACATTTTTCTAAAACTAAACTTAGGATCTCCATCTTCCAGAATATTCCTTAATTTGTTCTTTCTTTCTTTTTTTTTTTTTTTTTCCCTGAGATAAAGTACAGTGCTGTTTCTCTGTGTTGATCTTATAGATTGCTTTGTCTTCAATGAAATTGGAGCAAGCTGCTGGCTATAGGCTATAGGCCCTGCCAAACAGGACTTCACATCTGTTTCCTGTTTGCAACACTAGCATTTACAAGTTTCAGAGCATTAACTGAGAAATGTTGATTGCACCCTTTCCTTATTGTTCATGGGAATCGAGAATACACATGCTACTCTTCCAGGTTTCTCAGTAGTTCTATGTGTGTGGGTCAATTTTTTTTTTTTCCGGGTTAAAAATTAAGATAAAAGTACCAACTCACACACCTTGTTGAGAAATAATTAGGTAATATATGTGTTCATTATAAGACAAAGAAAGATTAATAAATTGCCTCTGCTAATTTTACCTTTGTTCTAAGAAAATTTTCAGTCATAGATGTCAATTTTGAATTTAAATCATTTGTTACTGATATTGATTTCACTGTATTTAATGCATCATATTTTTGCACTTAATTTCTTTTCTTTCCTTTTTGTTTTTGTTTTCTTTTACTTTAAAAAATGTAACCTAATGAAACAACCCCAGGAAAATTGCTATGATTTAATGCATATTTTTCAATTGTATTTGATATCCTGAAGTCCCAATAAGTACAGATAATGTCTGAAAACAGGGGCACATTATTAAAAAGGCATTATTCTAAGGCCAGAAAGTTCTAATATTATTATTTTTTTTTAGGTATATCCATTTCAAGTCTACTCTACTCCTGCTAGAATCTTCTCAGGAATTTTCTCTTTTAGACATCTTATGTCTTTCTACATACTTCATAAAAAAATTTTTGTTTATGGAATTTTTTTGTAAACTAACCTTTAGTAAGATGCAAATAATCTTATCTTTAGAAGCACAAATGTGTGCATGCACATGTACACACACACACACACACACACACACACACACATTTGTGACTGTAGAATAGAGTTGACTTTAGCCAGAATTCTGAACTGAATCTTGCTGTGGAGTTTTCCCTTCTACTAGTGAATATGTCCTCTGTGGTGTTTGATCATTTGCCTAATGCCTGTCAGCAGGTTCCTGGTGGAAGGATTCAATTCAAGAATCCTTTCTTTGTATCAAAAGCAATTTTCCAGTAAATATCACATATTTACAGGTTGTTGAGTCCTGCTACTATAAAATTTCCCATTTTTACATTCTCTTCTGTTTCCTCAGATCAAAGACCTCATGATTACTAAGTCCATCACAGTTGGATATACATTTTGCTCATCTGGTTTCCCGGGTGAAAGAATTGTTCCCTGCTGTCCCAGTTTTTGTCCTGTTCTCTTTCATTCCCTTCACTTCAAAAATTTTTTTTTTCTGACATCCATTACACAGACCTTGAACCTCAAGTTATGTCATCATATATCACAGTATATCTCTCTCCTCTTCTGCATCAAGACACACACACATGCACACACGCACACACACACAATATGACAATAAACATAATTATTATTTTTGTTTCACATTATAATACTCATAAAATAAGAATAACTCATAGAATTTTACCTTTTTCCAGAAGAGTATATGTTTCCTTTGAAAGTGAATTTGGAGGCTTAAATGATCTATTACGTGTACATATTTATGTGGAGGAGCACTCTCATATACCATTTTTAAAGAAAGATATTATTTTTCCTCTAAATAATATGTGAGTACTACACTAAAAATCTTGAAATATTGAAGACTTTTTATATGCAGGAAATAGCAATTAAATTGAAAGTATCCATATACTTTGAGGAAGATTGCACTATTATTTTCAAATTTCAAGTTCTATATTATTTCATAAATAAATATATATATATATATATATATACTTCTTAGATATATATTTATATATTTGTGTCCTTCACTGCATAAGTTGTTTCATTTCAGTTTTTTAATGTAATATTCCTTGGGAAGAAAACCAAACCACATTCTTTCATACTCATTTTTACATGAATTCTTATCAGTATATAATATTCACCAGGAAATGTAAACTGTGAAAACAGATGGACTCAATTTTTTAATAACAAAGCCTTATGTTTATAATATTAAAGTGAAGACAAATTTGATGAAAAGTGGTCATGGTCAAAGTGCAGAGTTCACTTAAGCAAGGAGGTTATGTGCAAATATGTATATAGATGTATATATATATATATATATGCATAAGGTGTTTTATAAATATGTATAAGGTATTTTCATAGGCATATGTCAAAATTACTGGATTTTTCTCCATTTTGAGACTTTTAAGGGATAATGATAAACTCTAGATAAAACACAGGCTATATTATCTCAGGTTTTGGTTTCATGATGATAATGTTATTCACTGTTGCCAGAGTTTACAAATTTTTTCTTTTAATATAAGATTTTATACTAAGTTATTTAAATAGACTAAAATAAATTTATTATTTTGTAGATAATTTTGTGAACTATATATTCATATCTTTGCTCTGATGGCTTCCTCAACTATAATGTGTTTTGCTGGATTTTGGTTTTATTATAACAAAATAAACCATGTAATATTCTCTCTGCAGGAAAAACTAGTCATACATTTTTCAAAGAGTCTTTGGAAACAAGTTAGAAAAAAAATTAATATCATTATGTTTAAGCTTAAGTTATGACTGAATTATTCTCAACATAAACAAATGCCAAAACAGGGGTCCATTTCATTAGTTAAATTTTAAATAATCTTTATAGTTAGCATCAGTGTGGGTTATAGATATTTTTAACAAAACCTCATGTATGTTTACTGCTGAAAATCAGAACAGTGAAATGGCATCAAACTTTTCTTGTGACTTTTTTTCTGACACCATCAAACTATCTCACTGATCTGCACTCATATTTTATTGAAAATATTTGCCAGGCACTGTGGCACATGCCTGTTGTAAGGAATCCCACGAAAACCACGCAGGTCACGGGAAATCACATAAGGGAGTTTATTAAGCAAACAAAGTGTCTCCCTGCAGGGTAAGAGAGAAAATGAGAGGAAAAGAAAGGGAAATAGAAAGGGTGAGCATAAGAAAGAGTGTGAAAAGCGAGGAGGAAAAAGAAAATGAGTCAGGGGGAGAGAAAAGCAAGAGAAAAAAGATGGTGAGGGTAACTACCCTAAAGCAGTTGAATTCCTCCAGGCTTACAGGGGACCAATAATGGAGAAGGATACTTGCAAGCTGACTGATGAACCAATAGCTAGCTAGGATGTTCATAGACTGACAGTAATTGGGAGGCAGGGAAAGGATGGGAGAACGGCTTTGTACATTACACCTGTAATCCCCGTGGACCAGGAGACTGAGGTAGGAGGATCATGAGTTCAAAGTCAGCTTCAGCAAAAGCAATGTGCTCAGCAACTCAGTGAGACCCTGTTTCTACATAAAATACAAAATAGGGCTGGAGATGTGGTTCAGTGATTGAGTGTCCCTGAGTTCAGTCCCCAGTATGAAATAATAATGTTATGAAATTGTCATAATCAGACTAGCAATAACTGTGACAAAGTCATTCCTGCTCTTATAGCTTAAAAGACTCATCATATAGTATAAAAGATATACAGGAGATAGAATATCAATCAGCAATAAGGAGCTTATCAACATTCAAATTATTTCTAATAGGTTTATAAAATTATCAGAATTAGTTAACCTGTAATTTAAAAAGTATTTAGGTATTTCCCCTACACATTTTTAAACAAAGTTCAAAAACAAGTGCACCTAATTATTAAATAATAGAATTTATGTCAAACTCTTTAATATAACAAGGGCAAACCATTTCACTATTCTCATGTATTGGAACATTTATCTGAATCCAATTATTTGCTGGAATTTAAAATCTTAGGAGAAACCCCAAATAAAAAGAACATAAGAACATCTGTAATTCAAGATCTCCTAATTTCAAATTTCCCCATTTTAGCATGCATTAAAACTGTCAATATCTCTCTCAATTCACTATTCATTTTTGAGACATGGGGATAAATATTTAATATGATCTATATGCTTCCTTATCTTTCTATAAAACAAGCTTTCTGAAAATCACATTTATATATCTGTTTTCTACCAGGGACAGTTTTTTTTTTTTTTTTTTTTTTTGGTTTTCTGTGTTTTTGTTTGTTTGTTTGTTTGTGTTTTTCTTTTGATTCTTTTTTGTTACCAGAGTTTGCACTTTGAATGTTAAAATTTGTTTCTGAGAAAAAAACAAATTTTACCTGCAATAGACATTCCCACATTCCCTTTTTGATCAAATAATGTGTATGTAATTATATCTTCTCTGATTCTTCCACAAATAATTTTATTCCTGTATTAAAGAAAAATAAATTTCAGTGTTCTTTCAGCTGAAAACATATACTTGCTGAAGATTTTTCAATAGAATATTGCACATCTAAAGAAAATACAAAGTGAACTCCTGCTCATTAATTAGTAAAATGTTTTCCTTCAATAAATAAAAACAATTTGAATTGAATGGAAAGTAAGTGTAATACTGCTCCTGTTCATTTTCATTGTACAGTCGCTATCCTTGTTGCTGTCAGATATGGACATTTTCTAACTAATGTGGATCAGTGCTACCAGTGTGATAGAGTTTATAATGTCTACATACATTTGTGTATGCATGTGTGTGTAATTATGTATGTACCCTGAGTTTTAAAGAAGTTAATCATTGCTACTTTATGACTATTCTGGATATTGCAGAAGACACATGCATATATACAAATGAAATATGTCTCATGTCATTGAGATGTGGAAGAAAACAAGATCAGTACACAATGAGACAGACTGAGCAAGGAATTGGGATATAAGACTGGACAAGATTTGTCAAAGTAAAATGGACAGAGCAAAGATCAAATAATGCTTCTTTTGCTTATTAAACAGAACATATTTAGCAAAGAATGTGTAAAATTATCATAGGTAGATTTAGATGCATATGTTTTTCAAACCTGAAAGGTAGGAAAGATTTCAATGTGTTAGGTAAAACATTATTAATAATATAACCCTGGATAACTTTGGTATTAACTTGCTAATATTACTGTTAAATTAAGGATTTTAGCTAGATGTGGCAGTTAGTAATTAAGAATCCTCTTATCATTGCAGTGTCTGTCATGCACAAACATTTCTGGCTGTCCTACTCCTTAATTAGATGAAGGCAAAAAACAAAATACAAAATTATCTTCCTTCATAAACATAGATTATCCTCAGATACTACTTCTTAGTAAACACTTCAATAAAATATACTGATTGAATAAAAAATCTAGCCATTATATATATACTAGATGAAAGATCATGAAAAATGACTTGACCAATTTCAGGTTGATTTATATTATTTATAAATACCTTTTGCCCCCCATATCAAGTTACACCATTTATTCCATCTAAAAGAATTATTATACACAGTATCATTATTCTGCCACCCACAGAGTAAGAAAAACAATTATAGACAATACTTTTATTTTCTTTAGGTAAAATTTGTAGAAGTGAAAATTTCTGCAAGCTTTTTAACTCTCTCTCCTCCCTCCCTCCCACCACTTCATTTCTACAAATCTTACATTAAAAAATAAATAGTGGGCTGGGGATATAGCTCAGTGTGGAGTGTTTACCTGTTAAGCAAGAGGCCCCAGGTTCAATCTCCAGCACCACAAAAGGAAAAAACAAATTTAAAAAATGAAAGATAAATGGTATGATTAAATTTACTTATGTATATGCTCATCTTTTGATATTGGCTAGGATAGCATTCCTTTATGGATTGCTTAATTGAATCAATTGATACTTTGTTTTTAGTCTAAAGCAGACATAGATTCAGGGTAAATTGCTTTAAATGTTATGGCAAATAAACACACTCCATCGAGCTGGCAAAACAGTTTCTGATGAGATAAAATTTACGTTTCTCACTGAATATGCAGTGGAAAGAAAAATATTGGATGGGAATTAAAATTGTGCATGCCTGTAATTCTAGCAACTCAAAAGACTGAGGCAGGAGGTCACAAGTTCAAAGCCAACCTTAGCAACTTTAGCAAGATTGTAAGCAACTCTGTAAGACCCTGTCTCAAAATAAAAACTAAAAATGACTGGGGATGTGGCAGAGTGGTTAAGTGTCCCTGAGTTCAGTGCCCAGTTTCAAAACCCCAAAAGAGCAAAAAACATAAAAAACCCAAAACTGTTAGTATCTTTGTTGGGTGATACATTTTGGTAAGCAGTTTCTATTTGAGAAATCTTTAGAATCAGGAATGTTGAACAGCAATGACCTCAACTTTATGGAAAATCAACTTAGTCCCTTTATACATCACAAAAGAAATTATGATGGGGAGTATGAACATATTCCTTTTAAAAAATCTCTTAGTTATTACAAAAACAGGTGAACTCAAAATGTTTGACACTAACTTAAAGCCACAAAATGAATTTTTATTTATAGGAAAGAAGATATGTATTATAGAAACCAGAATTCTGAAATGTTAAGCATTTGTGATTTTTAAAGGCAATATTAGTTTTATCTTCATTTTATTAAGCAATAATGTTAACTTTATTATGGTTACATTTTGGTGACATTTAGGTTAAAAATTATATTTTTGGATTCAATTATGTTACTTACACGTTTAGGTTCTCTCAGTTTTGGAAAACAAAATAAGATGTTCGCTTGATAAATTTTAATATCAAGTATATTATACAAATTAAAATTTACATATGCATAACTTTGCCTAAATTAAAATTTGAAAGACTGAGGCATATTGCTGAGACCTGATGTTTGCCTGAAATTGCCATTATGTGGTGCTAATGACTAGATTTTTGGTCATGGTAGAAATATAAAAAACTCAGATATTAAAGACTTAATCATGACTCAACACATCATTACAACTGACCATTGAGTTGGCCATCAATCAAAACTGTGGTTTTATTCATTATACCTTGGAGAATTTATTTGACAGGGTATAGATCACTTCATAGTTATTTGAGGTATTTCTAATACTGGCACACTATTAAACTGATTATTAATTAAATTAGTTCTCATATTCAGAAGTATTTATATCCCCACATCATTAACCATCTCACTTTAGTATGAAATATTTAAAAATATTTTCATTTATTTATGTGTCAATTGGATTATTTATTTTACATCAAGATGTGTATGGCACTTTAAGAAAATGAAAAGGTAATACGAAATGCTGAATGTTAAATGGGTCATCTGAAAAATAATGGGTAAAAATAGTCATTCTATTACAAAGTGCATTGTTCTGACTGCAATGACAGAAATAAAAGATACCGAAGTCCATGATGCTCCAATAGCTTCAAGGAAATAAAGGAAACTTTTACATTTTTATGTACTCACATCACATAATCCACAACAAATTTCTAAAGCAAGTCAGATGAAGTACATGAAGCAGTTTTATGGCAAAACATTTATGGTTGTAAAGTTCACATATAAGTTTTTTGTTTGGCTTTTCTTTGTTTTTAATGCTGAGGCATCTGTGCAAGTTATCTTGCCACAGAGGCTTGTCTTTCATTTCCTAAAGAAAATGTTTTACACTTTACATTTACTTAAGAAAAAAAACCCGAAAAACCTTAAAATTTTAGGAAAAAAAAAAAAAAAACAGCAGGAAAAGATAATAGGTTTCGTGAAGCTGACTGCTATTACATTTTCTCTTGTGATTTTCAATGTGATTTTACTCTTTTGTTTTTCCAAAGGAAAGAAATTTCATATGCTAGTCTGCACTGAGAGTGTTACTAGGCTAGAGCAAACCAAAGACCCCTTTTCAACCCCAATTTTTGTGACCAAGTCAGAAAGATTTCAGACATGTCACTTGGAGTAAAGGAATGAGTTTACTGAAAGGATAGGAAGGGGGAAAGGAACACTCTCAAAGGAGAAAGTGGGTCCTCTCAGAGAGGAGAGAAACAATGTGTTTCTCCTCCACTCCAGTTTTATTAGGGATGCCACAGCAGTTTCCAGAGAATCCCACACAGTTCTACCTCTTGACTTCTGGCTGACAGCAGGGTGACATCAGACTTTCAAGGCTCCACTGCCATGGCAATTCTAGGTCACCTGGACCTATGCTTACTGTTTCTAATTGGATTCTTAACCATATATTCTTACAGATTTTATGGTTAGGAAAAGTTATCCTTATCTTCCTAAGTCTGGTCCGAAAAGGTTCACAAAAGTCTCTCCCTTCAAAGTAATTTAGTTTTCTCTTATCAAAATTGTTCTCTACCTGAATTTCCTTGCAGATAACAGGTAGTTTGCTGAAGAAAGTGACATATCTTGTCCACTTAGGCCAGGTAGGGTTTGCTTTTTGGCAAAAAGTGATGTGGGGGGGTTAGCATAGTGGGCCCATTTTACAGACTTATTCTCTTGACCTTGCGTTCCCACCATCCTCATCTATCTATCCCCTAACAAGAGGATATGGAAGCTTAGCTTAAAATTCTATAAATATATAGAAAGATTTTTCAAATGTGTTATAAAAATAAATAGAACTTTTCTGATTCTTTAATGGGAAGGAGGTACTGCCCCAAATCCTAGCCATAAGGCTTATGACTATGGACATCTAATCATTTCTTTTTTTTTTTTTCCTTTGGTACAGGGGATCAAACCAGGGGTACTTAACCACTGAGCCACATCCCTATCCCTTCTTTATATTTTATTTAGAGACAGAGTCACTCTGAGTTGCTAAGTGCCTCACTAAGTTGCTGAGGCTGGCTTTGAACTCCTGATCCTCCTGTTTCATCCTCCCAAGTAGCTGGGATTATGGGTGTATGCCACCGCACACAGAGCAACTGCACACGGCCTGGACATCTAATCTTAATTAAATTGAATTGCATTAAAATTCATTTGCTCAGCCACGCTAGTCATATTTGAAGGGCCACGTAGCCACAGGTGCCTAGCAACTGCCATATTGCACTAGGGATATAGAAGATTTCCATCTGGACAGATTTACAGGTTGAATTTCTAAACAATGAACTTCAGAATTATATTTTAAAAGAATTTCACATTTCTCATTTTAAAATATTCCTTCCCTTCCCCTATCATCCATTATCGAAACCATTCTTATTTAGAAGAAGCAGACTAGGTTGGGCCATGGGACCCAGAGGCCTGACTTCTAGGAACTGCCAGAGGCATGTGGCTCTGAGTGAGAGTGGTTCCCTGTGTCCTTCTGGAATTTTCCCCTAAGAGGATGGCTTCCCTAACTCTACCCTACACTGTCCATCACAGAAGAAGCTCCTCCCAGTCCTTGCCCCTTTTACCTGAATATTATAAAAAAGGGGAGTTGGGCAACTCCATGTTGTAAGAGGCCAGAGCTGGTATGGCCAGACTTGTCATGCTCTCTCTCATATGAAAAGAGTATTGGCTTTTGTGTATTCATTGAGTACATAAGTTTTTTGGGTAATAGAAAAACCACCTATATCTTCCTCTGTCAGTTAACCCTTTTCTCCTCCACGTGGGATGTGGCAGAGAGGACCCCCACAATTCACGATAGTTTGCTAGAAACAGAATGTAGATTTTTTTCAAGGAAAGAAAGAGGAGAAAAAGATGGAGAAAGAGGAAATATACATATATAATTGGTTTTCATTCTTGATAAAAATAGTAAAACCATGTGATCATCTTTAAAGAGAAGTATAAATAAGTCTTGTTTCCCTAAAACTAAAATTTGTGAGTACACCCAATACTGATTCAAACCTCCAAACCTCCACACACATTATTGGCACTGAGTATTTTTTTGTTGTTTTTTTTTTTTCCTCTTTTTCTCTCCCAATTTCCATTGAAACTACAGAAAAGGGATTTAAAAAATAAAAGAATAAAGACTTAGAACCACAGGTTTGGGCAAAGCAAGAAGTAATAATTACAAGATTTTGGTATCTAGCAAATGAAATGGATCTGAGGCAACCTGTAAGTCATTATTAAGAACCACAAGGCAAAAAACCCCACAAATTTCACAAAAGAATCCTCAGAAGCTTCACAAAAAGCAACCGTAGTTATTTCTGAATTATGGTTGAAGGACCTTAATAAAAGGAAAAAAGAAAGGATTTTATGTGTAAGAACTATTTGAGAAGTAGTGAGATCTCCAGATTCCTTCCTAACTCTCTGGCACTTAGTGAAATCTCTTCTATTGCTCAACAGGCTTCCTCACTGGAAGTCTGGGTTTAATTCTCTGGAGATTATACCCATTCCTTGCCAAGGAGGGATTTTCTAGGAGCAAGTTAAAAGACAATGAAACCCTCGCTGTACTAATGAGACCCACAAGGGAGATGCAGTGTGGCTGAACTAAAGTATGAGAAGACAGAAAAATGCTCTTCTGTCATAATAGTTACTACAAACCTGGGAATTTTACCCTCACCTTGACAAAAGCTCTCTGATCCCCAGAGACTGAAAGCAGAAAGAAGTAGCAATCTGACTGTTTAATACCAGTTTTCCTAAAACTTCATGCTGCCTGCTATATGCCAAATGACAGTTCAGAGATCAGAAACTGATGATGCTGGATGTCTGTGAAGATGAGAAAGAAGGACAGACTTATCTTCTCAATGGATTTTTATTGTTTTTAATTCTGTAGTACACACACACATATATATATATATATATATAATATATCATTTGAGAGACAAATAAAATGAAATTTCCTAAAATATTAAACTTATAAAATAATATACCTATCCATCTAATAATTTATCTTTTATATAAATATGTCTGTATCAGTGTTTCTAACAGAGAATAATCTAAATGCCTGATAATAGTAGATGATGAAATATTATTTTTAACATATAATATGCTATAACTTATAAAAAGAAACAAAGAAGTTCATAAAGCATGGAGAAAGTATAATCTTGAGATATTATCAAGTAAAATAAGGACAAGTGCTTTAAAGCAAACATTGTGCTCTTATTAGCGCAAAAGCAAGAAGATAAAACACACACATACACACACACGTGGGTATGTGCCTGGAAAGATATACAAAAATTTCACAAAATAAAATAGTTTCCTATAGAGGTTTAACCTGGTCTCAGAAACAGTTTGCACTATATGCCTATATGCTCCTTTATCCTTTTGCATTGACACCTATTTGTAAATAAAATGCATACTTTAAAATGTAATAACATAACATAAAAATACACATGAATTGGATATGAATTAGAACAAAATAAAAATAAAATATCAAATTTATTTACAAATAATTTAACCTTTTTAAGAATATTATCAATTCAAATGAGAAGAATAGCCAACGATAAATCAGAAAGGATAGGCCCCATTTGACATGTTGTTTATTGAAATCACATGTGAGGCTATCTGGTAGAAATATTAATGAGCAACATCAAGGCCTATTTCAAATGTAAAAGTCCACGAGGCTCACTTTCTTTGCCCCCTCCTTTGATCCAGACACAGAAAACAAAAGCTGAGAAAACTGAAGTTTGACGTGAACTGGAATGGGAGCTACAGGAAAACCCAGGATTACAAGCACAACTAGTAAGGCTTGATCATTTTTCAATGTTTCTTTTACATAGATTTTGACCAATTTTGATGCTGTGGTTTCAATGCCTGTTTTACATAGATTTTGCTTTATGCTTCACCCAGAACCATGTAAGTTTCTAAGGTAGCACAACAAAACGGGTTTTTCTGCTAGCAGGCCCCCTCCCGCCTCGCAGAAGGTCTCTTCTTGCTTAAATAAATCCTACTGCACTTACTCTTCTCTCTCATGATTGTTCATGGATTTATTCTTCAAATTTGGTAGACAAGAACACAGAAGGAGATTGGCAACATGAGGAATCTAGTCTCATCTCAAAACCCTAGTTTCACAATATTTTACTGATATATTGAATAGTCAATTATTTTGTTGTATGTATTAGATCTTGAATGTCCCTCATAAGTCTGTGTGTTAAAGACTTAGTCACCAACCTGTAGCATTACCTGGGAAGTGATGGAACCTTTGGCAGGTGAGACCAAGTAGAAAGAAGTTAGATCATAGGGTACATCCTCTTGAAGGTGATACTGGTGATATTGGTCTTATGGTGATGGGGACTGAGTTCCTGTGCTATGGAGTCTAAAATGAACACTGAGAACAGGGAAGCAAGCAAGCACAGAAATATTTATTTAAATAATAGCGGACAGATTCTCCTAAGGAGGAGAGAAACCTTGGAGCTGAAAGCCCGTGAAAGGGGTACAACTTGCCTTTTATATAGCCCTCCTAACTTCTGTCTTCTTTAATGATTGTCTTTCTTTTTTTCCTTATATATGTGCTTAGGACATTTTTGATCTTTCAAAAACAAGTTTTTTTTTTTCTTGTAAAGTAACCATCAGCATCCTTTTGTTGTTTTTTTTGAAAAACAATCATCACCCTCTCGACCCTCATTAGTTTTACCCAAGTTGACTGCCTGATATGAAAAACACTAGGTAGTCAGTTTTCTCAATGTTTTCATCATCCATACCTGTGTAAAGATAGAGGGAGCCCGCACCTGTGTAAACATAGGCATTCCCCAAACTGCCCTCAACCCCTCGTAAAAGTGGCAAAGAATTTTCGTCTCATGTCTTATCTGTGAAGGCCAGGGGGCTGACCCAAGAGCAAACCTTGCTAATGACAACTCTCCTCTCGGAGGTCAGGGTGACCCATAACTTAAGATAACATGCTTTACAATTTTATATGTTAACCAATTAGAAAGAACACTGTATAACTGCTTGCCTTTCATTATATAAACCCTGCTAAACGAGGACTCGGGGCCTCTTAGTGTCACCGGTTTCCGGGGGCGGGGAGGACCAGACTCGAGCTTGCTTAAATGACTCTTTGTTGCTTGCATTGATCGTGGTCTCTGGTGGTCTTTGTGGGGTCTCGAGCCTTTGGGCACAACACCTGCACTGACTACCTGGCATTTTTCCCCTGTCTCTTTGGGACACGGGTGTTTTCCTCTCTCTCTCTTTGCTTCCCATTCACCATAAGGTGAACAGGACTCGTCTGCCCATGATACCCCACCGTGATATACTGTGCCACCACAGACCAAAACAACAGAGCCATAGACCTCAGGCTCCATTCCTCAGGGCTCAAAGTGAGGCAGACCATCATGATGGAAGAGGAGCATACTTTGTCACTGATCATGTGGTTCTGGGTTTTCAGGTATGCAGAATACAAGAGTTATTGTGCTGTAGAAATTTCCCCCTAGGTTTCAGATGAAAACTTTAGAGTCCAGGCAGTGTGTTATAGGATCAGAGTTCCAGCAAATAGGCCCTGACAGAGTGAAGCATGAAGCTGTGTGGGTGAAACCCAAGCTGCAATGCAGAATCCAGGAACTTAGGGATACCAAGATTGTGGAATGTCTGCCGAGGGAATCTGCAAGCAAAAAACAGTCAATCCAAGAAAGTGGCTATGCGGGTTGCATCCAGCAATGTCATGGGGAAGATCTACAGGATTTCTCATTTGTCCTGATGGGTTTTAGTATTGCTTTTGGTCTGATTCTTTCTTTCCTTTATTCATTCAATTTCAAATGAAATTAGATCTTGCATTGTAGAATCTTGGAAGTATTTAACTCACTTTAATTATTATTGTTTTTTACAGAAACTCAAAGGTGAGTTTGATTTGAATCTCATAATAGACTTTGAACTTGGACTTTTGCTGGAAGAGTTAAAACTTTGGAAATGTTTGGAGAGGGACTCAATGGTTTTTGCACTGCAAATTGGATAAGAGTCTTTTGGGACCAGGACAAAGCACAGTATTTTGAATATGGAATGTCTCCCAGAGGCCAATGTGTTTAAGCATTAGTTACTAGAATGAGGCACGGGGAGGTGATGGAGCCTCTGGAAGTTGAGGCTTGGTGGAAGGAAGATGGGTCATTGAGGGTATTTCCCTGAAGGACTTCTTTGGAGTTGGTCTCTTTAATTTCTGTTTCCCACTCAGAAAAGACATGCCTGCTGCTATGATGTTACTCTGGTCCCAAAGCAACAAGTCAAGTGACAATAGACTGAAACCTCTGAAACAGTAGCCAAAATTACCAAAATTATTTCTCCTTATAAATTGATTATCTCAGTTACTTTGTCACAGTGGCCAAAATCTAACATATTTTGCCTGGAAAATTGGGAGTTAAATATCTAATTTAGAAAACTACAAAATGAGAGCAGCTACACAATTATTTAAAAGCAACATTAAAAATAAACCTCCTACGTTTCATTGATAAGCTTGGTTATATTTACTGATGAGTGTTTTTTATTTGTGGCTGGAAAAGAAAATTATTGAAGCAGAGGTGATTTTAATATGTAATAAGTAGTTTTATGTAAATTGCTCATTTTATTAACTGGGGACTATCAGGTAGTTTTCTCTAAGCTGCACAAGTGCTGAGAGCTCTCAGTCCTTTGGTAAATGTGGAGTGCTCTGGCTGCTACATTTCCTGTGATCAGTAATTATTAGTATTAATTAATAAATCACATTGATGTCAAAACTGCCATGTATTATTGAAAAAACTGCCAGGTAATGTCACATGGCTCAAACCACACGTGTGATTAATGGTAGTGATTAGATTTGTATTAAAATTTTATTAAGTGCCAATGTATGAACTTATTTCAGAATCATGTCACCTTTTTAATTTCTCTCTCTGTAGTTTGAAGATAATTTAAATGATTCAGTTATCTTAAGGCTGAAGGTAAAAACTACAATAATTAAATATTGTCCTCACACTCTTTTTCTTTCTTTCCCAATTCCTTTTTTTTCTTGATACTAAACTCTTTTACAGTGTAGAAAATTATTCACTGAATATCTTCTTGGATAAAGTTGTTAGTAGAAATGAAAGGATATACAAAAGAACCCTGGTGAACAGGCGAAGGAAGATGTCTTTATTTGTGTGATATTTTAAAAAACAAAAACTGATGATAATAAACAAAATTAATTAGAGAATATATGATAACAAAATAAATTTATTAATATGGAAATAGAGATACTGAAACCTGAAAGAAAATTTGGAGAGTTTGGGTCAAAAGAAGAACTCTAAATTCATTGAAAAATCAATATATTATAGAGTTGATAATTTTTAGAAATACATTTAAATGTATGTGTTTCAAATCTAATCACCCAGGCTCATGTCCTTAGAATATATCTGGATAAACATGAGTATGCAATTCTTGTTTTTGTATGTTGACTTCATTTTCTTCCAATATGTACCTAGGAGTGGTATATAGCTGGATCATTTTTAATTAAATTACTTTTTTGTTGTTAAGTTTGTTGAGTTCTTCACATATTGTGAAAAATAGTCCTGTATCAGATAAATAACTAGCAAGGTTTTCAACCATATAGGTTGTCTCTTAACTCTTTTGACTGTTTTCTTTACAGTATAGAATTTTTAAATTTGATATAATCACATTTGTCAATTCTTGCTTTTGTTTCCTGTGTTTAGGGAAAATATACAGAAAATTGCTCCATTTGCCTACATCCTAAACTGTTTCCCCTATATTTTCTCTAGCAGTTTCAGAATTTCACTGTTAAAATAAGATGTTTGATCCATTTCACCTGATTTTTATACAAAGTGAGATATATGGTTCAGGTTTCAATCTTCTACATGTAGATATTCAGATTTCCAGAGCAATTTGTTGAAGAAGTTGTAATTATAGCATAGCTGTTATATCCAAATGATATAAATTTCTTATTTTTAATCTTCAGATAAAGGCTCTTTTAATTAAATGTGTCACTTTTTCATACAAAAATAAGAAAATATTTCATAGGTAAAAGTAAAATATTTTTAAAAAATATCATTGCAAGTGTTTTGTAGAAAAATAAATCCCAAATTCACCAGCCCCCTTACCTTTAGATCCTATGAATATGTAAGATTATATACCAAAAGAGACTGTAGATATGATGAAATATATTGACCTAGATATGGGAATATTGTCTGAGGTTACCTTTTTCAAACAACTGATGAGTGATATTAAATGAGTGAGAAACTGCAGAGTTTTGAAAAGGCAGCCCAATAAAATATATTCCAATATGATACACTGCAACTAGCTAAGGCTATTGCCAATACCTAGTCTTTGATACTATCTAAACTTAGTGAAATAGTCAATAAGATCAATATAGAAATGACTACTATAATTTATAAAATATATTTCTTGAAGAAGCAACTCTGAAGGCAAACATGAAATCTAATAAACATTTGAACTGACATATCCATAGGGTAAAAAATATTATAAGAGTGGCCTTCACTTGGCAGACCTTGACAGATTTTATAAGGCACATCAATTCCAGCAAAGAGTATTCAATATTTTGTTTTTCAAATAAATATGTTATAGACCAGACAAAAAAATTATAGAAATGGCCATTTTTTTCAAATGAATATACCATATAATGCAACTCTAGTAAGAATTGCTAGCAAATTAAAAAATACTGATAAAATATGTGTTTTAGTCAATTTTTGTTGCCACTGTGACCTAAAGACCTGACAGGAACAATTTTAGAGGAGGAAAATTTTATTTGGTGTTTACAGTTTCAGAAGCCCATAGTCTATAGCTGGTCAACTTCATTGCTCTGGGTCCAAGGTGAGGCAGTACACCAGGGGAGAAGGATGTAGTAGAGGAAAGCAATCGAGGACATGGTCACCAGAAAAAATAGAGATTGCTTCATTCATCAGGGATAAACCTATACCCCAAAGGCATTCTCCTGGGGAACCAACTCTTCCAGTCACACCCTACCTGCCTACATTTACCATTCAGTTATCCCTATCAGTGGATTAATACATTGATTAGATTAAAGCTCTCATAGCCCAATCATTTCACCTCTGAACTTTCTTGCATTGTCTCACACATGAACTTCTAGGGTATACCTCAATTCTAAACCATAACTTATGGAAAAGTATATTTTCTACAGAAATATCATCAACATGTTATTACAGACATATACAAATTAGAAATTAATTAAATAGAAAAAGTGTTATTTTCAATATTCCTGTGATCAATACAAAAATGTTTTTTTCTTTAATATAAATAGCAAGATATACTTTTAGAGAAAATAATTTTATTTGAAAATAATATATAGAGAAATAATAAAATATATTACCTCATATTTCAAAAATAATCACTTGCAATTGTTTTACATTCTTTTCATTCTTAAATAGGTTCCAGGTTGGACAATAAATGTTTTGATTATTCTACCTCGAAGTCATGAAGCTCACTCTGTGTGTGTCACTATGTATTGATTGATATGATTTGTTCTAGATGTCCTAGGATATTTAGATAATATACTGCATTTTTTCATGCCAACTGCATGTAAATATTTTAACCTGAGCATCTTAAAATAAAAATGGTTAACCTACATCTTAGCCTAGACCTTAATATAATAACAGATGTTTCAGCTAAATATTGGTTGATATTAAAAACCTTGAGAGTCAGCATTTCTGTTTTCTGGGTAAGGTCTACTATTTCCAAGAATACCTCAATAGTCATTAATCTTCCTGGGGTTGTGGTTGGACAAAGTAAATAGTTAGAATCTGAATTCTGTCAGAGACTTCAACTAAAAGTTTCATTTTTATCAATTTAAAAAAAATTATCAAGGTTTATGCCTTTAAAGTTGATAACTTTTTATCTGTTTTAGATATTGGTAGCTGACATTAGAATGTATTTTGATTGAAGGTTAAATTTTCACATCACTTAGGGAGCCTTATATTCTTTCCATGAATAGGGTCTTGCCTTCTTCACTATATAAGGTGGGCAACAAGAATCCTGAATGTAGGGTCAGAAATTGTGAAGAAAATTTTTCCAAGTCAAGATTGTTCAGAGTCAAGATTGTTCAAGCTCAGGATAGCACCCCTGGACTGAAGGGACTATCTTAGACAAGGGCAATATCACCATCACATATACCATATATTTTCAAATTTCCAGGTATAAGTGTGCAATTTTTTTAGCTCTGTGGTGCAACCTTGTAATTGGATCCAAAGAAATTCAAATTTGTGTGGATTAGAGAACTGGTAGAAGTTATTGAACACCTCTGGGGAGAAGCTGAATAAATAGTTCCTATCAAATTAGGTAGTAGATATGGTCCAAGACGAAATGTACCCATGATGGGTTCTGTTTTCTCCGTGGTGCTTTCCTCCCACGTAGAAAAGTCACATTGCTACTGACTTCTCAGGCACCATTACTTCGGTGATTTTACAAAATCAGAAATGTCTTCTCATTTCAAAATTTCTCTTCTTTACCACTAAGAAAACTTGTTTCTTCTGGGCCCTATTTCCTTCAGGCCATCCCCTGATTGCTAAGTGAGTGGTCCATTAATTTGACAAATGAAGACGTCATGATGCTAACTCAAATTCATTTAAGCTATTGGGCATCTAAACGAAGTTTATACAAATCCTATGGGGATCATAAAGAGAAGGTGTGAATCTAATTTTCCAATGGCTAAACTAACTGGATTGTTGGCCATTCCTTTACTTTTTCCCACATTAGGTAAAGAGCCTAGAGGGACTGGCTCACGTTAATGTGTTTTCTAAGAGGGGCAATATATTCCAATGTTTCTTCTCCCAGAATTAATATAAATAGAGCACTATAGTATAGTAGTTTATATCTAGGAAACTAGGCATCAGATTGAACTAGGGTCTTGCTCATAAGTGTTCTTTGTTAAGGGTAGCAGTCTCTATATACTTATAATTAAATACTGGTCATTTTTCAATTAATGATCACACACAGGTAAGTCTTTTTAACTAAGAAAAATAATTGATGTTTTAAATAACTGTAACCTATTTAAAGTGAAAAATAGCCATTAAATAATATTTGGACTAGAAGCGTGTGGGCATGTTTATGTATTAAAATGCTAACACGTGAAAGCATTTGTACACATAGAATTCTAGTATGAAAAACCATAAGCTAAACAGATTTCAATAAATTCCAGCGTATTATCTCTTAGTCATAAATGTGCCTAATAAAGGCAAATTTAATTAAAGTAAATCATCAGCATCGGCATGGCAAATGTAATTATAATCACTGATTTAATTTATTAATTCATATTGCTTAACTTAGGCATTATGTAGAAATGTCTAGAGACATTTGTGTAAAGTCTTTTGAAATAAATCAAAAATTTAAAAATTACTCAGAATATTCTACCATAGTTGTCTAGAATTGTAGATCTAAATTCTGTTGACATGAAATTCATCAGTTCCTGTCGGGTTTATATGAAGTTATATAATGCCTCAGATAGTACTTTGCTGTATAAGTAAGTAGTAAGCATAGTTTCTGAATTCCATTTACATTTTGTTTTGGAAGCCATAGACTTGAAGTAAAAACATTTAGTTCTATATCCAAAAACTGTCATCAGAAGACTAAATGTCAAAAATCAAAAGAGAATTTATATTTTGAACTCAGATTTTTATGCAATTATTTCATTATTCTCTTATATTCTTTTTCACATCTTAAGCACATAGCAGTTCATTACTAATGGGAAGAGTGAATAATTCAAAAAACCTCATGAAATTGATGTAGAAAACAGTTAAGATTTTGCTATCAAGGAGTGAGTAAAAAAAATGACTCATTTTATAGTAACAAATGCAGTCTAGGTAATTTATTACATAATAAGACATTTAGATGATTATCAACAAATTAAGTCTCTTGATTTAAAATCTAAAAATTTTTTACTTTTGCACTTCTTTGAAGTAGCAGACCCTGGACACTGCTAAATTTTAAAATTGTAAATTATTTAAGTATCTGTTTTGTAAGCTAAAATCTTCCCCCAAAAGGAATAAAATATGCACTGTATCACTGAATGCTTCTTCATCTTGAAGAATGCAGATTTTCCTGTATTATAAAACTTGTCTTATCAGTGGTAGTTTGCCTTATTCTTTTTCTTCACTGGATTATGCCTCCTGTTACACTGGAGAGAGGAACTAGGGAATATCCACAGGATTTTCCATAATGTCAAATGATGCAAGGCTTCTAACAGATATAGTAAGGCTTTCATTTTCAGACTTACTGAAGTCAGGAGTACCTTAATCTATAAATTTCTTCATTTTTCTTTTAAGTTTCTATAAAATGTGACTGACAAAAACAAAATGTACTTTGAATGGAATACCTTCACCACCAACTACTCTGCTGTTAGGAGAGAGGTATGAAAAATGGTGGAATGAGACAGACATCCTTACCCTATGAACATGTATGATTACACAAATGGTATGAATCTACATCATGCACAACCATAGAAATGAATTGATGTACCCCATTTGTGTACAATGAATCGAAATGCAGTCTATAAAAGATAAAAAATAAATAATTTTTTAAAAAAAGTATTTCTAGTAGTTTTCTAAGTAATTTCTTAATGATTATGAAAATGGAATGTCTCAACGACCCACCAGGAGAAGATGGATTTGGTTTTGAAGTGTGTGATGAAGTTTTAACAAATCAGGTATAATGTCATAAAAAAATAATTTATACTTTTTCATTTTAAGATTTTTTCCTTCTGCTATTGAAGCTCAATGACTGATTCTTAACAAGTATCTTTTTACAATGTGAAATATGTTGGTGAGAAAGACGATATCTTAAAATTATTTCACTTGCTGCAAATGCTTCCTTATGATATCCCTCCAGTGGAGAAAAGAAACGGGCTCTTGTTCCCTGGTGCTGAAGAAGACACAGGCGAGGAACACTGAGGCAAGCATGTTTTATTTAAGAAGCAGACAGAGGCAGACTTCAGAAAAGAGAGTCCTCAGAGCCGAAAGCCCTTGGGAAGGGGTGTGACTTGCTTTCTTATGGCCCTCAGAACTCTCCTCTTTAATCATCATCTTCTCTTTCTTCCTCATATATGTGATGAGAAGCAGGACCATAGCGGTTAACTGTTAGCAACCCATTGTTCTCTCTTTGATAATCAGTCTTCACCCTATTAACCCCCATCATTCATTACCTACACTGACCACCTGACTTTTGTCCCTGTTTGAATTATATACTAATCCTTATAAAAATTAAACTTGGGAAAAAGTACAAAAAAACAGTACTATCATGGTTTGGGGACAAGAATAGAAAGACATTGCAGTTTGGAGCAGGTAAAGCCCAGACCATTCTAAGTGGGAAAATAAATGATATGTGAAGACCTACTAGAGATATTAGAAAGAGAACTCTGAGAAAGTTGCAGTCCTGAATCAGGAACACAGTAGGTGCCTGCCTAAGAGTCCTAGTCAGAACAACAGAACTTCTTGCTACCCTCCCAAGCAGGCAGGAAAGTGTTGAATAATAAATCACAACAGGTAATTGTTGGAAGAAGGTCAAGAACATGGAAAGATAGCTGCAGAGGCAGGAAAAGAAAGTCCTTATACTAACAGCGGAAGACACTGAGAAAAATCCTTTAGGAACAAACACCTGCTATAAACACAATGTAGCAATAAAGGGATCAAAACATGAAATGTACTCAGAATAACCATACCCAAAATGAAGCAGTTTGATTATTGCACAGATTAAGGTCTTCACAATAAAACCCCATTAGAAAGAATAACATGCCCATTTGTAGCAATAAAACTTCCTCAGATTCTATTGTTCACAAGTGACTATCATTTAGCAAAATAAACAAATAGAAACAATTAAGACATAGAAAATATCATAACAGGATAAAGTGTCAAGAGTCAAAGGAATCAATAGAACCAGATACAGAATGATTCAGATGTTAGTACCACCATAAAAGGATACGTGAGATGACAATGTGCTAGATATTGAAAATGATCAGCAATATGTGGTGTAGTCAGCTTTTTTTGCTGTTGTGACTAAATGATCTGACCAGCACAATTGTAGAAGAGGAAGAGTATATTTGAGGGCTCACTGTTTCAGAGGTATTAGTCCATAAAAGGCATCTCCATTTCTCAGAGCTTGAGGTGAGGCAGAACAACATGGCGGAAGAGCGTGGCAGAGGGAAGCAGCTCTCATCATCAGGAAGCAGAGAGAGAGACTCCACTCCAGATACAAAATATATATCCCAAAGTCACACCCAATTCCCTCCTCCTCCAGTCACACCCTACCACTTAATTAATCTCATCAGGGATTAATTCACTGATTGGGTTAAGACTCTTACAACCCAATCATTTCTCCTCTGAAACTTCCTGCATTGTCTCACATGTGAACTTTTGGGGGACAACTCACATTCAAAACAATATGTTATCAAGTGGATAATTTCAGCAGAGATGAAAATAAAAGAATATTTGAAGTTCTCTATTTTTTAAACTACAAACATTGGAAAAGGAAAAAAGAGCTAATTTAATAATTTTACTATCAGAGGCTAAACTATGTACCCTCTAAATCTATATTTGGAAGTCCTAATTCTTAATTCTTCAGAATATGACTGGAGATAGTGTCTTTAAAGAGGAAACCAAGTTAAAATGTGGTCATCAGGGTGGGCTCTAATGGGACATTATTCTCATGGGGAGAGTGGAGGACACAGACACACATGAAAGAAAGAACATGTAAAGACAGAAAGATAAGATAGATATCTTGTAAGATAGATAAGCCATCAAGCCAAGAGGCCTTAGAAGACAACAATGTGTAGTCCATCTTTAGAGGTTCCAGAATCGAATGTTACTAAAATGTCAGTTTTCCTCAAAAAAATTTGTAGATTCAATATATTTTTATTCTATCCCACAAGACTTTTGCAGACATTGAGAATTTCATTCTAAAATGTATGCATAAAATGAGAGAATTAAAATATCCAAAGTGGTTATGAAAAAGAACAAAGTTAGAAGAACTGCAGTTCTTATTTTGTAGACATATTTTAAAGCTATTGTCATAAGATTGTGTGGAATTTAGGAAAGGAAAGATGTAAAGTTCAATGGACCAAAAGAGAGAATTCAAAAGTTGACCCCCACACATATAACAAATTGATGTTTGTAAAAGTTGGCACAATGCCTCAATGAAGAAAGAATAATGTTTTAAACAGATGGTGATGGAAAAATTCAATTTCCATATGCAGAAAAGTGAGCCTAGATCAACACTTCATTTCCTATACAAAAATAAATTCAAAACATATCTGCAGACATAAATATAAAACTTAAATATTTAAATTTTAACTTGGGAAATTTAACTATGATAATAATTGAGCAGATATTTCAAATAATCTGCAACAAATATGTATTAATAAAATAACAAAATAATATTTATCAAAACTTCAATAATACATCAAATTTATGAGTTGTTTTAAAAAACATAGACATCAAAATAGATAGTTTCTAATCATCAAAGATATAATTAAGAAAAGGAAAAGACAGGTAAAAAATCTTAGAAAAATATTTTCAAATTACATATCTGATAAAGGATTTATTTCTAGATTACATAATGGATATTAAAATAAAAGCCCAAGTAGCTTCCAAAAACAAATTGGGAAATGATTTTGAGATACTTCACAAAAGAATATATACTGATGGTTACTAAGCAAATAAGATGATGTTAACACTATTAGTCATTAGAGACTTCCAAATTTATGAGGCATTATCAGTATATACTTATCAAAATGTCTAAGACAGAAAATAAAATCAAAAGTTGAATAAATTAAATTCTAGCAAGGATGAATAGCAACTACAATTCTGCAATATTGCTGGTGAGAATGCACAACCTACAAGCACTTTCAAAAGTAATTTGATTGTTTCTATTAAATTTAAACATCAATTTATCATATGACCAAGAAATTCCATTCCTTGTTATTTACCCAATGGAAATGAAAATTTTTGTTCTTATAAAAACATGTATGAGATTATTGAGAACAGTTTCATTTATAACTCCCCATGTCTGGAAAAGACCCAATGTCTCACAACTAGGGAATGGAAAAACACATTGCTGGTAAACCTGTAGGTTGGAATTCTATGCAATAATAAAAAGGAATGGTAATGATGTACTTGACAGTATGGACCCTGGTCAAATGTATTCTATGGAGTCTAAATAGCCAGATTCAAAGCCTATAGGTTGATTTTCTTGCACAGACAATTGTGTCATATTACAATTATCCAATCAGAAAACAGCTCAGTGATTCCCAAGGGCCTGAAATAAGAGATAGTTGATTACAAAGGGTGACAAATATGGCTTTCACATTTCTCTCAGCCTGACTGATATTTAAACAGGTTTCTTCCTGACTACAGGCTCCTGATCTACCATTTTCTCACAACATTTTCTTTACAAAATATTAGAAAACTTATCAAGTCTTTATCCCTTTGAATTCAAATCTTCTACCTTTGCTTGGTTTTACAACCCAAGAATATGGGAGCACAAGAATATAGGAACTGATTTTTTGAAATATGGCCAGCAAGAAGGATGGAGTCTTGTTTTCCAGACTCTGTGGAAAGATAAGAATCAACTGATAACATTAATTAGTCCAATCCCACTGACCAAAGTCATAGACCAACTTCAGCCCTAATGTCCCCCAGTACTTTGCCACTAGCTCATCCCAGATTTTACAAATACTTCAACTCTTTGTTTTACTGGAGGTGTGTTCAGTACAACCCATAAGAAGAGAACTCACAAAACACAATTGCTACAGCTAGAAGAACTCTAAGCATACGCTCAAATAAGTGAGAAGAAGAGCACATTTAAAGTTTTAATATTCTGCAAGAACTATTTCACTTAGAAATATTGTGTTTTCTTTCTTAAACAAGACAGATCCCAAACATCATCTTGAAGATGCAGGAATAAACTCAGATCTAATGACACATATTTCCTTGATCTACATTTTGACCAGTTTGAAGCAGAAAAGACTTGAGACTCTTCTATTTATTTCACCACATGTATTCGAAATGAAATACACTTAACTATGCCATTTAATTCTATTAAAGAGACAAATCTACATGGTCCATTAAGAATGCCTGTATGTCAAAAATGGTCAAGCTTTAAAAGCTATACTACTGCAGAGAGGACTCATGGCTTTATTTTTTATTCCACTTTCAGATATAATTTTTTTTTCAAATTTAAAATTCTTCTGAAATACAAAATAATTATAGATATGTGGGTATTGAATGAATTAGTGTTGTGCTTTTATTTTGTATAATTAACTGATAAAGAAACATATTTGATTGAGTTTTATAATTGAAGAAGTACAGTATTCATATATTCAGGGTTTCTAAAATTTGAACATAGTGATAAATGCAAATTATTTTCTCTTTCTTTGCTATGCTTACAGTCTTGGGGGGGATCCTAAGTAAGCAATACTCTACATATAGCAATAATAAATTAAACATAATTACACTAAGTGCCATTCATCAAAAATTTATTGTCTAGAGCAGGCCAAATTATATTCTGGGTCCTAGCGACAAAATTAGGAAAGAGACAGGCCATAACCACTCTCTAGTAGAGCTGTTGTCTAGCAGAGGAGAAAAAAAACACAATAAATAAATAATCTTTTAAAAATTAAGGTAAATCAAAGTAATGACAAATATTATGAAGAACAAAAAAAAAATAGAGTGAAATGATTAAAATAACTTGTGGAAACTAGAAGTCTAGAAGGATAGTTTAGACTGTGTGCTTTGTAATCGTGACATGCATTTTGACTGAAAATGGTATAACATTAATGAAACAATCACAAAAATGTATTGAACAGGGAACCAAAAACAAAACAAAACAAAACAAAACAAAAGTATAGTTAGTTGGCCAAATCTTGGCATCCTTTTCTCCAAGCAAAGCTTTATTGATACATGGCTTTGTCTATTTGTTGACACAGATTATTGCTGCTTTAATGCTAAAGGTGAGGGTTTGAATAATTGTGACAGAGACCATATGGTTTGCACACTGCAGAATGCTTACCATCTGATCTTTACAGGAAATGTGGGTTAATTCCTGGTCTAGAGCAATGCTGTCCAATGAACTGTCTAAAATAGAAGTGTTTTCAATACTTCCCTGTTGGTTAGAGTAAGTGGTTAACTGCATATGGCAACTGGGCATTTGAAATATGGTTAGGGTATTGCAGAACGTGAGCTTTGTATTATAATATGATTTTTCATACACATTATAAGGCAGTTTTAGTTTTACAAAAAGGTAATAAAATACAGTACAGAGATCTTCCATTTAGTTCCTGTCCTCATGCTTACATAGCCTCCCTTATTAACATATATAGAGTAATACCTTTATTACAACTGATAACCTACATCGACACATCATTTTCACCCAAAGTCCAAGATAAATATTAGAGTCCACTATTGGCATTAAACATTCTTCTGGTTTGGACACATGCATTATGACAGGTGTCCAACATTAGAGTGTCATCCACAAAAGTTTATCTGTTCTAAAATCCTTTGCACTTTGCATATTCATCTCAACCTCTCACCTAACTTTTAACCCCTGTAAATCCCTGATCATTTTACTGTCTTCACATTTCTGCCTTTCCAGGATGTTGTATGTTAGAATCATATGGTTTGTCATTTTTCCAGATTGGCTTGGCATAATTAGTTTGCATTTAAATTTCCTACATAACTTTTTAATCTCAGGAGTTCATTTCTTTTTAGTGCTGAATAATATTCCATTTCTTGGATGTGCCATAGTCTTTTTATCTATTCAACTACTGAATGACATTTTGGTTAATTTTATATTTTGGTAACTATGAATAAAACTGCTACAAACTCCCATGTGTATGACTTTGTATAGACATAAGTTTTTGGCTCTTCAGGGTAAATATCAAGGGTGCGATTGATGGATTATAAGAGTGTTAAGTTTTCTGAGAATCTATCAAACTGTATCATAAAGTGGTGGTACTGCTGGGCACGGTGGCATCACGACTGTAATCCCAGTGGTTCTGGAGGCTGAAGCAGGAGGATTGCGATTTCAAAGCCAGCCTCAGCAAAAGTAAGACACTAAGCAACTCAGTGAGACCCTGTCTCTAAATAAAATACAAAATAGGTCTGGGAATTTGGCTCAGTGGTTGAGTGTCCTGGAATTCAATCTCCAGCACCCCAAAACCAAAAAAAAAAAAAAATCACCCAAAACAATAAAGAGGAGATACTATTTTGTGTTTCTACCAGCAACAGAGTTCTTGTTGCTCTACCTCCTCACCAGAATTTGATTCATCAAATTCTTCATTTCAAATACTATAGTAATATGTGCAAGGAAATGTTTACAGCAGCATATTTTATGATATCAAACTATGGAAATAGCCTAGATGTCCATCAACAGATGAATGCATAAAGAAAATGTGACATATATAGATATAGTCATATATAATATATTTATATATATATATGAATCTCAGTCATGAAGAAAAATGAAATTATGTCATTTGCTGGTAATGGATGGAATTGGAGAATATCATTCTAAATAAAATAAACCAGACTGAGAAAGTCAAGGGTCAAATGCTTTCTCTTATATACAGGAGCTATAGACGAAAAGCAAAGGAGGATAAAAAGGGTCCTCTGTAAATACAAAGGAGACCAATAGAGTAGAGTAAGGGAACTGAGAGAGAAAGAGGAGTGGGTGTCATGAGGAAATTCTGGAGAATGAATTTTATCAAATTATGCTATGTCCATGTACGAATATACCACAATGACTCCAATTTTATATGTAATTATAAAGCAATTAATAATAATAACCACAGAAAGAGAGACCAATAGAGGGAAAGAGAAGGCACTCTGTCATGAGATTGATCAGATTATGTTATGTTCATGTATGAATATGGCATAAGGAATCCCACCATTAGGTATGATTAAAATGTATCAATGAAAAAATTACTGAGGTCTCAGATAAAATGCACTTAGCCAGAAAAAGTGTTCTATATTTCAATTTTGAATCTTCTAACTATTATCTCAAGACTAATTTATAAATTCCCAACCTCTTGGGAATTTTCCAGCTGGAGAATTCCAAATTAGTAATAATGAGAAATAATGGAATTATGATAAACACTGCTCACTTAAAAGACTAATACATAGTTATTTTGGTTTTGCTCATTTCTGTTCCTTATGTATGCCAGGATAATTCCCAGGTTAAAATATTAAGATGACTCTAATGTCTCTATTTTTCTCCTTAGTACCTCTGTGGTTCATAAACTATTTCCTATTATCAATTTACAAGTTAGATATTTCATTTTGATTGGAAACTGTACCTTCTGATAACAAAAATTGCAAGATTAAGGTAAATTATAGAATTTAATTTAAAAATATAACATTTTTGTCTTAACAACCACATTAAAATTACCTTTCTAATTCACAATGGCTCTTGTTACCTTTTAAGTAAATTCAAAATCTGAAACATACTTACATTGCCTACAGGATCAGAGAAGACTTTGCCAAAGATACATTGTTTTGAGTCTTGCAATTTGAGTTCAATATTGTTGAGAAGAAATAGAGGGTGAGAATTTGTATAAACAGGATTGCCAAACAAAATGAATTGTCAAGTTAAAAGCGTATTAGCAGGACAATTCACAGAAGGGACAGACACCATTTCCTTATCATTCTTATCCTTCCAGCCAGTCCTCCAAGCTCAGTCCAGACAGTGACTGACAGATGTATCTGGCAATAGCTGTATAATTTTATCTTTTTTTCTTGTTTTTTTTCCATAAATATATACATTATATAAATTTTTGAAATTTGACTATTTTTAGATATAATCTTCAGTGACTTAAATTACACAGGTGTTCTTGAATAACTTCACTGTCTTTCATCTCCAGAACTCATTCACCATCTCAAACTGCAATCTGTACCCATTAAAATTTAACTCCCCATTCATCTTTCCCCTACATCTTTTTCCTACCTCCCCAGAAACCACTGTTCTACTCTGTTTCCATATTCTTAACTATTCTAGGCACTTCACATAAATGGAATCATTCAATGTTTGTCCTTATGTATCTGACTTATTTCGCCTAGTTTCACATTTTCAGTGTTTATCCATGTTTTGGCAATTATCAGAATTTCGTTCATTTCAAAACTCAATGATATTCTGTTGTCTGAATATACCCCATTTTGTTTATCTATTCATCCTTCTGAAATCGTGAGGAGTTTTCCCAAATTTTGGCTGTTGTCAATAACTCTGCTGTAAACATTGGTATATAAATATCTCTTTGAGTCCCTGCTTTCTTTTGCCTGTATATTTAGGAGTGATAGTTCTGTTCAGATTTTTTAGGAACACTGCTTTTGACAGTGGTTGAACCATTTTTATATCCTATCACTAATGCAATTGCTCCATATCCTTTCCATTACCTGTTCTATTTTTTCTTCCTCCCACCCTTCCTTTCTCCAAATAGCCATCGTATTGTGAAATTATATCTTACCATGAAATTTATTATTATTTGAAAGCTTCTGACTGCCTACTTCTGTGTTTTCTTATTTAAAGATAATAGATTTAATAATCAAATTAGTCAATTTGATTTTATTGAAAAGGCTCATGAGGACACAATGACTGTCTTTACATACTTAAAAAAATTTGGCCCTGTTATGACCAAATAATCTTTTCATTTGCTATTTATGTAACCAGCAATTGTTTTAGTTACTGTGCTCCTCATCAAATTGTATTTACTCTCTCTCTCAGATCCAGGTGTGACATATCTTCTTCAGCAAGGTCAGAATTCCTTCTGCGCTTAACCTGCTTTCAGTTCTCCCTCCTAATATTAGTGTACTTCACAGAACTTCATTACATCCTATAATTATTATTTTATTCTAGCTAATAATTCTTATCTTAATTTTCTGGTTTCCCCTGCTTCTGATTTGATTGACAAGTCTGACAGTTGTAATTCCTAACTACATATGAATATGCTTTGGGGTTCATGTCAAATCATCCAGCATGTGCTGACTCAGTCTGACAGTTTTATAGATATACCTAGGACCCCATATTTTGTCAAATTATGGTTAAGTTAGGCACACTTCAGTTTTATGTGCAATTTTTTCTTTTACATTTGAAAATGTTGCTTATAGCTTTTGATTCAAGACTCAAAGATTAGAGATAAAAGCCCAGAATAATGCAAATATCTGAAAAAAATGCATGATTTTCTAATATTGAGAAAATTTGGATAAACATCCTATCCAGAACCTTCAACTTCAGTGTTGCTACAAACTAATAAATGAGGCAAGTAAGGTTCATTTATTTTTATTCTCCATATATTATGCCAGGTAGTCAGGTGCAGGGAAAGTTACTTTGAAATTCATAAAAGCAGTCTTCCCGACAGGTAACTGGCTTTTCCACTTAAAAGAAAACTATTTTAATGAGTAGGTGTAACAGCAGAAAAGTCACTGTGTGTTTCTTTTAGGGAATGCTTTCTATTTAATTAGAGCGTATAGGATTGCAGATTGACAGGAGACTTAGTCCATCAATGCTTCTCAGTGGCTGATAGAGACATATTCTTCCATTCATATGTTCTTTTGAGTTTCCCTGAGCTGTAACTTGAAATAATGAACATTACTGACTTACGATATTTGTGGGCTCTTTCCCTTAAGTCTCTACAATATGGTGAAACTATGTGAGATGAATAGAATAGTTTGTACACAAGATTTATCAATAATCCAGTGTGGTATGGTATGGGCTTTTGTTTTGAGGTGGGAAAACTGCATCAGTTCCAACTTTTATTTGCATTGATTGTCTTTAACATCAATGACTAGTATCTTAAACTACTTGAATATGTGGTTGAAGATATCAAGATTGTAAAATTTAAATGAGATGAAATATTTTGTAAACAACCAAGGCCATATTAATGCAGTTATTATTACAGTCACATAAAAATTCTTTGTATCCAGTGATATTCTTACAATATAACAAAAATTCAGAGGACAGAAAGGCATAAAGGAAAGAAAAGTGATTTAAAAATTTAAAGAAATCTCAAATGTCATAACTGCATGGGGACGCTTGGAAGTCAATCTGAAATTATGAGCAGAGAGTCCCGGATGCAACAAGACCATGGTAGGAAGTATCTGGAGATCTAGAGTTATTAAAATAAATCAATATAAACACTTTTCATTCAGACATTCCTAAAGTAAGGAGAAAATACTAGCAATAAAATTCAAATGAACCCTAAAAGGGATAACAGCAACCAAGGAAATGGGCTGGATAAAGACTTGGGAGGGGAAGAGGCTAAGATTTTTAACACTTGGAATAAACAACAATGAAAAGAAAGGACTTCTAGATGATGAAAGAAAGAAAACTGCTTCGTGCAACTCCTCTTATAAGAGTTCAAGAAAACATACATTACTCATCCACATTGTGAGAGAAATATAGTTTCACATAAAAATGCCCAGATACTGATTAGTGCACATTAGAATACAGATATATTGGTATAATATACTTTATTATATTTGCACAGTGGGATAAGGAATAAAGACAATCTCTATGTACTACCAAACTAAGTGAGCTTCAGGGTTTGCTACTCTTTTAATCCAGTTTGGGGGAAAACAAAGTTGCATACATGATAAAAAAAAAAAAAACCCAATGAAAAATAACTCATCACACTCCAGGAAAAACATTGCCCAGGAGATAGGAGAGGATAACATGGAGAAGACAAGGAATAGAAATGAGATTTTTTTCTTAATATACTGTTTTTATTGTTGTCATTTTGGAACTATGAAAATATGTTAAAAGGTTAGCTTTAAAAATAAAGTAACCTGAGATGAATCAACTTAACCTTTTAAAAATTTATTGTGACAAGAACACTTAACATGAAATCTACCCTTTAAAAAGTTTTAATTGTACAAATATTGTTCAATATAAGTACAATGTTGAAAACATGTCTTTAGAACTTTTTCTTGCTTGGCTGAAATTTTATGATCAGTAGAGAAAACTCTACCAAACACTGCAAAGTACCAGTCCAACTGTGTAGTTTTGTGTAATATGAATTAAAGACAAAAATAACTTCCCCAAACACTTAACAATAATACATATGACTAGTTATAGTTCTGTAATTTTTATTTGGAGACAGTTATATGTGCATTTTTGGAAAAATAAATTAGTAATTAAGGTGTGGATTATTGAGAACTAGGATTTTTATGGAAGGGAAAAAGAAACAATGGTTATAAAATCAATGACTCTAAGTAAAAAACCCAATAGTCTGGAATCTCACTGAAGGTACTGAAAGAATATACTAATCAGGTATGATGTCTTTAAATTATATCACATGTATATGTGTGTGTTTGTATACATTTACATGTGTGTGTGCAGGTGTGTTTGTATAGACAAAATAGCCTTAATGTTCCTGTAATTTTGAGAGAATTTTATACAGATTTTTCCTTGACTCTAGACCCTCATGTCTTTATGTACAGTTTTTATATGAGGACACTTACAATTATAAATTATTTATCCTACTACTGGGAATATCTTACAGGCTTTTGCTGATTTAACAACCCAGGGATGTCTTTTTCAAAAGCCAACAATCTTAAATGAAGCATCAGGCCAGGTGCTAAGGTACACACCTATGATCACAGCAACTCAAAAGGCTTAGGCAGGAGGATCACAAGGTTGAGGCCAGCCTCAGCAATTTAGTAACACCCTCAGTAACTTAGTGAGACCCTGTCTCAAAATGAAAAGGGCTGAGGATGTAACTCAGACATAGGGTGCCCCAGGGTTCTGTCCCCAATAATAAAAAGAAAGAAAGAAAGAAATGAAGAAAGGTAATCATAAAAAAAGACAGTTGTACCCGTATGTCCCAGTGTCTGTGGGAACACAGGAACCTTTCTTGTTTTTTGTTTTAAAGAACTTGTGGTTAGTCTTTCTACCTCCTGGATTGTTCCGGGATATTCTTGTCTGTTTCTCTAGCTTCTTCTTAACTGTAGCTATCAGGAATAGTGCAGAATATGCTGGAAATGCAATATACTGAGATAGGAAGGAAATTCCTGAGGTAGGCTTTGTTTCCAGGCCTCACAGCATATATTATATCTTGAATTAGGAAAGAACTGATCAGGACAGACTGACCCTCATTACTTTGCTCCATGAAAGAAAAATGTCACTCAAGGCTTTGCTCAGTAAATTAATCCTCTAGTTGATGAATGGGAGTGTTTTTGTCTATTTTGTGCTGTTATAATGGAATATCAGAGACTGGGTAATTTACAAAAAGCAGTTTATTTCCTCAGAATTCTGGAGGCTGAGAAGTCCAAGATCCAGGCACTAACATCTACCAGAGGCCTTCTTGCTGCATGACTCCATAGCACAAGAGAGTAGGACAAAGATGATGAGAAAGAAAAAAGGGGATTGAACTCTGTTTCACAAGGAATCTACAGCCATTCTATGGTATTAATCTAGTTACCAGGGTGGAACCTTCATATTCTAATAACTTCTCAATGGGCTTCCCCTTTCAACACTGTTACATTGGGGATTAGTTTTCCAACACATACATTTTAAGTGTGCATTCAAACCATAGTGGCAAATTTCTATTCATAAATTCATGTAAGCTTATAACTGAGAGAGGAATGGAACGGTGCGTAGAGTAACTGGCTGATGCTAGTGAATTAATTGAGCTGGATGCTAAGGACCAATGATTCAAAAAAAAATCAAGGGAAATTATAACATTTGATCCTTCTTATTGAAAGCACTCAATACATCCTGTGCAGCATATTTGCAAATATATTAACCCTATACTTGACTTAGGCTTTAGATTCAACCATTAACTTTAGAGCAATACAAGGGAAACAAAGATGTATCCAATGGCAACGTGATATTGCTGATAAAGTTTAGAGTTTGGAAAAAAGTCTACATAAACAAATGGGGGTCTTTCTTCAATAAATAAACTGAAAGAGAAATTAGTTTTGGATAGCAATCGTATATGATAGAAGGTTTAAGTGAACTCATAGTCAACTAGTATAGAAGGACATTATTTTGATTTGAAAAAAATAGTTTGAAATTATAAGACAATCATAAAATAACATCGTTGTTTCTCATAATATAAAAAGTTACCAAAGTGAGATTATTTTATAATACTGATGAATAAGAGTTAAATTTTAGAGGTACTTATATTGTTCCTTCAGTGTTTACTTAAGCCCTATTTTGTAAAGTTATAAATTGAATGATTCATGCATGATACCATACATACATAGATATATACTCATTAATATGTATAATTTTTATGTTTTGATTTATTAGTTTATATCTGGCATTTGTGTCAAATAATTCATAAAATAAAATTAATATTGTTACACTTAAAGTAAATTGTGGGTGCTTGGAGTGTAGCTCAGTGGTAGAGCACTTGCCTACTATGCTTTAAGCCTTTGGATCAATCCCTAGCATAGCAAAACAAAAACCAAAAAAAAAAAAGGCAAAATTAGCCAGTTAGCCATAGTTAAAAATCCAAAAGAAAATTCCTACAACAACAAAACAAATATCTATTAAAGCTGTGTAATAAATATGTGACCATTCTTTACTCTCTTCATTTCAGTACATTTTTGAAACTTTTAAGCATCTATACATTAAAGTTTATTATCAAAATGGCCAAATGAAGCTCTTAGTAAAACCATTTACCCTGAAAAGAATTAAAATGATAAAACAGCTGAAATTAACCATTTTAGACCTCAGGAGATTAAGCAAATCCACAGAATGAAGTGAAACAGGTCCATCATAAAAACACTGTTGACTCCTAACAAGAGTCAGGTTTTATGGCAATTCAGCTTATGATCGCACTCAGGTCCCTCCCTTTGTAGCTCTTTGTCACAATAGCAGGAGAATGAGCAGTCTCTAGGTCAAATAAGAAGATTAACCTCTTTTGGAGCACCATTAAAACTTCATTCCCAGAGCACAGCAAATATTTTTTCCAACTAGCAACAACCTGGAAATATCCAATGCCAAGGTATTGTGGCTATTAGGTTAACCAAGGTATTTTGCCTGTTTGACTTAGTGTTCACCTCTGTATTAAAGAGAGAGAGAGAGAGAGAGAGAGAGAGAGAGAGAGAGAGAGAGAGAGAGACAAAGAGAGAGAGAGAAGAAAAATGTATGAAACAAGGAGAAAAGACCTCTGTTTCCAATGCATTGTCAAAAACAATTGCAAAGTTCTGACAAGATTGTAGCATCCACAGTAACTATAACCCACTGGAAGAAACAAAAAGCAGAGTACCAGTAAGGGAAAATATGTGGGTAAATTTAACAGATAGTATACACATATTTTTGCTTATAAAGTTATTCTGACTTAAAAGACAACTACATTAAAAAATTATGAAAACATGTTGATGAGTTTAATAAAACAGAAAGACACGATTTGTATAACAGTAAAAGTACAAAGGAGAGGAAAAGGAACAAAGATGCACTGTAGCAAAGTTTCTGTATTGTATTTATGCTGTCCTAGAACAAATAAAATTGATTGTTTCACAGTCCTAGAGACTAAAAGTCCAAAATCAAGGAGTCAAGAAGGTCATGCTTCCTCTGATACCTATAGGGTAGAATCCTCCCGTTATGATTTAGATGTGAGATGTTCCCCCAAGAGCTCACTTGGCAGTGCAGGAATGTTCAGAACTGATGGGTTAAACTTTGAATGCATTACTGGGTGGTAACTGTAAGCAGGTGGCGTATGACTAGAAAAAGTAAGTCCCTGGAGGCTTGTCCCTGACTCTCTCTGCTTCCTGGTTGCTATAAGCTGAGCATCTTTCCTCTACTACAACCATCAACTCCCTTAACAAAATTTTAAGTACAGGATACTATTGCTAACTACAAGCAAAATGTTGTAGAGCATATTTCATCTTGCTTAACTCAAACTTTATACCACCTGAAGAGCAATTTCTATTTACTCCCCCAGGTTCTGACAGTCACATTCTACTTCATGCTTCTTTGAGTTTTATTATTGTAGTTACCTCATATAGTGGGATAGTGCACTATTTTCCCTTCAGGGACTGACTTATTTTACATAGTACAGTGTCTACCCATTCATCCATGTTTTTATATATGACAATGTTTGCTTATTTTTTAAGATGCATAGTATCAGTTTTAAGATTTACCATATTTTAGGTTGTTTCTACATTTTAACTAATGTAAATCATGCTTTGATCATGCTTTGATGAACATGGGAGTGTAACTATCTTTTAAAGATACTGATTCAATACTAGTATCCCCTGGATCATTTCTAGGAGTGAAGTTGCTAGACTATATGGTGGTTCTTCTATTAATTTGGGGGGGGCAGAATATCTATATTGTTTCTCATAGCAATTACACCATTTCACATTTTCACCAACTTCAGAAAGGATTTTCAATTTATCTAGTACCTCACTAGCATTTGCCATTCATTGTTTATTTGTTTGTTTTTGATAAATTTTTATGATAATGGTCATGCTACGCCATCAGGTATGAGGTGGTACCTAATTGCTTGACTTGCAACACAGTAATGTTGAGTGGTATCTTTTCATATACCTGTTGCCCATTGTTTTGTCTTTGGAAATATGCCAAGTCAAGCTCTCTGCTGATTGCTTATTTCTTATTTGTTTATTTATTTACTTGTGGTACTAAGAATTGGACCCAGGGCCGTGAGCATGTTAGGCAAACACTCTACTACTGAGCTACATCAGCAGCCCACCCACTTTCTTTACTTGATTTTGAGACAGGGTTTCCCTAAGTTGCCCAGGTTGATCTCAAACTTGACTTTTTTTTTTTTCTTGTGTGGGGTGGTGTATACTGGGGAGTGAACTCAGGGGCATTCAACCAACCACTGAGCCCCATCCCCAGCCCTATTTTGTATTTTAATTAGAGACAGGGTCTCACTGAATTGCTTAGCATCTCGCTTTTGCTAAGACTGGCCTTGAACTCCTGATCCTCCTGCCTCAGCCTCTGGAACCCCTGGGAACACAGACTTGAGCAACCTGCCCTTCTCAAACTTGATTTTGAGAGAGTCTCTCTAAGTTGCCCAGGTTGGCCTCTAGCCTCAACCTTCTGACTATGCCAATTTCTTAATTAGGATATTGTTTTTGTTTTGTAAGTGATTTGGAGCAGTTTCTTATATATTTTGACACAAACCCCATATTAGGTATATCATTTGCAAATATTTTCTCTCATTCCACAGATTGCCTCTTTACTCCATTGACTGTTTCCTTTCTGTGAAGAAATGTTTTGGTTTGAGAAAATCCCACTTATTTATTTTTGCTTTTGTTACCTCTGCATTTGGTATCATATCCACGGAATTATTTTTCAGATTAATGTAAGAAAGTTTTTATTCTGATATTTCTTTTAGATACAAAAATATTTTAGGTCTTATGTTTAATCATTTAACATTTTCAGTTGTTTCTATGCATACCATAAGAAAAGTTCTAATGCAATTATTTTGGACATGGACAGACAGTTTTTCAACAACTTTTATTAAGAAATTATCCTTCACCATGATGCAGTCTTGGTATCATTGTAGAAAACAAGTTGAATGTAAATGTATAAGTTTAATTCTGGTTTATGTTCTGTTTCATTGGTCTCTGTGTATGTTTTTATGCTACATGTTACTTTAGTTACTTTCTCTTGTCATACATGTTGAAATCTGAAAGTGTGAAGCCTCCAACTTTGTTCTTCTTTCTAAATATTGCTTTGACCTTTGGAAACCTTCTTTTATTCCATAGAAATTTTTGGATTTTTTTTCTATTTCTTTAAAGAATGTTATTGGGATTTTGAAAGGTATAGCATTGAATTTGTAGAACACTTTGGGTAATATTTTTAATAACATTGTATTCTAGACCTTGAGAATGGATGCCTTTCAGTAAAATTGTTGAAGAACTAAAAATTATACTGATGCAATCTATCACCCTTTGGACTTTAGGGAAAGTGCACTGAAGAGTCATTGTTTGAAAAGTCTTTGTTTGAAAAGCATCAGAGCATGACCAAAACAAAGCAAAGTCAGAACATCACAAAACACATATAATCACCATCCCTGGTTAACTTAATCTGTGGCTATCTAGCATACATTTATACAGTAAAGAATGTTATTTTATACATTGCATTTTCATCATATTTTGTACAAATAATGTTAGTGGTTTTTGAGACTTTATTATTTATGTATTATAGAAGATGATAATATTTGAACATGTCTGCCATTGAACCTGTCATAAATTCAGTAACTAGCAGGAAGAATTGCATTCAATAATAATTATACTTATTTCACTTTGAGATTATAATATTGGTTATATTTTTAATTCAGACACATGATTCAGAAATCACACCCACTCTCAAAATTTATTAATAACTTCAGGGGTACAGGCAACTATGAGTAACAGACAAAGAAGGAGATCTTGATACTGACAGTGGCAGGCCATGCCACTCTTTCCTGCTTCAGACATGAATTCTCTGCCCAGAAGAGAAAGTCTGTAAGTGAGGTATATTTGTCGTTAGCCTCCAAATCAGGGAACATTTGCCTTCCCAAACCTGTCTATTTATAGCCAACTTATCTAACAATTTCCAGAGATCTATGACTATAAATTCTTAGATTTGGGGTTTATTTTCTATTAGTAAATCTGCAAAAAGTCACTGTGCAAAGACTATTCAATTGATCAGAAACCTGCTTCTGGCAAACATAGTCTATTTAGGCAGAAGTTACTATAATGATAAGAAGATTCTGCCCTCCTTCTTTTAGTCCAGGGCATCCGCCTGATGCTGTGAATGAAGAGGTCATGCTGTTTTTCCTTGTATATTTCTAGATAATGTAATTTTTAAAGAGAATATATCAAAAAGAATATTACTTAATGTTATTAATCTGAGAATAGGAGCACTGTATGGGTGCTACAGTATATACATTCCTGTTACACTCTATTGAAGATCACTCATTCATCTTTCAGTGCATCCTTTCTCTCTCTTTGACTTAATTTATTACCATTCAGGGAATACTATATAATTTGGGTCAAATGTATTCTGAATAGAATTTGTTAAAAAGGAAACTTTAAAAAATAATGAATCTTCAAAAATTTTGCTGATCTGAAGTGTTGGTAAATTAGGCACCAAGAGCACAATACTTTTTATGCTTTTATATTTTTGCTGTGTATTGTTTTATTGCAGAATATTTTATTGTAATAGCACTTATTTCTGAGAGCACACTTACTTTTATGACTGCCATGTGATGGGAATACATTACATAAGTAAAACTTGACTTATTAGTTGAAATGGATGTGTGCGTGAGTATTCCTAAATGTCACTTTACTAGAAGTCTGTATTTTATATAACGTGTAGGAATGGATCCCTGAAGACAAATCTCATGAACTTTCATTTGCACAAATCTTCTTTTTCAACTGACAATATAATAGGACATCATATCTTTGCAGACTGCACAGTTCTGTAATGTGAGAAAAAAGTAGTAAAGATGAACAAAACAGAAAGCAAAAAAACAGACATATAAGTAGAGCCATTAAGTAGAATAAAAAAGTGAAAAAAGCTAGCTCATGGATTCTCAAAGTTACCAAGTGACCAACTATGGTTGCTGTTTTATTCATTTTAGATAGATAATATATAATAATGATGATGGATAGGTAGGTAGATAAATAGAATGGATAATAGAATGGGCATTTATGTTCATAATTTTTAATTCCTTTAGTAGCACTTGGTGTCAGGGAATGATGCCAAACAAATGCAATTTCATACCTTTTAAGAAACTAAATAAAGTCTAAAGGAATATGTTTGTTAAAAAACACTTGCTTTGTGTTCCTACTTATGGAGTTTTATTTGCATATTGGAAAATTCACCATTTTAAGATGTTCAGTTCAATTTAAAAAAAAAATTCACAAAGTAGCCGCACTAACAAATTTCAGAACATTTTTATGACTCCCAAAAGAAACTTGTGCCTGTTAGAAGTCACTTCCCTTTCTCCCCTCTTCCATCTCTTGTAACCATGAATCTACTTTTCTTTTCTTCCATTTTTTTTTTTTCTATGCTGGATTGAATTCAGAATCTCAGGCATGCCATGCAAGCTCTGTACCCCTGAATCACATCTGTAAATCTCTAACCTGGTTTTCTTCCCTATGAAATTGTCTAAAGTATAATTCACATAAATGTACTCATCCATAATCAAAATGTAAACCTTGTATCCATCCTTTTTCACTTGCATAGTATTTTCAGGGTTCTGGCATTTTTTTTAGCATTTATGCATATTATGTTGTTGTTGAATCGAAAGTATTTCATTATATGAATATACCACTATTCATAGGTGACTTTTGAGTTAGTTAATATACTCATCTTTTATTAAATAATTAATACTTAAAATAAATCAAATGATTGATTTATTTGTATATGTGTTTTTGTGTGTACATGTGTGTTTAGGTTCATGAGTGACTACATTTCATAGAAAACAGTTTTTTTTATGCTAAAGAATCCAGTCTCAGAAAGAGAAAATATTCAATTTTTATATACTCTTCATATTCAAATTCTCTAAAATTTAACTTTTTTAGAAAAAATAATTGCAATTCTTATGGATACCTAATTCATATGAAACTAGAAATAAGATACTTTTATCAACATCATAATACAAAATATAATAAATTTTTCTTTTATAATCCTACTCCTAAAGTAAGAGAGCAATGTAAATACAACAGAGGACTTTGATTGTATGCAAATTATTTTATTACATAAACTTTTTTGTTTTTTTAATCATTGGTACTGAAGTTTGAACCCAAGGAGGCTTTACCATTGAACCACATGCCCAGATCTCTCTCCCTCTTTTTTCAGCTAAACAGGGTCTAGCTGAAATAATGACTGTACTTGTAACATTAAAAGTAATGAAACAGAAAATATAAAAAAAAAGTTAAAATGTTAAATAAATCCTGAAATTGTTCTAAGATGATTAATACATATTAAATCTATAAATGATATATACACACATATGTGTATATGGAGACACTATAAAGTGGAGGCCTCTCTTCCCTGATCCTTCACCTACTTTTTACACCCTCTACCCTCTCTTTTGCATCAATATTTATTCATTTTGAAGTGCCTCCAATTTGAGACTCCAGATGAGGCTGCCATCCACACCTGATTTTCTTCAGTTAACAAAAGTACAGTTTCTATATTTAGCGTCCTTAATTTTATAATAACTCTTTCTCTCTCCCAAAGTTAGTTGAGTACTGACCCAGCAATGTGCTTTATTGTCAAAATTCTGGAAGTTGTTTAAAGTAATTGCTTTCTTAGTGTTAGGTATAAAGCCACCTTTCTCTCCTGCTACAGGAACCCAGCCTCCCAACCCACCTGTCAATCTGCGCTACACCCACCTCTCCCGTTATAGGAATTTCCGGCTTACCTTGTCGTAACCTTCCTGCCTCCCACATTACGTTCTAATATGTTATTGGTCCATCAGTCAGTCTGTAATAATTCTCCTCCGCGATTGGTTCCTTCCAGCCCGGGAAATTCCCATAACTGAGGAGAAACCCTACACCATCTTCTTCTTTTCCTTTCCCCTTTCCCTGAGCAGGCAGGATTTGTCTGCATAAAATAAAAAGTTCCTCATGTGGGACCTATGTCTGCGGAGCGTTTTTCTGGGAGTTATCGACGCGAACCAAAACTGCCCCTAACATCTGGCCTAACACTTAGTTATCTTCCTTTTCTGGAGTGCATCTTCCCAAGGGAAAACCTGTTTTAGTCTATTAATCATTGTTTCACCAAGATCTAGAATTCTGCCCAGAATATAAAAAGTACTCAGTTTTTATCAATTGATAAAATAAAGATGGATTCAAGCAAAAAAAAATTATTAAGTAAACTAATATTTACAAGTTGTTTTGTAAGAGCATAATAATGAATTTCTTTTAATCACATTATTTGAATGCTTGTGTTTTCTGAATAGAGTGCATTTATGGGTCATTTCTTTTTCTCATAAGTAGTGTTTATTTTGCATTGTTGCTATTACATAGAAAATGCATTTTAATATGGGTGGTGGCTCTTCCAAGAGGATAAACATTGGCCTTGAGAGTGAAAAATTTCTGAGAAAATGCAATGGTATGTGACCCTTTAAAGTTTAACTCAATGTGACAAAATTTAACATTGAATATCTTAGTATAACTGACTTACTGAAATTCTCTCTTTAGCAGGGGAATAATTTTTTTTTTTAATGTTGAAAACAGATTTGACTATGCCATACTTTAAAAACTTTTAAAAAGATTACCATGGAAAGATAGTTAAGAAATGAATTTACCAGCAATTCACAGCAGCAAAGGAGCATGATATTATAATAGGAAAAAACAAATTCAAACCCAAATTAACAATTGTTTTCCTAAACAACACTAGCCTAGTTACAAGGAATTTCTAAAAGCTCACTCACCTCTTCACTCCCTCTTTGCACAAATATTCCTGCTGAGAACAATTTTTACCTTTTCATTCCATATTAATTTAAAGTATTTCTCCACTGTCTACTTCCAAAGATGTTCTGGGTGGCCTCAAATGTCAGGAAATATTGAAGGATGGTGGAAAGGAGTCAGTTGTTAAGGGAGCTGATGGAGGGAGACACAGATGAAAGGGAAAGAGCAAGAGACAGGAGCAAAGAAAGCAGGTAATTAAGGCCCAGATAACAGGAGTATCAATACACTATTTCAGTCCAGACCCTAAAAGAACACAATTCGTAGCCCTAAAAAAAAAATAAAATCTCTCAATTAAGTAAATATATAAATGGTTTATCATCTTTTAGTTTAACTCTAATTCATTAGTTTCTATTAGATTTTTCTATAACTCTGCATTCACTTTGTCCTCGTCCAAATGTGAGAGTTTGGCCTTAGGATATTATGATGGTTAATCTGAATTGTCAATCACAGGAACAAGAAATGCCTAAGATGGCTTCTACATGTGCCAATGGGAGTATTTCTAGGAATGATTAGCATGTGAGACAGTGAACTGAGGGACAGACATATCCTGTCAGAGGACTGGGACCTTCCAAGAAACTGAGACAGCAAAAAGCCCTCTCCCCCAGTCAAGCCTCACTTCTTGTCTCAATTCAGAAAGATCAGATATGCTGCTCAGAGTAACAGGTACTAGAAGGGTTGGAAAAGCAGAAAAGGGAACACTCTCAAGGGAGAGAGTGAGTCCTCTCAGAGAGAAGAGAGACAATATGTTTCTCCTGCCCTCCAGTTTTATTGGCTGTCCTAGGGAAATTTCAAGAGTTCTACCTCCTGTCTTTTTGACTGGCAGCAAGATGATATGAGACTTTCCAGTCCCTACAGCCATCACAACTCAAAGTCGCTTTGACCCATACTGACTAGTTTTAACAGGAATCTGTTTTTTACAGATTTTATGGTTAGGGGGAATTACTCTTATCTTCTTGAGTTCTGGAGTCAGATCTGTGTAAGGATCATAAAAGTCCCATCTTTCAATGTAACTTGTGTTCTTATTGGCAATTCAGAGGCCTGCATTTTTCCTGCAGATACCATGTAGTTTGCTGAGGAATGTCATATATCCTGTGAACTTAAGTTAGGCAGATCTGCAGGTAATTTACTTTTTTTAAAAGAGAAAGCATGAGACAGGGGATGTCAGCACAGTGGGTCAATTTTATAGAATTAATCCCTTATCTTTATGTTCCTATCACTCATGTTTGTCTTTCCCTATTGACCTTAAGTGTGGGCAGTATAGTACAGTACATTGGGGGTCTTGATGAAACAAAAAGGTAGAAGAATAAGAAAGAAGGAGATGCACTCTGGATTCTTCTGAAGCAGGAGGCTTTATTGTTGTAGAGATAACCTGAGGACATCAGACTCCATTTCCTTCTCTCTTTCAAAATGAAATCTGACTACTCTCCAGAGAGTTTCCAAGCCTTCAGTCTGGGACTGGGAAGCATTATTGATCCACCTTGCTGTAAGTCTTTAGTTTCTTGGATTGAGCAGCTACTGCTTCCTCCAGCTCTCCAGCCTGCAAATGGCCATTGTGGAAATATCCAGTTTCTGATTATGTAAGCCAATCTAATAAATCGCCTTTTTATAAAACATATAATGTTACAATTTTTTAAACTCCTGAACAAGGGTTTTTTAACTTACTTCAGAGAATGTTAAAATTAATCAACAATTAAAAAGTGTGAAACATACACCAGGGGAAACAGAGATGAATTTACAATACATATGTTCCATCAGCAGTAAAATGCTGTAAGATTTTCCTATTAGATCCTCCGCAATAAACTTTATATTTGTTGTTGCCAGTGGAATGAAAATTACTGAATAATGTCTCTATTTCTTGTATTTTAATTGGGTTTTCAGCAACTCTGGCTCATTAAAGTGAATTAGGAGAATATTGGTATAACTATCATGAAGGTATTGAACTATAACCAACATTTAGACTTTCTGATTACTGAAAGCAATTTCTATAAAGCATGTTTACAGAAAATGCTAGGCAGAATTACTTCTCAATACAATTCTCCCTTTTTCAGGATTATTTCATACATATGCCAAAAGTATAGAAAGAAGTTTTAAATTATAGTGCTTGTTATTGAATTTTAAGAAATTCAATTAAACATGCCACCCAAAGTGTAGTATGCACATTCACAAACGCACAAAAGTTGGGGATGGACAATTCATAAAGTTAGCAATATCTACATTGCCTTGAAACCCAAGTATGACTTTTTCTCCTACACATATTAGCATGTTGAATTGCCTCCTTCTGTACTCTTCATTTTCCACACTGGACACCTCTGTAAAGAGAAGAACACGCAGGCACAATGAAACATGAGTTAGGAATTTTCTATTGTGGTGATCAATGATGTCATTCAACCAGCACAAACAAGTTTGACCATATTAGTTGTTTACACTGGCCCTCTGTTCTAAACAATGTACTGTCATTGTGTTCGTCTGGTTGTTTAATAATTTTCATACCTTCTATATGCTCTGTGCTGAGGACATTGGGACATCATAGGATGTGAAAAGCATGGGCTTTTTTGAAGTTTATGTAGTGTAATTACATACACAGAGCAAAGATAAATGGGTGAGAAAAAAAATACTACATTTCACATTCAATAATTCATTCATTCTTAACATTTGAGTATTTGTTGTGAGCCCATCACTCTTCTGGGAGTGGAGGAAAGGAAAAATACAGCCTCTGTTCTTGTTTAGTCAATACATGATAGGAGTGGCAGGTATGAAGCAAAAAGGCAATTCACCTGCACGGACCAAGGATGGAGAAATGCACAAACTTTAAAAGCAATAGAAAGGAGACACACTGATCAAGACAGCAATTGCCTAATTAAAAAGATAAGTAAGAGCATTTTAAGCAATGAAAACACTCTTAAATTAAGCACCAAAGTGGATGGATGTGTGACTTACAACAAACTTTATGGTGTTTGCTCTACTCCAGTAAATGATGGCTCTAGGGAATGTAACTAAACATGAATAAGATTTAAAACATTAAATATCTAACATTTGTTTCAGAGAAATCTGAAATAATTATTATAGGCAATGAAGAAAACAGGCATAAAGACTGTTGAAGGAATGAATGAAAAATTAAAAGATGTATTGCTGCATATTAAAGAGAAATGTTCAATTTATTATATTTGACAGATGTTAAGGTTGTCAGGAAGGGAGTATATTGAAGAATTTTCATGAGGAAAAATTAGTTAATATGATATTTCATTGGATATAAAGAATCATGGAAATATTTAATAGGACAAACAAATTATGGTTTTGAACTTATGTGAGGATTGTTGTCTTTAAATAAAATGGGAACGGAGAAGAGCAAGTAGTTTGAAGATTAGAATTCAAGTTCAGATACAAACTTTTATTTTCTACTGGAAATTTCATGTAATCTGATGGGTTCTTTGATCTGGACTACAGGCAGGAGAGCCGACCTTTGGATACTTGAAGGTAGAGTGTTTACTGTTTCTGGCGCCTGTACTTTTGAGTTTGATCAAAGTAATCAGAATGAGCCGGGAGGCTATGGCAATGGAATCATGTGACTATAGAAAGGAAAATGAAGGAAGGATCATCTGTTACTGAGGATGGCTTTGAACTCCTGATCTTCCTCTCTCAGTTTCTGGAGCCACTGGGTTTACAAGCATGCAGCTGTGCCAGGCTTCCTCTAGACAATTTTTGTATGGTGTAATGAGGGTTGAACATTTCCCAATATGATAAGAAAAGATAGAAATCAGGACTCTCAAGAGATATCTTATGATTTATAAAAGGTCCAGCAAAAAAAGAAAAAAAGAAAGAAAGAAAACTTTATGTACACTAAAGAAAACATGCTGGCAGAATAAAGTATTGTAATTGTCCAATGAATCCACCTGTAGTAAGATAATACAAAAAGACAGAGAATAAAATAAGGCCACTGATAAATTAATGAAAAAACTAGTAGAAATTTTCTTATTTTTTAAAAAAATATCTAATTTTTTAAAAGTAACACATTTCTATTGATCCAAAGGGAAAAGAGACATTTTGTCACTCTGTAAGAAGCAATTTCCCTGATGAAAATGAAGTTATTTTTCCCTCAAATGAGAAATTAATATAATAGAGACAAAACTCTCTGAGTTAAAGAGAATTGCTGAAAATAGAGAAGATATGAAATATCAGTGTTTAGAAATAGAAAAAGATATTGAATATTTACTACATAATGGTCCTGTTCCACTCTAAATTTGGAGAAAAAACAGCATCTTCAAAAAGCTCAAGATTATGGTACTATCCAATGATATCAATGGTTAGGAGATAGGGTTGAAGAAGAGAAACGGTTGAAGAATCTCACATAAGTGATTTTTTTGTAGTTGCATGCATCAGAACTAGAAGAAGACAAAGGGATTGAGTGTAAAGCAGCAAGGATAGTGGATGTGAAGAAGTTTTCATTATTGGTCAGGGGGTATGAATCTAGGAGGGTGCCTCTATAACATTTATACCTCACTTAAAAATATGCAAGTGAATTTCAGTCAGTCGAGAGAGCCTTTTTAAAATATTATTTTGCTTATAAAAATAGAAGTTATAGAAAACAGAAAATAAAAATCATGATTAATTCATCATCTGCAAATAAAAACAGCTAATATTTTGGTGCCTTTCATTCCAGTAAATGTAAATGTACATATGTCGTGTGTGTGTATGTGAGAGAGAGAGAAAGGGAGAGAGAAGGAGAAAGAGAGTTGAGTTATAAGTGCACCTATATTTTGTATGAGCAAATCTGCAGTTTGGCAATCTTTGAAATTTCTCTTTTGAATTAAGATTTTCTTTTGACTAGTCTCCAAATAGTTAACATTATTTAAAACATGCTTTGTAAATATTGAATATTTTTATAAAAATAAACTATTATTTATGTGATATTGTAATTATTATTTTATAATATTTATCTTTATAAGTAGTATTTTAATGAACATTCTTCAAATTACACTTGTCACACAAGTGATTTTTATCTTTGAATTTATAATTAGTACTAGAAGGAGCATTAGTGTGTCAAATTTTTTCAACATATTCATGGTCTTGTTATCTACTGTGAAATGCTTTCCAGTTTGGAATTGCTGTGTTTGGAGGTGGAAAGATTCCACTCTCTAGTAAAACCACCACTAAAACAGACAGAGTATATCACTTGCATAGAACTGGGAATAGTCCTTTTTCCACCAATTTAAAATGGAAAACCTCACAATTAGTGGGGCATTAAAATACTGAGAAAGGTTTTACCTGAGTAGTGGGGAATAAATTATGCCTGGACAGCTCTGATCCTCTATAACAAATATTAACAGCAAAAAAATTAAAGAATCAAAAAAAGTCCAAATAAATTCACTTTATTTTAGAACAAAGATCAAGAGCATTTACAGGAATAAAAATCAAAGCATCCAGTAAATTACAATAAAATTCACAATGTATAACATCCAATAAACATTACCATCCAGGCAAAGAGATAGGAAAATGCATCTCACAATAAAGAAAAAAAATTCACCAAGACTGACACAAATGACATAAATGATAGAATTATGGAAGAGTATATTAAACAAGTTATTAATATATTGATGTGTTCAAGATGCTGGAGAAAAAATGAGCATACTAGGTACAGAAATGAGAAATATTTAAAAAGGAGATAGATCAAATGCCTGAACAAGTCCAAATATCTAAAACTACATCCCTAAAATGAACAAATCTCCTGGATACCATTAACAGAAGGTTTGATACTGCAGAGGTAAAGAACAGTGAGCTTGACAACAGTAATAGAACCTACCCAAATTGGAACATTCAAAGACATAAAGGCCTAAAAATCTCAAGAACTAAAGTGAAGTAAGACTTTTTAATAATTACAAAAGCTGAAAGGATAGATCACCAGGAAACTTTTACTTCAAGTAATTTCAAAAGAAGTCATTAGACAGAAAAGAAATAATACCATATAGAAATCTGACTCTATATAAAGTAATGAAGAGCACAGGAGTGGATAATTTTTTCTTATTATTTAAAACTCTTTAAATGATAATAAACTATTTCAAATGAATGCAGTAATGCATTGCAAAGGTAAATATATGCAAAAGTAAAATGCATCCATAACTAAAAGGATGGCTAAAAGAAGAGAAATAAAAGTAAGGTTTGGCAGGAAAAGTTACACTTACTTGCTTTCTTAAGCAATTTAATTGCCCAAGAATCAACAAGAAATGAACATTAAAAACTCCACCATGAAGTCATTTTGCTAAGTATGATTTTATATTATTGCCTTGGAAGTTCAAAAGCTATAATACACATGAATATATCAAAGTCTCAGAGAAGTTCTGATACAAAATAGCTTAACATCCTTTAATCCATTATTCTCAAATCATTTTATCATTGAACCATTTTATCATCATGTTAGGAGCTATTAATATCCCAGTGAATACACTAAGGGGAACTTTAATCTAGTATGCTTCACCACTTATTTAGCTACTGGATTTTTATTGATATCCCTTCCTGTTAAAGACACATCTGAAACAACACGGGCTTTGATGTCAAGTAGTTGTAGTCTGGAAGTCTGGATACACCAATTGCAGTTGCTGGCTGTGTAAATTTGGGCAAGATAATTAAGATCATTGTAATTCATTCTTCGGTTCTATAAATTAGATAAAAAAGTAAATCTTCAGAGAGTTATTGCAAAAATGAAGTGTACCTCCAAGTGCAGTGTTATAATTAGGAAAAAATCCTGGTAAAATTTTACTTTGGACAATAAACTAACAAATTAGCCTGCCAGAAAAAAAATATAAAATTAATTTCATTTTCATGTGTGTATAAAATGAGAATTCATTTATTGCAAGTTTGATCTAAGAAAATGAATGTTACATGAAAAGTAAATAAAGCTCATATAAATTAAAGTTGACTATTATCTTTCTGTTTAAGGGGAAAGTATTTCTACTGAAGGATATCTTTTATTGGTCAGGGGGTATGAATCTAGGACCCATAAAATGAAATACTGCATCTGTTTCTAAGTAAAATAATAAGCTAATAACCAGGAAGGTGAGAGGGTATAAAAACGCAATTTGCTATAATTTTTCAAAGTAGATATTTTTATCACAAAATAAATATGCTTGGTACATAGGTGATATGCTTTCATAGACATTTCATAGAATGTCATCATTCTAGAAATGATGACAAGTACAGAAGAGCTTAAATTTTTGGATGTATTACATCAGATTAAAAGAAAGAATATTAAATCCTCCCCATCCTTCTCTTTCAATTTCTTTTGTACAGTGTTTCCTGAATATGTAATATTTTAAATTTGATATATGATTCATATACACAGATCTTAGGCATAAATGTGTTTTATATTTGAATTACTATTATAGATTATTAAATAATATATTTATATACATATGCTTTCTTCCTCAGTTTGGATGTAGAACTCTGATGTCCTTCTCTGTCCTTCATACTGTCCAAGCATGACATCAAATCTCAAGCTCAACAGGTCACGTACAATAGGTAAAATCTAATTGTACAGGTCCCATTGCCATAGTTTATAACTAGGTAGAAAGAGCTGATTCAATTCCCAATTAAACATGTGGATATTCTGCTAGTGTTGGCAGGTGGGGGAACATATGTTCATAGTTCCCTGATTTTTCTGCCTCTAGACACAATCAAGTGTGGATGCTTCAGCCATCATGAGAGGCTTGAGAAGAACTGAGCTGGGGGCAAATGACTCAGGTGGGGTACTAGGCAGGACCAGATGCAAGGAACTTATGTGTGTTATTACTGAATTATTCAATCAACTAGTCCTCAAACTCCCCATGACTTGATGGACCCCTATGTGAGATACACAAGATAATGTGCTTCATTATTTTTAGATTTGAGTTAGGATTATTGTTGGTTTGGTGGTTGTTACTTTCAGTTAAAGGTGTACTAACTGGGGAGTAATAATAGCATGATGATAATTTTGTTAAATGTGATTCACCCACTCAATGCATGATTAATTTTAGGGATAACATAAGGTTTCATTTCTGCTTGAATGTGTAAACTAATCATCGACTCAAAGTTTTAATTATCACAAGTTTATCTGCCAAAAATTATAAGATCAAATTGACCAAGCCAGTCATTACCTGAAATAATGTTTCTAAAATATATTTGGGTATTTTTATAAAATCACTCCAAAAGGTAAATATAATCAAAGATTTTAGAAAATACTAGTGTAAAATGATCACAAAATACTAGCAAATATAAGTAGGACATCTTGTAAAGTGTGTGTGAGATAGTAGTTATTTATTCATTTCTTTTTTAATTAGTATCACCTTTATTTTCTCTTTTACAATATCAACTTCTGTATTTTTCTTCTTCCTAAAAGATGCTTCCTGTGAAGTGCTTCAAAATTCTCCAAATTAAAGGGTAGGAAAGTATAAAGGGGTAGTTTGGTGTTATTTTTAGCTTCATGTATTTTGTTTTCAAAACTGCTAAGCTATTTATTTTTTTAAAAAGTTTATTCAGCAAACATTCAACTGGTAGAATGATATGAATTTTGACTAAAGTTAGAACAATATATTACTGAGATGTAAATTTTTTCAGACTATTAATGAAAGAAATCTCTTGATGGAGACATATAAACAAAGTAACAAATTCATAGCATTTTTATACTGACCAGGATCTTTTGTCATCTTAATCTTACTTGTGATTATCAATGCTCAGATAAAGCAGTTCAAATGCAAATTATGGCAGATAAAATAATGTCAGAAATAATAAGTGGAGAGTCAATATGTAAAAACAATCTGTTTAAAAGATTTATATAGAAAACTTTTGATAAAGGAAAAGAGAAAATATTACTCATGTATAACAGCATGCCTTAATATTTGAATTGCAATAACTTTTATAAACTATTTCCACATAATAAATTGGATTATATAAGTCATATCAAACATAGCTCATGAAATCATCTAAACATTTTTCCCATAGAAAAAAAGAAATATTTCCCAGAGGCAGGAATATTATGATTTTTCTTCCCTTAACATACAGATTCATCTTTATTATGACTATTATTTCCTAAAAATGCAGTGTCTACGCTCTGCTTGGGCACAATTAAAAAATAATGAATTCTAAGTTATGAAGAACTTATGGAATTTATTTCCATTAAGCAATCTATAATCATTTCTTAAAAAGAATGGAAGGAACTTTAAAAATTATATTTGTTTTATGTTGTAACAAAATATATTCATTTTCAGATCAGGGAAGTTGAAATAATGGCTATTAAAACTTTGCTATACTCAAATGCAGACTAATTTTTATTTAAATCAAAGACACAGAAAGTAATTATTTTGAAGGTATCAACTAAGTGAATATTTGATAGCATAAAATGTTATGTTTTTTCTGGATGTTTTGCATTAAATTATATATGTCATATACACACATTTATACATATATACATATACATACATATGTGTATGTATGTATGTGTTTATTTATTTATTCATTTATATATGTAGTTGTTGTCAGAGGCAAGTGGGGAGCTGAAGCTCCAAACTTTGGTTCTTGTATCCCAACAAAAGAAAATTTAGAGTCAGCCATAAAAAACCAAGCCAGAGAATTTTATGAGTGAAAGAAAGGCTCAAGCAAAGAACATTGTGGAGAGAGTTGGTCCTCTAAGAAGAGAATGAGAAGGAAACTCAAAGCTACTTCCCATTGATCTTTATTTCTTGAAGAGTTTCTTAACTGGCTTCCTCTGTTTCTACCTGTTTATTCTCAGGGTTAATAGACCTGTTGTTTTTCTACCAGTTACTGGATTACTCTTTACAGGCAATTAAAAATCCTCCATGACCATACTATGTTATTGGTGTGCATTCCACTGCTCATTAACTACTCCATAACACTTTTTTGCAGTGCCACTTTTTGATTTTTCTCTTTCACTCATGGTCAAAGAAGGAATGCTAGTATGTCCATTAACTATAGTTTTCACAAATGTGGGACTCTTTCATTTCTATAAGTTGTTTCTGATTTAATTTGCACTTGGGAGATGTGACATTGTGTATCATAAAAATACAAGGAACTCAGATATTTCTGCTTGAAACAACAAACAAAGCAAATAAGCTGCTCCATGTTTTGTGGGATGGTTGTTAAGGGGAAATAATACTAGCAGAAATGATGCTGATAGGAAAGTGAAGGAGAGAAATAATAATACATGGCACTGAATTTTTCCCTTTTTTATTTTCTAGCTATTGTTGAATTGATCTGTGTTAGAGCTTCAAGATATTTAAAGGAGGACTTATTTATCAAAACAGGAGGTCACCCATTTTTATGCATAATATATTATCTAAAAACAACATGTATTGTTTCCGTAATGTGTTTTCAGGAGAACCATTATAGATTTTGTTTGCTTAAAAAAAATCTGTTCTTAGCTAAGGACTGATAACAATAAAGGACCAAGGGGGAAATTAATGAAGATCTTTCCACAGCATATGTGCATTTAAAGAAATAATTCTTCCTTTAAAAACATGCAAATGGGACTGAAGACGTAGCTCAGTGGTAAAGTTATTACCAGTGTGAGGCCCTGGGTTCCATCCCCAGCACTGAAAAAAACATAAACATGGACACACTGTTTTATAAAAAGGAATCATTTATTTTTTTAAGAATAAAACTAATTTCCCAAACTGCAGAGATTTTAAAGCTATCCTTAGAGGATGATTTAAATTAGTTATTCTCTAGGTTAGAATTTAATTTACTAGTATTACTAAACTACTGAAACTACTGTTGGGTTTTCTCCAAGGTCTGAGTAATTTAAAAATTTATAAATCATCCAATTCTTTTTTCTTTCTTTCTTTTTTTTTCTTTTTTTTGAAAGACTTTCCTCGCACACAATGAACTTTCAATTGTGCCTTCAGATTACTGGAGCTTTATAGTGAAAGATAAGTATATTTTCTCTAGATGTTTGATAGAGGCCATTAGCTTTATGATTTATGCTTATTTGAGAGAAAGGAGTAAATGACTTTTTTATAAATTTATCATGTTCCTCCCAATATGTGTCCTCAGTGACTAAGCAAGGATCCCAGTTGCACCTGGAAGTCTCTAGGTCTCACAAGCTTGCTGTGGTTTTTTTCTTCTTGCATTTTTTACAAGGTTTATGTGGATATTCACTGTGGAACCTAGTGAGTCTTTTGAATATTTAACCCAGTGTAATACTGGTTTTTAAATTGAAGTCTGAATTCATAATAATAATTGCATTATTTTCATCTGAAAAAAAATCTTAGGTATATCTAAATGATTTTAAATCTATGTTTGCTTCCCATGTTATTAGACTATTTTATTTATTGATTATACCAATGCTAAATATAGTTAATGACTTATGAAATTGTTCAAGTACTACTCAATCTACAGGCTTTCTCCTATGGAACAGATAGTAAGTACTTTCCTCTTTATAGGCCATATGGTTTGGTATAACTACTAAAATCTGTTATAGTGAAAACAGCCAGAAACAGTATGCAAATGAATGGACGTGGCTGTCTCCCAATAAACTTTATTTTCAAAAAGAGGCTGGAGTGGGTCCATGTTTCAGTACTGTGCCCATCATTGTCCCAGAGTCAAACATTTTTCAGAGAAAAATATTCAATAATTTGCTTCCTATTCATTCATAATTAAGTACATTCACCCTCATATTATTGGGAAGCCCAGGTTCTATATTTTTAAGAACATTTTGCGACGTTTTGGTGGTGGCATGATTTCCCTGAATCAAATGTTTATTTAGGAAAATAGAGTGAATGGATTTAGAAAGTATAAGTTCCAAGTTGAACTTTAAATTTGACTTTATTCCCCAAAATATGAATATTCCTATCTTCTATAATCCAGTGTATAATTATATTTAATGTCAGATTTTTCCCACAATCTTAAAAACTTGTCACATTAATGCAATTCGTATACTTACATAGAGTATATGTACCCATTTCATCTAAATTTCTGATGGCTGCCAAAATGAAAATGTCATAATGATGTGGAAGCATTCTCCTCTCATATAAAATAAATCACAATATTTTCAACATTTACCATAGCAATATTTATAGCAGTCTTTGAATTGACACTACGTCGATTCTTACAATCCAGATTGTATGTACTATTTTCAAGTAAGCAAGAAACATTCTAGTCTTCTTTTATCCACATGAACAGGGAAATCAGAGGAACATAGACATAGACATGAAATATGAGAAATTAACTTAATGAGTTTTCAGATAATAGAAATATCTGAAAATTTAAAACATGTATTTATGTGTGTTTCTATGCTTAATTTTATAATAGGAATATTTTTGTGGAGGAAATTTTAGACATCTGGGAAGTCTTAGAAATCATGATTATAGTCATGATTATAAATCATGATTATATTATAGTCTATTAAAATATTAAAACATTTATGAAATACTGAAACATAAAAAAGTAAGAATAACAAAAGTATTTTAGTAAGTATATGAATTCTTTTGCTTTTGCCAAGAGAGCAAATCTGAGTTATAGATCTTTTAGGACAAATGTTAAACTTGAATTAATCCTAATTAGAGATCAAATTGTAACCTTTATATTAAATAAAGCCTATGTATGAAAATTGTTTCATGTTTTTCAATTCATTACCCATAACTTAACAATGATGTAGTTTTATGTTAGTATGAGGGCATAAACATTAAAAATGTGGAAATAAAGCAAAATGGAATTTTAAATATAAGCAAAATTAAATCTAGTATATAAAGGTGAAAATTTGCCATCCTCCATGGTTTGATCTCTTAACTCTTTGTATGTAATAAACATTTCACAATTGGCTAATTCTGAATCTTTTGATTCAGTAATTTTTTTTGAGCTATTTATTTTTATTCTCTAGTAATTGAATTCATTTTTTTGCCTCTGAAAGAAATTAAGGCTTTCTCACTCTTTCCCTAGGGAAAATCAGTCTCTGGCTCATCTCACACCTAACTCTTTCTTCAAACTGGCATCTCCCAACCATTTCTGTGGATTCAATGGTATTAAATGACTACACTGAATGGACTTTTTTTTAACCTATTTCCCTGAATTTTTGATGCCCTGGCTTTTTGTAGAAATGGAAAACACAAAATCAAATGTTTAAATTATCAGTGTAAGTATTCCAACATGTCCAAAAAAATTAGCTTGAGCAGTTCAAAGAACTTCACTGGTTCGCTTCTTTACCTAAATGACTAAATGAAGTATAATGTTTGATCTTCATATAAGCTTCTTATAGATGCATATATTTGTTATATTAAATGCTGGATAACAGTTAATTTCTATTGATTGGGCCTCATCTGATGAGAAAAGTAACCACTGGGAATTCTTTGAGAAAGTTTTAGAAATTTCTGGCAATGCTCTGCAAAGACTGTCCTTACTGGTTCACCCTGTTCAATATTGACGTTGTCCATGCTGTTATCATTCTGGTTTGTATGAAGAAACTCAACATTTCATTCAGGTGAAAAAATGTTAATATATTATAAAGAATACTGAATTGGATAAGCAACTAGTTATGTGACTGACTAGAGCTTCATAACTAAGAATACTTTGCTCTAATAAAATTAAAAAAATATATAAACAAAAAATCATGCAACACATAACAGATATTCGTTATTTGTTATATTGAAAAGTTGGTAGCAGAAAAGAATACAGATTGATTGTGTACTTCTCTATTTTTCAAAATTAAAATGACTTCAATGGAATAGAGACATTCTGATTCAATGTCCATTTATCTTAACATTATAATGTTAAAGGTGATTTAGCCCAGATTATACAACTACTTCTATCAATAGTAAATTTTTGATTATCTGATTCCAAAAGATAATGCACAAATGAGTTAAATTCCTCCTCCCAGGAAAAAGGTTTAGACCTTGTTTCTATAAAATCTTCCCTGAATCAGGTTGCAAATAAACATGTACCAAATAAAATTACACAGTTGCATTTTCTTCTTTTCAGAACATTTTAAATCCTCTTGTTAAAAGAATAGAATCATAGTCTAGGAGTAGAATAAATATTTATTATGTACTTACATGTTGTTCATGTTTTTCATCTGATGAATATCAACATGAGGTGGATTATCTTGTCTAGGATACTTGATTAGGAAAATAAAATTTCAGAGATTAACTTTACAAGATAGAAGTGAACAATTAGTTATCTTCCTGGTCTAATTTTGAGACCAGACCTGTTTCAATAAATGCTTTATTTTGTTTGACTAAATGTGTCTGGTAACCTTATAAAAGGAAATCTGGGCATATAAGTCATGAAGTTTGACTTCTTCTCCACTCTACTAGATAACTGTAAGTTCTTTAAGAGTTTTTTTGACCTCTATATTGTCAGCCTCTTGTGTTATATGTGAAATGTAATATCATTATCTACAGGTAAGTAATGGTAAGTTAAAGATATTAGAAACTCTAATCATATATATTCCAACAGAGTTATAGTTCAGAAGCAAAGGAGTAAATATGGTTGAATGCTATAACATAATCAATTGATCTAAAGGAAAATAGAAAGGAAAGGTGAAAGAATAAAACAGATAAATATAAAACTGATATCATTATGGTAAATTTCATCCAAGTAAGTAGTGGTGATACATAGAAAATGAGTAAGTAACTGTTCTTAGAAGCACTGATTTTCACACCTAATTAAAAAGCAAGACCCAACTACATATTATTTAAAGAAGTTATACATAAAGTATAAAGTAACAGGGTTTTTAAAAAAAATTGCAAAGTTATATTATAAAAAAATAGAATGGATATATTAATATTAGAAAGAAAGAAACCGAAGGGACAAGGATAGGAGTAAGAGATGAGTTTGTGAAGATGAAGGCAGCATTCACCAAAAAGACCTGCTGCACCTGCTGAAGGTACACATACTCATGGATTCAATTTCAAAACAAAAACATAAACAAATAATAATAATAATAATGATAAATCCGACAGATTTGAAGAGAGAAATAGCAAGCTCATTATTACAGTTGGCAATTGCAACACCTTGCCCTCAGTAACTGAAAGAAAAATAAGTGAAAAAAAATTTTAGTCATGTGAAGGATCAATACAATCAATCCAATTTAAATTTATACAGTATTCTCTGTACAGAGTAAACCATTTTTCAAATGACAAACTAAAGTTATTCATTAAAAATTACGAATCAGTGAATTCAAGAAAGTAGGTCATAAACAATTTTCAAAAATTTAAAGATAATGGAATCAGATAGTATATTATTTGAGTATAGCAAATTTAATAGAAATAAATTTTACCACAGTGAATCTCACAATCATGTATATCCATAAGACACTAATAATAAAATATATATATATATAAGTAAATAGCAGTAGAGTAAAGGGAAGTGATCAGGGGATGGGAGGAAGGGAGGAGAAAGGTAAATACTTGGGACTGAATTAGAACAGATTATTTTCCATGTTTTTATGATTATGTCATAGTATATTCCATTGTCATATACAACTAAAAAGATCCAATAAAATAAATAAATAAAATGTGTATTTTAAATAAAAATGATATAACTTTCAGACCACCTAAAAGTCCTAAAGCATTTAAAAATTCTATAATCTATACATCTTACATGTTGATAGAAAAATAGAACTATAGGGAATACCCAAAAATATTTGAAATGAAGGAAAGTGAGTAAAAGCACAGGAACACAGGTGCAGTGCAATTCATTTCAAGGGAAACATACAAATAAAGATTTTTAAATAAATGATCAAACAATTGATTTTAAATAAACAAGGAAATGTAGAGCAAAGAGAAATCAAAATGAAAAAGTTAGCAAATAAAAATATAAAGCAAAATGCAGTCTGTAAAAAATCAAAAAAATAAATAAATAATTTAAAAAATATAAACAGAAATGAAAGAAGTAGAAAGTAAAGATTAGTCCTAAGGGCTCTGGGAAGATGATGGGGTAGAAAGCACCAGGAGTCTGATATTCCTTCCTATTCACAAGTCTAAACATACTCTGGGGAGGAGAATTATACAATGGGAAAGGTCATTAGGTGTCATATAAGAATTTTGTTTGCCATTGAAGACCTTGGAAAAAGAAAATGCAGATGGGAAATAGTACTAAATAGAAAAGTAACATAACTAACATAACTATACAACTTAGAAATTATAAAAGTATAATTTAAGAATATTTCAAATACACACATGTTTTGGTCAAAGTTTGATGAGAGATGAAATAGATCTTTTTGTTGAAATATACAACTTACAATACTGAGAAAAAAATGAAAAAAGCGAATTTAAGGAATAAATAATACTATTTCTATTTTACTTCCTAAAAGAATATGAAAGTGCTAATATTTCACAATATAAATGCTAAGTTACATTTATTCCATGTTTGCTAATATCATATGTAACCTATATTTTATTTTTCCCTACTGAAGAAAATGCCTTCATTTTCCTCTTAATGATTTAAAAAGTATTAAAGAACACTTATAAATTATATTTTTATGCTATATTAAACAAATCTGAGATTACTTTAAATTCCCTTGAATTCAGCAAGGAATATATAGAAATGTTTTAGGGAAATGTATATGGAAATTTTACTAAACTGAGGAATGGTACATCAAGGGGGAGTAGGGTCTGTGGAACAGGACTGTCTTCTTGATTCAGCATTGTTGTTCAGTTCTGAATCCAGAACCTGATCCACACAATGAGCATTTCATTTTTCCATAAATACTTCCATAGAATACCTAATATGGAAAATTATAGACCTGTGTAGACTCCAGGTTGTTATTTACTAAAAATATAATTTTGAAAGTGACGGTGATAGGTGTCAAAGACAAGATTTAATTATAGTCCCAAAGAAGTGATGAGAAATTTGAAAATTAAAAGCAAATGGAATGTTTATACATTTCTGCAATTTTAGGTGATCTTTATATAAATCTGAAACACAGTAAGGATATAAAACAGGCTGATATTTCAAAAATGACAAAACTATAAACCCTGAAGTATAATATTTAATAATAAACAATACATCAAAGCATAAACAAAATTGAAAGAAATGGGCAATATGGAAAAAGTTCACTTATATGGCAAAATGATAATATTTTCTTAAATCACATTGATAGGTCAGTAATATGAAGGCCCTGATATGGAATTGGGCAGAGAATCAATTAAAAAATTTTAAATAAGTACAAATATGAAGAACTCTCTATAGAATAAATATAATGGAAATTTAAATAGCAATGGGATAATTTTACATTTCAGTTTGCAAAGGTTAAAATGAGTAGCATGGAACATTTTTTGAAGATGGGGTGGTTTGGGCATTGTTAAATGCTTCTAGTCACATAGATATTTGGACTATCAGTGATATACAGTTTGAGTGCTAGCACTATCTTAAATAAACACATTTTCACAGTACCAAATTCTCTTTCAATTATGAATTAACTTGATATCTGCTAGGCAGTATGCTTGGCGCTAATTTGTGAAAAAGATCTAGTATAATACAGTTGCTACATTAATATTTAATGAATAGAAACAAAATAAATGTTGGCACAAGTATACTGATTAGAACATATCCATATAGGAATATAATGCAACCACTAAAATAATAATATATGCGTGTGCAATAGTACTCTGTTCTTCAAGGTTTTTGTTTCCATGTTTTCAGTTACTCGTGACCAAAAAATATTAAATGGAAAATTCCAAAAGTCAGCAATTCATACAATTCTAATAATTTTTATGGTATATTGTCATAATTATTCTATTTTAGTTATTCTTTTATCATGGTTAATTTATAAATTGAACTATACAATATGCAGGCATGTATAAGTTTTCAATTCATATTTAGATTAAAACATTGTAAATTTAAAATAACACGTACTGATACATATTTAGTACACTGATAAGCCCATCATAAAGTTGAAAAATCATAAAAAGAACTCTACAGGGATCAAATCTATCTATCTATCTGTTGATCTATCATCTATCTATCTATCTATTTATCTATCTATTATACAAATATACATAGTATATGGAAGGTTTGGTACTACCATGATTTTAAGAATTCACTGGGATCTTGGAATATATCTCTTAAAAATAAGGGTGGATACTATACTCACATGAACAGAACACTGAATAAAAATATCTTGAATAGTTTGATCTCTTATTATGCTAAAACTGTCTGTAAGCTTTGTGTTTTCAGAAAATAACTTTCCATAATTTTTCTCACCATTTTATTTATGAAATATTGACCATAATTTATTTGCATAATTAAAAACATTTCCTAAAAGTATAAAGCAAACTAAACATTTGGTATATTTGGATTTTTACACTATTTCTTTTAATACTAGAAAGGCTTTCAGAGTATACTGTATTATTTAAAGATAAAAGTGCTGGAATCTGGTCTCAAGTTGATTTATAATTTTAACCTGAGGATACTGCACATATATTTTTAAAAATCTATTAATGCAATTCTAACAGGCACTTCTGAATAAGGAACATTTAATAATAATAATACAGTCCATTTAGTACTACCTACTCTAAGGCATTTTGAGAATACAAAATGAGGTTCATGGTGGCCCCTGTCCTCAAGGAGTTTCTTAATGAGAGAGGTAGGAGGAGGGTAATTAATTTGCATTAATCAGAAGACACTATATATACTTCAAGTTGTTGTAAGAAAACACAGATTTTAGAAGGCTTCATGTGACTCATGGGTTGGAGACAATATAATACTTCAATTGGAGCATCAATTATGGGCAATATCCAAATAAGGAAAAGTGAGGAATTAATCAGGGCAAAACAGTTCAGTTGACAGGAAGCCTGAGCTCTAGAAGGGGAAAGGTGGAAATGAACTTTGGAAAGCCAGATTCAGTTGAGAACATGGGAGCTTGGAATGTTCAAGCTTTTAATTCAAATTTCACAGTATAAGCATCTGCAATGCTATTGAAAATTTGAAATAGAAAAATGATTTGAGGAGAGATTTATGATTTATTCAAAATTCATACAAAAAGAGAACGTTTAAATAATGAGAGCAGAAGGAATTAGAGACAGAGAAAACTTGACTGAGTTTGGCCAGACTTTTAATAATGCAGTTGAAGGAATATTCTGCCTTTTCAAGTTTAGTGTAATGACATTTAATTGTCTAGAACAACACACCTATGACAAATCATCCAAAAATATGATCAACCCAGATGAACTTGAGATAATGATTAAAAAAAAAAACATTTAAAAATCCTTGTTGATTCTGCTGGATTTGAACATGTGGATTCAGAGATATTTTCTACTTTCTGTGTCTGACACAGGAACAGGAGCAAGAGTCTAGTATCAGAGTTAAGGGGGAGAACATCTCTCATGACTTGGAGAAGATGGAATCAAATTTACATTTTGAAATTTAAAACATGAATTAAAATAACATGCCAATTAATGACAGAAATCTAGAGAAAAATATTAGTTTAAAATGATTGCCATATATATCTTTGCTGTCTCTGGAAACTAGAATTGTACCAGAAAAAAAAATCAATTATAGTACTGAAGTCAACCTTAGTTTATAAAGCTGATATCTTTCAGACCTTTATTTCATTATCAACAAAATCAAAACAAAGTATAAATTAGTACAAGTAGAACTCATTGACCAATGCTTGGAGTATTTAAAGGTTCAGTAAGCATTAATTAAATATCATTTTATAAAAGGATTCACAGAATCCACATTTGTTTATGGAATACTGAACCTAAGGATGCTCTATAAAGGCATTATAAAGCACATTAAAAAATGACACTAAGACATTTTAAATGTACTGTATAATGACACAGTGGGTCTGATACAAATTTCTACCAATTTTCCCTTTGTAAATCATAGTAATCTCTAACAAGTATGAATAAGGAAATCACTTCTGTCCGAAACATAGTCTTCTTTCTAGGCCTTATAAGTTATCTTTTTCTTTGGTAGATAGGGAAAGTTATAGGAAACCACTCAAAGATAGGAAAAGACTATATTTTGGGGTTTAAATAAATACTCAGAGCTCACATGGGGCAGAGAATATTTCCTATTCCAATTAGCTGGAGTAAAGAAATTCATCATTCACAGAACATGATAAGGAGTATTTATATGAGATTTTTCTCAGTATAAAGGCAAGATTAGCTCTAGAGTTAGTGCTGCTTTGGTTCTTGCTAATGTTCAATGCAAGAATCATAAGTATCAAGCTGTTTACAAAGAACTTAACTTCATTGCATAATAAAGTTCAAGAAAATATGTATATAAGAACATAAAAATATTCACCATAGGCAAATTAGGATTGACACTGTCTGGTGGTATTCATTTGAAAATCATGTAAAGACGCAGTAAAATAAAAAATCTAATGAGAAAAAAATAGTTGAAACCAACCCAGAAACTGCATCAATGATAGAATTAGTAGACAAGGATTATAGTCCTTTTTTCAAAACTAGAAGATTGAGTATGTTAAGTAGAAATATATAAAGGTATAAAATCACACAAAATAAATTTTTAGATTAGTAAACTATAATTTCTTCAATAAAATATACTATAGGTAATGTACAGAATATTAGGCTTGCAGAGTAAAATATGAATATACTAGAAACATGTTATGGTAGGCTGAACAGTGGCCTCCAAAGATGTCCATGTCCCAAAACCTGGAACCTGTGAATATGTTACTTGATATAATGCATGTGTTTTCGAAAATGTGATTAAGTTGAAAAACTATGAGGTGGAGAGATCATTCTGGATTATCCAAGTAGGATCTGAGCGGTAACAAGCCTGCTTTTAATAGAGATAGTAGAGTCAAAATCAGAGTAAGAAAGGGAGCAAGAGACAGATAATCATGACAAATCTTCATTACACCTTAAAAAATGTTGATCATAAAATTTTATCAGTGTAAAGCTTTATCTGGAATAAAACATTTTCAAATAGATTTAGATTACTTTTATTTTATAAGCATTGGCTAATCTTAAACTCTGAGATTAGTTCCATACATGACTTTCTAGGTGTGACCAATAGAGAAAGACACTTGTGCTTCCTTTGATGGTTAACAAGAGTTGGCTCCCCGAGACATATGTATATTTATATACAAAAATAAAAATAATCACAAAAATAAGTAATGTAGAGATAACTCAAAATAATATTGGATATAAAATAAGCAGTACATATTATAAACAAAATAATTTATACTCTAAATTGAGTAATGGTTAGAGTACCTTGAAACAGTGCCAAAATGAGTAATGAAAAAATGTAAAAGATGAACTATGAAATAAATATTTAAATGCTGGGTTCAATAAGACATGTACCACACAAGATACTATGATAAAATTATAATAATGTCTAAAAAAAGTCAAAATACATTTTTTAAAAATCACTGTTATCTATGGTAGCTGATGAACTTTTTTGCAGAGTAAAAAATAATTTTATTAAAAAAGGTGGAAAATTCTGGATTAAACAAAAGTACCAAAGAGATTTGAGCTTAAGAATTTTTCATTTCCACATTTCCAGAGTCATATATTTCCTACAGGGGAAAGGTTCATCTCTCAGTCTTCACATTTTCTACTCAACAGGCACATATTTTCATTTTTTTCAGGTCCTCAGAAAAACTGGTATTCCTTAAACACAGTATGAGTTGGCTTATAACATGAAATTAATCTTAATCATAATGTGGACACCTGAGTATTTAACACCTTTCCTCCTTACCCCACCCATATGAAGAGTTGAAATTTTTGGAATGTTTAGATCTCATTAAGTTTGGAATAAAGAGTCAAGAGTTTCCCTTGCTTAGTTTTAACCTCTCATTTAAATCACTTGAGTGTAACCAAATTTAAGTAGTCGGACGTGAGATGCTTCCTTTGGTACTCAAATTTCTGGTGCTACTCTGATAGAAGACAAATGTAGTAACATTGGAATAACATTCGAAACAGGAGAATTTTTAAACTTTTTTTCTTTTTTTGGTACTGGAGATTTAACCCAGGGTCATTTACCACTGAAATAAATCATAGCCCTTTTTATTTTTTATTTTGAGAAAGGGTATCACCAAGTTGCTTAAGGCCTTGTTAAGTTGCTGAAGTTTGTCAAACATGCAATCCCTCTGGCTCAGCCTCATGAGTCCTTGTAATTATAGGCACGTGCCATCAGGCCCAGTTTAAAACACGATTTCAATGATCTAGTTTCAACATTTTGTGTGTGGTGTGGGTATAGAGTAGGTGGGGGATCAGTTTTTCACAGTAATAAAGATAACTATTTTTCATTGATATGAAACCTCTCTAAACCCAAAATCTTCAGGAAAATTTAAATGTACAAAAAGTAACTCAGATGCTATGTCATAATTCAGGACCTGGAGTGTTTCAAGAAAATAAAGCTTCAGCTGTAATTTGCATTAGATAAGCCATTTAATTCTATGAAAATATGCAAAACATGAATAAGTGGATGACTGCCCTGTTAAATTATTTTAATCTTAGTTGAGTGGTTGCATTAGTTAAATCCTAATTTGAACCTTCACAGCTGTGATATTTATTTCTACTAAAAGAAATAAAATAAAATAAAAAATTAAAACCAAAAGCTATACTTTGTTTGAACCTAAATGTTTTTAAGGATAATATGGAGAGTCAGAGATCAATAAAGATGTTTAATTTTAAATAAAAATGTCTGTCACAGAGGCAGTGGAACATAATGGAAAGGGAACTGATCTTCATGTCAGTTGTCATAGATGCTAATTCCAAGTTAGCCCTTTGTTGGGTCAGGTCCCCAAATGACTATGGTTAGTCTCCCTCACTGAGACTTCAAGCAGGCTTTGTTATGTTTTTAGTGTGTATTCAGGGCTGGGAACTGGCTATGTTATGTTTAATTAAGGCCAGAAACACTGTGACTCAATGTACAGACTCAAGGTAATAAACATTGTCATTAACTTGTGACCATGTGCCCCCTTATGTAACCTGTTGACACTGTGCCTTCTTTCTTTGGCTTGCATATAAAAATGGCCTATGGAAATGGGTGAAGAGGGCCTAAACTGGAACTGTCTGGGTGCAGAAGGTGAAGTTGGTGGCTGGCTAATGGCCTTGGCCACCTCCAAATAAAGGATGACCAGTATTCCCACCATGCCTTGCATCTTCTTCCACCTGCCAAACTCTGAATCTGTCTCCTGGGTCAAAGTCCCCACATGACACCTTTGTTTGTAAATTAAATGCTTTCACTGTGCTAATGAAAAAGAGAATGATTTTGATGTTAAGAAAAAAGAAGGAAAATGGATAATAGTAAAATGGATAATTCTGACATTAAGAAAAAAGTAGTAAAATACATATTTTTTTTGCAATATAGAACTAAGAAAGACAAAATCATCTTCAAGGTCCTTGATCTGCCATCCTCTTCAAGAAATAGAAAACTATGATGGGAGCAGTGGCACCTGCCTGTAATTCTTATTGGCTTGAGAGTCTGAGGTAGGAAGATGGCAAGTTCAAAGACAACCTTAGCAAAAGCAAGGTGTGAAGCAACTCAGTGAGACCCTGACTCTAAATAAAATACAAAATAGGGCTGGGATGTGGTTCAGTGGTCACAAGTGCCCCTGAGTTCAATCTCTGGTGCCCCCCACAAATCCGCCAAAAAAAAAAAAAAACAGAAATAGAAAACTACAAATGTGTGTGGGGAAAACTACAAAATGTGGAATGGGACAGGGTGTTAGAGTGAGCTTCCTTAGTGTCTTGCAGGCTATGTCACAGACTAGAGGTGAAAACTGCTTTGCCCCACATTGTTTTAATGGAGGTACTCTCTTGCTCTCTTAGTATTGATAAATTCAGAAGGTTGAAAAAATTAATTTCCTCTAAGAAATATCCAAATTGCTTGATTCACTGTAGCATTAGACCTCCACTAGAAATTTGGAGGAAATATTTTACATACCAGTGCCAGAGCTCTTCTGAGCTGGGAGAGAAAGAACTATCATACTTCAGAAAAGACAAGTAAGGCAACAGGCCAAAAACAAACTTTAAGCTCATAATCTTTTATTCTGATGGTATAAGTATAATGTAAAACCAGAGGAAGTACCAACACTCCCTGTCCCATTTCCTGCCTGGAAATCAGAGGGCCCAGTGGATCAGTACAGATTTGGGGGTTATCTCACTTTCGGGAGCCCTGCAGTTTTGTGGACAGGGTGGGGAAAATGAGAAGGAAGAGTTAGAAACAGAAAAATACTGAGTATTGAGTCAGAGTTGGGGGAAATGCCTTGATTTTTCCTCTCCTCTGAGAGCAGAAAGGTATCCTCAGAGATTCTTGAAAGTTCATGGATGAAGGCACTAAATAGAGACCCAGGAATGAAGGCTCCTGGCTAGTATTGCAAACTTGCACTAAGAGTGCATGAGCCAGCCAGCCCTGACTGATTTCCTTTCAGGGACGGCAGTGCACTGGTGGGCTGAGGGAGCAGCTCCCTGCACCTTGGCTCCCACAAGTCCTGTCAGGTGAAATGTTCGTAATTGTCCAAGGTAGTACTTGAAAAATCACACAAAGAGCCTTATCTTGGCACCAGTTTGTCATTTGAAAAAGAGATTGATGCATTGGCTTTGCATTATCTTAAAAGACTATTGAGATTGCTCTGTAGCATAGTTTAAGGTCTGGTATTATGATACCTTCTGCATCAATCTTCCTGCTCAGGATTGCTTTGGCTATTCTGGGTCTCTTATCCTTCTAGATGAATTTCATGACGACTTTCTTTATTTCTATGAGGAATGTCATTGGAATTTTAATTTGAATTGCATTGTATCTGTAGTATGGCCATTTAACAATATTAATTCTGCCTATCCAAGAACATGGGAGATCATTTCATCTACTAAGGTTATCTTTAATTTCTTTCTTTAGCATTCTGTAGTTTTCATTGTAGAGGTGGTTCACCTTTTTTGTTAGATTGATTACCAAGTATTTCTTTTTGAGGCTATTGTGAATGGAGTAGTTTTCCTAATTTCTCTTTCAGAGGATTCATCACTTATGAATAGAAATGCATTAGATTTATGTGTGTTGATTTTATATCCCACTAATTTGCTGAATTTTCTGGTGGAGTTTTATGGATCCTCTAAATATAGAATCATGTCGTTTGCAAATAGTGATAGTTTGAGTTCTTTTTTCCTATTCATATCCCTTTAATTTCTTTGGCCTGTCTAATTGCTCTGGCTACTGTTTCAAGGACAATGTTGAATAGAAGTGGTGAATGAGGGCATCCTTGTCTTGTTCCAGATTTTAGAGAGAAGGCTTTCAGTTTTTCTCCATTTGGAATGATACTGACCATGGGCTTAGCACAAATAATGTTTACAATGTTGAGGTATGTTCCTACTCTCGCTTTTTTTTCTAGTGTTCTGAGCATGAAGGGGTACTGTATTTTATCAAATGCTTTTTCTGCATCTATTGAAATAATCATATGATTCTTAACTTTAAGTCTATTGATGTGATGAATTACATTTATTAATTTCCAGATGTAGAACAAAATTTGCATCCCTGGGATAAAACCCACTTGATCTTGGTGCACAATCTTTTAAATATGTTTTTGTATGTGATTTGCCAGAATTTTGTTAAGGATTTTTGCATCTATGTTCATCAGGGATATTGGTCTAAAATTTTCTTTCCTTGATACATCTTTGGTTTTGGTATTAGGGTGATAGTAGCTTCATAGAATGAGTTTGGAAGGATTCCCTCATTTTCTCTTTCATGGAATACTTTGAATAATATTGGTATTAGTTCTACTTTGAATGTCTTGTAGAACTCAGCTGAGAATCCATCTGGTCCCAGGTTTTTCTTGGTTGTTAGATTTTTAATGGCTTCTTCTACTCCATTCTGCATTGCTGATGGAGTTGCAAATCAGTGCAGTCACTCTGGAAAGCAGTATGAAGATTCCTCAGAAAACTTGGAATGAAACCACCATTTGACCCATTTATCCCTCTCCTTGATTTATACCCAAAGGACTTAAAATCAGCATACTACAGTAACACAGACACATCAATGTTTATAGCAGCTCAATTCATAATAGTTAGTTTATGGAACCAACCTAGATGTCCTTCAATAGATGAATGTATAAAGAAACTGTGATATATATATGTGTATATATATATATATATATATGTATGGAATATTATTCAGCCATAAAGAAGAATAAAATTTACAGCATTTGGGTAAATGGAAGGAATTAGAGAATATCATGTCAAGTGAAATAAGCTAATCCCAAAAAACCAAAGGTCAAATGTTTACTCTGATATGTGGATGATGATACATAATGTGGGAGGTGGGTGGGGGATAAAAGAAGAATGGAGGAACTTTGGATTGTGTAGAGGGAAATGAGGGGAGGAAGGAGCCAGGGAAGGAAAGATAATGAACTGAGACAGACACCATTACCCTATGTATATGTATGATTACACAAATGGTGTGAATCTACATTGTCTACAACCATAGAAATGAAAAGTTGTACCCCTTTTATGCACAACAAATCAAAATACAGTCCATAAAAATGAAAATTTAAAAAATTTTTTAAAAATTAATTTAAAAAAATTGAGAGATTTTTTGAGACACTGAATAGTCTATTATACATTATGTAACCAACAAGTAACTGTTATTTATATTTTAGAACAATAAATAAGTCAAAATAAAAGAATTGAAAAAATTAAAAATAATAAAAACACTTTTGATTTCATCTACCAATAGATAAACATGATTAGTTTTTTAATTTTTAAAGAATCTACTAGAAATTCAAATATAAATTAACAGTCATGAAATAATTGAACCAATTTCTGCTGTATTGAGTGTATAAAATTTTTAAAGATAGTCAATAAAATATAAAGCAAAATATTTAAAAGTTTTCACCATTCAAATAACCATCCTAAACCAGAGAATTGTTTAAACTGTTTTACCAATTTTCACTGAATCTGGGACTGTAAAGGGAATTTATTTTCTGAGTATGTAGAAGATGAAGCAAAGTCCCTATGACTGAAGGTAGTATGACAGGCTTTCAACAAAACCCAACAAATCAAAATTGCCCATTTCCCGCCTCTACCCTGGGAAGTTCCAAAAACAGATAAGAAAGAAAGCACGTGGAAAGGAGGAATAAGAGAACTAAAGTAAATTAAATATACTTTGTATGTATGTTTATGTATACATATTCAAATATCTCCTAATACACTCAGGGAAAGAGTGATTTCTTTGCACTTCTGGATTTCACAGCTATATCCTCCTCCATTTATCTGCTGCTGTAGAAAATGATCTGTGATCTCACATAGAAATACGTCTTACTGCATAACATAACTAAAGAAAGGAAAGTCACATGAGAACACTTTTACAACACACGTATTTTGGATTATATCATCCTTGGAGTAGACTAAAGTCCAAATACTTGTACAGAGAAAATTATGTGCCTGCTGTTCTGAGCTGAAGTCAAATGAAAGCAGCTTCAGAAACAAAGTTAAATAACCATTCTAGAATAACCATTCTATCCTGTTACGGCCTCATAGAGTAGTTTCTCAGAAAAACTGCTAGGATCTGTGTGATGTCAATTTTAGGAGCCAACTCGACTATTTTATGTAATATGGAGACAGCTGGTAAAGCATTATTCCTGGGTGTGTCTGAAGGAGACTGGAATTCTCATGATACATTCTCATTATACATTTTCCTGCATTTCCTTGACATCAATACTGATTGATAATGCTGAAAAGTATGAAATATTTGTCTGAAATAAAATAATACTTTAATTTGAATTGCACATGACATGATATTCAATTTTACACTTAAGCAAATTAAGTACTGTTAACCTAGAAAAAGGAAGTAATATCAAATACACATTATGTGTTCTGGATCAATACAAAGGAAACATAGAAAAGAGGCAGGTAGAAAACAGGATTATAATTTCTCTGAGGTAATTATTGCTTATTTGAGGGTTTTTTGCTGTTGTGGTAAATGAGGTGATGATATTTGACAATGCTTTGTGTTTTAGGGAGAGAGTCACCAAATTCTAGAAGCAAAGATTTACATTAAATTTTGTGGTCAGAACGCAAATTGAGTCTGTGTTAAATGAATAGGGTCAAAAGATGACATTACTCTATGGAAATACTGCTTATTAGAAGTGAAGATTTAGATAACATGACTCATTAAGCTTTCATTTTGTTAATTTAAATAATTAAAAGGACATAACTCATTTAATTGTGATAAGATAGTAGTAGGAGACGATGGTAAAGAAATATGCTATATGAAAAACTACACTTTATTTTTGCCTCTAAATTATTATATTCAACTTTATTAAATGCCCATTGAGTATTAAAACATTCTGTTATTATATGTCAATTATTTGGAATATAAGTCAGCTTTTAAAAATTAACCCATTTACTATTCATTTGGTTATGGAAAAATGAATATGCCTCATATCATTGACATCTAGATAAGCATTACATTCAAAGGAATCTACTACTTAATTGCACACAAAAACCTTCAGAAGTCAACCCAATATCGACAGGAGTCCAAGAAGAAGAATCCATTTAATTAAAATTCTTCTTTTTAAATCAACTCATGATTTCCACTGTGGGCTTTGTATTTTATTATCTATGGTCTCGCCATGCACCTCACAATTAAATTCTACTTTGGCTGATGAATACTGAATGTAATCTGGTACATTTTCATTTATCCTAGGGTATATATTCTTCTTTGTTTCTGTCTTGATCTCTGTTCATCCTCCACATCCTCCAAATATATATGTATAGAGACATATTTATTTTTGTATACATGTACATAAATAAACATATTTATAATGCATAATTTGTATATTATATTATAATACATTATGTATTATATAATATATACAAATATATGTATTATAATATAATATATACAAATATATACATATATTATGATATTTATATATAATTAAGATGTTTCATATAAATGTATATAAAATATGTCTCAATACAAATATACTCATATATTTTACACATGTATAGATAAATAAGTGTATCTCTATATTATATATACACAATATATCCTCATTTACAAACTCTATATTTATACACACACATACACACGCACAGAGATGCACCAATGATCTCAAAGGATGAATAAAAATTCTTTTTTGTTTATAATAACAATTGGGACCAGTCAAAAAATAAATAAATATAAACATATAAGTACCTGTAAGGAAAGATCTTACAGGAGGCTCTCAAAAATCTATTTCTTCTTTCCATAAATATTTATTGCTCACTTATCTAGTACACCAGATACTAAGATTATAACATGGACAGGATACAACTTCAAGAATATTGGCATTGTCTTTGTACTTATCTCATGCCTTAGTCTCTTTCTTTTTAATCTTTCTAGAAATAACTTTTATTCTCTACTAACACTTAAACACTCATCCAAACTAGCTTTCTGCATTTTTAATGAGAGATTCTCATTATACATTCTCCTGCTTTCCCCCGACATCAATACTGATTGATAATGCTGAAAAGTATGAAATATTTGTCTGAAGACTAGACTTCTTCCCTGAATTCCTACCCAACTAAACCTTAAATACAAAATAAATGATACAATCGTTTCCAATCCCAGAAACCACAGACTTATCTTCAACAATTAGATGTATGTATTTCCTGAATATTGTGTGTGTGTGTATGCGTGTGTATTTAGAGAGAAATAAAGAATATATTTCAAACATATGGAGAATAGAATTTCATTTTGTATCTTCTAGGACTACAATACATAATAAGCTTGTCAATGTAATTACTGTTATATAAAATTTGAAATATTTTATCAAAAATTAGTTTTAATATGCTCTTGCATCTATATGATAGTTTCACCAAAATATATTTTCAAAAATGTAAATATTTTCTTAAAAATAAAATAATGTATGTTCTAAAGTGATATTAAAGTTATTATATGTATTAATTTTTTTGAACAAGAAAACACATAAGCAGAATAATTTTTGATGCATAGTCATATAATTTAATCATTTCCTTATTATATATATTTTGAACATCATGTCAGATATTACTACAAAAATGATTTTCAATTAATTATTTCAAACTATAAATAAAATTTCAAAATAAATTTCAAATAAAATTTATTTCAAAATAAAATTGCCTACAATATTTAAATTTCTATTTCATGGTTAATAAATTTTCAATGTCTTTAATAGACTATTCTCTGTAGACAATATTAGCCGTGGTTCTCTAGGGAGACAAAATAAATATAGGAGGGAAGGAGGGATGGATGGATGGATGAATGGATAGACAGGTGACAGCTGGATGTAAGGGGATTGGTTCATATTCAAGGGCATTGGTTCATATTCACAATAGGCCGTCTGCAAGTTGGAGACCCTAGGAAGACAGTTTGACTTAGTCCAAATCTGAATGCCTCGCAACCAGAGAAGTTGGTGGTGTAACTTTTATATTTATATTGAAGAAATGAGAAGTAGATGACCATCTGTGCAAGTCTGGGAAATCAAAGGTCAAAGAAGCTATTGTTTAGATGTTCCAGGAGAAGGGAAAAAGAAAACGTGCATTCCCCTACCTATTTCTTCTATCTGGGCCCCACTGCCTGCCATACATTGGGTGCAGAGGCTCCTACTCAGTCCTCAGATTTACATGCCAGTCTCCTTCAGAGACACCCTCACAGACACGTCCAGGAATGCTTTACCTGCTGTCTCCATATTACAAAAAATAGTCAAGTTGGGTCCTAAAATTGACATCACACAGATCCTAGCAGTTTTTCTGAGAAACTATTCTATGTTGCTGACTTATCTATTATCCTTGGACAAAGTCATCTAAATGGAGGGTTGTTAAATTCTTATTTGTATTTCATATAGTAATCTTTAAATATATGTTTTTGAGTGAGTTCCACATTCCTCATCAACTTTCTTGAAGTTTTGAAATAAAAATTTCAATATTTCTCTCACCCCCAGCCCCCACCCCCATTATGTGTCATCATCCACTTATCAGAGGAAATATTTGGCCTTTGGTTTTTTGGGATTGGCTTATTTCACTTAGCATGATATTCTCCAATTCCATCCATTTATCTGCAAATGCCATAATATTATTCTTCTTTATGACAAATAATATTCCATTGTGTATATATACCACAGTTTCTTTATCCATTCATCTGTTGAAGGGCATCTAGGTTGGTTCCACAATCTAGCTATTGTGAATTGAGATGCTATAAACACTGATGTGACTGCATTACTGTAGAATATTAATTTTAAGTCCTTTGGGTATAAACCGAGGAGTAGGGTAACTGGCTCAAAAGGTAGGTCCATTCCAAGTTTTCTGTAGAATCTCCACACTGCTTTCCAGAGTGGCTGCACCAATTTGCACTCCACCAGCAATGTAAAAGTGTGCCTTTTTCCCCACATCCACAACAACATCTACATAATCAAAATGCAGTCTGCAAAATTAAAAATAATAATAGTAAATAAATAAATAAATTAGTTGTTCATTAAAAAACTTGGAGTATTTTTCATTTAACATGCACATTTATTTTCTGAGATTGTTATTGATGAAAAACTATTGTAAAATGAAGTAAAATTTTAAAATGCTACTTTTTTGTGTGTATTAACACCATAAACTCTGAAACCACTTTAGGAGATTGTTCAGATTATTCTTGACACACTCCATGGGAGGAAAGCTCTGCCTTTATAATCTATACTTATCTGCACACACCTACATTTTGCTACATTTCTCACTGTCATCAGGTGATCTAGTGACTTCGTGCATCTCTGTAGGCTATGACCTTAACCAAGGCAAAACAGCTGATTCACCCCGTGTCTGGCAGAAACAGGAACGATATGACTTTTGAGATATGAAAATGGAACTATCTCCACCACCTCCTAAGAAAGGCAAGTAATTTGTGTTTTGGCTCCATATTATGTTCATTGCATTGGTCAGGACATAGCTAAGGAAGGAGTGATAGATTATTTCTGGTACTATAAATTATATTTTATCTTATGTTAAAATAACAACACTACTTACTAAACATGCTTCACTGGCATCAGTAGATGAGATCATGCTCAGATTATAAATATCTACATATCCATTATACCTTATTTTAACATAGCTGTTAATATAATTAGTATGTTAACAATGAAATATTTAGGAAACATTCTAAAATGGACAGGGTATCAGAGCAACAAATAGAAGACAGGAAGGTCTCAGGCTAATATTTGAAGGACCATCATCTTACTTACATTCATATTTCTCTAAGTTGGAATACAATTTTATTATGTTGAATGCAAGTACTATATTTTATTTAATTATTTCTCCCAATGAGCAATGCACTCCAGAATTAAACAATTAAAAATGATTGTGTTTTCTTTGAATAAATATTTTACTAGAATAGATAATGAGAACTAAAATTGCTAATTCTGATCTAGTTATGAATTTTAAATTGTAATTAGTATAATAATAATAAGTGGACTCCTGAGTGGCCATTGGTCAGTTTATAATATCATCTGCAAGTAAGAGCTCACCCTCTTTAGCACTGATAATATCAAGGTGAATTTTTCCAATGTAGTCATGATAATGACATCTTAGTTTTGCTTTACTGTGTATTCCCATCTCTTATTTGTGAGCTTGAGCACATTTTCTGTGTCATAATTTTTGCATTATTTATATGGTGACCTTTTTACTCTTATCAAATCTTGCTTCCCTGTATTCCTTTATTGTCTTTTGACAATAAAGTGCTTTTGTGAATCATGTGCAGATTCTTCTTAGGTCTCTTTGACATCATGATTCTTACAGGCAGTGAGCATGTATAACCTATTTTCATCTCTATTGAATTCATTTCTTTTCCAGTTCCAATGCAAATATTCCAGTTTTGGTTTCTAGGCTGAGTTAATAATTTTCCTTTTCACTTTATATTCCCTTATGCCATGTTCCTAACTCAATATGTACTCTTTCAGGGATGCAAGTTCTTTATTTGACAAAGTGGGAATTTTCCTTGAATTGCCAGAGCCCAACTGATACTAGACTGAATCAAAGGGACCCTTAGTCCAGATTGGTAATATTATAATAGCCAGAGCAGACACAAGACCAAAATGCATTTGTGTGACAGTTTGACTCTCAGATAATGCAGGGAGGGTTAAGATCTTATGCAGGTCAAAGAGCAGAATGTTTAGTCAGTCATTGGAGGTTTACTGACTACTAAACTGGTGATTGATTGGTTCAAATAAATGAAGGGGCGTATGGATAGATGAATAGATGATAGATGATAGACATGTTTTATCTCATGAGAGAGGACACTGAGAAAATACAGAAAAAAATAGAAACTCTGATGATTTGGAAAGACAGTCTATAATTTGTTCATGGCTAGCAGAAATTTGTAGAAAGTCAGGTGTTTCAGAAATTTGTATGACACTAGTCAGCCACAAAGGAAGCGAATTGTTTCCTGGTTCAAGCTATAAGTATGTTGACAATATATGTGTCTTGTCTTTAATCAAGAACTATGTCTTAAATAAAACTTTACAAATTGGAAAGAAAATCATCAAAAGGTATGTGATAACAATACAATAAAAATTAAATAGGATTCAATACGAGTTTAAAATAGTAGATAAACTAATAAAAATAAATTTGGAATCTTCAAAAATAGAATAAAAATAATGAGATAAAATCAAAATCAGAATTTAAATTTTAGGATTCAATTATTTGCCTATTAAATCATAAAACAAAAGAAAACAAATAGTTTAATAATATGCAAAATTTTTATTAAAATAATTTTGCAAATAGAAAATAATGAATTTAAAATAATGATAAAAAGTAGTAAAAGATAAAATATGAAAACTAAAATCTCAGGAATTTGATTAATAACATTCTATTAACAAAATAATTGAAAGATAACAATGATTAATAAATTGCAAATATGAAAATGGTGTCAAAACACGGCAGCAGAATAAATGTCAATAAGAGGAAAAATACAGTGATTTTGGGAAAACACTACAGAAAGCACTGCCAAAATGCATAAGATTTTTGCTATAAATAGGCAAGCAATAAGCATGTTTTAAAAGAATCTGGCATAAAGGTCTTTTATGAAACAGTTCTACATTACATGGAACACAAAGGTAGCAAAGTAGCTATTATACTGGACTAATTTTCCCTATCCCCACTAGTGAAAGACTGGGGCATTAATATTGTATTTCCATGCTCTCAATATGGAGGCTTCAAACTTAGGGACAATAAAATTTGTTACAAATTAGAACTAGGGAAAGAGTGTTATAGGTATATTTATGTATTTTTCCTTGAAGTGAATTAAGTAAATTTTCAAAAAAGAATGACATTAAGGTTGGACTTTGCACTACCCTCTTGCTGCTATTCCCCAAACCTTATCCTGGTTTTTCCATTGTATACAGGTATTCATTCATATGAAGAAGTTCTACCACTCAGAAAGCAGGAAAACAGTGGAGGTCAACTGATACTCCTCAACCCTCATAGTTATGGTAGCTAAATATTTAAAGTCAATAAAAATATTTGATGCCAATAGAAATACTGGGGTTTAAATACAATGTAAAAAATTAATAAGTCAATACGCAACATGAAAACCTGTTTGAAAATTTGAAGAATAAATGGTTTATATTTATTCTAATTCAGATTTTGTGTGTAGTTCAAAATATAACGCTTACATGTAACTAGCCCAAGGTTTTAGTTTTGATGTTAAGTTTTCATAGGTTTTATATACACCCTAGTGGACAAATCCATTCCATCATATTTTTGGTGCTTCACTAGTTGACTTTTCCACAACCGCTCAGTGTTATCTGGGCTGTTTGATTGATTTCTGGACAATGTAAAGGGGCTGAAGCAACGATGTATACCACTTCCAAATCTGGTTCATGTTCTCAGAAGTCCTTTTCTTCCTTTCGCAGCACACTCAGAGCTTACAGTTGTATATACCTGAGTGTAGGGTGCAAGGAGGTTAGAATCCTCAGAATTATCTCTTATAGAAAAGCTGCTCTCCTAAGAAAACCCACATCAAACTCGACCACTATCTATATCAATTAATCACTAAAATTTGGAATTATTTGTTACAGTAGTTCTCTAAAGTTTTTGCTTACTGGACTGCACTGGTGGTGACACATATTTTGCCACTACTTCAACCTTTTTCATTCATGGATTGATATTTTGTTTTAAAAGTTATCAAGGAATGCAAAACTTTACTTGCTTTTACATACCCCACAGGCAGAACTTTTGATACTTTTGTCCCAGAAGTAAACAATCCAATAGGAAATTAATTTTCCACTGGTAATGTCTCACCTCTCATTATAATCACAATTTGTTTTCTATTTTGTTCTATGTTGTCTTTCAAAATATTTTCCTCTGGCAAATGCTCATGTTAATTTCTATTCAATGAGAATGAGTTATTAGTAATGGCTTAAAGAAAGATTATTTCACTGGTAGTTTACAAAGAAATTCTCATAAAAAGAATGAGCATAACTTAATAGAAGTGTCATAATGAATATCAAATAATGTTTAGTGTCATTTGAGACTTTAACACCACATGTATTGATTATATTTTGTTACATGGTCTATATTAAATATTGGAAAAGTAATGCTAAATATAATATAGATACTGGTTATAGTGGGGAAAAACACAATTTTATAGGAAACATACAGTGTAACTTGAGGTTGAATAACAGGTTCGTATAATGTTTGATAGGTTGGGGAGTCTTCCTCTGAGGTGAGATGTAAACTGGGCTGTAAGAAATTAATTTTCTACATAACCAGGAGAAAAGATGGTGGACAAGTTCCACAGCAGAAAGAATTCCTTTGTGTAGTTTCTAAAGCAGGAAGAGTCATAAGAACAGATGGTAAATGGAACAGTGATGGGAAAGAAGGCAGGGCTGATATGATCAGGGATTTACTAACCACAATAAGAATTTTTATATTTATCCCAAGAGCAAAGGCAAAACATTAAATGATCTTAAGCATGAAAGCATCATTATTAAATATGCATTAAAATTACTATATGAATTAATTTTAAAGGATAAAAATAGATGCAAGAGTATCAGTTAGGAGGTGGTTGTCTTAGCCTGGGACACACATCTTGTGATTTCAGTCTCTCTTGTTTTTTAACGTGATATTTTAAAATAGATCTTTAGTTTTCTTTTGTTATTGTTCTAATTTATTTCTTTTTCAGGCATTTAATCTTTTAGATATTTACCTTAACTAGACTTAAAACAAAAAACAACCTATCAATCATTTATTAATTTGCTCCAAGCTTCATGTTGCCATTCTTTTGAATTTATGGGGAAAATTATTTAATTTCAACTCTGGTCTAGGGAAGTGAGTGACTTTGAAGGATGCATTAAAATAAAATGAAGACATTAATTAATGAATAAGGTGAACTTCTACCAGCACTATGATTTGAAAGAGAAAGATGACGCCATTTAACAATCAATCCACTAACATAAATCTGAATTCAGCACCTTTAAAAGAAATATGTATATGGTGAGTTAAAATTGCTTTAGACATAAAACAGATTAAGTACAAGGGAACTAACATTTTTAAAATTTCAATTTACATAATCCTTAAACCTCTATGTTAAAATTCTTATTTGTCCTTGCTTAATTCTGACTATATCCTCCTCTTTTTTCCTATACTTTCAAAGCATACTTAATATTTATGTTATGTTTGATAAATTAATGGTGGGCAAATAAAAATTATTGTGTCATATGTGTTCACAGAACTATATAATGAATTATACATATAAGCAGTCTGAGAACATGCATTTCTTATTCTCAGTCTTCCTATACTACTAGGAAGTACTAATTTTTTTAATCTTTAAAATTTAATTTATTAATATGCACTTATAAAGACATTATGAAATTGATTTCTGCTTTACTTTAGAATTTTTCAAAGTTCTTTCCCTTCAGAAAATGATTCACCCAGTGACAAACCAGCAGCAAGACAAAAACTTCAAATTTAATTTTTAAAACAATACTACCAGTTTTGTATCTTTTTCATCTAAAATTTCATACTCAAATTGTTTGAGAATAACAGGAAACATAATTTTCTTCAAATGTTATTATTTCCTACAATTTCAAAAACATCCATCATTCTTAGACTCTAATTGTAACCTTTCCTAAATAAATTTGTGACCTTTGTTTTATAATTCACTGGAATGGGAAATGAAATTTTTCTAGATTAGAACTGTATATTCTATGCACTAATGCTGAAAAGAGTTTGATTTATGTATATTCTGTGTCAAGTAGCATTGCAGAAATAATTATAAAAGTCTTTAAATTTCAACAATATGGAAGACAAAGGAACTGTATAAAGCAAAAATCCAGAATTCTGAAATGAAAATAGCAAGTTATGTGCATATATACATATATATAGTGAGAGAAAAGAATGAAAAATATAGCTATATATGTGTATTATATATGTGTGTGTATATATACACACACCAAGAACACATACAGTCTGTGATTGCATATTATATGTCATGTTATATATTATGTAAACATATTTTATATAAAAGAATGCAAAATAATAATGATTTATGAGAGTGGAGTTTTTATATTATGTAAAATAAATTAATTTTAATGAACTCATAGTTAGTGGAGAAAAGGGTTCAGTGAAACCAAACAAAATCACTATCTCTGGGGCAAAAAGCTTGGAGAGAACTGAGATCCCTGGCCCAAAACATGACCATGGGTACAGTCCAGGAACAATCTGTAAATGCCATGGGCAACCAAGAGAGACAAATCAGGATGATATAAAGGAAGTTTCTAGCAGTTACATTTTATGACCTTCAGAGTACACCTGAACCAGAGTAACTAAAATGGCTACAAAGAAAATTACACCTGACTCATATTGGCTCTGAATACAAAGGAGAGAAAGTTCCCTTCCTCACTGGTATCCATAGAGCTATTGGAAATGGCTTACAGCAGCCTTCCAGGAGCACCTGCATCCCAGGGCAGATGATGTGTTATTCATATTCACTGAGGCAAAGGTGAAACCTGTGGAGGCTAATCCCTATGCCGAAAAGTGGATTTTACCTGAGGACACAGGGATCCAGACTGCCAGCAGAAACGGGAAACTCCCCAGCAATAGGAGACATAGATCAAATTTCAAATACCTTCCAACAGAGTTCCAAAGTTCACCCAAGACTAAGCCCCCAAATAATGGAACCTTATATTTAGAACTCTGCATCATCCTGGATGTAAGATTACACAATTCATCTGCACTCCTCAGTCTGTCTCACCCTGTCCTGGGAGGCTGGAAGCTGAGAGCTACCACACCTACTTAGTATACACCTGCTTGTGAGGAAAACAACAACACTGAACTTGAAAACCTCAGCCCTTGACCAAGGGTTACAGAGTCAAAAAATAAAAAATAAAAAGAATGAAAATTTATTCCTTCCAACCATTTTGACTATTACAGCAGAATCAGGCCCTTTATTTCTTATTGAGACTTTTTCCCTTTCCTTTGTATTCCCATTTTTAAAATATTTTGTTTCTTTTTTAAAATTTTAACTTAAAGTTTAAACATCATTTCATCATAGTATTTTCTGTTGTTGTTTTACTTTATTCCATTATTCCATTATATATTCATATAATTTAATCCTCACATTAACTTTTTAAATATAATTTATCCTTGGTTTGACTTAGTTGTGGTATAATTACATAAGAGTTTGAGTTTTCTTGATCAACATTTGGGCATTTGTTCATACCTTGGTTCCCGACACTCCTATCTCCTCTTCACTCTCTTCCTTTCCAATAGCCAAGTATTACTGTTTCCTCTTCCTGTCTTTCTCTTATTCATTACTTTCAGTTAACTTTTTTTCCTTCTTCTTGACATTTAACATATGACACCTATCTTTTGCCTCTCCTCTGATCACATTTCAAACTTTCTCTTAACTTCTTACCCTATTTTCTCTTACTTAAAAAACAGTAATTTCACTAAATAATAGAATACAATATTTAATATAATTTCTATCCCATTCATGTTGTTGAGATTATGAAGTAGTGGATGATACAGCAGATACCTGCTCTCAAATGTCTGATGTAGTTTACAGTTTCATACTATTTGTACTGAAGTAAAATCCTAAATCCAACATTCTCATACAGGTGTCAGTTAGCATTATAGGTGTTAAAGTAGACACCGAAAATTTATCTGGAAGCTGTACGTCTAATGCTGAGGTCAGGACTATCCCTTGTCCCCCTCTCTCTATGAGGGACTTGAAAGTGATTGTGATACTTCAAAATCACAGAACATAGTTCTTGCTGCTAAGAAATACAATTCAGTGAAGCAACAGTGAGTCTCACCCAATGCATGATCTATCTCCACCTCAGCCTTAACATTACTTCAAATCAGAATTACTTCAAATCAGAATAAGTAACACTTGTCCTTCTCAAATTATTCCATGCATTTGAAAGGGAAGAAAAACTCCCAAATACATTCTATGAAGCCAATAAAATCCTGATACTAAAACCAAACAAAAGCACATCAAAGAAAAAAACTACAGACCAATGTTCCTCATGAATAAATGCAAAAAAAAAAAAAAAAAAAAAAAAATCCCGTAACAGAATGCTAGCAAATCACATTAAGACAGACATCAAGAAGATAACTTCCTGTGATCAAGTAGATTTCATTCCAGGGATGCAAAGTTGGTTCAATACATGCAAATCACTAAATGTAATCCACCCCTTAAATAGAATTAAGGAAAACCATCACATGATCATCTCAATAGATGCAGAAAATGTATTTGATAAAATCCAGCACCCATTCACGTTAAAAATGTTGGAGAAGCTAGGGATAGAAGGAAATTACCTCAACATTATAAAGGCAATTTAAAAAAATGCAAAGCCAACATCGTACTGAATTGTGAATAATCAAAAGCATTTCCCCTAAAATCAGGAACCAGATAAGTATATCTACTCTCATCATTTCTATTCAATATAATTTTTGACATACTAACCAGAGCAATTAAGCAAGAGAAGGAGATTAAAGGAATACAAATAGGAAAAAAAAAATTAAGCTATCCCTGTTTACCGATGACTTGATTCTATATCTAGAAGACTCAAACATTTCCACCAGAAAACTTCTAGAACTTATAAATGAATTCAGCAGAGTAACAGAATACAATATCAACATCCATAAATCAATAGCTTTTCTATACTCCAACAGTGATTCTGCTGAGTAATAAACCAGAAAGACAAGCCCATTCACAATAATCTAAAAAATAAAATAAAATACTTGTGACTTTAATGAAGAAGGTGAAAGCTGTCTACAAAAAATAGGGAACACTGAACAAGAAATTGAAGAAGTCATTCAAAGTTGGAAAAATATGCAACGTTCTTGGATAGGCAGAATTAATATGGTCAAAATAGCCATACTACTGAAAGCAATATACAGATTAAATGCAATTGCCATAAAAATGTCAATGACATTATTCACAGAACAGAACTAGAAAAAAAAATAACTAAATAAAAGTCTTTAAATTTATCTGAAAGAAAAAAAGACCCAGAACAGACAAAGCAGTTCTGATCAAGAAAACTGATGCAGGAAACATCACAAAACCTGATCTGAAATAATACCACAGAGCCATAGTAACAAAAACAGAATGATATTAGCATCAAAATAGACATAATATAGAATAGAAGACACAAAGATAAACTCACATACTTACAGCCATATGATATTTGACAAATGCACAAATATTATTTGTTAGAGAGAAGACAGTCTTTTTAACTAACTGTGCTGGGAAAACTGGATAATCACATGTAGAAGAATAAAACTAGATCCCTCTCTCTATCCCTTCACAAAAGTCAAATCAAAGTGCATCAAATACTTAGGAAGTAGACCAGAAACTTTGGAACAGTAGGAAGAAAACAAAGAGTAACCACTTCATCATATTGGTGCTGGCACCAACTTCCTCAACAAGAACCCTAAAACTTAAGACATAAGACCAAGAATAAATATTTGGGATGCCATCAAATTAAAAATCTTTTTCAAAGCAATGAAAATTATTAAGAACATGAAGAGACAGTTTACAGAATGGAGAAATCTCTTGCCAGCTCTTTCTACAACAGGGGATTCGTATTTAGAACAAAGAACTCAAAAAACTTAACACCAATAAATAAATAACCTAACCAATAAATGGCAAAAGAACTAAACAGAAATTTCTCAAAAGAAGAAACACAATTAACCAGCAAATACATGAAAAAGTGTTCACCATTTCTAGCAATCATGGAAATACTAATCAAAACTATACTAAGATTTCATCTCATTCCTGTGGCAGGAAAGAATGGCAGACATCAAGTAAACAAACAATAACAAATGCTGGCGATGATGTAGGGAAAGAGACCCATACCTTGCTGGTGGGACTATTAAGTAGTACAAGGTCTCTAGAAGGTAGTTTGGTGATTCATTAAAAACAACAACAACAACAACAACAAAACTAGGACTGGAACCACTATGTCCCAACTATTCCACTCCTTGGTATTTATCCAAAAGAATTAAAATCAGCATACCATAGTAATAGAGCCAGCTCAATGTTTATAACAGCACAATTCACATAACTGTGTTATAGAATTAGTTCAGATACTTGTCAATAGATGAATTGGTTAAGAAAATATGGTATATATACACAATGGAGTTTCACTCAGTCATAAACAAGAATGAAATATGCCATTTGCTCATAAATGGATGGAACTGAAGAACATCATGCTAAATGAAATAACTCAGTCTCAGAAAATCAAGGGTTGAATGTTGTCTCTCATACAAGGAAGCTAGAGAAAAATAAAGGAAGATAGGAGAGGAGGATCAGTGATCATAAAGATATAGGGAAGACCAGTAGAGTAGAAAAAGGAGATAAGGAGAAAAGACAGAAGGGAAAGTAAAGGAAACACAGAATGAATTTTTAAAACTCATGGTACATTCATATACAAATATACCACAGGTAATTTCACTATTAGGTATAAGTAGAAAGAGGGGATATGAACTGAAATCAAATTCCATGAATGTATAAATTTGCCAAGATGTACACAATTGCTATTTGTAACTATAATGCTCTAATAAAAAAGTATTTCTAGAATAAAGAAGTCTTTACATTGAACAGAGAATCTCAGTTTTCATTCTTAATATTGAAATGTGTGTACAAATGTGAATATATGAATATATATATATAGTTCCTTTATATAGTCTCATCACATTTCATTCTATTGAATTTAATATACATAGTAAGTGTATATTAACTTTATACATGAAATCAAAAGCCAGAAAACACTTTGTATATTTTCAAAGAATTCTTTAACAAATGCTTAAAATAAGAATATATCAGGTTATTATTCAAAGGTAAATATTCCAGAATTTCCAAGATGTTTGTAAAAATTTTAAATTTATTTTTTCTTTACTGCCTAGCTTTTGATTGATAACATATCTAAAACAATCCAATATAATATTCAATAAATACATTAACTAAATTCAATATAAAATTATATAGTTCTAAACATCACAATTCAATTTAAATAATTCAAGTATTTATCTGGTAAGTCAGAAGGGCAAATTATAACTGATAAAGCAATTGCCCTGGTCTTTTTGGCTCTTGTCTTTTTGGACTATTTTCCTCTTATAACTTGGATTTAATTAGAATTAAACCATATTGGGTACTCACTAAATGAACAAAACTAAAATTTGTTATCACAAAAGCAAACCCATTATCTGAAAATGTTGTGTTTAACTACTTTATATGATTGTCTCTAAATCAATATTTATGCTTAAACACGCTGTGAGAAAACAATATAATGAAATGGTTTGCCTTTTGCTAAACATTAAGACTTGGGAAGCAAACAAAAGTTCAAATCCATTTTTGTTTCTTTTCTTTACCCTGTTTTATATTATTACATATTTGCTGAATTGTAACTGACAAACAATAAGCAACCCATCTTAAAGGACATAATTTAACCCGTTCTAAAATACATATTCATCCATGAAATGATCACTGCAATCAATATAGAAAACATACCAAACACAGAGAACACATTCCATGTTTCCTTTTTCCCTTTATACTTCTTTTCCTCCCTTCTTCATTTTTCTTTCTAACATAAATACTGCTCTGCTTTATTTCACCATTGTGATTCCTAGAATTTCATATCAATGTGAAATTCTACACATTCATGTAGTGTATATCTTCTTTAGTTTCTTCCATTCAACATATTTATTTTGGGATTCATCCTTTTTACTATATCTATCATGAGTTCATTCAATTTTAATATTTTTTAATATTCTACTATATGAATATGTCTATCTTTTTATCTTTCCCCATGTTGATGGATATCTGGGTTGTCTACATTGTTTTATTATTATAAACACTGATGTATATTTATTTGGAAGGATATATGTTTTCATTCCTCCTGGGAAAACAATTCAGGATAAAGCAGTTGGATTTTATGATGGTGACTGTTAAATTTTTGGAAACTTCTGAACTTTTTAAAAATTTTCCAAATCATTTTATATTCCCACTCATTTATCTGAGTTTCAAATTCTTTTTATCCTTGCTTTAACATTTGCTAAGATCAATATCTTAAAATACTAGTTATTCTAATAGGACTGTAGTGATATTATATTTTGATTCAACTTTGCATTTCTCTAATAACTTGTGGTGGCATGTACCTTTTGTTGTGTTTGTTGTTGTTGTTGTTTTGATTTTTACTTTTCTTAAAATGTTTCTTCAAATATTTTTGAAGAGTGTGTGCTTATGATTTTATTTTATTTTGAATGTCTTTCACATATTAGTTCTGCTTTAGATAGATGCTTTAAATATGTTCTCTAAGTTTGATTTTGCATTTTATTAACAGTATTTTGGGAAAAGTGTAAAGTTCAATTAACTAATTTTTTTGAAGTGTGTTTTCTAGAAACTCTTATATTACCTCAAGGTTACAACAAAATCCCTCTGTTATCAGAGTTTGATGTTTTATATTTCAGTTCTATGATCCTTTTCAAGTTAATATTTGTATATGGTATATACATTTTGGTTTGATATTCATTAAAAAAACTAATTTTATTTGTTCTAATTAGTTATATATGACAGTAGAATGCATTTATATATTTTCTTAGATTATACATAAGTGGAGTATAATCTCTCATTTTTCTGATTATACCTTTTTTTGCATGCAGATATTAATTTTTTCAGTAGTATATGTAAAAATCAGCTCTTCACCGTATTCTCTTTCCAAATTGGTTGGAATCAATTGGGACTATGTGGGTTGACCTACTAATGAACTTTATACTCTAATTCATTGGTCTACAGGCCTTTCAGAGACCAACATTATGCCATCTTAGTGAATGTAGTTTATAATAAATCTTTGAAATATAATGTTAGTCCTCCAAAATTTTTCTTATATTCTAGAGTTCTTTGGGTGATTTTCTGTCATTCAATTACCTATACAACTTTTTAGAGTCAGTTTGTTCATTTCTACTAAAATCTGCCTCAGAATACTTAGGGAATTTTAGAATTGCTTGGATAAATATTTCAATTTGTAGAATGTTGAAGTACCACTTTGTCAAATATTAACTCTGTGAATCTGATATATTCCTCCATTTATTTATGTATTTTATATTTCTCCATGTAATATTTTATAGTTTTCAGTTTTTACAACTTTGTCCAATTTTGTCCTATGTGTAATGTTTTGGTGCAAATGAAAGTTTTCTTTACATATAGTTTCTTTCATCATTGGTCTCTTAGTATAAAGAGATAAGATTTATTTTTTTTTTCTTCATCTTGTATTTTGCTTAATTGTTAAACTCACTTCTCTGCTCTATTAGCATGCATGTATGTTAGGATTTTCTGCTGAGGCAATCATATTTAAATAAGAATAGATTTTGCTTTCTCCCTTCTCATTTGAATGCATTTTGGTTTTGTTTTTAGTTTCCGCAGTGACTCCACCTCAATAACAACGTTGAATAGAGGTAGTGAGAGTAAAGATCCTTGTCTCTTCTCTGAGTATTTCACCACTTGGTATGATTTTCCAGATGCTCTTTTTTCAGTTTGAAAGTTTTTATTCCTAGTTTGCTCAGAATATATTTATTTGAAATGAAATCTGCAATCATTCTTATCTTTTTTTCTAAGTAATGTATCTTTTTTTTTTCTTTAGATGTTCTGACAATATTTATTTTACCCTAGTATTTGGGTTTTGTGAATGTGTGTTTAGAGTCTGGTCAGGTTTGGGATCTGTGAGCTTATTTACTGCATTAAATTTGAAACAAATCGACCAATAAGTCTTCAAATATATTTCTGTACCATTCGTCTACTTCAATAAGCCAACTGCTTATGATTTGGGTGATATATCACTGGTGCCCCACTTGTTTTCTATTTTATGTGAGTTATGCTTCTATTGCTGATCTAACAAAGTATGATAAACATAATGCTTAATGCAAAAAAATTACATATTTATAATTTTATAGTTCTGTAGTTCATAATTCTTAAAATCAAAATGCCTGTAGGTCTGTGTTTCTTGTGAAAATTTGAGGAAAAGATCATTTCCCTAGTCTTTTTTAGCTTTTAGTTCCTGTCGACCTTCCTCTAAACTTGGCCATATCATACACCTTCAAAGCAAGTGAAAATTTTCAATATACTTCTCTCTCTTTCCCTACCACCCTCTTTTCCACTCTGAGACTTACCTTCAATCTCCCTCTTCTATGCTCTCTTATTATTATATTGAGTCCAACTGGATAATCTGTGATAATCTCTTCACTGGGTGATCTTTAACTTAATCACATTTATGAAGATCATTCTGTTCTATAAAGTGACACATTCACAGATTCTGATTTAGGGCATGAACATTTTTTGAGGGGAAGATTGTACACCCCACCACACTCTTCTAATTTATTAATCTTTTCTTGCAGTGTTCAATATATCGCTTGTTCCATACGTTATAGTTTTTTTTACAGAGATAATAGTTTATAACTTTAGAAATTGATTCTGTCTTCTTTTCCATACTTTTGATGTTTGTATTTAATGTGCCCAATCTTTCTTTTAGCTTTGAACATATGATAACAGTTATAAGGCATTTAATATTTCTGTCTACCACTTTTATCATTGATGTTATTTCTGTTTCTTTTCCACTCTTTCTTTGTATTATAGTTTGTACATTATTGCTTCTTTGTATATCTAGGAATTTTGTATGATACCTAACACTCTAAATTTTACCTTGCTTTATAGTGGATATTTTTGTGTTCCTATAAATACTCCTAAGCTTTGTTATGGGATGCAGGTAAGTAACATATAAACAGTTTTATATTTTTAGGTCTTGTTATTAACTTTTATTAGTAAGCAGAATCAGAATGGGATTAATTTATAGCTAATTTTTCCCCTGTACTGAGATAAGCTCACCTTATCCATTTATCTATTTATTTGCAGTAGTAGAAATTGAACCCAGAGTTTCTTTACAACTCAGCTGCTTCCTCAGACATAGTGGTGCATGCCTCTATTCCCATATACTTGGAATGCTAAGGCAAGAGAATTGCAAGTTTGAGACCAGCCTGCCTAGGCAACTCAATAAAACACTATCTCAAAATTTAAAATATTAAAACAAAAATTAAAGGATAGAAAAGGTGGCTCACTTTTAGAGCATTTACCTACCAGGCAGAGACCCTGGGTCCAAACACACACTCAAAAAAATAGTTTTGCTATTTTTATGGTGGTACATGCCTGTAACCCAAGAGGCTCAGAGGCTGACCCAGAGGATTGCAAGTCCAAAGTCAGCCTCTGTAACTTGGCGAGGCCCTAAGCAACTTAGCACACACTGTCTTAAAATAAAAATAAAAATGACTGGATATGCGGTTCAGTGGTTAAGCCCACCTGGATTCAATCCCAGTTACAAAAATAAATAAATAAATAAGAATTTGTTTTGTCTAATAATTTAGTTTCTCTTTTAAATTAAGAGGCAGATATATATGGATGAAAGATAAATATCTAGTTTGGATCCAACTGAATATTTAAATGTTTTATTGATTCTTTTTAGTTATACATAACAGGAGGATTAATTTTGACATAATTATAAAAGCATGAAATAAAATTTTCTCTCATTCAGTCCTCATTAGTTTGCTTTCCCTTCCCTTCTCCCTTCTGTTATTTTTTTCCCTCTATTCTGTTCATCTTTATGCTCTTCACTTACAGGTTTTTAGTGTTTTGTGGATAGCATGATGGCAAAATAACTAACCACACGCTTCTCAAAAGAAGAAATACAAATGGTTAACAAAAACTGTGCAATATTTCTAGAAATTAGGGAAATGCAAATCAAAACTACATGGAGATTTCATCTCACTCCAGTAAGAATGGCAGTTATCAAGAATTCAAATATTAATAAGTCTTGGCAAGGACATGGGGAAAATGTTACGCTATTACATTGTCGGCGAAACTGCAAATTAGTAAGGAGATCTCTTAACTGAATTTCCACAAATAAACTATAGAACACACAATTAGGCAAGGAAAAAGTCTCTTCAAAAATTATTCTGGGTCTGGGTGCAGTGTGGTGCATGCCTGCAACCCCAGTGGCTAGGGAAGCTGAAGGAGGAGGATTGTTAGTTAAAAGCCAGCCTCAGCAATTTAGGAAGACCCACCCACTTAGCAGACTGTCTGAAAATAAAATATAAAAAGGGCTGGGGATGTGGCTAAGTGGTTAAGTGCCCCTGGGTTCAATCCCCAATACAAAACAAAAACAAAAACAAAAACAACAAAAAAACCACAAAACACTGGTGAAATGGAATATACGTATAATGAATAAAATTAAACTCCTTTGACTAGTTATACATGTCAAATTAAAATGAATTAAGGCAAGTGTAATTTAAACATAACCCAAAATCTATGAAACTTTCAGAGGAAAAAAAAACTAATGAACATTGATTGGCCTGGACAAAAATATTTTATTTATGACCTCAAATGCACATAAAGCAAAAGTAGACAAATTGGGTTACCTCAAACAAAAAGCTTCTGTACAGCAAAGAAAACTACCAAAAATATCAAAAGAGAACCTACAGAATGGGAGAAAATATTTTCAAATTTTACATCTTATAAGCAGTTAATAACTTGAATATATAAGGAATTCTAACAACAAATAGCAATAAAAAAGAAAGGGGGAAAAAAAGCAAGCAAACCAAAAAAAAAAAAAAAAACCACAATGAACAACCCCTTCAAAAAAACGCTGATAATAGTGTAGAACTCTGAATAGATATTTCTGAAAAGAATACAAATGACTAAAAGGTATATGAAAAAATGCTAATAACCACAACCATAGGTGAAATGAAGATTAAAACTCAAACAGGATGTTACCTCCCATAAGTTAGAATAGCTACTATTAAAAAGGTTAACACAAATCAAGAGAGAATGTGGGGGAAAAAAAGGAACAGGGTTCTAGATCTGTCCCTAGCATTCACCAGCTTAGTTGTTAAGGCCATGAATTCTAGGGTCAGAAAACACAAGAGTTTGTATTAATATTAACTGAGAAAATACAAGAAAAAACATTCAACACAATTCCTAAAATATATCAATTGGTCAAACAGTAAATTTTTAAATTAGATATATTCAAATTATATTATTCATATGATCACAGACATCAAGTTATTACAGGCAAATGACTGTATTTGCTTTTTAATCCATCAGCGAAGAATTAAGAGAACTAGAGAAGTTTGAAAGTTGGTAATGAGATAACACATGTAAAATGTATGATATATATTCTATGTTTTCATGGATGGGAGATAACAGCTCATACTTATTTAATTGGTGTTAATTACTACTAATTTAATAACACTCAAGATTCTTAATTTTAAAGGTCACTTAGATATTAAAATAAATTATCAAGACTTTTTAAAGAAATTGAGGTACACCACTTTAGTAGTGAAAGCTCCTATATATATCTATTTACCTATATTTCTGTATTTATGCCAATTAAGCTAAATTTACATTTAACTCTGAAAGGTCCTTTCAAAATAACAACAAAAATGAAACACAGCATTAAAACTTACCTTAGTTGACCTGATGAATGACATAAAATTTCATTTCAATCAAGAAAGAAAAGGGCGTGATGGGGTCTTGACTCACTGGTAAATCACTTGCCTCATGCCTATGAGGCACTGGGTTCAGTCCTCAGCACCACATAAAAATAAATAAACAAAGGCATTGCCTCCATCTACAACTAAAAATATAAAGAAAGAAAGAAAGAAGGGAGAGAGGGAGGGAGGGAGGAAGAAAGAAAGGATGGACTTGCAAGTGCGGTAGCACTCACCTACAATCCCAGAGACTCAGAAGGCTGAGACCAGAGGATTCCAAGTTTAAAGCCAGCCTCAGCAAGGGTTAGGGCTAAGCAATTCAGTGAGATTGTCTCTAAATAAAATACAAAATAGAGCTGGGGATGTGGCTTAGTGGTTGAGTGCCCCTGAGTTCAGCCACTGAGTTCAATCTTTGGTACAAAAAAAAAAAAAAAAAAAAAAATCTGTTCACTTATATCTAGTCATGAAGATTTCTAAGAAGATGATCAATAATTGATTTCTGTGATGCCAGGAATTTTATACAGCTCTCATTGGAGCTAACCTGTGTCGTAAACTGACCTTGTCCACAACTATCAACAGCTATCTGGGTCAGTTATCATTATCATGAGGCAGAGAGCTTTATTTTTTCTGTGACCATGAACCCAGGTCCTCCTACTTGCTAAACACGCACTTTACCACTGAGACACAACCCCAGCTCAAGGCAAAGGAATATTAAGCACTTTATTGATTTTCATGATTTTTAGAGTTAATAGGTGGCAGAACTAACACTGAAGTAGGATTTCGGCTTTAGAGCCACATGTTAAACAATTATGCAATATGACAATATTGTATAATTTTAAATGAATTTTTATAGATTTCTGAAATTTCAAATAATTATGCTCTACTGATTCATTTGCCTATAACAGATTTCCTTTTCTTTGTAATATTGATCAGTGAATTAATTAACTTCTGATGTTGTTCTTATTATTTTCATAATACTAAAGAGATCCCCCTATTGTGATTTGGCACTTAATGTTGCAAAATATATGGCTGTGTCTTCTTACTTTTTATTTTTGTTTTATTCTCTTAGTTTTTTCCTTTGTTTGGGGACATTTTGTTTCTGTTATTGCTGCTGCTTTGCTTTCATTGGCATCTATTTCCTATATTGATTTCTTTTGGGTAATACTTCAAACTCATGATCTGTAACCAGATGTGAGAACATTATGTATGTAAGGTACCCCAAACTCTCCAGAGAGAGAAATGTGTAAAATCATGAATATAAGATTTTCTCATTTAAAATGGTTGTTTCTCTCACTATTGTATTTTTTAATTTAAAAATAAGTTAATTCTAGATTTAGTGATTTAGATCCCTAGATGTCTAGGACTTTGGAGGAATATAAAAAGTCAATGTAAGCTTTTAAACTAATTGAATCTGAATAACTAAGTTCTTACAGAATTTAATGAATAAAATTTAGAAATTAAAATAATATACTGTTGTTAGGATTGCAATAAAATTTCTAGGTGCTCAATTCGTAAACCTGAAAAACTCATGTGGAAAAGGAAAACTTTCCAAAACATACCACAGATTTTTCTATAAAGATGTTATTCAAAACAGCCCTTAAAATGCTTTCTAAATTGGGAAGTTTATTTTTATTTTTCATTCGTTCAAACGTTTTACATATGTTGGATGTTGTTGGGGTCTTTAATCCCCTTGCTCTTCTTGACCAGCTACAAGGGAAGGGAGCACTCCCCAACAAGACCAGACCAGGAAAGGTAGGGCCCACTGACCGCCTGCACCCAGCCCTCCCTGTGGAGGACAATCAGACGCATTAGGGAGACCAGTCACAGCAGGAACTCATTTATTGAGGAAGTCACACAGTTTTTATGTAGGGTTGGGGCTAGGCAGGAACCAATCAGCTTAAAGGTCAGCAAGGGATGGGGGTTCTCGCAGGCGAGAGTCCCATAGGACTATATGGCAAGCACAGCTGATCACGTTAGCGGAACTGTTGTTAACCAATCCCTGACAGTGGTCCGATTTATCGTCATTAACTATTGAAACCACCTTTGAGGACTTGATCGTGCTCACTCGCCAGGGAGTAAGGAGTCAACCTGAGTTAGTTAACGTGTCATTAGTCCCAACAGGATGTAGATTTATAGATTCATTCATTCATTTGATACATAATCTTTAAGAACTAAGAATAATCCAGTCATTTTAAATAATGGGAGTTCACCCAAGGCTAGAAGAAAGAACTGTATCTTCTTGGAACTTGTATTCATCTTGAATAATTATTTTCTATTTGTCAGTAATTTATACATTAAATATATATAAATTTATATATATAAACATACAATATATAATATCTAATATATATTCAAATAAATCACTATTTCCACAATTTCTTTAATACACAAGTATTTAACAAAATTATTATCATGAAAAACTAAAAACTCTCTTAAATTCAGCATTCTGTTTTTGGTATACAAATTAAGCATCCCTAATCAGAACATCTGAAATCCAAAATACTGGATAATCAGATTGCACACTCACCTTCTCACACAGTGAGAATTCATGTACATTAAAAATATTGTACCAAATTTCCTTCATGCTATGTAAGCTGAGTATGAAACAAATGCATTATGTGTTTAGACTTTGGTCACTGTCAAAATACAGGTACATTAAAATTATTGTGTAAAATTAACTTCAATCTATATGTAAATGTTATATGAAACAAATGAAATTTTTGTTTAGACTAAATTCCCAAATTTAAAATATGTCACCATATATATATATATATATATATATATATATATATATTCCAAAATCAGATAAAGTCTATAATCTGAGCAAGCCTGGCCTCATGCATTTTGATAAATATACTCAACTTGCATTAAATTCATTTATTTTACCAAGAATGATGTAATATCTAACATAAAACATGGACATGTGATTTAATTATACAGGAATTTATTCACATGACCTGTTAAAACAGAAGAACTATTGCCAAGTACATAATTTTCATGAAATTATAATAAAACCCCATTTCTACACCTTATGTAAATTTAATATTCCAAATTTGTTAAGTCCAATTCATTATAATATTATGTGTGATAGGAAAAAAAAACTCAAAGAACAAAGAAAATTGTATCACTCTCATTTATATTTCTTGAATAAAATGTACAGTTTAGAAATGTAATATTTATTCAAAAAACAGACTAATAATTCAAATAATTTGTCACCCCACCAAAAATAAAATCACCTAATTCGAAATATTGTAATAAAAATAGTCAACAACTTAGTATATATATTTAAAAATAACTGCCAAGAGAATTTGTACAAAGCAAATAAATTAAGAAATTTAAATATGCTAAATTAAATGTGTCCAGCCAGTTTTCCAGAAAAGAATAATTTGGGCAAAAAGTAGTTGATAGAAATATTTTTAAAATATATTAATTAAGCTTAGATAAGGACACACTCATAAACATGTACACAACTAATAGGAGCTATTTAAAACTGTAGCTTATAAACACAATTTACTAATTCTTTTTGATTCTTTGAAGTTTTGAATATATATGCATATTTTATGAAGAATTTTTTTCATATATAGATATTAAGAAAGAAAAATTTAATTATATTAGAAATTATGAAAATTACATGGAAAGTTTCAGTTGGTATTCCTAATTGTAAATGTAAAAATATATAAAAATTAGAAAAAAATCTTAAATTTGATAAAATTAAGAAAAATAATAGGACAACTCATACTACAGCACAAATGAAATAATTTTACATTAAACCAAAATCACATAGCCATAACCATTATAAATATTTTCAACAATGCTTTCAAGAGACAATTGCTTTTTTTCTGATAATTTCTTTTTAGAGAATTCAAGAAGTTCTAGAAAAAGATGCCAATTATTAATCTCTCAGAGTAGTTGAATGTAAGATAAATATACAAAACTAGTGGATTTACTTGATTATGACAATATGGATCTGAATGGAATGGTTTAAAAATAAACCAAAATAATCAAAAAAGTCATAAAACATCCAGGAACAAACTTTATAAAAATTGATAAAAATTGTGATACAAGAAATAAAATTGTAGTAACAGATATATACAGAAACAACACAACCTACAGTGTATTACTTATAAAAGCAGTAATACTCAGCATTGTGAAAGCAAGTTGCTGACAAGAAGTTTGTATTATGCTTGCAGCTAGATAATTTTAAAAAGTGCCAATTTGTTTCTCTATAATTTTTTATACAAATACATACAACAAAACACAAGTATACAGTAGCACAAGGTGGGATACACACAAAGCTGATTACACTGACTACCTTATATTAAAGAAACCAGACCCTACTGGTTAGGAAAATAATAGCTGTGCAATTTTTTAAGTGTGCAATACAACACTGACAACTAGTCACAACATTGTATAGTTGCTATCTAGAATTTATTCATATTTTATACTTCATACCCATTCAATATGAATTTCCAATTTCTCTTTCCAACTCTTACTAATCATCATTCTACTCTCTGATTGTATCTTAAGTATCTCATATAAGCAGATAGTAATGTTTTATTTTTGTAACCTGAAAAAAATGTAAGATTTACCTATCTAAGGCAAAATAACATTTAAATGACCCCAATAAAACTGTAAACAGAAATATCACAAAACACATCTAAAATAATTTTGTAATGATTTTGTAAAATATACATACTGACAAAATGAGGGCAATTACTAAAGAGGTTCTGTATTTTTTTTTTTCTGGGTTCCACTTTGCTTGATACTCCTGCAATGAGAAGAAAATCTTGAAAAGGATTTCCTGTTATTTCAAACTGGTGAGTGTATAAATAATCGAAAAAACAATAAATACATGTTGAGGATCCCAAAGCAAGAAGGGAGTATGCTTTTCCCTGGTTGACATAAGAAGTAATTTATGCACTAAATTGCCCAAGTGAAAGTAGAAAAATAACAGTATAGATCTTCTGAGATTAAGCAGTGCTACTAACAATGAATTTGGACCAGAATTGATGCAATATATTTAAAGAAGTACTAATAATGTATACAATGCATTATACATTTATTTCTAAACACATAGTCATTTACTTTGTGAAAGACTTACAAATTTGGCATTACTGTTTGCAATGAATAACACTGACAGTTATTGAGATTAAATCACTAGAGTACATATATGCAAAGTTACAAAACTAGGAATTTGAGTTAAATCAATCAGCATCAAGATTTGCTAATTGAGTTTTATTATTTTAATAAACAGGATTTGTTGAAAATATGTTATTGTCATTGCAGAAAAATGTTTAGCATTACAGAGCACCAAAGATTATTCCATTTACATAATTTTTTCAATTAACCTAAATATCAGACTGAAATTAGCAGTTCTAGATCTTATAAGCAAATTTAACAGATAGATAGTTTTAATGACCCTTCAGAAATATTTTCACCTTTAGTATTTTGTCATAACCAACATGAGAGTACCAATAATGCAAATGTAAAATAACTCCTGGATACCTTAGAAAATTGATACCACCTTTATAATAAATATATAGAAGGGTGTGTGTGTGTGTGTGTGTGTGTGTGTGGTATTTTTTTTTTTTTTTTTTACGGGGCATTGAATCCAGGGATGCTTAGCCACTGAGTTACATCCTCAGCTCTTTTAATTTTTATTTTTAAATTTTATGACAGGTCTCACTAAGTTGCTTAAGTCCCCACTAAGTTTCTGAGGCTGTCCTTGAACTTGTGATCCTCCTGCCTCAGACTCCCAAGTCACTGGGATTACAGACATGTGACATTCTGCCTGGTTGTAATAAATATAAGATTTAAATAAAGTTAGCATCTAATGTATGTGATTTACTTTTAAAATGTAATATTTACCATTACTAGGAATAAATACAATCAGAATCAGTTGAAGTAATAACTTAAATTTTATATATATCTATTTACATATATATACATATATATTTCTAACATTAAATTTATAAGTAATTGCATCATTTATTGGAGCTGTTTTCTCACAAATTATTTATGCTGCTCAATACATTTCTTTTTTTCAAAATCATCTAACTAGATTTGTCTTTAAGCAATGAGAATTTTATTTTTTTTTGCCCTGGTTGCTTATATTGTGAGATATTTCTTTAGAAAATAGTTTATCTAAATAGTGTATTACGCCATTAAATTTTTATCACAATTACTGACATGTCAAGATATTATCAACTATATACTTAACTTTTTTCAAAATAGTATGTGAGAAAGAATGTGAAAAAAATGAAAAGAAAAATGCATCCATTTTTCAAGTGAATATAAACCCACATGCATAGTACATTCATGAATACTATTTATGATTATATTATAAACTATTACAAAAGAATTTGGAATGCTCAGAAAATTAACACAGGTCAAGTATTTTATACTTGCAATGGTTAAGTTAATAAATTATTACTGAAGGGGAATAATACAATTTCAGATGAACTTTTGCAGTTATAAGTAATCATTTACTCCACAAAATTCACTGAAGCATTTGAGAGTAAATTTTATTTATAAATTTAATGAAAATTACATGATTAGGGGAAGATTCATACTAAAAATATCATCAGATTTAAAACCTTCATTTTTTTTCATGTTATCAAATGTTTCTCAATTAGTCAAAAAAAATTTAAAGAAAACATGACAAAATACATTTCTAGAATAAAATCCCACATTATGAACATTTTTCATTTTAAAAAAATCTCAATTTTGTATATGTATATAGGAATTTTGAGAGTTCCTGTTGCATTGTCAGTAGTTTGACTAAAAAACTACAGCATAAAAATAATTTAAAGTTTTAATTGACTGTTTAGAAGAAAATATGGACTAAACCACTTGAAACTTAATTCTCAAGTATAAATTTTTCAAAAATTCTCTCGTCTGCTCTGCATGTATATCTGTGTGTGCACGAATGTGCATATGGATGTCTAGATCTAACTAAATTTGCTTTTACTTTGACAAGTAATTTACTATCTCAGAACTGAAGTTTAGAATATACATATCTACCCATAATTCATGTGATAAATCTTTGGATTCATTTTATATTTCTCATTTATATATTGTCCTACTTGCCTCTTACTTAACCATATAACATAAATTAGATTTTTGTACCAAATTATTCTTAGATAGTTAGGAAACTAGTCAACTCAAGTGATGGAAAAGTTTTCTTCATGTATCATAGACATGGAGAATAATAGAATGTTTTTGTGTTTTCTGTTTTTTCCACTGTCTATTCTATTTGCACTTATTTTCTTAATCATTTGTTTAGAAGTCAATTGTAAGAATTGAAGCACAATAATTATCCTAACACTCTTTAAATATACATAATATGTACTTTAGAGTACTTTAATGAGCTTAAAAGTCTATACAGTTTTGAGATTTACTGAACCCAAAAATAAAAACCCAGGAAACTCTTCAGCTTATTTTGAACTTTCAATAAGTGGACTAAATGATGAAATACAACAATTCTCTTTTTTTAGTGTGGTTTGCCAATATTTTATTAGGCACTTTTGCATCCAAATTCATCAGGAATATTGGTCTGAATTTTTCTCTCCTTGATGTATCTTTGGTTTTGATATCAGGGTAATAGTGGCTTCATAGTATGAATTTGGTAATGCTGCCTTCCTTTCTATTTCATGGAATAATTTAAGGAGGATTAACATTAACTCTTCTTTAATACTCTGGTAGAACTCTTCTGACAATCTACCTGTTTTAGTTTTTCTTCGTTGGGCGACTTTTGATTTCTGTTGTAATCTCATAACTTGATATTGGTTTATTTAAACTTTCTGTATTCTCATGGCTCAATGGGTAGGTAATACATGCCTAGAAATTTGCCAATTTCTCCCAGATTTTCTAGTTTATTGGGTTATACATTTTCCAAATAGTTTCTAATTTTCAGAAGCATCCGTGATGATCGAATAGAGGTGCCATATGATCCAGCTATTCCACTCCTTGGTATTTATCCAAAGGAATTAAAATGAGCATGCTATAGTGATAGAGTCACATCAATGTTTTCTAGCTATGCAACTCACAATAATCAAGTTATGGAAACAGCCCAGGTGCCCATCAACAGATGAATGGATAAAGGAAATATGTATGTACATAATGGAGCTTTACTCAGTCATAAAGAAGAATGAATGTGACATTTGCTGGTCAACAGATGAAACTGGAGAAAATGCTAACTGAAATAAGGCAGGCTCAAAAAGTCAAGAGTCAAATGCATTCTCATATGCAGAAACTAGAGCACAATAAAAAGGAAAGGTAGGGGATCCTATAAAAATAGGAGAGAGATCAGTGGACCTGAGAAAGGAGATTGAGGGATGGGGGAGAGATGGTAAAAGAGAATGGTGGGGTGAACTGACCACATATGCCACAGTAAATTTCACCTTTATGTTTATCTGGAAAGCACAAAATATATATATGACCAGTAAATTAGTGGAAATGGAAAGAAGAGAGAGAGGAAGAGAGGGAAAGGGGAAATACTGGGGAATGAAGTGGAAAAAATTATATACCATCCCTGTATTCTTGTGTCAAGATGAACTCCAATATTATGCATAATTATAATTCACTGACAAAAAAAATAGAATTCTCTAAAAGCAGAAGCCTAATACAGAGATGAAAACCTAGGGCATATATACATAAATGAATATAAGGGATACTTGGGACATATATCCAATGGACTCTATAAGTAAATTATCAAAACTCCAAAGATGGAGAAACTGACAGTGTTAAGGATAAAATGAGTGACAGAAGATATTTTCAATGAGTTTCAAGGAAGTCTGAATCTTTGTTTATGTAGTTTTATTTTAGACATTGGTGTTTCATAAACCTCGGGGTACAAGGTCTGGAATTCATCAAACACCGATTGTTTCAGGTTTTGTTTTAGTCAGCTTTTTTGCTGCTGTGACTTAAGGACCCAACCAGAACAACTATAGAGGAGGAAAGGTTCATCTTGAGGGCTCACAGTTTCAGAGGTCTTAGTCCAAAGAAGGCTGACTCCATTCCTCAGGGCTCCAGGTGAGGCGGAATGTCATGGAGGAAGAGTGTGACAGAGGGAAGCCGCTTACATGGTGATCAGGAAGCAGAGAGAGAGTCTCAACTCTCCAGAATCAAAATACATGACCCCATAGCCATGCCCCAATGCCCACCTCCTCCAGCCACAACCTACCACTTCAGTTACAACTCAGTCAATTCCTATCAAGGAATTAAATCACTGACTGGGTTGAGACTCTTACAACCCAATTATTTCTCCTGTGAACCTTCTTGCACTGAATTATGGGGGACATCTCACATCAAAACCATCAAAACCATAACCATAACCACCTCACATTTACCATTAAGTAACAATGGAATATCTACATAAATTATATTAACTGATGAATATATTTCATAAATTTTATTTATTTATTTGTTCTAGCTGAACCTTTATATTGAAAGGTCTCAGTGAGTTTGAAGACAAAAACATTTCAACATATTCTTATAGATCAATTTAACAAAGAAATGAAGGAAATAAATAATTATCTATATAGCTATCTATGTATAATGAACTTATTTTAATATCTGTGGGGAGAAATCCAGAAAATCTATAGTGTATTGGTAGGCAAAGTCAAAAAATTACTAAAACTTCCTAAAGAAAGATATTTCATAGAATATATTTCCTGATTCAAATTAAAATATAAGTATACCTAAACTATCAACACAACTTGTATAATTAGTAAATATATTTCTGGATAAAGTCTTATATATGGAAAGAAAACAGAGTTAACATTAATACTAAAAATTAATATAAAGAGAATGATACACCAAAAGGCAAACAATAAAAATTTGACTGAAGGAGAAATATTTATCTTTCTATGATTTCACTCTCTGATTTTAACAACTTGAAAAAAAATCAAACAAAACAAAAAATGGAAATTAAAACAAAAAAAAATGAAGTTACTGATACTGAAAGCAAATGTAAATTTGTAGCTTTGCAAAGTTTGGTAAAATTCTGTTATGTATTTTTCCCACCTTTTTAAAATGGGTGCATTATAATTGTACATAGTGATAGGATTTGTGGTCATATATTTGTATTTTGAATAAAAATAGATGTTGATAAGATTAAAAAGAAAAAATCATCTGAAGGCCATTTAAATCAAGCATTTTATATTTAAAAAAGATGGAAATATGCTGAACAGCAAGATGACAAAGGATTAAGAACCTGGAAGAAACAGATTATCTCTTAATAAATTCTGAAGCATCTATAATGTGTAGAATTAGTAGAAAATTAATTAGAAAAGAATTAGAAGAAAGCGCAAATGTTTCCATGTTGAGAAGAGATTAAAGGGATAGGTAAGAACTACCATTACACAATGTACACATTTATTCAAACATTACATTGTACCCAATTAATAAGTATAATTTTATATTTTATGTATCAGCTAAAAAACAAATAAAAACATTAAGAACCATCATTTTACAGAACACTCAAACTAGAATGCAACATCTGAGTTTCACCAAACTTTTGAAAGATTGATAAGTTTAGGTTTCTTTACACATACATGATAAAACTAATATAGCACAATTCTCTAAGTCAACACAATTTTCATAGTAAAAGTCTATAAATATACAGCAGACATTTATTTAGATAGAAAGCATACTATACTCACAAATGAAGAAAAAAATGCCTTATTTTTCTCCCTACTATCAATAAGTGGCAGCAAATGAATTACAGAAAATATTATATGCTATAAGAAAAAACTGCAAAATACTTAAGATTAAAATTAATTAGAAAAATGTTTAAATCCATTAAAGAAAATATTACACGAGAAAATACAAACAGAAGGTTTTGTTGTCATCATTACCTAACAGAAAGAAGAAATAGCATAAAGATCAATCTTAAATTTTATGCAATATTAATTTCAATTTAGAATTTCTGTGAAATTTTTCATTGCAAAAATAATGTTGACCATTGCTTCCAGATTATGCATACTACAATTGCCAAACTAAATATGAAATGGAATAGTTAAGGAGATGCTACATAAATGTAATTCAAACATATTATACAGTCACTGTAATGGTTTAAATATGAGGTTTTCCCCAAATGTTCCTGTGTTAATATAAGAAATGTTCAGAAGTGGATCGATTAGATTTTGAGAGATGTAGCCTAATTAGTCCATCCTAGTTTAAAGGGATGACTCAATGGGTGGTAACTGTAGGCAAGTGGTGCAAGACTGAAAGACGTAGGTTTCTGGATGTGTGCCTTTTGGTGATTATATCTTATCCATGGGCTCTTCCTTTTCTGTGTCTGCTTTCCAGCCACCATGAGTGGAGTGGTCTTAATCTTCCCGTTCCCTTTAGCCATGATATTCAGCCATGCCCACAGTGATGAAACTAGCCCACCATGGACTAAATTTCTGAAAAAATATGCCAAAACAAAGTTTAGGTACCAAGAAGTGGGGTGGCAATTGTGACTAACCTGATCATGTGGTTCAGAAGCACTCGGAACTGGTTTATGAGAGAATATGGGAAGATTGCAGGTACAGGCTTGAAAATCCTTTGACTTTTGTAAGCAAAGCTTAATGGATGGTTCTGTTAGGAATTCAGAAGACCAGAATGCTGATAGAAATACAGACAGTAAAGACTATGTTCATGAGGTTTCAGAGAGGAACACAGATACTTTGGGGATTGGAAAGAGGCCATTTCATGCTATATTCTGGGAAATAAATTGTTCATATTTTGCTCATGTCTTGAGACTTTGTGTGAAGTCAAATTTAAGGGAAATGGAATAATTTAGTGAAGGAAATTTTAAATCAGCAAAGGATTCAGCCAGTGGCTTGGATATTGCTGGCAACTTTTAGCCTGTTTACTGTGAAAACAGTAAAGGAGGATTTTAAAACTTTATAATTTGGCCATAAAAGTACATGCAAAATTGGGGTCAAGGAACATGTGTTTGTTGAAGATATTACCACCACTAAAATGAAGTTACCTACTTTGCACAGAGACAATAGGGCCTTGAGGGCATCTCAGGAATTTGAAAGAGCATAATAATTGCAGACTCAAGGGCATAAAAGTGAAAACTCATTTGACAAACTAAGGGACAACCTGCACACATAGAGTTACCTAGAAAACCATTTCCCAGGATTTGTTTCACCATGTTCACCTGCCCAGGTTGAATAGTAGTACTTGGTAAGGTTGGGGGAATAAAAAGAGGAAAAAAACCCCCCAAAAGGCATAAAATACTAAAAAATAAATATGCTTTTTAAATTATATATATACACATATCACAGATACACTATAAAATTATATAATGTACAAAATACTCAGGTCTATCCCATTATATACATATTATAGCATTGTTTTATAAAATTACATAAATGTGCATGTGCATCATAAAATTAGCAAATAAATATTGGGAAGAAGAGGCAGCATTTTCCAAAAGAAAAAAAATCTTTTATTTAATTAAAGTCAATATAATAATACCTTTTAACTTTGAAAACAATCTCTACTTTGGCTTTGTCCTTTCCTTTTTTTATTACAAAGTACATTTAATTAGCTAATAGAAAATCAAATGCCCATACCCTCCTAGGATGGACAAGGTGATTTCAACTTCTGAGCTTTCATATAGCTCTACTTTCATAATTCCTAAAGATTTATTTTAAATCACTGTTATATATAGGTTAGTACTTAAATTGCACATCCTGATGATTTGGCCAGAAAAGCATGGTCCTGACTGAAATAATTAGGTAATGCTGATCTGAAGGTTGTCCAGCAGACATGCTCAGATGTAATATATTCATTGGAATTAAAAAAAACATGAATACATTTGTTTACAGTAAGTAATGACTGCCTTAATGTGCTAGTAAAAACTGTCAAGTTTAAAGAACTGTCTAGATTCAACCCAGAGTCAATAATTGTATCCTTTCATTTCTGTTGATGAACATTTGAGTTGGATTATGAATCAACTTATTGAATTTTTCTCTTCTTTTTACCCTCATGATTGATATGTTGGCTCCTTTACTAATTCATTTAATCACTGAAATTAAACATGCTAAGACACGTCTTCAAGATTCTTTATTTTATGAGTGCAATAACTTGCCAACCTTGAACCACACCTATTTGTGTAAGACAAAACCAAATTGTACTTGGATTGTGAAGATGCAAGCTGAAATTCCTTTGAGATATTTTATGAACAGAAAAACCAATGTATGGCATGATATGTAATAAAGGTTATGGTTAGATTTTTTTGCATTATTCTTATGAAACAATTTTAGAATTTTAACTGCTAGAAACTTTTCGAATAATATATTTAACAATACAAAAAACACAACATAGGGAGAGTATGAAAAATGATGGACTGAGACAGACATCATTACCCTATATGCATGTATGATTACACAAATGGTATGAATCTACATCGTGTACAAACATAGAAACGAAATGATGTACCCCATTTGTGTACAATGAATCAATATGCAGTCTGTAAAAAAATAATTAAAAAAAAGAATAAAGATACACACTAAACTAAAAAAAATTTCATGGAAATTGTAATATTTAAATGAATCATGTGTTGACTTACTTAAAAGAAGTTAGGTGTTTTTACAAACCTAGTGCATTAGTCACAAGAGTTTGGTCAACTATTCAATAAATTCAATTTAGTTTATCTCTTCATAGATGTAAGATTGTTCCCCATTTAATTCCCCAAAGTGAATATTTAGCTATGTGTTTTCCCTGTTGAAATGCACTGTAATAATTGCATCTGTATTTTGGACACAGAATTTTGCATTTTGACCCTACAAATATTGAAAATATATACAATTTTATAAATGGTTTGGAATCTAATATGAATTAATTTTAAACAATTTAACCACAAATAATATTTTCAGAATAGAGAGCAGTTAGTCAGCAAAATGGAAAAAACCATCCCACTACCTTGTAGTAACATTTTAATGATTGAAGGAAGTGGTAAAAACAGTAATAGATTTACTATAATTCAGTGTAGACAGCAAAATCTGGGGTTAGCTACAGGCCTGTCCATATTGATTTCTGATATATATGCTTTGAATAACTTTTAAGTAGAACAGTCATAAGAACATGCATTAACCAGACAGGTAGAATTTTAATGCTTAATAACTCTATGTAATGTGACAAGTCTCTCTTGATCATCTTGATCAGTCATAATGATTTTCTTTCTTTCTTTTTTTTTTTCTGAGTTCTTGAATTGTAAAGGAAAAGACTGACATGGAATATGTGAAGACACTAGCTTTTCCCATTACTTCCAAGGGAAATAGGAAAAATATATACTGCCCCTAAATACCAGTATATCCTGTTTGACCTCAGAAAGTTGAAGAAGAGAGAGAAAGAGAGAGAGAGAGAGAATAAGAGAGAGAGGGCATTTTGAAATAATGGATTCATAGATTTCCTCAAATGAGAAAAGTAGAGATATCTGATGATGGAAACAGAAAATTTGAAACTAAGTGTTAGCTTTTTGCATAGCTCTAGGAAATATAACTTGTCTACATCAAATATGAGAATTTGGTGGAGGGTTGAAATTTTTTCATTCTTAATCCTCTCACATCTCTCACATGGCACTGCTATTGCATCCGGTCTTTGGGTCTCACATTTTCAGACCTAAATGTTCAACACTTTCAGTCTTTAAAATTTGATTCACATTTCTGAAAACTACAAGATTCTGATTAAAAATGAGGATTTAAGTTAACACATTTATGAAGAATTCAATACATTTTCAATATTACCACAAATGTTGTAGCATACTCTCCTGTCTTCAGTTACTTGAAAAACTGTTGTTATCAGAAAGTGTATTGATGAAACAAAGAAACAACAACGAAAATCCCTCAACATGAAAGAGGGTGATTTTATAAATTGTTTGCCTGTATGGAAGCACATTTGAAGACTTTGGGTCTTAAAAATGCTACATTAGGTCCATCATTAAGTGTCCAATAGATAATTCTTTTCTTCATTCAATGATAATTTTGTGAGAAGGTGTTTCATCTATCTTCATCTAACTTTAACACAGTTTGTGTCTGTAAATTCATCACCATTCCTATTTATAGTACACTTTAAGATGGATATTTAATTTTTGAAACTTTATCATAGTTGGTTTAGTAAATTCATGATCATGCACACATATACACAGGTGTTCAAACATCTCTCTTAATCCTGTTTTCTATAAACTACAGCTCTTTTCATAATTTTAAGTTGAGTTCAGAAAGAAGTTGAGTTCAAAATAGTAATAAAATCATTGGGAACTGACTGTAGTGAAAAAAGGAATAAATGAAAACAGGAAAGGACATGCCCGAGAGCAAGACCTAAGTTCGAATCCAAGTAGACCTCTCCCCATGACCTGCATGGGCTAGGGAAAGGGTTCCTGTGAAGGGATGGACTGGCTGCGAAATAATAGCAAAGAAATTTATTTATCACAAAGAATGTCAGAAGACAGAATTATCATCTGAAGCAGCTGCATGATTGACTGAGTCATCCATAAGGGACTGGCTCTAACAAAGGAAGGAGGCTGGGCTTAGTTTATTTATATCAGTACAGATCACAGGGGGTACCAAGAGGAGCTTCTTCCCTGAAAAACAGGATGGGGTGGAGTTAAACAAGCCATTTGGCTCTAGCGGTTCATTCCCACATCTAGGGCCTGCATTCAAACTCTAGTGTTTAACCAACTGCAAGGAAACCACATACTCCAGGCAATCTCCAACAATTTTTCATAATTATCCGTTCCAGAAAGCCAGATTTCCCTAATAACTCAACCAAAATTTTTTTTTACTGCAGGTCATAGGTGGTTTCCGGTATAGACGTATCCATGGTACATTCCCTGTAGATATTTTAATTTGGACAGAAATATGCAAAAGTAAGTTAGAAATATATTTTCGCACACTAATATGAATAACAGCAATTTCCTTTACTTAATGTCTACTATTTAGTCTTATAAGGGTTTTGACAATCATACAAAAATTTAGTTGAAAATTCTACAATACAGTAATATTGCCACTAAAGGATTTAAGTGATTATGTGGTTCCCAGAGTTGCCTTGCAGGTAAGCAGTGGATGTAATATATTTAAATGCATCCAATCAAGGTCTTTGCAATTCTAGTATACCACACAGCATGCCTGAAATGGTTCCTTTAACTTTGAACATTGAAAACACAGTAAAATTTATGAAACAATAAAATTTAATGAAAGAGACTGCATATAAATTTGTATATAATTTTATATATAAAGGATTACACATAAATATAAAGATGTATTTCTTATATAAATATACTATATATAAAAGTATATATAAACAAGATACAGTTGTAATTAAGGTGCACTATCAGTATTCACAATCAACAATTTTTCAGCAAAGCATAGACAAATCCTTACTAGTGTCCAAGGAAGGAGTCAATGGTGAATGGAGATTTCTAGAAGTTCTTAATTGCTATATGAGAGGATAGGAAATGTATTGTGCTGCTATCTCATTGGTACCTCTCACTGTCATTTTTGATCCATTGCTGAGGTCAAACTGACTCAGGCACGAAGCAGTTTCCAGTGGTGTGATTATTGATGCTTCAGGGATTGGTAGTTTTGTTGAAAGCAAAGTAAACAGGCCCAGAGGTAAAGAATTACAAGATCACAAGCCAGAGACCTCAGCAACATAATCCTGACACTGTGGACATAGACACCCTGAGTGAATGGAAAAGGCAACCACAGCCAGATAGGAGCAAAAGTTCCTGGAGTAATCAAACCTTGCTCCTTGTTACCTTCCATGAGAGTATCCTCACTACAGGATACTCTCCAGGTGTCTGGTTAGGAATAGAATTTGGAAAAATAAACATTTGCCAAAAAGCATATTTAAAATGTAGTAGAAATATCTCAATCCTGAAGAGATTGATACACTGTTTATTGGCAAGTTCAATTTTCCCTGTTATACCCAATAGATGAAGAAGATGAAAGCAGCACTAAAAATGTAAAGGGCTACATTTTCTTGGTTGGTTCAAGTGAAGTGTATAACTGTGAATGGAGTCTTCTTTGTATTATTCAAATCAGAAGAATGTTCAAATGCTACTCATATTTGAGTCTAAACTGTTGACAATCAGTAGAATACATTTGTGCTGATAAATAGGTCAACTGAAAGTAAGTAAAGTTATTTTTTCCTTTGGTATAGATTCTCTTCTGGATGCTTTATATTTTATGTGTTACATGTGATTTATGAGTCAAAGTACTTTGATTTATTTTTCTTTCTATTTTCTGTTCACAAAAATCTCAGTAGGCTTTTTAGGGAAGCAAAGATATTAAGTTTCAGAGAAGTTAGGTCATTTCTTACTTACCTATTCTGACATTATGGATAGTTTTAAAAAGCATGTTTTAACTGTTTATATAAGAAATATATACTTATGATTTTATTTTAAATATTTTCTGTTGTATATTTTTGTATACTAAGGTTAAACATGTTTGTAATTGTAATTATGAGTATTTTCTATGTGAGTACAGTAATTTTTATCTGAGAGTATATCTCTATATAAAATTAGGTGGTACAAGCTTTTATATTCCAAGTTCTCCTCTTTAGACAAAGATATATTGATAGAAGCACATACACAAGCATACAAACACAAATGTGTAGTATTTGGCAAGATATTTGCTCAATCTTTCATTTTCAGTTGTTGTACTTACTCAAACATCTCTTGTGAGTTTTTCCTGATAATACTCAGTTTCTTTTTATGTTTTGCTAGATTAATAGAAAATATCTTATCCATTTCTGTGTTTTCTTCAGTTTATTCCTGTCAATACTACATTTTTTACTTTGATTCAATTTAATGTTTCATAACTGTTAGAAATCCTCCAAAAATCAAACTTATTTGTTCACATTAAATAGTTTTCCCACTTTCTTTGCTACATCAACTTCTAAATGATTTTGAAGAATTTTAGAAATAAAATTACCTGGAGTTTGAATGAAAATACACTAGACCTAAGTATTAGCTGTCTATTGTTCAGTCTTCATCCAAGTATGTAATGTATCTCTCCAGTTATCCAAATCTTTTATACCACTTAATAAACTTTTATGGAATTATACAGAGACTACCTGTTTCTAGGTTATGTTCTTTGTTAACTTTATCCAAAATCACTTTATGTTTCAGTAGCCAAAATGCTTTCTAGTGCTTGCTGTTGGGATCCTTTAAACTGCATGGCAATAACTCAGAACTGACACTCTTTTTTTTCACTGGTTTTCTTGACATGCTGCACCATTTAATGAATCCTCAGGTTGAATATCTTCAAAAATTATGAGATTTCAATTTGTAAAGATCTTGCATTCTCAATGAAATCCAAACAAATATAGACTGAAAAAGTAAAAAAAAAAGAAAAAAGATAATATCAAATATAGACAAAAATATAAGAAAAATTAATGTGGTGTTTGAGAATGTGTTCATCATGTTTAACTGGATAACTCTTTATGGTGTGAAAACAAATTAAATTGGGGTTCATTTCTATTCATTCTCAATTTATGAACACCCCACCTTTTATGTTAGATATTATCTTTTAAACCTTCTCAAGATCTCTAAAACAACATCCTTAACTTTGATTTGTGGAGACTGGTACAAATTCTAATATACATATTTCTTTTAGATACTTCCATGTGCAGATTTTTTTCTCTCAGATGACAAACTATGAGGTCATTAAATCAGTGAATAAATATTTGAATGAATGTAGAAATAATGAATACATTACCTGCATAAAATCATGCCTGATTACACTACAAATATTTTCCTAGGTTGTGATTGCTATAAAGAAGAATACTTGATTCTGAAGGAGGCTGAAGTTTAGCTCTATAAAGCATCCAGTGAAGAAAAGACTCAAGTTATAATAGTTTAATACCAACTACTACTATGAATGGCCTATATTATACAGTTTTCTCTAAATTTATTATATACATTTATTTTCTTAACCATCAGAAGAAAGAATAAGTTTTTTAAAATTTGAAACAACTTTACAGATTTGAGGACTACAGTGTAGACATCAAGCAATTGAAGAACATATAGCATCTAGGAGTCAAACCATGGATAAGAACCCATATAGTCTAGTTACATAATTGGTATTTTATTACAATAATCTCAAATATGCTGCTTAAAAATATCTTAAGGTAAGGACAGAAGGTAAATATTTTCTTTTTTGTACAGGATTGTGTATTATAATTGACCTTCAGAAAGTCAATTATATGGATAATTTCTTCTCAAAAGTCTTCAACAATTTCTTGCTAATAAATCTGTTATTGCTGAATATATAAATATTACTAGAACATTTTTTTCATCTATGACTGGTTTTGAGTTTTTAAATATACTCTAGGGACACTATTTCCATCATAAAACAATTACAAGAATTCTATAATACTTCAAGAAACAGCCTTTTGCCTTTTTCCCCGATTCAGAAATTGTTTGCATTTTATAATTATTTTGCTGTACCAAGTTCTGCTTTTAAACAATTTGAGAGTGAGATTACAATATTGTGTTTGTTCCTAAATATTTCAGTGTGAATTTTTAAAGAACAGACACATCCTCTTTCATGATCAAAGTAAAATGATCAAAACCAGAAAATTTATCATTGGCACGAATTTTTTTCAAATCTCCTTCTGGTTCCAAATATCAATTTTCATAAAAATTCATTTTGAGGAATAAATTTAAGAAAATGTTGCTTTATAAGTTTATTTTTGTTAAGTAATATTCTAAGTTACAGAAAACTGAACTGAGAGTGTATTAACTCACATAGCTACTAGTAAAAGTTTTTAAACTATTGCATAAATTTATGCTACATCTGTTTCACAATTTTTCAGTTTGAATCCTTAATCTAGTTTGATTTATTTACTAAGAGGGGTAGAAAGAATAATAAGATATTAAAATATATCTTATCCCTATGGCCAATATTTTAGTTTTAATGAGAATTTTAGCATCTAGTGTTTAAGCCCTACTAAGTGAAATAGCATTATTTAAAATCATTTAAAACAGTTCCTCAAGAGCACTTTATTATTATTTCAAGGTTATGAAATCCAGAAAAATCTCTCATTTTTTTTATAATCATAGAAACTTGCGAAATATGTATATTAAAAGGTATATGAAAGTAAATATTTCGGTATGTTAGGATACCACTTTTAAGTAAAACTTTAATAACATAATTTCATTATAGAAATAACTTTAATATAATATTCTTTCTTATAATAAACAATATAATATGTACTACTTATATCATAATTTCTTTATGTAAATAAGGTATATATCATGATCTATCATATTATCACTCCATCATAGAGATTTTAAGAATCCATTTCCCATAAAACAGTTCTTTTTATCTTCCTCCTAATAGTCTTAATATTCAACAACCTAGGTCTAGTCCCAAACACCTTCAACTAAATGCAAACATAACTGAAGTGGCAAAGATCCTAGAATCCTAATTCCTGTATATAATTATTTGGCAAGCTAAGAATTAGATGAAATGATTTAAGGACTTGAAGTATTTCAATGAGTCACAATACTAACAAACATTTTCTACAATATCAAATGAAGGAGAGCACACATTGAAACCAAAGGGGGGGGGGAGAGGGAAGAAGACATAAATAAATTAATGAATGAGGATCACAAAAAAATTACATGAAATAATTTACAGTTCAACAAAAATTTCAGGAACATTAAGAACTGTGTACTTGATTCTTTTCATAATTGTACACTCATTGTTCTTAATGTCTGAACTGAAATAGGAAATATAAGCATTCAATATGTAGAACACAAGCTTTAACAAAAAGATTTCACACAAAAAATTCCCAAGGGGAATATAGAATACTGAATACTCTTGCTTAGAAAGTTACTCATATTTGGGGCTGAGGTTGTAACTCAGTGGTAGGATGGTTGTCTAGTGTGTGAGGCACTGGGTTTGATTCTCAGCACCAATTAAAAATAAATAAATAAAATGAAAGTATTATGTCAACCTACAACTAAAAATCGTTTTTAAAAAGTTACTCATAATTGAGTACATATTGGAATAAATGTTTATTGTGGTAGGTTTGCATTTTTTTTCTGGTGAAGTGTATTGAATTATCAGCCCTTTTTCTTTTCATTTTGAGAGAAAGTCTCCATAAGTTACTGAGGCTGCCCTGAAACTTGCTATCTTTCTGTCTGAGCCTCCCAAGTTGCTAGGATTATTGTATGTGCCACTGTGCTGGCTTGAATGATATGTTTGATGTTTTAAATTTAAATAGAATCTATAATATGTACAAAAGTTTAAAAATGCTTCTAAACAGTCACATAAGCACTCTTTTATTTAGAACACATTTAGTTAGAGGTTGAGAAATAATATTTATCATGTTTGGTTAAATCAGAAAAAAATAACTGTAAAACGCAAAGACTTCAGCACAGTGAGATCTTAGCATGATTGCTTTGAAATGATCTTAGTTTGTGCATCTTTTATGAAAGGCCAATAATAAAAGAATTCACTCACATTTTATAAAACAATCAAATTGTATTTGTTATAGATGACTATAATGAAAACATCAAACACTTAATTTTCATATACTTTAAAAATGTTTAATTAAAATAGAAAAGAAGGGATTCTACATGTTCTATACACCTTTTCAAAGTTTCCTGACTTTGTAACCCAGTTGCTTTCTGAGTGTACGCAGCTAAGTAAATATATAGGGATTATAACCTATTTTTTTTTCAATTTGTTCAAGTTAGCTACAATAAGTATACATAAATAATAACAAAAATCACTAAAATTATTTTCTTAAATAAAAATATATCCCTTCTTTGCCCCAGTTTCAATGGTATGGGGAAATTTACAATGGTACAAACAGGGCCACAAAGAAGGAAAGGAGGTTGGTCCAGGCCCAGTCCTGCACCCATCAACACAGCCAACTGAGGCCTGGTCCTGCACAGATCAACAGTGCCATGTCCCACACAAACTCAGCACCACACTGTGGCTCCCTATCTACCAACACATTGGGATGCCTGTGTTCCATCTTGGATTATCTCTAGTGCCAAAACTACCATTTTAGTTGGGGTTGCTTCCATACTGGGACACTGTGGGTACTAGAAACTCATTATAAAGGTGAGGTGTTGGAAACCTGTAGGGACACTATAAACCTATAGGGGGGAATTGTAATTCCTTGGATGCTCACTGCTACAGGGGAAGATATATGAACAACATGAAAAAAACAAGGGAAGAAAGTACCCCAAACAAAATAAGACACCATACTAAATGGAATTCATTGACAGCACCACATAAGAAATGTCAGAAAAGGACTTCAGAATGTACATAATTAAAATGATCTGTTCAGTAAAGGATGATATAAGAGAGCAAATGCTGGCAATGAATGATCACTTCAATAAACAGAAGAGCAGATGAAGGAAGTAAAATATTATTTCAATGAAGAGATAGAGTTTCTGAAAAAAAAATTTTGAAATGAAGGAAACAATAAACCAAAGTAACTCAATAGAAAACATCAACAACAGACTAAATCACTTGGAAGCCAGAACCTCAGACAATGAACACAAAATATTTAATGTTGAAAATAAAGATGACCACATGGAGAAGAAGGTAAGAAATTATGAACAAAACCTCCAAGAATTATGGAACAACATGAAAAGACCCAATTTAAGAATTATTGGGATTGAGGAAGGTGCACAGATGCAAACCAAAGGAATGAACAACCCTTGAATAAAATAATGTCAGAAAATTTTCCAAGCCTGAAGAATAAAATGGAAAATCAAATTCAAGAAGCTTATAGGACACCAAATGTACACAACTACAACAGATCTGCACCAAGGGATATTAAAATGAAAATGTCCAATATACAAAATAAAGATAGAATTTTAAAAGCCATAAGAGAAAAATATCAGATTACTATAGCGAGAAACCAATATGGATATCAGCAGATTTCTCAGCCCGGACCATAAAAGCTAAGAGGGCCAGGAAAAACATATTTCAAGCTGTGAAAGAACATGAATGCCAACCAAGAATCTTATACCCAGCAAAACTAACCTTCAGATTTGATGACAAAATAAAACACTTCCATGATAAACAAAAGTTAAAGGAATTTACAAATAGAAAGCTTGAACTACGGAACATTCTCAGCAAATTATTCCATGAGGAGAAAATGAAAAACAACAATGAAAGTCCCAAAAGGATGGAACTACACTAAAGAAAAAGGAAATCAAAGGAGAAACCAAGTGAAAAACCAAAAATAAGCCAAAATGACCAGGAATACAAATAATATCTCAGTAATAACACTGAGTGTTAATGGCCTAAACTCACTGATCAAAAGATGTAGGCAGGCAGATTAGATTTAAAAAAAAAAAAAAAAGACCCAAAATATGCTGCCTTCAAGAGAGTCAGCAAATAGAAAAAAACTTCCACAGACTGAAGGTGAAAAGATGGGTAAAAACATATCATACACGTGGACTCTGTAAAAAAAGCAGGGGTTTCCATCCTTGTATCTGATAAAGTGGACTTCAAGGCAAAGATAGTCACAAGGGATGAGTAAGGACATTTCATACTGCTTAAGGGAAATATAAATCGACAAGATATTACAATCATAAATATTTATACGCAAACAATGGAGCATCTATGTACATCAAACAAATCCTTCTCAATTCCAGAAATCAAATAGACCACAACACAATAATACTAGGCGATTTTAACACACCTCTCTCACCACTGGATAAATCTTCCAAACAAAAGCTGAAAAAAGAAACCATAGAACTCAATAAGACAATCAATAATTTAGACTTAATAGACACATATAGAATATTTTATTCATCAGTGAGCAAATACACTTTTTTCTCAGCAGCACATGGATCCTTCTCTAAAATAGATCCATATGTCATGCCAGAAAGCAACATTTAGCAAATACAAAAATATAGAGATACTACCTGATATTAAATGAGATCATAATGGAATGAAATTTGAAATCAATGATAAAATGAAAAATAGAAACTACTCCAACACCTGGAGACTAAATAATACACTATTGAATGATGTATGGATAGCAGAAGACATCAGGAAGGAAATAAAAAAATTCTTAGTGGTAAAAACGAACACCTATATAACATATCAAAATCTCTGAGACACTGTGTAAAACAGTACTAAGAGGAAAATACATTGCATTGAGTTCATTAAATAAAAGAACAAAAAGTCAATAAATAAATGTCCTAAAGTTACATCTCAAAGCCCTAGAAAAAGAAGAGCATATCAACACCAAAAGTAGTAGAAGACAGGAAATAATTAAAATCAGACCTGAAATCAATGAAATTGAAATGAAAGAAACAATTCATAAAATTGACAAAAGTTTGGTTCTTTGAAAAAAATAAACCAAAATAATAAACACTTAGACACACTAATGAAGAGGAGAGAGAAAACTCAAATTACAAAAATTTTTGATGTAAAACTAAATATCACAACTGAAACTATTGAAATACAAAACAGAAGCTATTTTGAAAATCTATACTCCAACAAAATACAAAATCATGAAGATAACAACAAGTTTCTAAATATGTATGATCCATCCAAACTGAACAGGAGGACATACACAATTTAAACAGATAAATCTGAAGCACCAACATGAAAGTCATCAAAAGCCTACTGACGAAGAAAAGCCTGGGGCCAGATGGAGTCTTAGTTGAGTTCTACGAGATCTTCAAAGAAGAACTAATACCAATACTCCTCAAAGTATTCCATGAAAGAGAAAAGGAGGGAAACCTTCCAAACTTCCCTGATACCAAAAACAGATGAAGACGCATCAAAGAAAGAAAACTGTAGACCAATATCCCTGATGAACATAGACACAAAAATCCTTAACAAAATTCTATCAAATCACATACAGAAACATAATAAAAAGATTGTGCACAATGATCAAGTGGGGTTCATCCCAGGGATGCAAGGTTGATTCAATATCTAGAAATCAATGAATGTAATTCATCACATCAATAGACTTAAAGTTAAGAATCATGTAATTATTTCAATCAATGCAGAGAAAAATTTGACAAAACACAGCATCCTTTCATGCTCAAAACACGAGAAAAATTAGGAATAGTGGGACTATACCTCAACATTGTAAAGGCTATCTATGCTAAGCACACGGCCAACATCATTCTAAATGAATGAAAACTGAAAGCATTCCCTCTAAAGACTGGAACAAGACCGAGATGCCCTCTTTCATCACTTCTTTTCAACATATTTCTTGAAACTCTAGCCAGAACAATTAGACAGACCAAAGAAATTAAATGGACATGAATAGGAAAATAACTCAAATTATCACTAGGTGCTGAAAATGTTATATTTAGAGAACCCCAAAATCTCCATGAGAAAACTTCTAGAACTCATAGATGAGTTCAGCAAAGTAGAAGGATATCAAATCAATACCCATAAATCAAATGCATTTCTATACATTAATGATGGCTCCTCTGAAAGAGAAATTAGGAAAACTACCCCATTCGCAATAGCCTCAAAAAGTAGAACACTTGGGAATCAACATAACAAAAGAGGTGAAAGAGCACTACAATGAAAACTACAGCATACTAAAGAAAAAAGTTAAACTGTAGAAGATGGAAAGATCTCCCATGTTCATGGATAGGCAGAATTATTATTGTGAAAATGGCCATCTACCAAAAGTGCTATACAGATCCAGTGCAATTCCAATTAAAATCCCAATGATGTAACTCATAGAAATAGAAAAAACAATCATGAAATTCATTTGGAAGAATAAGAGATCCAAATTAGCCAAAGCAATCTTTAGCAGGAAGAATGAAGTAAGAGGAATCACAATAACAGAACTTCAACTATGCTACAAAGCTATAGTACAAAAAAGGCATGGTATTGACACCAAAATAGACAGGCAAACCAATGGTACAGAATAAAAGACCCAGAGACAAACCCACAAAAATACAATTATCTCATACTAGGCAAAGGTGCCAAAAACATACAATGGACAAAAGATAGCCTCTTCAACAAATTGTGCTGGGAAAACCGGAAATCCATATGCAGCAAAATAAAATTAAGAGTCTACTTTTTATCCTGTACAAACTGAACTCACAGTGGATCAAGGACCTAGTAATTAGACCAGGGACCCTGCACCAAATAGAAAACAAAGTACGCCCAAATCTTCCTCATGTCCGCTTAGGATCAGACTTCCTTAACAAGGCTCCCAAAGGGCAAGAAATAAAAGCAAGAATCAATAAGTGGGATGATTCAAACTAAAAATCTTTTTCTCAATAATATGAAGAGTGAGTCTACAGAGTGGGAGAAAATCTTTTCTACACACACTTCAGATAGAGCACTAAAATCCAGAATTTATAAAGAACTCAAAAAACTTAACATCAGAAATACAAATAACCCAATCAATAAATGGGCTAAGGAACTCAACAGGCACTTCACGGAAGAAGATATACAATCGATCAACAGATATATGAAACAAATGTTCTACATCTCTAGTAATTACAGAAATGCAAATAAAAACTACCCTAAGATTTCATCTCACTCCAATTAGAATAGCCGTTACCAAGAATACAAGGAAAAGTAAGTGTTGGCAAGGATGTGACAAAAGGTACACTCATATAGCTAGTGGGTCTATAATTGGTGCAAATACTCTGGAAAGAAATATGGAGATTCCTCAGAAAATTTGCAATGAAACCACCATTTGACCCAGCTATCCCACTCCTTGGTTTATATTCAAAGGATTTAAAATTGCCATATCGCAGTGATTCAGCCACATCAATGTTTATAGCAGCTCAATTCACAATAGCTAGATTGTGGAACCAACCTAGATGTACTTTAATAGATGTATGGATAAAGAAACTGATATATATACACAATGGAATATTACTCAGACATAAAGAAGAATACAATTATTGTATTTGCAGGTAAATGCATGGAATTGGAGACTATCATGCTAAGTGAAATAAACCAGGGAGAGGAGGTAATGGAAGAATAGAGGAACATTGAATTGTGCAGAGGAAAGTGAGGGGAGGGGAGGGATGGGGGGTGAGGAAAGATGTTGGAATGAGACAAATATCATTACCCTATGTATGATTACACAAATGGTGTGACTCTAGATCATGTACAATCAGAGGACTGAAAAATTGTACTACATTTGTGTACATTCTGCTGTCGTATAACCAAATAGAACAAACAGACGAACAAAATATTAGTAGGGTCTCTATCTCTTCTGATGCTTGGGGTCCTCTTCCAAGCTAAAAAAAAAAAGAAGAAGAAGAGGAAAGAAGGAAACATAGATGTTGGAACTAATGACACGTTAACTAACTCAGGCTGACTCCTTACTCCCTGGCGAGTGAGCAAGATCAAGGCCTCAAAGGCAGTTTCAAAAGATAAATCAAACCACTATCAGAGATTGGTTAACAAAAGTTCCCACCATGATCAGCTCATGGGAGACTCTCATCTGCATGAACCCCCTGTGCCTTGCTGACCTTTAAGCTGATTGGTTCTGGCCTAGCCTCCACCCTACATAAAAATTGTGTGATTTCCTCAATAAATAAGTTCCTGCTGTGACTGGTCTCCCTGATGGCGTCTGATTGTCCTCCTCCGGGAGGGCTGGGTGTGGGTGATCAGTCAGCCCTACCTTTCCTGGTCTGGCCTTGTTGGGGAGTGCTCCCTTCCCTTGTCACTGGTCAAGAAGAGCAAGGGGGCTAAAGACCTCAACACATAGAAGCAAAGAATAAAATCCACAATTATTTACATAGAACAACTGATGATTAAGTAAATAAATCAGAGATTTTTAAAACCAGGACCTTCTCAAATTAAAATACAATAAAGTTTTTAGTTTTTTTATTGCTGATAAAATTATAAAATTGCCTGTTTATATTCCTTTTAACTGATAATTTCAATGTCTTATAATGCTTTCAAGTCCCATAAATATTCATGTAAAAAATTCCAGAGTACTCTTAAACATATACTTTCATGAATATAAAAATGAAACCCCAAAGAACTGTGAAAATACAAAACCATCATTCTACTGAAGAATTGATGTTCTGTAGCTCTCTTTCTCAATCAGAAATGTACTTGAGCTAGGTCAAGTGGTATGTGCCTGTAATCCCAGCAGCTGGGGAGGCTGAGGTAGGAGGATCTTGAGTTCAAAGTCAGCCTCAGTAAAAGCCAGGTGCTACACAACTCATTGAGAACCTGTCTCTTACAAAATACAAAACAGGCCTGAGGATCTGGCTCAGTGGTGGAGTGCCTCTGAGTTCAATTCCCCATATGGTCCCCCATCAAAAAATGTTCTTGGGTATGCTGGCTTAAAGATTAAGTGCTGTTACTCTATTGCTAGCTATTCCATTGCTTTTCATCATGAAAATAATGCTAATGAATACAGAGGAACCCTTTGGAATTTTGAAACAAAGGTTTTATTGAGTATTTTGTCTCCCAATTTGTTAATGCCCAAAACTATCAAAGTGGAATTTTGCTGGGTGTGGGGCATGTTAGGACTGAATTAGGGGCTCCAGTATACTAAGCAGACCATCTTCCACTGAGCTCTACTACCAATCTCTCAATCTGTTCAACAGCATAAAGTTTGAAAGAAGAAAATGCATAAAAATTAGTAATCTCTCAACCCAGAAATTGTAACTGTAAAAATGGAAGTTTGTCAGATTTCTTTTATCAAATAAATAAAAACTAATCATTCACCTTAATAAAAGCACTTATTCACTCATATCTTAATGATTTTTCACTTATAAAATTTGTGATTTAAAAGTTAAGTTTGACAAATTAGCTTGTGAAGATTCCTTTACTGGGCTATGTATTCTTTCTCTTAATTTTAGTTTCATTATTTATGCTTACCTGGATTTTCATGGGAAAATGTTCTTAGGTTTTATCTATTGTTTTAAGTTGCTAATGTGAAATCAGACTTTTCAGTTTGAGAAAGTCATATGAACCAAACCCAATCAGAAAATATATCTGTGCCCTGTAAATTATAACAGGTACCTTTACGGTATTTTACTGGAAATATTGTTTCCAGTTCTGTTGGCTTGAACTATATGAGTTTGGAAGCACTACCCCTTCAGTATAAGAATGGGACCTGGTCTTGTAATTTAGTCTGTATTAAGAAGTAATGTTTTCAAGTAAGGATGTCATCACTCTTCTTAAGGGTATTTGGAAAAGAATAGAAGCACAGGTCTTATTTCTCAATGACAGCTTTAGTCCAATAAAATGTGGGCAGTGTCATGAACAGTAATCCTTCTACAATGAGAGGGTCATTCCTATTTAAAGAATTATCTCACCCAAAATGACAAACCTCTTCTATTGAGAGTATAATGTTTTTTTTCAAATTTAAATATGCTGTGTCAAGCAAATGAATGACTAGCTAGAATAAAGCATATAGCATCTCCATGGAGTCATAATATATGAGAAAATGTCATACTATGTAGAAATAATGGGGGAGACTTGCAAGTTCTATGTGAATGATAATGTAATGTGCATCTGCCTAGAAAGTAAAATAAAAGAAAGTTGAAGATGCATGACTTGTTTGAAAATGGAACACTTCCCCTGCACAGTGGAGACATGAAACAACTTTGTCAACAATAATATTTACAAATAATGATCTCTTAGTAATTGTGCATTAAGGAATGGTCATGTTTAGAATAGAACAGCTTTACTATCAAAACTTAGTCAGAAGTAGCATGTTGTAGACCAAGAAATCTTGTGTAATATGTGCTTTTTGGACTCTTACACTGGGATGTGACTTTAAAGATCTCCATTTCAGCACTTGATGGATCTCTTGGACTCATGGAATATGACTACAAGAGTTCTCTTGACAGAAAATTTAGTTTTCTTAAAACTAAAACAAGAAATGCATTATTTAACAAGTGTAGTAGAGAATATAAGTAGAATGGGAAGAGTAATAATCAAGGACATTGGATGTTTTTCTTGGATTTTTCTTTATTGTTCTTATCCACCACTATTGCATTATCACTTAGGGTTTAGATTCATTCAATCTTCCACAAAACAACCTTACAAGGATCTTAAGTCAAATCTCTGCTTGTAGGAAAATATAAAGACTTATTTACAAACTTGGTGAAGTGTTTAATCAGAAAAAACTTTTGAGTTTTGCAGAATTGTGGATTGACATAGTAAACCAGTGTATTTCAGCCACTAAATTACTTTAATACTGCAATGAGGCTGCTTTTATCACTGGATAACATGTCAGGGCTGATAAAATATGCTAATTACTTAAATCTCACAGAATATCAGAAAAGGATAAAATTCTTCATAATTTTGGATGTTGAAGAGAAATGGAACTTGGACTTGTTTATAATGCAATCAAGCTGGGGAATGCTCAACTTCCTAGAGAGGTATAGAAACGTAAAATTTTATGTAACATGTATCTTTCATTTATCTTACACAATAGCATCCACTTATGCACAAAGCTGAATTTCCAAAGAAGTTGTGAGGTATTTACAGTGATAAAGCTTAAGAGTCAGTAAATAAAACCTTTTTTTGAGAACAATGTGAGAAATAATGAATAATGAAGAGATTTTACTACACTTTCTTTGATATTAAGAGACAATTATATTTTGGTAAACCAACGTTGTTGATTTTCTGGGCAAAATGCATTTTTAGAAAATTAATATTGGTGTTTTAATTCATGGAGTTGATTGAAGTTTTATGCTCTAAAAATTCCTTTGCTTATTTCTTTCAATCTTAACTCCTAACGATGGCATATTCTCTTTGTAATATGATGTATTGTTAATTTTAATGAAGAACAATGTTTTTATTTGGGAAGTTATTATTTCTCACTAATGCATTAATGGTCAGAAGTGGGATTTGATACGCTAAGGACAAACATATAATTCCAATATTTAATTCTTCCCCCATTTCCTCCTTATGTTCTAGATTAAAATGTTATATATAGAAACAGAATTTAAAGCAGCATTCTAATAGTGCTTACCTTTGCTTAGCACACAACGATCAACTGAACACTTTGTAGGATGCATGGAATTTAACTGCCTTTGCAGGTTAAAATCCTATAGAGTGATCTGAAAGAGAAAAAGAATATGGTAAAAATGCAAAAATGAAAAAAAAATCCCTCATCCATTACTTCTTAGAAGTCCTGTGTATACAATCTCTTCATATTTTGAGATGAATTTTAACTAGTAATAAAATACTTTCCTTCTTCTCTCGGATTATCTTTGCTTCAACCAAAATTGCTTATTTAAAAGTCATATATGTATGGATAAGTTTAGTTTAAGCCAGAGGGGTTCACCAGGGCTGTTCTTTCTGGGCTCACAAATTTGATCTATAGCAGTAAAAATTCAATTTAAATATAAATTGCTACAAACCATTGAGGTAAAAATACAAGACTGAAGTTTGCAAGAGTACTAAAAATTAAAGCTGTTTGGTGATCCACAGCATAATATTTTGCTCTGTAAATTCCAGTCCATATATATTTCTCAATGAGTTTTACCTTTTAAGGGACAGCATTAAGCATCCTGTCCCCCTTTGAAATTCAAAACCAATTGAGAGAAGTGTCAAACATGTATTAATAAAAACAGTAATTTTAGAATTGGTAAACGAGGATCAGAATAATTGACTTTGATGCCCACAATATGATTTCTAATAGTTCTTTCCCAATTGAAATGATCACTTCACACTTCAGCCTCCTGTTCCCTGAAAAAGCAGAGTATGCTATTTCTAGCTTACATCATGGAGGAAGAAGATTTTTTTCACTGCTTTTTTCCTTAGGACAATTCAAATGAGATGAAAAATTGTCCTCCGTGAACAATTCAAAGGGAAAGACTTTTGTTTATGATTATCAATCAGACTTTAATTTTAAAGAAATGAAAATGCCATATTCAATCACAGGGTAAAATGTATTAATTCCATATAAAAAATATTTATTGGCTTCAATTACACACCAGTCACTGATTCACATGCTCGAGAAGTGTTAGCAAACTGGATAGGCAAAAAAAAAAAAAAAAAAAAAAAAAAAAATTCTGATTGTTTGGTTTATTTTCTAATGATGGAAGGAGATATTAAATAAGTAAAGTAAATAAAAATATATAATTCAATCATGCAAATAACAAGGGGAAAAATGTAAGATTTGGAATGCCATGTGTGATGTCTCCAAGGACAGGAAGAAAATTTTGGTAGGATGGCTATATACACTCTTACTGAAAAATTGATCATGGAGTTAAAGTATTTATGGAAGGGAGGGAATAAGCCTGTTGACACTGGAAAAGAGCAAATACAAGTGATCTGAAGAAAGAAGGCACATGTTGCCAAAAATTAGAAAGAAGTAAGTGTAGATGGGATAATGTGAAAGCATAGTGTAGCAGGAATGAGGTCAGAGAAATGATGAAAGCAAAGTCATTCAAGGCCTTAGAGAGTAAAGAGTAATTTGAATTTTCACCGAATAGGAAAGGAAACAGTTATACAGTTGCAAGGTGGGAAGTAATATAATCTTCCTTACATTCTAATGAAATCAATAGGACTGCTATTCTGATAAAACTCTAAAGAAGTGCAGGGATGGATGTGGGAAGACAATTAGTAGACTACTGAAAAATTCATGAGCGATATATTGGTAACTTTGAACAGAATGGTAGCAGTAGAGCTGGTGAAAAGTGGATGTATTCTGTAGATATCTCCAACAGCATTAACTGGAGGACATTGTTACTGAGAGGAAAAGGGAAGTCAAATATTTCTATTTTGTTTAACTGGATAAGAGAGCATCATTGGAAGAAAGTAGATAGAGCAGATTGTTTGGAGGTTCCCTGAAGAAGATTTTATACCAGAAAATGAAGTTTTAGAAGGACGCTAAACATTCATAAGAAAATTTTAAGTTGGGTATGTAAGTATAGATTTCAAGACAGATCTTTGGCTTAGAGATATAAATATAGGGTTCATCAATATAGAGATAGATGTCTGCCATGACAAAGGACATAATTTAAGGAATTAGTACACAGGCAAGGATCATAAGGATTAAAAGATCGAGAACAGGGGTTGGGGAGATAGCTCAGTCAGTAGAGTGCTTGCCTTGTAAGCACATGGTCTTGGGTTCGATCCACAGCACCCCCCCCAAAAAAAAGATCAAGAACAGAATTCTATGAACATGAGAGTGTCAAAGGAACATAGATTAAAATAACCCTGAAAAGAATGCAGAAAAATGAACCAAGAGAAATGACACAAATATAGAGCCCTGCAATCAATGTTTAAATGTGTTTTGTAAAAATGCCAAACAATGCTTAGTGCAGCTGGTATTTTAAGCAAGATTAGGACTAATGAGTTTAAATTAAAGCATGTGCTAAGAGCAGTTTGGGGAGAATGGTGGTGCTGATAGAAAGTTGATTTAGGTTAAGTTCAAAGAGAATAGGCACAAGGTTAATGTCTTGAAACACCATCAAAACAACTGCGACTTTCACATGGTCTCAACTATCATATTAGCTAACATGCATTGAATAACAAATGAAGACAGAATGAATGAAGAATACTACTGGAACATGAGAGAAAAACATGTGCAGAGATACTTTCCCACTAGACAATACAATTAGTGAATTTGAAAGTAGAGCAATAGAAAATATATAGTCTAAATGTTTCAGTAGGGAAAAAAATGTTAAAAATTATGAAAGAATATAAAAGAAAAGTGGGGCAAAGAGAAAAATCTTTAAAAACAACCATAGATAAAAATCTTCATTAACATCATAATAGCTATTCAACAAAAGCATATTAATTCAGCTGAACACTTTCTCAAATTAAAATAATAAATAGAAAACTGCTTCATGAAAAGAACTCACAAAGTATTAAGCTACAGAAGTTAGACACAGAAAGGTATATATTTTATAATTTTATTTACATGAAGATAAAAGTAAATCAGCTAAGTTATAGCTCTCAAATATTACAAAATATATGTCTTACCAAGTTTAAGTAACTACTAAACACAATAAATAGGCAGTTGTAGGGAAATAAAATGTAAAGGGCAGCAAACAGAAACAAAGAAATAGAATCCATGAGGGTTCAAAGAATTTCAGAAGTCAAGAAACTAGAAACTGTAAGAAAAGAAGAGAATAAGAAGAATAAGTGTGGAAAATTGCTAGAAAACAGAAGTAAGTCATAAATAGAGTAAACTATTATGGGTATTGTTGAAGCATTATGTTTTTTTATTCATATGTCTGAAGACCCAGTAATACCTTGAATGGTCTACAGTATTCAAGTTTTTACAAATTCTACTTTGAGACTTCTTGTTTCTTCATGTAATTGTTCAATAAATGACATATAACTAATGCAGTTTGCAATCATTCCCTTGCAATACTATAGAGTGTGACTAAGTAAACATAATATAAAAGAATAAAGAAAAAAGACAAAATATGTATTCAATTAGCATAAGCAAAAAAAATTGCAAATCAATAGCTGTATAAATAAAATTTTGTTATAAATACAAATTTAACCAAACATACAATTAAAGTTTTTAATTAACAAAAATGCCGAATGATGCAGTAGTAAATGTTAGTAGGCGTCATTAGATAGACACTTGTATAATTTTTTGGATTATAAATTACCAGAATGATAATTCCACATTTTAACTAGAAAATAAACATTGATAAATAGACTCACTGAGTAGGCAGTTAAAGTAGTATGTGTGAATGAAGTGTCAGGAGTAAGTCTACATGTGGAAGAAAGGGAGTTTCATTTATATATCTTAACTAAAATATTTAAAGTCAATTATAAAATTTTTAAAATGCTTTCAGTAAACATTGTAAGATTCTCAAAACTTCTTGACATCTGTAAAAGCAACAAGAACTCTCGGGGAAAAAAAATACTGTAATAGTCCACTTTCCTAGAATTCTAGGAATTAACCAGACTGGCAATAATTTGAGAATCATTTACTCAAGCAAAGCAGATAAATCTTATTTTCAATAGAAAACTAGAAGCCATATGACAACAACAACAAAAAAAAAAAAAAAAGAAGGAAAGAAAGAGAGAAGTAAAGAAAGAAAGAAAAAAGCAATTTTATTCCACACACAGGAATAAAAAGTGAAGATGTGGATTTACTAAACCAAAACTAAAATCAACTATTTTATTATGGTCAAAGAAGAGAAAAAAAACTGTATCTAATGAACTAAGGGAAGATATGAAAATGATGTTTTTTGAATAGAAAATATCACAAGACAGGTCAAAAGAATAAGAAAGTTCTAAAGTTAGAAACTATGATAATTGATTGTAAAATTAAAAATAATTCACTAGGCAACTGAGAAGCAGATATGCCTATCTGAACAGTTAGAAGAAAATATCAGAAAATTTTAAGAGAGGTCAGTGGAGGTGATTAAAAAGGCAAATTCATAGAGTCCCAGAAATCTGTGAAAAACTATTAACTGTAATAAATTGTGTGCAAAAATGGACATTTCATAAGAACACAAGAAAGAAAAAGTCAGAAAAAATATTTTTAAAAATTTTTTGAACTTTGGTCAAAAATGTCAGTCTACGTATAAAAGAAGTTCAATGTATAGCAATTGGATAAATTAAAGTGATGTACAATGAGATGCATCATAATCACTGTGCCCAGGGACAGCACATGCTGACAATCTTAAAAGTATGAACAACACAGCATAGGAAAAGCAGGGATTCTCAATAAGACTTAACAGTCTATTTTTCTTATGAAATTAAATCTATAGGAAGTGGAACAATACGTTCAAATTACAAAATATACAAAAAAGACTGTCAATCAAGAAATCTATATACAGAAAAACTGTTTTTTAAAAGACAAGAAATTTAGATAGATCTATACAAATAAAAATGGAGAGAATTACTATTAAATCTTCCATGTAACATATAATAAAGAGAATCCTGAGAGCTGAAAATAAAAGACATTATACAATATCTCCAAATTTCCAGTACCTCAAGAAGTAAAGACACTGGTAAAGGGGACTATGTATATAAATATAAAAGATAAAATAACTGATATTTTTAACTTCATTTTATAATGTCTGATTTAAAAAATACTGCATAAACCATAGTAAGATACGTGTGCTTAATGTAATATGATATAAAAAGATGTAATGTGAATGGAAATAAATGTAAAAAGGAGAGTATAGAAACGGAGCTATATAAAAATAAATAAAATAAAGACATTGTGTCCATTTACAAATTTTAAACAATAAAGATTTTGTACTGTTGAAATTACTCAATACTCACTTGAGTGAGATTGTGATAATCACTAAGAAACAAAAACTATGAAACAATCTTTAAGAAGAAATTACAGGAGATTGTAGCATAACAAATGAAAGTGGTGCTAAAATAAAAAATATATATATATATTTAGAAAAAAAACAGCACAAAATACATAGACATATAAATACAAATAAAATTTCAGGCATAACTTCTATAACAGTCCTGTGAAAAGATTAAATGATGTAATTAAATAAGAATTTGGAAGACCACCAAAAAACAGACTATACATTTAAGTATGCTTGAAATGTTTTTCAGAATACACCGTATATTAGGCACTTAAACAATTCAATAAATTTTTAAGTAAATAAATGATAGCATGATTTCTGATCAAAGTGGGATGTAATGAAAAAGAATAACAAAAGTATTTTAGGAAATTCAAAACAATATAGAACACAGGAGACTTTTGTGACCAGAACCTGAAACTCAGGGAGATCAGGACAATTCCTCTAAACTCCTAACAACAAAATCTGTAAGAATGTGTGGTTAAGAATCCAATTAGAACAAGTTAGCATGGGTCAATGTGACCTAGAATTGTCACGGCAGTGGGTACTTGAAACTCTCATGTCATCTGACTGTCAGTCAAAAATCAATAGGTAGACCTGAGTGGGACTCTCAGGAAACTTCTCTGGGATCCCCAATAAAACTGGAGTACAGGAGAGGCACATTGTCCCTCTCCTCTGAGAGGACTCACTCTCTCCCTTGAGTGTCCCCTTTCCCTTTTACTTCAATAAACTCATTCCTATTATTTTAAGAAAAAAAAAAAAAAAGAAAGAAAGTAGCACATTCATAAATAGCCAATGGTAAAAGTTGTTATCAGAAGGATAACTTCTGATCAGAAAAGAGTTGGAGTGAAACAAAAAAAGGACAATATATCGAAATTTATGAGCTACAACTAAATAAGCACTTATGGAAAAATTTATAGTGTTAAATGTCTATATTAAAAAATGAATGATCTAAAAGAACAACTTATCTTTCACATTTTAAAAGCTAGTAAAATAAATGCAAGCTAAATGCAAGAACGAGGCAAGGAAATCATAAAAATTAAGTGAAAGTAAGTGAATTAAAGAATATAAATAACAATGAAAATAGCATCAAAATCAAGGTTTTTGTTTTTAGAAAAGATCAACAAAAAGGCAAAAAGGATAATACATGGTTTTTAAAAAGAGAGAAGAAATGATTCCTTACACTCAACAGAACTTAAAAGATTTTTGCTCATAGAAATAATAAAGCATTATTAAGGAATACTATAAATGATTTTAAGCAAAAATATTAGATAACACAGATGAAGTATAAAAACTCTTATAAAAGCACAGATTACTAAAACTGCCTCAAGATTAATAAGAAACACAAACACAACTACAAAAACTGCAGAGTGTGAATTAGTTTAATCAAATAATACTTTTTACAAAGAAAATCTTCAAGAACAAATGATTTCTCTGATGATTCTTCCAAACATTTAATAAATATTAATCTCATTGCTTCACAAACTCGCTCAAAAAATAAAAGAGGGTAAGGACTCAATTCACGATGTCTTTATTATCCTGTTACTAAAACCAGAAAAAGACATTTCAGAAGGGAAAAACACAAACATATCTCTTATAAATTTAAACTCCCCAATCCTATTATTAGCAAACCAAATACAACATATTAAAAGTTCTTTTGCAACATATAATTTTTCCCAAAATTTCAAGGGTAGCTTGATATATAAAATACAGTCAATATAATCAGATACTAATTGATTATAATGCAATTTTTTTCCTGATAAACCTATAAGAAATTGAAAATAATATAAATGGAAATGTATTTAATGCATAAGTTACTGAACATCATAGTTTTTGCACAGTCTATCTTAAAAATATTCAGAATACTTACATGAACCTACAGTTGGGAAATGTCATCTAACACAAAGGGTGTTTTAAAATAAAGTGTTTGAAAGACTCCTGCAACGTTTTGTCGGTGTATTGAAAGTAAGAAATCAGAATGGCTATTATTCACCATTGCTATATAATTAATGTGTCTTAAAGTCTCATTTCTACTGAATTCATATTGCTTTCCCATCATCACTCTAGACTTGAAAAATCTTAAGTAAATCTTAAGTAAAATCTTAAGCATGATCAGTTGGGGAACATCTATATACCATGTTAGTAGAATACATAACATATAACACATGATTATTTCAACATGTAAAGAATAAACATTTGACAAAACCCAACACTCTTCGATGGTTGTTTAAGTCAACTTTTTCACCAGGCTGACCATAAGAACTTACAAGAACAATTTTAAGGAAAAAATGTTTATTTGGTACTCAGTTTCAGCAGTCTCAATCTATAGACAGCTGGCTCCATTCCTCCTGGCTGGAGGTGAGGCAGAATATTAGAGTGGAAGCGTGCGGTGGAGGAAAGTGACTCAGGATACCAGAAAGAGGATTCCCCTTACCATGGACAAAATATATACCCCAAGGCATTATCCATTGACTCACCACCTCCAGCCACACCCTACCTGCCTACACGTAGCACCCAGTTAATCCATATCAAGGGATCATTGCACTGATTGGGGTGAGGTTCTCATAACCCAATCATTTCACCTCTAAACTCTTGCATTGTCTCACATGAGCTTTTGAAGGACTCTAATATCTAAACTATAATAATAATTTTTAAAAACTCAAACCAGGAATATAAGGAAGCATCCTCAACCCATTATAAGTTATTTACAAAACAAAAGAACATCCATAGCTAACATCATAATCCATAATGAAAGACTGGAAGCTTCCTCCAAAATTAGGAATGAGACAACAATGTTCACTTTCATTGTATTCAGCAGCATCCTGATGATTCTATCCTGGGAACTTGAGGAAAAAAAGTTATTTCTTGAAAAGGAGGAAGTAAAACTATCTTTATTTGATGTATACATGATCTTGCATACCTTAGAAATCTATATTCAAAACATGCAAAAGGACACAAATGTGCACACACATCCAAATACACAAAGTATTAGACCTTGTGAATGAAATTTTGCATGGGTGAAGGATACAGGGTGAAATAAATATCCAGAACATAATTTTATTTCTATGTGTTAGCAATGATGAACCTATAAAAGGAAATTAAGAAAATCTTTCCATTTATAATAGCATTAAAACAATAAAATATATAGGAATAAATTTCATAAAGTACTGCAAGAATTTTACTACAAAATAATGTTTAAAAATGAAAGAACTCCCCAATTATTTGAGAGAACCCTGTATTCATTGACTTAAATATTTAGTAATAGAATGATAATATTCATCAAACTGATCTACTGATACAATACAATGTCTAACATAATTTCAGCTGATCTCTTTGTAAAAATCTCCAAGGTATTATAAAAGTTCTTATGAAAATGCAGGAAACCTAGAGTAACTAAATAATCCTGAAAAATAACACACTTGTAAGACTAAAAATCCCTGATTTCAAAACTTAACTCTAAGTCAGTATGACCATATTGTTGTGGAATAAAGACGAATATACAATTTTATTGAAAAAGTGTTGATAATCTAGAAATAAAATGTCTTTATCTCCACCCATTCCCCCATGTGTGTCTCCTCTTTAACCTGTCATACATACTCTTCAGTGATGGTGACTTTACATGTGCTATTTCTGAATAGTTTTTTTCTCTGTGCATAAGCAATTGTTCATAGTGCCCCTCTCTCTGTGCCAGGCACTGTACTTCACATACATCTTCAAGGGGTTTACAATTTTTGGAAGAACCCAGAAGATATAGATTACATAGATTACATATAGATATAGGCAGAAATATATAACAGATTTCGATATTGTGTACAGGTGACATATGATATATACATTTAAGAATGATAAATAAAATACTATGTAATAGTATTTTCAGGAGAATGCATAGGAGGATAAATCAAGAGTGGAACAAACCTGTAAATTGAGATATACAGACAAATAAGATTCGTGAGAGTGTGAGCAGAAAATAAATTCTTTTGAGGAATTAGCAGTGAATACAGATGCAAAGGTAGGAAATATTCCTAATGAATCCAGAAAAATCAAAGTTCTTATAAAATATTCTAGTATGAGAAAATTTGGACAGTCAGATTTTTGTGTTACTTTACAAACTTTAGAACTTTATTAATGATTAATACACACTCTTTGCAGTGGTATAATAGTGTCTCTTAAATCCAAGTAATGTGAACCTCAGGTCTTGAATAAAATAATTTTCTTATACTATGATCTGAATATGTATAACTATAGCATTCAATCTTTTGGATTTCATGGTGGAGTACATCAATTAAAATATATAAGTTAAATCTGAGTAAAATGATAAAATATTCAAATTTATAGCATCAAATTAATATTAAGACTAATGTTTGAGAACTACTGTTCCTACTGCTGCTGTGCCTGGTAAGTATTTCACCACAGGTTCTTTTTAATTCTCAGTTTGCTGTGGCTGTGTGTCATACACCTCAATTTGCCCACCTCTTCTCTCCAGCTGAACTATCACTAAGCCTTTGCTCATACATTATTCTGTACAGAATACCAGTTTTCCTTCACTGTGACTGAATGCATCCCATAGGTAAATGCTTTTGTCATTAGATCAGGACAATTAAAATAGCATGACTTCTGCCAACATAATTAGCTATGCAAACACAAATATGGTCAATGAGGTTATTTTTATTGACTAGAAGATGATAATACATATAATCCTAATCATGCTTAAGTTAACTTTTCTTTGAATTTATTAGGAAAATCAAAACAAAAGACGAAAAAAGAAATCACACACACCTGGCAAACTTTCAAATATAAGTTTGAACTTCAGTTTGAATAAATAAAGCTTTATAATTATGTACTTTTAAATAAATTGTATTTATTTTTCTCCCTTACCATTAAATTGCTAACTTTATTATTTTCTGAGTAAGTTTTATTGTGGATACTTAAGATTTATAGCATGATGTTTTTAGATATAGATAAATATTAAAATAGTTACTATTATAAAAAATAATATATATATCATCTCACACTGCTACTCATATTTTGGATAAAAGCAGCTAAAACCTACTTATGTATCACAAGTACTTAATTTTTAGATATGTTTTAATTAGTTATTTAGGTAATAAAGTTGCCAAGAACATACTGTATGTTCCAAAGAGCAGAAGGTTCTAATTCTGACCTTTATTTGGAAATAAACATAAAGATAAGGGTCAATTAATTCAATAGTAGTCAATTTGTGTTTGAGACATTGATATTAATATTATAAGAAATGTAAGAAAATAATTGTTTCAAGCAACATTTCTGAAATCATGAATGTATATGTTCTTTGTTGTTTTTGTGTGCGTTTGTGTGTGTATGTGCCATGAGAGGCTATTCGTTTATTATTTTTACTTCTATTTTTATTATAATTATTAATATGCAATAATTGTACAGATTAATGGAATTATTTGTGGTATCTCCATGCATGAAATATTTAAAGGTAATAGTCAGGTGTTGATAGCATGATTCCCTATGTTCCCCTTATTGCCTGATAACAAATTCTGAGGATTTACCTTTTTCCTAACCTATCCACCTCCTATCTGAGCTGCTTCTTCACTGCAAGACTAAGACTTGCATGCAGTCTTATCAATTTCTCCTTCATGCTTTCCCAAAGTTCCTTGAATATTAGTGAGCACTCTGAGGAATTATGGAAAAGCACTAAGACAACAAAAGGAAGAATCTACCATTCTATAAACAACTGGAAATCTCAATCACTTTAATAAACAGAGTTCCATCTATCTGAGGTGGTCACCATTTCCTTTAACTGTATCTTTAATTTCACTCCTCATTAACATTCTCCCATTCTTCAGTTCCTGACTACATGAGAAGGTCATCACTCTGAGCCCTTCCTCATCCAACAGCTTCAGGAGGCCTCTAAGGAGATGTTAAGTGCAGGCCCATAAGAGATGAATTATCTCTGGGGGTACTGAGGCCTCAAAGCAGCTCTACCCAACAATGCTCAGGGGCGTTCTCTAATACAACAGCACATTAGGTCATGCTGTAATTAACTTTAAATATAATTCAGTCTTATTTATAAATAATAATTAACGTAAGTATTCCCAAGCCATATTTTTCAAATGATTACCTTCCTATGTTATCCATAATGTGAATTTCAGGGGAGCAAAAGAAATATTTTAAAAATATCTTCTATAAAGTCTCCTAAATTATGGATAAATAGTAGTGTTTAAATAATAGCAATAAGAAGCATAATTGATAATTTGAAAGGTTAAAATTAAATGAAATTATTCTGATGATGGTATTTTCCATTGATCCTTTTGTAAAAATGTGGGAATTTTTGTAGTTCCACACACAAAATAAAACAAGCAATATGATGTTATTTTCCAAATAGCAAGCTTTCTCCATCAAATTTTCAATTCATGTGGATGGCGCTAATAGGGGTTTTCAAACATTTTTGACAACTACAATTGGTCCTTAAACTCTTCTCCTCAAAGTGTCACTAATATGCATATTTGCATATAAATTCCTGTTCCTCAACATATTCCATGTGAGTAAAGAAAATAACTATTTGCTTTTCTAGTCGTGCAAAAAGCACTTCAGGCAAACCGGATGTGTTATGTTGATAACAAGATACAAAAGACAGATGCTGGAGATGATGATCACCATAAAAGCACCTCTGGGAAGGATTTGAAGATGTGTTTTCAAGGGTGACTGTTCCCCATAGCTGAGACACCACCAGCTATGGTAAGATACACACATTCCAGTAAGCAGATTTTCTAAATTACCTCTTTACCGCATGCCTCTCCCATTAGCACAGCCACCTCCTTGTCGTTCACACTGATGTAATGATCACTTCTGAGGCATTTATACCCTGGGCATGACTGGCTGGTTGCCTCTTACTCTGTGGCAAGATTATTGATTGCAGATGCTTATTAAGCAAGTATGAGGCAATAAGCCATGAGAGCTGTTGATAATTCAAGAGGCAAAGCTAGTAATTATATAGGGATCAGGAGGATTATTACATACGTGGCCTTGGTAAATACGACTGATTGCTATTGCAAAGTTCTGATGGCAGTTTGAATTTAAATGTATTATTATTGATTTTTTTATTTTATTGCATTCTAAGTGGACAGATTTTTAAACATGTAAATAGTTCATTCTACCCAACTGCCAGATCTTGCTACTGTAACTTGATGGCTATGGATAGTGTAGCTGTTAAGGCTTCTACTGCTGAGTTCTAAGCAAACTACTACTATCTTACTCTTCCAAGTGTGTTTTCTTTTCCTTACTTTTTAAATTTGACACATATTGTGCATTAGAATTTCAGAGCATGTGCTTTTTGATTTATTGTACTAAACTGTTGGTTATAAAGATGCTAGTTAAAATAATATTAAAGGTTTTTCTAGAATAAACTCAGATACCATAATGCCTTACTGGTTTTTGTTTTTTTTTTTTTTAAGTAAAATCAGTGAAGAAGACAATACTTTCAAAAGGTAATATATGATAAAATCTCAAGGAAAATTGTATAATGCCAATAGTGTGAAGTTTGAACTTGGCAAAGTTAATGTATGTGATATTATTTTAAATGATCGATAGTATGGTTCCCTTACTCATTTTAAACTGGAGAGAAGTATAAATTTTCTAAAATAGTTATCAAAGATACACAATAGGAGAAAATTATATGTGTTTTATTATATGTCCACTTATAGGACAATTTTAATTATTTTTGAAGTGTGCATTAAAGAATAAGTGTATTCTTATCTGGGTTAGATGGCACTTGCGTGTAATCCTGGTGACTAGGGAGATAGAGGCAAGTGGATCTAGGAGATAGAGGCAAGCAACGTAGCAAGGTCTTAAGCAACTTAACAAGACTGTCACAAAATTTAAAAATAAATACATAAATTGATGGGGATGTAGCTCATCAGTAAAGCACCACTGAGTTCAATTCCTAGCATGGGAAAAATAAATAAATAAATGCATTCTCATGAAGTTTGTAGTTTTAATAGTAGAGTTCAAAACTCCCAACTGCTTCTGAAGCATATGAAGAAACAGATATCAGAATGTGTTGGAAGCTAGGCTAAGGATACCTTCCACATCAAAGTAAAACCTGAAATAGCAATAACTGCTATTATTATTCTTTTTATGTTCAACATGTATTGACTGCTTGCTACATAGAAGCTGCATATCATTCCAGCACTAAAATAACTTTTATAGTGAGTGTTCTTAAAATCTATCTGTACATGGAAAGGAAAAAGCTAAATCACTGTTCTTCCTAAAGACAGATTACTCATAAAGGGCAGATCAATGCAATTAATTACAATCTAGCTACTAACTTCCTGCCTTTAATCTCAGTGCCTTTAGTTTATGGCTAATATTGTGATTCTTCTTTCAACAGTTCATTTATTCATCTATTCAATAAACATTGAGTGATTACTATATAATAACACTATTCTGGACTCTGTGAGTATTTAAAAAGATGGGTAAGCTACCTTCCTCTTGGTTTGTGTGTGTGTGTGTGTGTGTGTGTGTGTGTGTGTGTGTGTGTGTTTATGTGCACACATGTAATCAAGAAATAGACCAGGTGTCCAGTGTTGGTGTCTGGCTACTTCCGAGCTGGCGGAGACATTGCCTGCACCAAGTGCCTCTGTTTTCCTTGGACCGCCGCCCTGCCCTCGGGGAAGGTCGCAGCCCTTCTCTTTGGATCAAGCAAACACCCATTCCTTGGGGAAGACTGCCTTCTGGTAAGGACGCTGCCCGCAGGGACCACTGCCTACTGCCACCCTCAGACTTCTCTTTGGGGGTGAACAGTTTCTCAGACCTTCCTTGTTCCGATGACCTTAACAAGGTTGAGGAGGGCCTTTCAGGAGACAAGTACAAAAGTAACACTGTGCCTCTGAGAATATTCGACTACGTGCCCTTGAAGAAGCTTTGCCCCCTTATCAAAAGGAATCTTCCTCCAGCAGTGAAGCTTGTCTTTGGACATGATTTCAGTTCCTTTGCAATCTAACTACATTATCATGCAGTGGCGAATAGTATCAAATGAATAGGAAGTCATACAGCAATGGCAGTGACAGACTGTGGTCATCCAGCTGATAAAGATGTTTAAGTTCTGTGAGCCTACATTTGTGGTTGGCAGTTGCTCCAGATAGCATCTGACAGTCATTGGTATGATTGGATATATTGTGGAGCTGGAGTGCAGAGGGATGATGATCACATGAAGATATTACTGAAAGTTGGAGACATACTAGTTTTACCTATAGAGGATGAGGTAACTTTCACTTCCCTTTAACTTAGGAAAGAAGTGAGTTGAAAATTGGGCAGTGTTATTAGTGAAAGTGAGGATAGATTTTCAAGATGGCAGACTAGAGGGTGGCTGCATTTCAGGTTGCTCCAGGACTCAGGATTCAAGAAGATGAGGTTTTGAGAGACTTGGAACCAACTCAAAGCTGCCAGATGAGTCTCTCCTGTTGGGGAGGCGTCCAGGCTGGGGCAGTAGTCCCTGAACGCAGGGAATTTTGTGAAGTAGAGTTGCCCAAAAAGACACCCCTCATCCCACTGGAGCAGTGAACTCGGTCAACTGGGAGCATTATAGAGGAGGCCACTCAGCATAACGCTTGGACTTGGAGTGACTGCACCGGGGCTCCAGGCGGCTGCAGGGAGGAGGGGCCACGCAGCCAGACGATTAGGTGCAGAGCACAGTCCCAAGACCTAGGTGGCTTCTTGATGGAGGAGCTGCACAGAGAGACGCTTAGGGGTGGAGCAAAGGTTCCAGGATTGTGGGCAGAGGAGGGGCAACCTAAGGAGACTCTTTGGCACAGGCAAGGCTCCCAGGTCCAGGAGGTAGGTCTGGGCCCCTGGGAACGTTGCAGAGGGAGGCTGCCCAGTCCAGGTGGTAGTTGTGTATTGAGGGGCACTTCTAGGAGGGGAGCTGACCAGCAAGACATCCCCACCCAGTGAGTCTTCCCTGCCGGGCGAGGTTTTCCCACAAGGATGTAAAACCAGAGACATAGACCCGAACAGGCCTTGCCTCAGCCTACAACCTAGTTCCCCTTTGGATGACCATTGGTCAATAAGTGGAGGCACCTCTGCCCACTAGCAGGGAATATACCCCACCTGATGGTCACCACCCCTAGAGAAGCAGCTTACTTGTGGAGCACCGCATTATCAACTTCCTCTAAGACTTCAGGCTACTGAAGGCTAGGAGGTGATGTACTAGAAATCTTTAGGGACAGTATAAGTCAATAGAGGAAATCTGCAGTAAATCACCGATCTACTGATACCTGAACAATATGAGAAAACAAGAGAAGAAAATTCCCTAAACAAATTTAGATGTTACATCAATAAAATCCAATGATAGTGTGGCAGAAGAATTGACAGAAAGGGAGTTCAGAATGTACATAATTAAAATGATCAGGGAAGCAAACAATGAGATGAAAGAGCAAATTCAGGCATTGAATGATGACATGAAAGAGCAAATGCATGTATTGAATGATCACACCAATTGACAGTTAAAAGAGCAATTACAGGAAGCAAAAGATCATTTCAATAAAGAGTTAGAGATACTGGAAAAAAACAAACAAACAAACAGAAATCCTTGAAATGAAGGAAACAATAAACCAAATTAAGAACTCCATAGAAAGCATAGCCAATAGGATAGAACACCTGGAAGACAGAACCTCAGATATTGAAGACAAAATATTTAATCTTGAAAACAAAGTTGACCAAACAGAGAAGATGGTAAGAAATTATGAACAGAATCCACAAGAATTATGGGACATCGTGAAAAGGCCAAATTTAAGAATTATTGGGATTGAGGAAGCCTTAGAGAAACAAACCAAAGGAATGAATAATCTATTCAATGAAATAATATCAGAAAATTTCCCAAATCTGAAGAATGAAATGGAAAATCAAGTACAAAAGGTTTATAGGACTCCAAATATACAAAATTACAATAGACCCCACCAAGGCACATTATAATGAAAATACCTTAAATATAAATAACTGCTACAAGTCAAAAAGATAAAGGTCAACAACCCCAAACAAATATAGAAAAATAAGTAAAAACATTCTTGAACATATGAAAAATTGATCAATTTCACTCATGGTTATGAGGAAATACTATCGGGGTCTTAAGCCCCCTTGCCCTTCTCAACCAGCAACAAGGGAAGGGGACACTCCCCAACAAGGTCAGACAGGGATAGGTAGGGCCGACTGACCGCCTGCTCCCAGCCCTCCGGGCGGAGGACAATCAGATGCATCAGGGAGACCAGTCACAGCAGGAACTCTTTTACTAAGGAAATCACACAGCTTTTATGTAGGGTGGGGGCTAGGCGGGAACCAATCAGCTTAAAGGTCAGCAAGGCACAGGGTTCACGTAGGCGAGAATCCCATAGGACTATATGGCAAGCACAGCTGATCACGTTAGCGGAACTGTTGTTAACCAATCCCTGACGGTGGTCCGATTTATCGTCATGAACCTTTGAAATAGGCTTTGAGACCTTGATCTTGCTCACTCGCCAGGGAGTAAGGAGTCAGCCTGAGTTAGTTAAAGTGTCATTAGTCCCAACACATCCCCCTTTTTTGTTTTATATTAAGGGTGTGTCTGCCTTAGGTTGCCCCTGGGAGGGTCTTACCTGCCATGGAACATCACCCTAGCAGTTTGGGGGTCCGCCTTACTCAAAGGTGTGCCTGTCTTAGGTTGTCCTTCTCTGAGGATCTTACCCGTCATTGACTACCACCTTAGCACTTCAGGTGGGCCCCTCAGGAGGAGGAGGGCTTAAGAGAGAGACACTTAGACCCCAGTGTCCTGATACAAGTGATCCATGATCCTATAGGTCTCCCAATCATCATTATGAAGGGTGGTATAATGCTGTTGACCACCATGAGCTGCACAGACTTAGCCTGGCTTTTCAGTAAATGGATAAGCTTATTGATTATGCAAGGCCCAAAGGTGAACACAAGGATAATGATGATTAGTGGTCCCCTAAGTGGGAGGAGGTAGGGGAACCACCCATGTAACCCAGTCCAGAGGAAGTTAGAGTGGAGCTCGCTCCTACGATGTTCCAGATCTTCTTGTAGGTTTTTGATTTAATCTTGTACAATGCCAGAGTGGTTGGCATAGAAACAGCACTCTTCACCAAGGAACAGGCAAAGCCCTCCTTCCTTCGCCATTAGAAGATCCAAACCATGATGATTTTGCAGGACGACAGCAGCCAAGGAATCAAGTTGAACCTGTAGCTCTAAGATGGTAGAGCTGAAAAGTGCAATGTTAGGAGCTCTGTGTAGCTCTCAAGGAAGTCCACTGTCCAAAGTCATGAGGTCAGAGACCCCAATCTTAATCACTGTTGTCCCGTTTTTGCTACTGTGCATTACACTCTTTCTTAAATGTCATTTTAAACAGTTTACATATATTGACTCCTGAGTCCATATGAACATTAGTTAACACAATTTAACATTGTATCTAAACATGAATTAAAGAAATGCTGAGAGAGCTTTTAACTTTCCTTTTGTGTGGCGAAATGGCAAAATGTTTTTATGTTTAGCCTTTAAACAAATCAGGCTCTCAATAACCTTCAGAAATACATTTAACAAATTTTACATATACCCTACTGATGACAGGTCCTATAATAGAACATTAAATGATAGAAATAAATCCCCAATAAAATTCACTCTTTATAATTACCATTACAGACAAGTTTGATTTGTAGAATAGCAGCTTGATAAATTTCCTGTTTTAAAAACTTGTATACCTGGAAAATATGAACACATTTAATATACAAAGAGTGACCATTTCACAATTACCTTGACACTTTTATATTACCAAATTTAGTTTTTAAAGAAAAATTTAGACTCTGTAACATAGTATAATACTCTAACAGTTGCTTAACCATAATTGTATAAACCCCAATTTTTAAGACTAATTGTTCTAAAGAATAAAACTTAATAGACACAAAGTTAAGACTAAATTAGTGTTTCTAAGAAATCCTTGTCATTTTACCATATAGATTAAACTTTGGTTTATATCAGAACGTTAGTATTTCACCTTAGGAAAAAACCTTAAATAGCTTTAACTGTGTCACATACATACAACCAACTTAGTTACATGCAAACTTATTGAAATTTGTCCTTTACTTACATAGACTTTCTTAGCACTTACTTAGACCCTCATGTATTTCATCACACAAGCACTTTCTTACCCAGAAACACTTCCTTTTCCCTTTTACTAAACATATTTCCATACCCAGACCTTTTATTTTCTCTTTCCTGCTGACCCCTTTTTGTTCACATTCTGAAACAACTCTTACAAAATTTCTGAATTTAGATAAATTACTCTATTTTAACAAGATTAAATATTTTATTATTTATAGTACTCTAATTGAAACACAGTTGAAACTTTTAGAACCCTTTGTGTATAGAATTGTACCTGTTAGGACATAACTCTTAGTAAACTTGTTTTTAGTTTAGTGATGACACAAAACAATTTTCTCTACACATTTGAGTAATCCCATGCATGCATTCTAATTCACTTATTTTGTAAACCCAAGATATCAGACAAGTGTCCTGAACAGTATTTGCCATCTTTTTCTTGTTGAAGGAAAGTCCTAGAAAAATTGATGTTAGACATTTTATTAACATCAACATTTTATTAGTTTGACCACCTAGAGACTTGCAAGTTATTTTCAAGACATTTTACTTCAATTAGTTTACCCAATTTAAATTGAACCTTTTTAAATCACGTGAATTAAAAGTATTTTAAATTTTTAAATTTTAATTTTAGGAGCGCTCAGTTTTGACACAGACAAAACATGACATCAGACATCACGACATACACATAATACAAAATCAAAGGCCTTGAAACTTTATAGGTGAATCTCCATTACAATGTAACAGATGTTCAAAAACTCTAGTTGAATAAAAAAAATAGAACTGATCAAAAAAGTCATGAGCTCAAAAAAAAGTGTAGAATTCAAAAAAACAAGAGTCCTGGAAAAATGATACAGCCGTTAATTACTTTAGTAAAACACCATAAAATTTACTTTTGCTGGAGTTCAGGTAAGACTCTTTTTGCCTTTTTTTTTTTCTTTTGGGTTTGCAACTGGTCTCCTACTAAGCATTCTGGCTTCCTTCATTTACATTTCAATGTAAACCTTGACTGAGATTTGGATCTGAAAGGGGCTAAAATGCTCTAGCAGAAACTTGATGCCTAGGGCATTTTAACCCTTATTCCTGGTTAGTAATCAATTCAGGTTTGGACGCAGAAAATTATGAAACAATTATCCCCCAATACTTGTGGGGACTGGGACTACTATATCATACTCCTTACTAGGACATGCCACTGATGGTTGGGCTTGTTACTCCCTCCACACCAGCATACGTGGGACCTCATGGCAGGAGGACTAGGTGGGGTTGGCTGGGAAATGGAAGCAGAAACAGCTGAGTTGAAGTTGGAGGAGGAGGAGGGATTAAGAGGGGGAGAAGGAGGCATTTCAGTTTGCAGGAAGAGCATAGCAGCACAAGAAAGAAGAGACTTGAAGATAAGGGATCCCTTTCCATCTGCCCGCTCGCTTGCAGAAGTTGTGTGCCAATATCTTTGGTAGCCACAATCCACCTTCCCATGGAGCGATCTTTCATTCCTGCACAGACCAATTTGTGATCGGTAGTCATTCCTTCCCAAACTAACATTTTAACATTTACTGGGAAGGTCATACAGGGAGGGGGGAAATTAGAGTCTGTGAGTTCTTGCCCAGTATCATAAAATGGTCACCGGGAAGATTTCCCACCATCCAGAAGGAGGAGGGCGAGGGTTTTCATTGGAGTCTGATGTGGCCCCAGAATACAAGATGGTAGCAATGAGCCTCCCCGGGGTGGAAGTGGGCCCTTGCTATGTGTAGAGACTGACTGCCCTCATGGTTCCTCAACCTTGGGAGGAGCAGATGGAGATGGATTGGGCTCCTCATTAAAGGTATCCCAACTTTGTTTACTATGTGGCAAGTTTCTGGAAGGAGATGCAATGGGAGGAGCCGGCGGTTCTTTAGGCGGCGGCTCTATGGGGGGAAACTTGGAGCCCCCTTTGGGAGGTCCTGGAGAGAAGCAGGCCTTAAGGGCAGATAATGTAGTGCAGACTCCCAATGGGGGACCCTCTCCTAAATTGATTTCCCTCTTCCTAATGATCCCATGTGGACCAGTCAAAAAGATTAGTGGCGGGAAGCCAAGGGGCCACCCAAGTAAAGGTGTCCCAGGCTTTTTCCGCCTGTGTATCAGACCACTCAAGGCCCCTACTCTTCAGCATGAGTCTAAGAGCTAAGAGCGCAGGGTCACCATGTGTGGTGTGTGTTTGCCCCATCTTTTCAGGGATGCCTTACCTTGGAACTCGCTTGGTCCGATCTGCCGGTACTTTCGGTTTCGAAACTGCCTCTTCACTTCGGCTGCGGATCAGCCTTGAGGGGCCCGACGTTGGGCGCCAGATGTCGGGGTCTTAAGCCTCCTTGCCCTTCTCCACCAGTGACAAGGGAAGGGGACACTCCCCAACAAGGTCAGACAGGGATAGGTAGGGTCAACTGACCACCCAGCTCCCAGCCCTCCCAGCGGAGGACAATCAGATGCGTCAGGGAGACCAGTCACAGCAGGAACTCGTTTACTAAGGAAATCACACAGCTTTTATGTAGGGTGGGGGCTAGGCAGAAACCAATCAGCTTAAAGGTCAGCAAGGCATGGGGTGTTCATGCAGGCGAGAGTCCCATAGGACTATATGGCAAGCACCAGCTGATCACATTCGTGGAACTGTTGTTAACCAATCCCTGACGGTGGTCCGATTTATCGTCATTAACTATTGAAACCACCTTTGAGGCCTTGATCTTGCTCACTCGCCAGGGAGTAAGGAGTTAGCCTGAGTTAGTTAATGTGTCATTAGTCCCAACAAAATACTAAATAAATAAAACTAAGATACAACATACTGTGTTGGAAAGAATGCAGAGAATAGGCATTGTCGCATGTCAGTGGCAGGGGTGTAACTTGGAAAATGTCTATGAAAGACTATTTTTCAGTAGCTTTCAACATTAAAAATATTTATTTTTTGACCCAGCAATCCAAGTGCTAGGAATATATGATTGTATGTATGTTCATGTAGTTTTTCTGTGTATGTGTGTACACATATATTAAGTATATCTATACATGAATATGTTTCCACATTTTTGAAATGATATTCACTGTAACACTGCAGTAGCACAAAAAAATTAAAGATCACCTAAACTTTCATCAATAATAGGGGATTGGCAAAATAAAGTAGGCCCTTCCAATGTATTTCTTTTTTTTTTTTTTTAAAGGAAAAAATGTTTATTAAGTTTCAGTCCCTGGTTATCTGACTCCATTGTTTCTGAGCCTGGATGAGACAGTACTTTTTTTTTTTTTGTAAACAAATGGGGTACATGTTGTTTCTGTTTGTGCATGGAGTAACAGCATACCATTTGTGTAATCATACATTTACATAGGATAATGATAGTTGATTCATTACATTATTTTTTCCTTCCCCCCACCCCTCCCACCTCTCTTTTCCCTCTATACAGTCCCTCCTTCCTCCATTCTTGCCCCCTCCCACCTCCCATTATGTGTCATCCTTTGTCTTCATTTTTATCTTTTATATGGCATATGTTATAGTTTGGATATGAGGTGTTCCCCCAGAGCTCATGTATTAATGCAGGAATGTTTGGAGGTGAAATAATTGGATTGTGAGAGCTGTAACCTAAACTGTCCATCCTACTAGGAATGGACTGACTGGGTGATAACTGTAGGCAAAAGGGGTGTGGCTGACAGAGTCTGGGGTTTTCCTGGGAAGCTGACTAAAACAGCATCCATTGGAAGTACAGCAACTTTGGGTGCTAATTTGGAGAACCAATGGCCAGACTACTGACAAGTACTATTGTTCCATACAAAAGGATGAGTCAGCACAGCAGTCTCTCTGGAGAGGATTCCGGAGTACCCCTACCTAAAGAGATAACAGTCATCAGCACTGGCTTCCTACTCTCATGTCATCCACTATTCTAGAAAAGGATGATTTCAGGGGAAGAAAACCTTCCTAAGAGGACTCAGTTGACTGACTGCCCATTATTTTCTTAAATGGGACATCACTGTTGTTATAGAGAAGAAAATCCATTACTGGCAGAGCAGTTATTTTCAAAAAGGATTCTTAGAATAGAGCTCAGCACAGATCACAAAGAGAGGAATTTTTAGAGGAGAATATCAAAGGGGTGAAAGAATCAAAGTTAATTTTCTTGGCATTCAGTGTGAAAAGGTTTGTACTCACTGCATTCCTTCTCCCCCTCATCTCCCTCCACTCAATGAGCTTCATTATTTAAAAAGCCTCAATGATTCATAGTCATAGTATTATTGTCCTGTACACTACAGGAGGCCATGTCTCTCACCAACCTGCCCTTTTCCTTCTACCTCTGACTCTAAAAGATTTTTTTCTTGTGGCTTTGCCACCCTTAGAGTCTCTGTCCTTCCATTCATCCCAACTTGGTGAATAACACAGTTTTTTTTTTTTTTATCATTTCTACTATTTGTGATTCAAAAACTTGCGGCATAACTGTCTGTTAGACTTTGTTTTTCAACAAAATCGTCCTCCTTACTAATATGTGTGTTTCTCTTGAAGTCTTTTAGTAGAATGTGGCACTTGTATTTTACTTACTTCTACACATGTTATCTACACCTATACAAAATTTTGTTGAAAGTAAATGTTGATTCTACCTTTTGTGTTCTATAAAAGACTTTTAAAAATTGAAGAAAAAAAAAAAAGAAAATACCTAATATAAAAAATAAAGACAGAATTTTAAAGGCTGTGAGAGAAAAGAACCAAATTACATTCAGGGGGAAACCAATAAGAATATCAGCAGATTTTTCCATCCAGACCCTAAAAGCTAGAAGGGCCTGGAACAACATTTACCAAGCCCTGAAAGAAAACGAATGCCAACCAAGAATCTTATACCCAGCAAAACTTACCTTCAGATTTGACGATGAAATAAAATCCTTCCATGATAAACAAAAGCTAAAAGAATTTACAAAAAGAAAGCCAGCATTACAGAACATTCTCAGCAACATATTCCATGAGGAAGAGATGAAAAACAACAATGCAAATGAGCAAAGGGAGGAACTATCCTAAAAGAATAGTCAAATAAAGGAGAAACCAAGTCATGTCAAAAAAAAAAAAAAAATGAGCCAAATGACCAGGAATACAAATCATATCTCAATAATAAGCCTGAATATTAATGACAGGAACTCATCAATCAAAACATAGACTGGCAGATTGTATTAAAAAGAAAGATCCAACAATATGCTGCCTGCAAGAGACTCATCTCAGAGAAAGACATACCCACAGACTAAAGGTGAAAGGATGGGGAAAAACATACCAGGCACATGGACTCAGTAAAAAAGCTGGGGTATCCATCCTCATTTCAGATAATGTGGACTTCAAGCCAAAGTTAGTCAGAAGGGATAAAGAAGGACATTTCAGACTGCATAAGGGAAGCATAAATCAGGAAGACATAACAATAATAAATATCTATGCCCCAAACATTGGCTCATCCATGTATGTCAAACAAATGCTTCTCAATTTCAGAAACCAAATAGACCACAACACATTAATACTAGGTGATTTTAACACACCTCTCGCACCACTGGACAGAGCTTCCAAACAAAAATTGAACAAAGAAATCATAGATCTCAATAACACAATCAATAATTTAGACTTAACAAACATTTATAGAATATACCATATAACGAAGAGCGAATACACTTTCTTTTTAGCAGCACATGGAACCTTGTCTAGAATAGACCATATTTTATGCCACAAAGCTACTGTTAGCAAATACAAGAAGATAGAGATACTACCTTGAATTCTATCAGATCATAATGAATTGAAATTAGAAATAAATGACTGAATAAAAAACAGAAACTACTCCAACACCTGGAGATTAAATAATATGCTATTATATGATGAATGGTTAACAGAGGATATCAGGAACGAAATTAAAAAAATCTTACAGGTAGATGAGAACAAAGAAACATCATATCAAAATCTCTGGGACACTATGAAAGCAGTACTTAGAGGAAAATTTATTTCATGGAGTGCATTCAATAAAAGAAGAAAAAAATCAACAAATAAATGACCTAACACTACAGCTCAAAGCCCTAGAAAAAGAAGAGCAGACCAACACCAAAAGTAGTAGAAGACAAGAAATAGTTAAAATCAGAGCTGAAATCAAGGAAATGGAACCAAAAGAAACAATTGAAAAAAATTGACAAAATAAATAGTTGGGTCTTAGAAAAAATAAACAAAATTGATAAACCCTTAGCCACACTAACAAAGAGAAGGAGAGAGAAAACCCAAATTACTAAAATTTGGAATGAACAAGGAAATATCACGACAGACATGAGTGAAATACAAAACATAATTAGAAGCTATTTTGAAAATCTCTACTCCAACAAAATAGAAAATCTCAAAGATATCAATAGGTTTCTAGACACATATGAGTTACCTAACCTGAATCAGGAAGAGATACACAATTTAATTTTTTTTAAGATACACAATTTAAATACACCAATTTCAAGTAATGAAATAGAAGTCATCAAAAGCCTACCAACAAAGAAAAGTCCGGGACCAGATGTGTTCTCAGCCGAGTTCTACAAAACCTTTAAAGAAGAGCTCATTCCAATACACCTCAAAGTATTCCATGAAAAAGAAGAGGAAGGAACCCTCCCAAACTCATTCTATGAAGTCAATATCATCCTGATATGAAACCAGACAGAGACACATCGAGGAAAGAAAATCTCAGACCAATATCCTTAAAGAACATCCACGCAAAAATTCTTCACAAAATTTTAGCAAGTCGCATACAAAAATATATTAAAAAGGTAGTACACCACGATCCAGTGGGTTTTATCCCACAGATGTAAGATTGGTTCAACATCCAGAAATCAATAAATGTCATTCACCATATCAACAGATTTAAAGTCAAGAATCACATGCAGAAAAAGCATTTGATAAAATACAGAACCCCTTCATGCTCAAAACACTATAAAAAATAGGGATAGTGGGAACATTCCTTAACATTGTAAAGGCTATCTATGCCAAGCCCATGGCCAATGTTATTCTAAATGGTGAAAAACTGAAAGCATTCCCCCTAAAAACTGGAACAAGGTAGGGATGCCCTCTTTCACCACTTCTATTCAACATTGACCTTGAAACTCTAGCTAGAGCAATTAGACAGACCAAAGAAATTAAGGGATATGAATAGGAGAAGAAGAACTCAAACTATCCCTGTTCGCTGATGACATGATTATATACTTAGAGGAACCAGGAAATTCCACTGGAACACTTTTAGAACTCATAAGTGAATTCAGTAAGGTAGCAGGATATAAGATCAATGTTCATAAATCTAATGCATTTTTATACATAAGTGATGAACCTTTGGAAAGAGAAATTAGGAAAACTACCCCATTCACAAAACCCTCAAAAAAATAAATAAATAAAATACTTGGGAATCATTCTAACAAAAGAGGTGAAAGACCTCTACAATGAGAACTACAGAATGTTGGGACTAATGACATGTTAACTAACTCAGGCTGACTCCTTACTCCCTGGCGAGTGAGCAAGATCAAGGCCTCAAAGGTGGTTCAAAAGTTAATGATGATAAATTGGACCACCGTCAGGGATTGGTTAACAACAGTTCTGCAAATGTGATCAGCTCAAGCTTGCCATATAGCCCTATGGGACTCTCGCCTGCATGAACCCCACTCTCCATGCCTTGCTGACCTTTAAGCTGATTGGTTCAGGCCTAGCTTCCACCCTACATAAAAGTTGTGTGACTTCCTCAATAAACGACTTCCTGCTGTGACTGGTCTCCCTGATGCATCTGATTGTCCTCCGCCTGGAGGCCTGGGTGCGGGTGATCAGTCGGTCCTACCTTTCCGGGTCTGGCCTTGTTGGGGAGTGCTCCCTTTCCTTGTCACTGGTTGAGAAGAGCAAGGGGGCTTAAGACACCGACAACAGAACACTAAAGAAAGAAATTAAAGAAAACCTTAGAAGATGGAAACATCTTCCATGTTCTTGGATAGGCAGAATTAATATTGTCAAAATGGTCAAAAGTGCTATACAGATTCAATGCAATTCTAATTAAAATCCCAATGACGTACCTCACAGAAATAGAGCAAGCAATCATGAAATTCATCTGGAAGAATAAGAAACCCAGAATAGCTAAAGCAATCCTTAGCAGTTAAAGTGAAGCAGGGGGTATCGCAATACCAGACCTTCAACTATACTACAAAGCAATAGTAACAAAAACGGCATGGTATTGGTACCAAAATAGACAGGTAGATCAATGGTACAGAATAGAGGACATGAACACAAACCCAATAAATACAATTTTCTCATACTAGACAAAGGGGCCAAAAATATGCAATGGAGAAAAGATAGCCTCTTCAGCAAATGGTGTTTGGAAAATTGGAAATCCATATGCAGCAGAATGAAACTAAACCCCTATCTCTCACCCTCACAAAAATCAACTCAAAATGGATCAAGGACCTTGGAATCAGACCAGAGACCCTGCATCTTATAGAAGAAAAAGTAGGTCCAAATCTTCAACTTCTTGGCTTAGGATCAGACTTCCTTAACAGGACTCCCATAGCACAAGAAATAAAAGCAAGAATCAATAACTGGGATAGATTCAAACTAAACATCTTTCTCTCAGCAAAAAAACTATCAGCAATATGAAGAGAGAGCCTACAGAGTGGGAGAAAATTTTTGCCACTCATACTTCAGATAGAGCACTAATCTCCAGAATCTATAAAGAACTCAAAAAACTACACCAAGAATACAAATAACTCAATCAAAAAATGGGCTAAGGAAATGAACAGACTTTTCACAGAAGATCTACAAGCAATCAACAGATATATGTAAAAATGTTCAACATCTCTAGTAATAAGAGAAATGCAAATCAAAACCATCCTAAGATTCCATCTTAACCCAATTAGAATGGCAATTATTAAGAATACAAGCAACAACAGGTTTTGGCGAGGATGTGGGAAAAAAAGGTACACTCATACATTGCTGGTGGGGCTGCAAATTAGTGCAGTCACTCTGGAAAGCAGTGTGGAGATTCCTTAGAAAAGTTGGAATGGAATCACATTTGACCCAGCTATCCCACTCCTTGGCCTATACCCAAAGGACTTAAAATCAGCATACTACAGAGATGCAGCCACATCAATGTTTATAGCTGCTTAAATCACAATAGCCAGATTGTGGAACCAACCTAGATGTCCTTCAATTGATGAATGGATAAGGAAACCGTGGAATATTACTCAGCCATAAAGAATAATAAAATTATGATATTTGCAGGCAAATGTATGAAATTGGAGAATATCATGCTAAGTGAGAGAAGTCAATCTCAAAAATCCATAGGACGAATGATCTCTCTGATCAGTGGATGATGACACATAGTGGGGGGTGGAAGGAGACAAGAATGGAGGACAGAGGAACTGTATAGAGGGAAAAGAGAGGTGGGAGGGGTGGGGGGGAAGGAATAAAAGAATGAATCAAACACTATTATCCTATGTAAAAGTATGACTACACAAATGGTATGCCTTTACTTCATGTATAAACAGAGAAACAGTATGTATCCCGTTTGTGTATGATAAAAATAAATAAAAAAAAGAAAGTGAAAAAAAAATAGACCAAACAAACATGCTCCAATAAAAATAATATTAAAAAGTAGAATGTATGATAAGCAGATGAAATGTGGAAATGGCAAGTTTTATGTAGGACAGTGAGGCAAACATATTTAGTGAGTGAACCAAAAAAATCAAGATTCCTGGGTCCAGTGGATATTAAATTTGAGAGTTTTATAGGGTATCGCAAGTTGGTAGTCAGGTATACATTTCTAGAAGTATTGCTCAATATGGTCACCATTAATCACATGTGGTTTTATTAAACTTATGTTAATTTTTCTGAGTAAAATTAAAACTTCAGGTCCTCAGTTGCACTAGGCACATTTCAAGTGCTAAATAGACATTAAATCGAATGGTGCAGATACAGACCATGTCCACCACTGCATAAACTGCAAGTGTACTCTTCTGACTTAGAATTCAGAGAAGAGGTGAGAGACATAGGAATTTGGGAATCAAGATGACTTAGCAATTAGTTTTATACTTGGGTGACTGGTTAGATAGCAATACTAATTAATAAAATGACTAAGTCTGAAAAAAGAAAGGTTTATTATATAGATTATAAATTGTAAGTTTTCCACATAGGAACACATATTTGAATAATATATTAAAGTATTTAAATACTTTAATATATTAAAGTGATGAAATATTTTATAATGAGAAAAAACAGATATGTGTAATTAAGAATGTCAACTTCAAACTTTTATTTATTCTTTGCAAGTAAAAAAAATTCAGTCATGGAGTACAGGTGTACATACTACAGATACATATATATATTTATATATATATACACACAGATATATACAGATACATATATATATATATACACGTGTGTGTATATATATATAAATATATATATGTATCTGTAGTATGTGTGTGTGTGCATGTGTGCATGTATGTGTGTTTGTATGTATGTGTGTATACATATATGCATATATATCAAGATTTTTTAAAAAGTGATTGTAAGTAGACTTTTATAGATATTTTGTGTACTCTCAATTCCAGTTTACATAAGTCTATTCATATGCAAGATAACTTGTATACTAAAGATATAAATAAGCTTAAAAATTATATCCATTCCTAGATAGAGAATCAACCCACCCTTTAAATATATGCTCAAGAAACTGAAATTTCTCCTGATAACTGAGATTATGAAAGTTTTGTTGTATCACTTTCATCATTCAGGTAACTCATTTTGAATATATTAGATTGCATAAGCACAATCCACAGGTATCATATATGCAGATTATTTTTATTGTATACATGAATCAAAAATTGTCTCCTATTATCTGCCCTGCTATTAACAAGTATCACAGTGAGATTCCAAGACCTTAGTATGCCCAACATATTCGTCCTTATTTCTTCTAAGTTCATTATTAAAAGTATAAAATTAAGTTAAAAGAAAATAATACCCCTCTTCTTCTTAAAATGAGTTTTAACTCTCTTTCTGGCTCCTTCTTACTGTTTCTAATATTATTAAAGAATTTCATTTGGGATAGTGCATTCACAACTATTGTAATATTGGAAATGTTCTAAAATAAAATGAATTATTTTCTAAAAATTTTTCTCTGAAGGTGGAAACTAGCACTTTGTGATTATGTGTACATAACCACTAAATCGCTGAAAGACAGAGCAAACAGCACTTGGCAGGGAGATCAATGTTCTCCAAATAGATGAAGACAGGTAAGAAAAGGACACCAGAGAAAAGGAAATGAGCATGAGCAAATTCTACTTGTGAACAAAAATATTTAGTAATTTTATTAGTATTATTTTTCCAAAGGATAAATATATTTTAATTAGGATTTTTCTTATCAAAAATACTTCATCATTTATAAATATTTAGATATTATAATGCAATTTATTGTTGTGAATTATATAATGAACTCATAAAGTTTTCTTGCTAGAACATCCCAATAATCTTAATTTAGTATACAGATGGACAGAGCAAATTAACAATTTCTCTGTTATATGTTCTTTGAGCATATCAAATTTAAGGCAATTTGCAATCCAACACTGAATTCAGACACTTGTATTCCTTGCATATAAGCAATGTTAATTATTAATGAATTTCATAATTATCATTCTTGAACATTAGTGAGAAAGATAAGACATAAGACAAACAAATCCAACTTTAATTATTCTCAGTTTTATTCATGAACAATTACTTTGATCAAAACAATTCAACATGCTTTTCAAGGTCACATGGATTGTACTCGTAATTTTAAACTAAGTGATACAACAAATATATGTGCTTCTAAATCTTTTGTATCTTTGACAGCAATTTGGTTGCTAGTGCCTACTTCCCTTTTGGTTTAAGATCTCAGAGGACACTCTCATCTCCTTTGCAAGTTCTGGGTGTGGTATCATATTTTCCCACTAGTTGTTGAAAGATCCAGGTTTTTGCAAATATTTCATGTTTGGTCCACTTTTGCTTTTCCAATATTAATACATCAGCCTGATACTCACAATTACATAGATCTTAGGTTTCAACAGGTGAGAAACATCATCCTTAAGATAACAGCAACGTGGGTTTTATTTAAATATTTGTTGTCAAGGTAGAGGTGGGCCGAGTACATATTTTAGTAAAATGCTGAGTATCTGGGAATTAAAGTGAATAATCCTTCCTTGCCATTATGTCAACACTATAGATTGAATTGGTGGGGTACAAAAGTCAATCTAAGATTTCATTTGAACAAATTATTGTACTAATTTTATTACCAAAACTTTCACAGACAGATTTTTAAAAATTTGAACTTTGAGCACAGGAAGACGCCTGTGTTTCCAAACTCAAGTGTCTGCTAGATTCTTTCAGAGATCCCTATATCTCATGTTTGTTTGTGCTACTAAATAATTATTCACTTTTATTTGCTGTTGATAAAAGTGCAAGGCATAGTTTCATTTCCTTTAAAAATTTTTTTTTACTTGTTCTTTTTAGATATACATGACGGGGTGTATTTTGACATTATACAGACATGGAGGATAACTTATTCTAATCAGGGTCCCACTCTTGCAGTTATACATGATGTGGAGTTTCACTGGTTGTGTATTCATGTAAGAACATAGGAAATTTATGTCCAATTTATTCTACTGTTTTTCCTATTCCCATATCCTTCTTTCCTCTTCATTCCCCTTTGTCTTATCCTGTGAACTTCTATTCTTCCTTCTATTCACCTTATTGTGTATCAGCATCCACATATTAGAGAGGATGTTAGGCCTTTGGTTTTGGGGACTGGCTTATTTCATTTAGCATAATAGTCTCCAGTTTCATCCATAATTTCATTCTTCCTTATGGCTGAATAACATTTCATTGCTTATTATTACCACATTTTATGTATCCATACATCTGTTGTAGGGCACCTAGGTGAGTTCCATAGCTTGGCTATTGTGAATTGAGCTGCTATAAACATTGAAGTGTCTCTGTCACTGTGGTATGCTGATTTTATATCCTTTGGGTATAAACTGAGAAATGGGATAGCTGGGTCAAATGGTGGTTCCATTCCAAGTTTTCTGAGGAATGTCCATACTACTTTCTATAGTGGTTGCACCAATTTGCAGTCCCACCAACAATGTATAAGTGAAACTTTTTCTCTACATCCTACCCGACATTTATTTTTTCTTGTATTCTTGATAATTGTGTTCTGATTGGGATGAGATGGAATCTCAGTATAGTTTTAATTTGCATTTCTCTAATTGCTAGAGATATTGACAATTTTTTTCATATATTTTTTGACCATTTGTATTTCTTTTTCTGTGCAGTGCCTCTTCAGTTAGCCCATTTATTCACTGGGTTATCTGCTTTGGGGGCATTAATTTTTTGAGTTCTTTATATATCCTGGGGATTAATGCTCTATCTGAGGTGCTGGTGGTAACGATTTTCTGCCATCCTCTAGGTCCTCTGTTCATATTCTTGATTGTTTCCTTTGATGTGAAGAGGTTTTTTAGTTTAATACTGTCCCATTTATTGATTCTCGATTTTACTTAATGGGCTTTAGGAGCCTTATTGAGGAATTTGGTTTCTAAGCTGACATGATGGAGATTTGGGCCTCCTTTTTCTTCTAGTAGGCAGAGATCTCTGGTTTAAGGCCTAGATCCTTGATCCACTTTGAGTTGATTTTTGTGTAGGGTGAGAGATAAGGGTTTAATTTCATTCTACTATATATGGATTTTCAGTTTTCCCAGCACCATTTGTTGAAGAGGCAATCTTGTTTCACTTTTCATGACAGTTTTCCAAAGTGAGCAGTATTGTGCTAAGTTTGGATATGAGAAGAATTACTGTTTTGATGGGATTAACCTGCTTATAAATCAGTAGTCAAGCCAGGACTTTTTCACAAATCTCTGTCTGTAGTATCCCTGTTATTATGTATGATATTACAATGTCTATATAAGTTATAGAATGATTAAATATGAGTAGTTATAAGTATATATATGGTAAATTCACAAAAGAAATAATCTCTGCTTTAGTCATTTTAATGTGATCGCTAATTCAGAAAAGCTTGAAAAAGCTGATGGATCAAACAACATGTAATGTCACTTTCCATAAATAGCCTAAATTGCATTCTACTTAAGTAAAAACAGCAACCAGCACCAGAGACATGACTTGATCTCTTGTTATGAATCATCAGTTACTGAATCACTTTAATGTGTTTGCAAATAGACTTCTGTCTACAACTGACAGAAGATTTGAAAGGAGACATATTTTCCTGTATCCAAACAAACAAAGCCAAAGAACAGTAAATATATGAAAAATTTAAATATAGACTATAAGTTTAGTGCAACGGGTAATTTATCAAATACAGAAAATAAATACATTTGTCATGGAAGATAAACTTTCCAGACCATCATAAAGACACCCACAAGCCCATGCTGTGGAATTAAGGGGAGTTCCCTGGACAGCACAAACCACATTCTTGATATTCTGAAAATGATAGTACACAATGAACTTTGTGTTTGGAATCTACTTTTCCTGATAAAGCCTTCTTTGGAATTTAACTTCTTATTAACAGACCCGCTGACCCTCCAGAGAAGGTCATACCCAGAAAAATTTTCACATAGGCATTTGATGGAGCAAAGTCATTTTGTAGGGAATGTAATTCTCCTGGAGCTTGAGGCTACAGCATACTTCTTTCTTTATGGTTTCTCTCCTTTGTTTGGTTTCATAAATTTACTTTGACATCTACTATAGAGTCCTCATTTCCCATAGCTGATGTTTACTATGTCTTTTTTCTCTGTTTTATAAAATCTAAAGGCATGTACATGAATCTTTAAGTGTAGGTAACTAAGAACAAGGCAAAATTGATGGTATTTTCTACTTCAATACCTTGGCACAATTCTAACATGTACTATCCTATTCTTGTGACCAGGATTGCATTTGCTACCATAATAACTAGACCTTTTATTTTTCTTGAATCTAATTACCATAGTAATAACCTAAGCAATATTCAGTTCCATCACCAGCTCCCTGCTTGTTCTTATTCTCTTGCTCCTCTTCCTCACCTTTCTTCTTTCAATAATAGCAATGTTTTCTAATACACTTCTTATATTTTCTGGACGTGGTTTTAATTGAATCACATATTTTATCCCATCATGTCATTACAAAGTATTGTATTTATTTCATTTTGAAGATTAACTAAAGAATATCATCAATGTAACCAGAGCTGCACTGAAAGTGACAAGTTTAGACACATCTTACTCAAGGATCTACGTTCACAAAACCTCTAGCATGTTAGAACTCAGATTCTGAGTTTTCTTTCTGGAGTATCTTCTTATGTGACCTTTTTGACCTCTATTTCAGACCTACTTCTATCTTTACAGTCAGTTGTTACCCTGCCTTCCATCATTAGACTCTGGAAAGCTGCTGAGTTTTTACCCAGTTAGACCTTTTTAAGATCAATGGGTCTGCAGGAATCCCAATTCTTATCCTCCAGCTCTGTATGCTATGAATACCAGGGCTTTTATTCTCTTGATGGTTTTTCTCCCCAAACCAGTATCTAAGCCCACTCTTACTCATTCAACCACCAAATAAATAACTTTCAAATCCCTACTATGAGAAAAACAATACCCTGAGAACTGGGAACATGAGAAGAAGAGTAAATGCCAGTTTATTCATTCTAATTTCTAAGGGCAATTAACCATGTCCTTAAGGATTTGCTTATCCAGCCACTAGAAGTACACAGAACACCCATTTTTTTATTCTGATGATCTACAGTTACAGGAAGATAAAGCAAGTTTTCAAATCCATTTGAGCACCTTTAATCCAGTTTGTTCCTATTGTTAACTCCTCCTATGAAGTTATTCATCAAAGAATAAGTTGTTTTTGACCAAATTTGTGACACAGGGTCATTGAGTCCCTTATTTATTCATTACAGCTGCAAACACAGCCCTCTGGAAGAAGAACGTGTCCTTACAGTTCACGAACGGCAAAGCACAATGGATAACACTTACTTAAAAGACTGGTTAATAAAATCAAGAAAGCTGTCAAAATTGATCCCCCCGTTTCTCATCTGGCACAGAAGCAGAAGCAACCACACTTAGCTTCATGGATCTATAGCATTTCCTAAGCACTTAAAAGTTAGATTCTTAATCTTATCTGAATGAACAGGATGGATGACACAGAGTGGTCTCAGAGATTGTGACAATGAGGGGGGAAATTGTGTGTTATTGCTTGTAATGCAGACCATGAAACTTAGCGCATTTCATAGTAGAAATTTCACTTCTTATGTGACTCATGCATGCGATCTTCCTGTTTCTATGTGGAAAGTCTACTACCTCTCCAAATATAAGGTTTGGGCTTAATGAAATTTCTGAATGCATCCTTCTTGCAGGTCTTTTTTTTTTTTTTTTTTTTTTTTTTTTGGGTGGAGGGACATTCAAACTTTGTTCTGGAGTTCCAGTATTATTTGCAACAAAAAACAAATGAAATGCTTCAGGTCTTCAGGATGAGAAGTTTTCTCAAATTTATTATTATTAATTTCAAATATTCCTTTAATTATTTGATATCTATACCACATTTTACAGGGAATAACTTGTTAACAAATTAGATTTTATAAAATATTATTTCACACAACCTTGGTTTTTGAAATGTTAAAGAGGTCAAGTGAAAAATGGTATAATTAAGAGATCACAACAAATAATTTATTCATATTTCTGTAGACTCACATTAGTCTTCTAGGGTTCAAAGTTGTGGAGATCTGATTTTAATTATGAATAGAATTTAGTATCAAGGATCTATTATGACAATGTCAGATAACTTTGTCTATGACAAAAAAAATGAATCAACAATTGTAATCTAATACCCTTAGTTTACCACACTGCTGAGAATTTTGTCTATATTTAAATCCAGATTATTCAAACATGGTCAGAAATTCTTGGATTTTTCTTCTTGCTTTATATAATGTTGTGATATATCAAGTTATCCCAAATTTAAATAGAAATGTACTTGCCAAGTTTATAATTTTTCAAAAACTTGTTTCCATAGGATTTATATTTTATTTTTGCAAGTTTTACTTGCTTCTTACCTTCACTGTGTTATTAAATAAAGGTAAATTCTTGCACTCTTCCCTGAGGCAGAAAAATCCAAAGGTTGTTTTGCTATTGTCTCCATCTGTAGTCTACCCTAACATCTGGCATATAAAGCTAATACACTCCAGTACAGCAGTGGAGAATCTTGTTCTCACTTGACCTAAGTCCAGTCAAGTTTGTTGTGCTGCTTCTTATAGAAATTGATCATAACTCATGGTAGTTAACTTTATTACCAGAAGCAACATACATTCCAGGTACTAAACTCGACTCCTCTACATGTGTAAATAAATGACTAACTGTAGTATATAAGATGGCATAAATGTTATCAAAAGGCATGAAAGATGATTTCTTTAAATTTTTTTATTTGTTTTTGCTTTTTTTGTTTTCAGTATTATTGATGGATCCTGGACTTCAAAATAAGTATGTTGAAATTCTGTTTTAGAAGCACAGATTTCTCAACTCACCAAAATTCTGCTTCGGAAGAACTTAAGTTAAAAAATAATAAATAAATAACTACTCATTATTATCCACCCAGGAAACAGATCACATCTCTCACTCAACAATTTCATATTCACATCAACGTGGCACGTTGTCTCAGTTATATCTATCATGGTTTTCCTAGAGAATGAAGATAGAAAATTTATTTCATACTTAAATGTGTAGTATTGGAAATGTACAACCAAGTAACATGTTTCTATCTCCTAATAGTGGGTTTTTCTGGTCAAATTACAGGTTTACCTGAAGAAATCTTAGACTTTGATTGCTACAGTTCTAACATAGGATGATGCATGTATGGTAATACCCCAGCTCTGGGTACCCAGCTCCTCAGTCAGGCAAAGGGTTCTCTCCTCTATAAGGGGTTAAAGAAAACACACCACTGTGTAGTACAGAAGGTTGTATTTGAAAGATGCACAGTCTAAGTAAATACATGATCTGAAGGCCGTGTAACAGGCTAGTTTTAAAGAATCATTGTATCTCTCGATGAATCTCTAGAATACTATAGAAGGGAGCCACCTTAAGAAGGGTTCAATTGCTAGGGACTAAACTGCTCTGAGGATCATAAAACCTGGCATAATCATACCTCAGGGTCCGTGAGATACACACTGCACTGACTGGGTGGACAGTGTTCACACACATGGTCACGGTCAAGGCATGTGGAAGTGTCTTGATCAAGCTTGGTGAGAGGGACTTGCTGTGGGGAGCGTGGGCTGCAACAGAAAGGCAAGTGGAGGGAACAGTGACTCTCATATCCTTCCTCCTGTGACATAAACCTATATAAGCTACATATTGTTTCACACAGCGGCCAGGCCTGAAGGCACCAGGATTGAGGCTAGCAAGTTGCTGAGTCCTCCAAACTCCGTCCAGCATAAAGCTCACTATTAATTTTTTCCCCCACTCTTGGAGGCATTCCAGGGATCTGCTCTGGCTTAACATTTGGCGTGCCTCCTGGTACACAGCCTAAAAAATCTCCAGAGCCATTATAGGCCTCCTGGGCAGAGTCCATGATCCACTAAAACCAGTAGGTGAGAAGGCCTCACTTCAGAGTGCAAGTTTCCATACCTTTAGGTGTGCAGTCTAAAACCCTCTGGAGGGAATGTACCTCTGGCATGATTAGCATTTTCTTTTAACCTGTTGGTCAAGAAGAATGGGGAACAGCTCCTTTCCACCCCAACTTACTTGATTATACCTAAGAGGCCTAACAATAGCCTGTACTGCCACTCAGCCCTGCCTGGAAGATTCCAACCAGATCCAAAGGCGAGTGATGCCAAGGTCCCTGCCCAGGAGACATTTTCAACTATTTATTTGGTTTCAACTTTTTCCATTCTATTATAATTATTTCTTTTCATTTCTCATTACTTTTCCAAACTATTCTTCTATTCTGTATTTTCTTACTCTTTAATTGAATTTTCTTCATTCTGATTTTTTAAAAATATTTGCATTATTTCTCTCTTCATTCACTTCTTATTTCTTCTTTATCTACTCTTATTCTTTATAATTTTATAATTATTTCTCTCTTTCTCTGTCTCTTTTCTAATACTTGGGGATCAAGCCCAGTGTCTCATGCACTTTGGTTAAGTACTCTGCCTCTGAACTACATTACCGTCTCAGCTGAGCAGAATTATACACAGTTCAAGCCACAGCCCAGTTTTTCTTGAACCTGGAGCACTCTTCTATTTAAAGATAAGGGGGTACATAAACTCTAAACTATTTCAGGACCTTTACCATGATTGCAACAGTCAAATGAGATTTGTTTTTAAGTAGCTCCCAATTCCAACAGTACCCATTGAAACCCCCACCACCTAATGGGGGCTTCCACTCCTATTTTAGGAGTAGTTGAAGATGGTACATCACATATGCTCTGCGGTCTACACCACACCAGCCTTTTTACCAGAGGGACCCCACTCCTACTAGATTTATACAGAAAACAGGGCCCTCAGAATCTCATATGGTACACAATGTGCCAAAACCCATAGCTTACAACTAAAGAGGGCACAGGATGTTTGCACTAGAGAAAGTCTAAATATGAACCTCTGTTTTGACACTTCATGCAACCCTGAATTTTGTGTTGTGTGTATATTTTATTTCATGCTCTCAAAATGCAAAAAGCCTGGTGCCAATAGACGGTTCATTGATAGAGCATCTGTGAAGGCCCAATTATAATTTAACACATGAATATTTGTCAAACTCTATTGTTAGCCCAGAATTTTTAATTGAGAAAAGAATAAAATTTTCCTTTTAAATAACTCATGTTTAACTCTTATTCTCTTCCTACGTATTGTAGTCAATTAAAAAAAATAGTGAAAACCTAACAGAAGCGAAACGTTTTCTGTGTCTATTGTTGCTGACATGGAGAAATAGCTACAAATACAGGAAACTCATTAGATTATCTTGGCTAGCCATCTGTCTTAATGGAATACATTTAGCCTATTTTTCAGATACCCAGACATGATTGAATGAATAAGTGGTGAGACTAAGTACATGGGAATATGGGCCCAAACCTCCATTAACAAAAACCGTTTTGCTTTTTATCTGTTTGATAGACATAATTATATAGATATATTCAATTGAAGAGGATGTTTTCAGTACTAAATTAGATTTCCAGGCCACCCCAAATACTAAAAAGGAAATATTTGCTTATATACCATCTAACATTCAATCCTCATAATGGAAAGCCCTAGATAACAGGTAGCATGCCATTAAGAATGTTTCATTTCAACCTTTTCGTGTGATTTCTATTTGATTTCTTTACCATCACTTTGCTCTCCTTCTGTTTCAATTCAGTTTCCTATTGCAAACCTTCTACTCTAACATACCACTCTCACATTTATTCTTTTCTTTACTATTTCCATACTTTCTAAACATGGAAGACAAAGCAAAATCAGCCTGTATATTTGTGGTTATTCCCTAAGTAGACATTATAACAGAAATGTTTCATTTTCAATTCCTACGATTTATATTGGGCTTACAAATTGCTGTGATCAGGTGATTTTTTTTGTGTGTGAAAAATCTGTAATAAAACTCTAATACCCTATTTTACCTATGGACTCTTCAAAACAGTTGTTGAATGGATAGACAAATATCAGAAGAAAATAAAAGAATTCCGCTTTCAAATGAGATCTGAGCATTACTAAAAATATTTTTGTAATTTTTTTAGCAGTTACATTAAAAAAAGTAAGGAATCTGAATTATGGATGTTTAAAAATATTCTGAATTATGTTATCATTCTGATTGTATGATATGCATTTTTCTGATTTCATTCAGAATTCATTCTATTTTTCATCATTTTATTTCTATTGGATTATTAAGAAGAGTCATCACTTAAGCCACTGAATTAATTGTGGGCAAGTTGATTATTTTATTTGAATACTTAAAATTGCTAATATGAACTCTACTAAAGTACTTTCTATTATTTTTATCCTACACAATAATGATTTATTTAAGAATATGCAATTAGTATATCCTTTATGATACCAATTTAATGCCAAGGGACAAATGAAAAATATTCTAGCCAGAATATATATATTCTAGTTGCATATATATACATATATATACATATACATACACATTACATATACGTGGTATATATATATATGTATTTATAAACACATAGAACATACCACTTCTAACTCCTCCTTTCTTGATTTGCTATTTCATGACTACATTTTCTGCTCTTAGGATTCTTATGGAGCATGTAGCAAGATAGTTCATTTTTTAAAAAAATTCCTCTAAATAGTTAGTGTGTCTGGTATGACTCTAAATCACAGTATCATTTTATTTAGAACTTTACCACTTTATCAATGAAGAGGTTAGAGTTCAAATACTAAATGGAAATGTGTTTTTAAGTTCTGCAAAGATAAATGTGAACATAGAACTAACTTCTCACAGTATATCTGTCCAGGTGACTTTTTTTTTTATTTGATAATGTGTAAACTAAAATGTTATAGTGAAAATTATTGATTGGCAAAGAAATCCCAAATAAAAACAAGTCAAAGTAAAATGCTAGAAGGCAAAGAAGTCCTATTCTACTCATTTATCAAACTGACACTTAACCATCAGTAGCACTATATTATTTTAAAATAAAAAATCATGTCTATCCAGGTACCACAATGGTGTAATATGAAATGCAACTATTTGCCTTCAATCTTACTCGACAATTATTTTTCTTTGTTATTGTGTTTAGGTCATGGGAGTGTAATTTTAAAAGTGAAACTTATTTCAAAGAACATAAAGATTAAAAAGGAAATGAAGTTATAGATCAATATCCCCTCAGAATAAAATAAGAAAAAAAATTAGGGCTTTTGAAAACTATTATGTATAGACAGATGAAAACAAAAATGGACTCCAGTCCTCACATATGATCCTAATGCATATGATTAAAATGGAAAACTTAAAAGATTAATAATTTCAAGTTTTTCCTGAGGTGTATCAATGTATAAGCCCAAGTCACTCCATAGCTATGACCAGCCAAATAGCTCAGAACACCAAAAACTATCTTACTATGTATGTGTGTATATGTTGCTTTATTTTATGTATTTAAAATTATTTTATTTATTCTATTTATACCATTTGTCTATCACATATATTGCAAATACTATCCCACAAACCATACACATGCGCCCATTAATTTTGTTCAATCATTTTGTTTTAGTTTTAGTATTTTAGAGACTTATGGAAGTAATAATATTTTATTTTGTTTGTAGCATCATTGTTTTCTTGTGGGAGGATTGAATCATGGGACACTCAACCACTGAACCACACCCCAGCCCTTTATATATTTTATTTAGAGAAAGGTCTTAGTGGAGGTGCTTAAGTCCTTGATAAGTTGCTGAGGATCTTTTTGAATTCAGGATCCTTTTGCCTCAGGCACTCAAGTGATTGGAATTACAGGTGCGCGCCACCGAACCCTGATAGCATCATTCTTAATATTTCAACCAATGATAATCAATTAAAACTTTCCTCCAATGTAAGACTGTCAGAAAATTTTAAATTAGAATAAAATGTTAGTCTATGCCAAACTTTCCCTGTGTTTTAAAAGATTATTTCCTTTTTTTCTCTGGAAATAAGCTTCCTAGCATAGTTCTCCAAAATTTTACTATATTATAATTTGCATGAGTTATCCTTTCTTTGACTCTGCACTGTTTTTGCTGCACAAAATGTTATTATTTGTTAATATTTGACCTGATGATTAGCATGCTCTCAAGAGAAGACAAAAATATGAAAAATGAAGTTAAATGAGGTCTTTGGAATATCTGCCATTTATATTCCTTGTCAATGTGTGTACATGTCCTTGTGTGTCTGATTCATCCCACATATTGGTACTCTACCATATAATATGATGCAATGTCTGAAAGTTTTTCTCATCAAATAGTTATTAAACTATTATTTGAGTAAATTGACTTTTGCTCCTTTTTAGCAAGACCCAGACTTAAATTTGCTAGTTTGAGGCCTAATCAATACTGTGCTAACTGCTCCATTAATCCTCTCCCACTGCTTTTCTCTCTCATCTTTCCAGAAAGCTGCTCAACATTGTTACCTCACAGCAGATAATTGATTTTCTAAGGTAATAACTTTAGAAGCTTATCACTGATTTTTTCCTTTCCCTCAACTGCAGGACCCAATCAAGTTCTGAAGTAAAGCCTTCGTTTCATTATCTAAAATAGATCATTCTGTAGTCTAACTTAATGAACAAAAAAATAAAAATAAATAAATGAAAGGAAGGAGAAAAAAGGCTCGGCCATCAAATTTTCACATGAGAATAATGAATAGAGCTTACAATAGTTGATACTATAATTTGAAATAATTCAGGCATTGCTAAACAGAGAAAACTTTTGGAAGAAAAAATAATTTTTGTACGCTGAGTGACATAGAACATGATAGAAATGTATGCAGTTACCAAACACAATCAAAATTCAGTCATAATAAAAGTTTCATTAGCTGTATCTTATATTCTGACACAAAAATTTCTGATTTAAAATTTCTGTCTGTTATTTGTGACTCTATTTTACTTTAGTTCTGGCTTGGGATTTGTGCGTCCAAACTGACAATGCTTTCCATGTAGGTAGAAAGAAAATGCTATCGATTGGCTTGTTTCCTTCATCTCTAATTTCTGATAATATTTTATGTTAGTTATTTAAGAATTATCTGCTTAATTGAACAGAAATATTTTATTTTTTTTAATTTGACACCTTTACATTGCCTATTATATATTGTCTTAATGATAATTGTGGCTTATAAATATAAAAGTTTCCACTTATTTGACATTTCGTAAAATACCAATTCTGGCCAGGTGTGATGTTGCATGCCGTACTTTCAGTGAAATGGAAGGCTGAGACAGGAGAATTGCAAGTTCAAGAACAGCCTCAGCAAAATTTAGCAAGGCCCTAAGCAATTTAGTGAGATCCTGTACTAAAATTAAAAACAAAAACAAAAACAAAAACAAAAACATTAAAATGGGATGTATCTCAGTAGTATAGTAGCCCTGGGTTCAATCCCCAGCACCAGAAAAAAGTAGATAGATAAAATATTTGTATTAATATTTTATATTATTTCAAATGATGTCACCACATATTTTCAGTGCTTATCTCTATACAGGACTAATTTTTTAATATTGGTATTATTTTCTGCATCATTATTAAATTCACAGATTAATTTTTGAAATACATAGATTTTAAAGATTTTCTAGCCAATCATGTTACCTGCAAATAATGATGAACATACTTGATTAATTTACTCCAGATTAAAAACAAACAAGCTAATTATGTACATTTGTGGAATACAGGCTATACCTAAAAAAAATAGGTGTAAAATTCTGAATTCTAAACATAGTTTATCTAGTCAAGTTTTATCCTGAGGTAGCCCAGAGTTTGCTCTAGGATTTATACAAGAACAGGAATAACAAAACATATCCAACTAACATTGATGATGCCTGCAGGTTTCTGGATAAGCTCTTGTTTCCATGGTTAGGAAGGGGCACAGAAGTCTTCTCTGTCTCTACCAGGTACCCAGCTGCTGAGTCAAAGAGACAAAGGAAGGGTCTGGGCTGTGGGATTGTGAGAAGCAGTCTGGTTGGTAGTGGGGGATAAAAGAACGTCCTGATGATTAGTGATTGCTGTTTTCTGTGATATGATGTCCAGCTGCCAACTCTATAAAAATGAACTTGCAAATTCATACTTACTTAAGATATTGCCAGCCAGTTAAAACTAGTTATCATACACCATGAACTAGGGCATCACACATTGTCAATATCCTTTAATATTTAAAAATCAATTAGGTTTTTACTTTTATTTTAAACATTATATTTTTAATAGTCTAATTTTCCATCGGACTTTTGTAATGGTCACACACACACACACACACACACACACATACACACACGCACCAGGTTCCCCTGATTAGTTCTCTTCAGCTTTATTTCTAAATTGGTGAGCACTCTGATCTTCTTGTATTTACTCGCTCTAGTCTAAAGAAAATACATAGTCAAATACATAACTGTCTTTACCAGTCCTTCATCAAGCTATCAGCAAAGTAATAAAGATAAATGCCCAGGTGTGTAGGGAGTAAGAAGGCATCCCTGGGTCTCTTGACACAATCTCCATAACCAGTTGACCTTGACTGTTAGCATGATCATCAAAGAATATATTGTTTGGTTTGTCTTTATTGTTCATATATGCATATTGAGCAGTTTATTAACAGTATTTGGGTTTCCAATAATCATTTTATATAAATTACATAATTAGTGATAATTAACAGTGTTACATGTTTTAAAATATTGAAGATGTTGAATGATTCTGTTCATTGCCAACCATTTTCAGTTAATATAAGTGATTTATCAAATAGCAAAAAATATGGATAGTTTAAAGATGTGATATATAATCAGATTAATATCTGATATCAATTCTCTCTATATATTTTATTCATATAATATTCATATTATATTCATATAATATTCATATTCATATCCTATATATATTATATTCTATATATTATATTAATCAGATTAATATCTGATTATATATATCAAGTCTATATATATTATATAGAATATAATATATATAGATATATATGGATCAATATAGATATATATAAATCAAGAATTGGCCAAATGAACTAAACAGACATTTTCCAAAAGATGAAATGCAAATAACCAACAAATATATAAAAAAAATGTTCAATAACCCAGTAATTAGGGAAATGCAAATCAAAACTACACTAAGATTTCATGTTACCCCAGTGAAAGTGTTTTTCATCAAGAATACAAATAATAACAAATGCTGGCAAGAATGTTGGGAGAAAGGAACAACTATTCATTGTTAGTGGGACTACAAATTTGTACAACCACTATGTAAATCAAAATGGAGATAGGGTAAAAAGCCTAAGGTCGAAACTACCGTAGAACCAGCTATTCTAGTCCTTGGTACTTTTTGAAAAGAACTTAAATTAGCATACTCTGGTGATACCTGTTTACCAATGTTCACAGAAATGCTATTCACAACAGTGAAGTTATGAAATGAGCCAAAGGTCCATCAACAAATGAATAAAAAAATCAGATTGTTTTATATATACACAAAGGAATTCTAATCAACCATGAAATTATGTCATTTTCTGATAAATGGATGAAATTGGAGAATGTCATGCTAAGTGAAATAAGCCAGACTCAGAAAGTCAAGGGTCAGGTGATTTCTCTCGAATGCAGAAGCTAGAGAGAAATTATACTAAAATAAGGGTATCTCAGAAAAATAGAAGGGAGAAGAGTAGAGGAAAGAGATGATGGGGGAGGGAGGAAGACAGGGAAAGGGGAGGAACTGAAAAATGAAACCCAACAAATGATTCCATGTGCATGTGTTATGCTTTAGATATGAGGTGTCTCCACAAAGCTCATGTATGATACAATACAAGAATGTTCAGAGGTGAAATAGATTCTAAAAATTGTAACCATCAGTGTGTTTGAATGTATCACAGTGAATCCCAGTTTTATGCATGATTGCATTGCAGCAGTATAAAATAATAATGTAAAGATGACCAGCAGACTAAATCAAGGGGTTCTTGGTGAGGGAGGAAGTGGAGGAGAAAAATACTGGATAATAAAAAGGAAAAAAAATTTTGTGTGCACATACAAATACGTCACAATGAAACCCATTAGTATGTATACTTATAATGCCCCAATAACATAATATAAATTGAAAAAAGAAATGATAAGACTGCCTTTTTTTCCTTTTGATATTTAAAAATCTTGAAATTGATTCACTTTTCCTTAAAACAAGGAAAAGGTGGAATAACTGAAAATAAATCATATTTTGATTCCTATCAGAAAACTGACTTTATGGTAAACTTATACTGTCGGACATATGCAAAGAGACAAAAAATACAAGACATGTTGAAAGGAAGAAAAAAATAAAAAATAATCTGAAGATTCAAAGTATTCATTATAATCAGATTTAAACATGCCAGATGTTGGAATTATTAGGCAAATAATTTAGAATTACTAAAAGTAATATGTTAAACATTCTATTAAGAATAACAAAATGATCCATCAGGTCTGATGTTGCTGAGATCTAACATGTTCCTAAAGGAAAGGCCTGTCTTTGTGGCTGACCTTTGAATGGTCACTTTGAAATGAGGTCTGAGTGTTTTTGTGTATCTAAGGTTTTAGGTTAAGTGATTCCGTTTGTTAAGATAGTTTATTCTAATAACATAGTATATGATGAACACCTGTTTTTGTTCTGGAATGCTGGAGTTGTGTAGCTGATATTGCTCAAACAGATACAGTGTGCCTGTGTGACTAATTCCCAATTAAAAAATAAAAATAAAAATAAAAATCTTAAATACAAAGGTCTGGGTGAGCCTTGGTTAGCAGTATTCCAATGTGATGTTGCACGTCTCTGCAGAATTAGGAATTCACCACCTTTGCTTCCTCCCTGCATGACTTTGGAAACATGTCTTCTCTTTCCCTTGAACTAGAACTTATACTGTTGGTGCTTTCAGTTATCAGTCCTTCAGAATCAGACAGAGATTCTAACTTCCTAGAAATCAGCTTTCCTAGATCTCTAGCTTAAAGATAATAGCCTCCATAACATCATATGAACCAATTCCTCCTTTTAAATATACATATACTTACATGCACACGCATGTGCACACCAACATGCACACACACATCTTATTGGTTCTGCTACTGTGTTATCATAACTAATACACTGCAATAAACAGAAACCAAACACATATTCCTTTTTCTAGTTAGTGAGACCACTTCTAGTAAATCATCAAGCTTGAGATGGTCTTAAAAATTTCAACACAGACTAATGGAAAAAGTAAACAATATACAAAACCAGACAGATAATGCTACCATACAAATGAGAACTATAAGAAATGATCAACAAAATATCTAGAAATCAAAATACAGCAACAGTGTCTTAGAGAGGCTTATCAGTAGACTCGATGTAAATGAGAAAAGAATTAGTGAACTTGAAGGGGGGAAAACAGAAATTTCCCCAAACAAATAAACAAAAAGCACACACAAAGAACAAAGGAAGAATTTATATATTAAACAGCATATCCAAGCAATTTGGGAGAATATTACAAGTTTGCATCATCCAAAACTTAGAATGACAAGACAGAGAAATATTTGAAGAAATCTATGTGTAGGGTACAAGTGAATTCTCAAAGATGAAACAAATATGGAGAGTTTCAAATTTCTTATAACTTTGAAATAATATTTTTTTAAAAAGCAATGAGAGAGCATAAATGCAATCACTTTAAGAGTATTTGAGAGTGACATTCATAGGATTGGATCTGAATAGCTTTTATATGTGTTTGAATATATGAAATTATCTTCAACCTGAAAAATTATTTTTAAAAATGCTCAGAGACTTTCACATTTCTATACAAATTTCCTTATAATTTTAAAAAAGCAAATATAATTCATATTAAAATTAGGACATGATCTGACCTGGGAATGGAAAACAAAACACACACTAAGTTGTCCAACATCACACATGGGCTTCTTGACTATAAGACCAATAACTTAGTTATTTCCATATCTCCATTGCTTGGCACAGATTTCACAGAGTGATCTAGAAATTCAAATGCATGAGGGAAGAAAGATAATAAAAATTTTTTTTAGGTGAAAAGTTTTAGATTTTAGGAGTATGCTTTTAGTTCCACTGGTTTTCAAATAATTTATCTAACCCAAAAATATGCAGATTAATTTTTGGTGTGAGTATAATAACATGTACTGGAATTGAGTCATATAATAAGAAGTTGATGGCACAGAAAAACATGGAAAGGCCAGGCAAAATGGCACACACCTGTAATTCCAGCAGTTTGTGAGACTGAGGTTGGAGGATTGCAAGTTCAAAGCCAGCCTCTGCAACTTATTGAAACCTTAAGCAACTCAGCAAGATCCTGTCTCTAAATAAAATATTAAAATGGGGCTGGGAATGTGACTCAGTAGTTAAGTGCTCCTCAGTCCTCATTTCAGCCCTTGGTACCAAAACAAAAACAAAAACAACAATAACAACAACAACAACAAAACAGGATAAATACTGGTAAACTGTTTCAAACAATAATTTATTTCTGTATTTAAGTAAAATTGTCCCTGTGTATATTAACTCAGAAATTAAGAATAGCACATAAGCATAACCTATAGTCTAAATATTTCCAACTTTTACATGTTATTAACATAAATCTAACAATCTTTTCTGATACTCTGGTTTTTATTGCTTTGATAGGTTGGATTTCTGGATTTGACTCCAAAATTCTGAAATATAATGAAATTTGTTTGAGAATCAGTATAGTGAGAGAATGAGTAGATAGCAGGCATAAAATGTGTCTTGTTAGGGGCAACTCAAAAGACAGGTATTCATAAAGAAGAGAGATGTATATAGAGCAGAAAAGATTATGGAACTATATTATCTCAAGAATTAGTTTATGTAGACATGGGAAGTACAATGAGAATAACTTTTACACTTTTAAAAATGCAATCGAAACAATGTAATGTATAAAAAGCCTACAACGTCTCTGATGCTATATTCCAAAGAGGTGCAGTGGAAGCACTAATAATACAAGCTAAATCTACATAGCTCAATATTGATCAGAATAATTTACAGATTAAGTCTCAAATACAGTGAATACATGTGAATGTGTGAATATGTGTGGTATTCTCATTTATAAATGCATGCGTCTAAATGTGTGCTGACCTTCTGAAATAATATAAACTTCTGTAAATTAAGATCAACTATACATTCATAGTTTTTATTTCTTTTTTACTTGACACATTAAATGTCTTATTTTGTTATAACAATTTAAAATCTCCAATTTTCCAAACTACCTTTATAGTTCATCAAATAAAAGTATATTAGTGACACCAGGTCGGACACCATGGCTGAGCCTGCCTGCCTGCCCCCCTACTGCTGAGGGACACTGCACTTGCCTCTGTGCTGACTCAGTGCACCCTTGTTGGGGCTCTCCAGCTTCTTTGGAGGCTGGAGCAGGCATTTTGAATTATTCCCGAGGGCGTGGCAATCATCATCAGAAGGGCGACTCCCTTCCTGAGACACCTACAGGAGACTGGAGGTCCTTTGACAAGGCTCAGGATTCAAGAAGAGGAGGTATTGAGAGACTCAGGATCAACTCAGAGCTGCTGGGTGAGTCTCTCCCACTGAGTGGGACTCCCCAGACCAGGCAGTTGTCTCAGAACACAGGGAACTTCATGGAGTAGAGTTGCCCAGTGAGACTCCCCTGCTGGAGTCATGAACCTGGACAATCGGGAGCATCCTAGAGGAGGGCTGCCAGCTAGAGGCTTCGGCGCAGAGCAAGGCTCCCTGGCCAAAGAGGTAGGTCCAGACCCCTGGGAAAGTCACAGAGGAGGCTCAGAACTACTGAGCCCAGGCAGTAGTTCTGGACTGAAGGGAATTTCTTGGAGGAGAGCTGCCCAGTGAGACTTCCCCACCGGGTGAGTCTTCCCTGCCTGGTGAGGCTTTCCCACCAGGGCGGTAGAACCAGAGACACAGGCCCAGACCAGCCATGCCCCAGCACACAGTCTAGTCCTCCTTTGGCTGACCAGTGGTCAACAAGTGGAGGTGCCTCTGCCCACTAGCAGGGAATATATCCGACCTGAAGGCCACCACCCCTAGAGGGGCAGCTTCCTTGTGGATCACTGAATTATCAAGTTCCTCCAAGACTTCAGGTTACTGAAGGCTAGGAGGTGAGTTATTGGAAATCTACAGGGACACTATAAGTCAACAGGGAAATCTGCACTATCTCAGAGTTTCACTACTAGAGGGGTAGATACCTGACCAATATGAGAAAACAAGTGAAGAAAATGTCCCAAACAAACCTAGATGCTACAGCAACAAAATCCAATGACAGCATGGCAGAAGAAATGGCAGAAAGGGAGTTCAGAATGTACATAATTAAAATGATCAGAGAAGCAAACGATGAGATGAAAGAGCAAATGCAGGCATTGAATGGCACGACTTAACAGTTAAAAGAGCAAATGCGGGAAGCAAAAGATCATTTCAATAGAGTTAGAGATACTGAAAAAAAAAAAAAAAAAAACAGAAATCCTTGAAATGAAGGAAACAATAAACCAAGTTAAAAACTCCATAGAGAGCATAACCAATAGGATAGAACACCTGGAAGACAGAATCTCAGACATTGAAGACAAAATATTTCACCTTGAAAACTAAGTTGACCAAACAGAGAAGATGGTAAGAAATCATGAACAGAATCTACAAGAATTATGGGATATCATGAAAAGGCCAAATTTAAGAATTATTGGGATTGAGGAAGGTTTAGAGAAACAAACCAAAGGAATGAACAATCTAGTCAATGAAATAATTTCAGAAAATTTCCCAAATCTGAAGAATGAAATGGAAAATCAAGTACAAGAGGCTTATAGAATTCCAAATATACAAAATTACAATAGACCCACACCAAGGCACATTAAAATGAAAATACTTAACATACAAAATAAAGACAGAACTTTAAAGGCTGCGAGAGAAAAAAATCAAATTACATACAGGGGAAACCAATACGGATATCAGCAGATTTTTCAATCCAGACCCTAAAAGCTAGAAGGGCCTGGAACAACATTTTTCAAGCCCTGAAAGAAACCGGATGCCAACTGAGAGTCTTATACACAGCAAAACTTACTTACCTTCAGATTTGATGACAAAATAAAATCCTTCCATGATAAACAAAAGCTAAAAGAATTTACAAGAAGAAAGCCAGCACTACAGAACATTCTCAGTAAAATATTCCATGAGGAAGAGATGAAAAGCAATGATGTAAATCAGCAAAGAGAGGAACTACCCTAAAGGAACATTCAAATAAAGGAGAAACCAAGTAGTGTCAGAAAAACAAAAATGAGTCAAATGACCAGGAATACAAATCATATCTTAATAATAACCCTGAATGTTAATGACCTGAACTCATCAATCAAAAGATGTAGACTGGCAGATTGGATTAAAAAGAAAGATCCAACAATATGCTGCCTGCAAGAGACTCATCTCTAGAAAGAGATACCCACAGACTAGAGGTGAAAGGATGGGGAAAAACATACCATGCACATGGACTCAGTAAAAAAGTGGGGGAATCCATAATTAAATCAGAAAAAGCAGACTTCAAGCCAAAATTAGAAGGGATAAAGAAGGACATTTCAAACTGCTTAAGGGGAGCATAAATCAGCAAAACATAACAATGATAAATATCTATGCCCCAAACAATAACTCAACCATGTACATCAAACAAATCCTTCTCAATTCCAGGAACCAAACAGACCACAACACAAGAATACCATGTGAATTTAACCTGCCTCTCTCACAGTAGATGTTCTGAGACTAGGGGTTCCACTGAGAGTGAGGACGTACAGTGTCTACTCCAGTTCAGACACTGGAGACCAGGCTCTGAAGGCACAAATTTAATTTTACTTAGGATTATACAAGACATATATAGGCACATTGTCCAATCAGGTTAACATGCTTGTTAAAGCATACTAGAAACAGCCTATAGGTAAGTTATATGTTGAGATAATGTAAACGAACCAAGTATGCCTAAGTAATTCTGCCCAGCAATAAGTCTGAGACAAAGGACTGGGGGGATGGTAAGCTCCTGCACACAGCATGAGGCAAGGCAGCATGGGCGAGCTCACATCACAGCTTGCTGGGATGTTTGATAGGCGTGGACTTCCCTCAGCTCATAACTCAGCCTCAGCAACTGCAAAGAACTTCATTCCATGGCGAGTCTTTACCATTACCTCAGTTTCTCTGTCCAGACTGTTTGACTTACTTAGACCATGATGTCAGTGACTGCTGTCAGATAAGCTTGAGGAATGTTCCCTATATCTCACCACTGGACAGATCTTCCACACAAAAATTGAACAAAGAAACCATAGATCTCAATAACACAATTGACAATTTAGACTTAACAGACATATAGAATATTCCATCCATCAATGAGCGAATAAACTTTCTTCTCAGCAGCACATGGATCCTTCTCTTAAATAGACCACATGTTATGCCACAAAGCTACTGTTAGCAAATACAAGAAGATAGAGATACTACCTTGTATTCTATCAGAGCATAATGGTATGAAATTAGAAATAAATGGCAGAATAATAAACAGAAACTACTCCAACACCTGGAGATTAAATAATATGCTATTGAATGATGAATGGTTAGCAAAAGATATCAGGAGGGAAACAAAAAAAATTCTTAGAGGTAAGTAAAAATAAAGATACAACATATCAAAATCTCTGGGACACTATGAAAGCAGTTCTTAGAGGTAAATTTATTTCATGGAGCATATTCAATTAAAGAAGAAAAAAATCAACAAATAAACGACCTAACATTACAGCTCAAAGCCCTAGAAATAGAAGAACAGAGCAACACCAAAAGTAGTAGAAGACAGGAAATTGTTAATATCAGAGCTGAAATCAATGAAATTGAAACAAAAGAAACAATCAAAAAAATTGACAAAATAAATAGTTGGTTCTTTGAAAAATAAATAAAATCAATAAGCCCTTAGTCACACTAACAAAGAGAAGGAGAGAGAAAACTCAAATTACTAAAATTCAGAATGAACAAGGAAATATCGCAACAGGCACGATTGAAATACAAAACATTATTAGAAGCTATTTTGAAAAAAAAGTAACAGAATGAATCAAAAACTATTACCCTATGTAAATGTATGATTACACAAATGGTATGCCTCTACTTCATGTACAGAGAAACAAAATGTATCCCATTTGTTTAAAATAAAAATAATAAAAAAAAGACTCTCCTGGGCTGTTTGTTTTTTGATTGTTATTATTCCTTGGTAATACTTGAGACAATTCCAGGATGGAGGAAAATTTTGTGGTTACAAAAGGGAAAAAAATGTGCTTCATCCAGGATTTTAACAAAGACTCTGACACACATCATTATGAAATATTTTATTTGCAAACTGAGGTATAGAGTAGAGTTAATTTAATAACCAAAAAAGGAGGTATGGGAGTAGAAAGGATAGTAGAGTGAAACAGACATTATTCCTCATGTACATATATGACTGTATGACCGATGAGATCCTGCAATATGTATAATCAGAAAAATGTGAAATTATACTCCATTTATGTATCAGTTATCAAAATGCATAAATACATTCTACTGTCATGTATAACTTAGTAGAAAAATTTAAAAATTAAATAAAAAAAGAAAATCTATACTCCAACAAAATAGAAAATCTCAAAGACATCAACAGGTTTCTAGAGACATATTAATTACCTAAACTGAACCAGGAGGACATACACAATTTAAATAGATCAATTTCAAGTAATGAAATAGAAGAAGTCATCAAAAGCCTACCAACAAAGAAAAGTCAGGACCATATGGTTTCTCAGCCAAGTTCTACAAAACTTTTAAAAGAGCTCATTCCAATACACCTCAAAGTATTCCATGAAATAGAAGAGGAAGGAACCCTTCCAAACTCATTTTATGAAGCCAATATCACCCTGATACCTAAACCAGTAATAAGAGCAATGCAAATCAAAACTACCCTAAGATTCCATCTCATTCATTCCAATTAGAATGGTGATTATCAAGAATACAAGCAACAATATGTGTTGGCGAGGATGTGGGGAAAAAGGTACCCTCATACATTGAAGAGACACATCGAAGAAAGAAAATTTCAGACCAATATCCTTAAAGAACATCCACACAAAAATTCTCAACAAAATTTTAGCAAGTCGCATACAAAAATATATTAAAAAGGTAGTGCACCATGATCCAGTGGGTTTCATCCCAGGGATGCAAGGTTGGTTCAACATCCAGAAATCAATAAATGTCATTCACCATATCAACAGACTTAAAGTCAAGAATCACATGATTATTTTGATAGATGCAGAAAAAGCATTTGATAAAATACAGCACCCCTTCATGCTCAAAATACTAGAAAAAATAGGGATAGTGGGAACATTTCTTACATTGTAAAGGCAATCTATGCTAAGCCCATGACCAATATTATTCTAAATGGTGAAAAACTGAAAGCATTCCTCCTAAAAACTGGAACAAGACAGGGATGCCCTCTTTCACCACTTCTATTCAACATTGTCCTTGAAACTCTAGGCAGGGCAATTAGAAAGATCAAAGAAATTAAAGGGATATGAATAGGAAAAGAAGAACTCATACTACTCCTATTTGCTGATGACATGATTACGTATTTAGAGGAACTCAGAAATTCCATCAGAAATTTTTTAGAACTCATAAATGAATTCAGTAAAGTAGCGGGATTTAAGATCAATGCTCATAAATCTAAAGCATTTTTATACATAAGTGATGAATCTTCAGAAAGAGAAGGTAGGAAAACTACCCCATTCACAATAGCCTCGAAAAAAATAAAATACTCGGGAATCAATCTAACAAAAGAGATGAAAGACCTCTACAATGAGAACTACAGAACAATAAAGAATGAAATTAAAGTAAACCTTAGAAGATGGAAAGATCTTCCATGTTCTTGGATAGGCAGAATTAATATTGTCAAAATAGCCATACTACCAAAAGTGCTATACGGATTCAATGTAATTCCAATTAAAATCCCAATGACGTACCTCACAGAAAAAGAGCAAGGAATCATGAAATTCATCTGGAAAAAAAAAAGAAACCCAGAATAGCTAAAGCAATCCTCAGCAGGAAGAGTGAAGCAGCGGGTATCACAATACCAGAACTTCAACTATACTACAAAGCAATGGTAACAAAAACGGCATGGTAGGGGCACCAAAATAGACAGGTAGATCAAAGGTACAGAATAGAGGACACAGAGACAAATCCAAATAAATACAGTTTTCTCATACTAGACAAAGGTGCCAAAAATATGCAATGGAGAGAAGATAGCCTCTTCAACAAATGGTGCTTGGAAAACTGAAAATCCATATGCAGCAGAATGAAACTAAACCCCCATCTCTCACCCTGAACAAAACTCAACACAAAATGGATCAAGGACCTTGAAATCAGACCAGAGACCCTGCATCTTATAGAAGAAAAAGTACGTCCAAATCTTCAACATGTTGACTTAGGATCAGACTTCCTTAAGATGACTCCCCATAGCACAAGAAATAAAAGCAATAATCACTAACTTGGATAGATTCAAACTAAAAAGCTTTCTCTCAGCAAAGGATACTATCAGCAATGTGAAGAGAGAGCCTACAGAGTGGGAGAAAATTTTTGCCACTCATACTTCAGATAGAGCACTAATTTCCAAAATCTATAAAGAACTCAAAAACTGTACACCAAGAATATGAATAACCCAATCAACAAATGGGCTAAGGAAATGAACAGACACTTCACAGAAGAAGATCTACAAGCAATCAACAAACATATGGAAAAATGCTCAACATCTCTAGTAATAAGAGAAATGCAAATCAAAACTACCCTAAGATTCCATCTCATTCATCCCAATTAGAATGGTGATTATCAAGAATACAAGCAACAATATGTGTTGGCGAGGATGTGGGGAAAAAGGTACCCACATACATTGCTGGTGGGGCTGCAAATTAGTGCAGTCACTCTGGAAAGCAGTGTGGAGAATCCTCAGAAAACTTGGAATGGAACCACCAATTGACCCAGCTATCCCATTCCTTGGCCTATACCCAAAGGTCTTAAAATCAGCGTAACTACAGTGATGCAACCACATCAATGTTTATAGCGGCTTAAATCACAATAGCCAGATTGTGGAATCAACCTAGATGACCTTCTATTGGTGAATGGATAAAGAAACTGTGGTATATATATACAATGGAATATTTCTCAGCTATAAAGAATAGTAATATTATGGCATTTGCAGGCAAATGTATGTAATTGAAGAATATCATGCTAAGTGAGATAAGCCAGTTTCTAAAAACCAAAGGACGAACGATCAGGCTGCTAAGCGGATGATGATACATAGTGGGGGGTGCAAAGGGGGCAAGAATGGAGGAAGGAGGGACAGTATAGAGGGAAAAGAGGGGCGGGAGGGGTGGGAAGGAAGGAAAAAATAACAGAATGAATCAATCACCATTACCCTATGTAAATGTATGATTACACAAATGGTATGCCTCTACTTCATGTACAAACAGAGAAACAAGCTGTACCCCATTTGTTTACAATAAATAATTCGTATTTTAATTATAGGAATACATTAGCAAACTATCATTGAAATATTTTCCACATAAAGTAGAGAGGAAAAAGGAAAATAAAGGGTGTGGTGGGGAATCTCATGAAAATTGATGTTAGATCAATAGAGCAGAGGAAAAAGACCAGTGGAAGGGAGAAGAAAAGGAGGTGGGAAATACTGGGGAATGATATTGAACAAATTATATTATAATAATGTGTGCATGTGGGAATATGTAACAATAAATTCCACCATTATGTACAACTATAAAACACCAATAAAAATACGGAAAAACTAAAATAAGAAAAAAAAAGTATGTTAGCATATTTAACCAATCCTTAGTTTGGAATATTTATTATATTTTCCTGTACCTTTTATTAATAAATACACAACAAACATCATTTTATGTGCTAATAAATATGTACACGGTATATAATGTTGTAATGCAAATTTCATTCTGTTATACAGAAAAATAAGTTTACTCGTTGAAAAGAAATCAATAGGAATCTATATTTTGAAGAGAGTTTATATATATGTATACAACATTATACATGATAAATTTACAATTCACCATAAAAAGTTTCATATTGAATATTCAAATTGCTCTTAATTTCACTTAAGTATTTGTATTATCCAGTCTTGAATAGAAAAGTTAAAATTTTAATATTTTATATGTGTACATATATGATATATGTATATAAATGTATATATCCTGTTGGTTCTGTTTGTCCAGAGAACTCTGACTAATACATTCCCCATTTTATTATTATTTAATGAATTCTCCACATTTTAAAGCCAGAATAACTTAAAAAATAGTTTTGATCATATGACAATTTGGCAAAAAATTTTACAACGTTTTCCAATGCACTTAGGCAAAGAATAAACACGTTAACGTGGCTTACACTGCCTGAGCAATGAGAGCATTTTCTACGAGGAAAGCCTCTTTTCTCCCTGTCAGGTGCTCCTTTTTTTTTAACCTCACAAGCCACCCTGTCAAAATGGTATCTCCTATTAAAATGGAACTACCCATTATGTTATACGATATGCAATTTCTAGTTCTCTCATTATTTGTTTATGTTACAGTTTTTCACAATTAAGTTATGTCAATACTGCTCACCACTTCAATCTTCATTTAGATAAATTCAAAACAACTTGTAGTGTTTACCTCACATGCCAGTTCAATTGGGAAGAATATGGTGATCCTACACATCTGAAATAAAACACTTTTCTCTTAAGGCTCAATTTTTTCTCTATTCAATCATCACATTGATCTCATAATGTTGAAACTGCAGTGTGTAGTGTACAAACCCTTAACAGGGTTAAGTATACTATTTTAAAGAAGTTAACAATGATTTTAGAGATGTCATTGTACAAATCATATCTAAAACTATTCACTACTTTACCCCATGTTATAACATGATTTAGCATCACTTTCATTTTTAAAATATTTATTTAGTGAACCAATGAAGCAATCAGGGAGAGAAAGTTTAAGTTCTTTGATTTGGAAATTTTTAAGAGTAAATTGTGGCAAATTCAATATGAGGAAAAATATTCATTTTACTATATAATTCACATGGACATAAAATGTAAAAAGTGTAATTCTGACATAAATGATTTTTATTCTCTGTTGCTGGGAAAATAATTAAATATCCTTAATTATTTTCTGCAGTAAAACTGATTCTATACTTCTCAGCTTTCATATTTTTTTGCTTTTATTTTCCACATCCTACTATCCCAACATATTCTGGATGTCTCCACATGTATATGAATTTCTTGGGTCTGAGTTCTACCTGATTGTGATGTAAGATGAGTTTGGATATTAGGCTGAGCAAAAACATGAATGATGTGCCTTTTGGTGTTTAAAGGGTGCTCTTGTTTATCAAGTTTTACCCTATATTATTTTGGAAAAAATATGATTTTTTTATTTCCATTTTGAAAATTATTTCCAAACAAAATGCAGCATAATTATAACATCAGAATTATTTCTGGGTCAATTGACTGCTTCTCTACCTGTGTCTGTCTTTAACTTACTGTAGAATTCTTAATGCAGGAAATATAGAAAATTTCTAAGGTGTATTATAAAGTAATATGATCAAAACATAGGACACTGTTTCTAAGTCACTTATCTCAATCCACAATTATGTCATTCTACTTGTTCATAAACTGATATATTCATTTAGTAGGAGTGAACCTTTTTTTCATGGTTAAATACTATAATGGGTGCTAATACCCATAATATGCAAAATAAGAACCCAATGACATAATAAGAACCCAATACATGCTGACACTTGCTTCCACCATTGTGTGAAGCCCCCCATGACTGGAAGATCTGGTGTTAGGAACTTTCAGTTATCATAACTTATCTAGACTGCCTGAGTCAAGTGGTTATCCTGTGTTAGCTCACAGCTGAAATTCAAATACAAGCATTCAATGTGGGAGTGACCTGCTAGAGCCAAATGGGGCTCCTTCTTTTGTTAGAGCCCCCTTAGGAACTGCTTAATCAAACATAATCCTGCCTTTAAGATAATTGTGTCTTCTTTCATTATTTCTGATAAATAAATTTCATGGTTTTTATTTCACAGTCACTCCAACCCTCCTACAGGAACTCTTTCCCTTGCCCACGCAGGACGTCAGAGGAGATACCATCAATTCTCTAAACAAGATCATAATAATCTTTTAAAATTAGTTTGCTCCATTACTTTTAGAGAAATTTAAATGTTCAAGTATTTAAAATATTGCATAATATCTTCAGTGACCTGATGTCCATTTACTCTCTTCTTCTTGACCAGTATCTTCTATCAACATTGCCTTCTTTTCCTAAAGCAGGCTAAGACATTCCTCTTCTAAATTATTATCCATGCTATTTTTTTTTACATAGAATAATATGCTTCAGTTTTTTGACACGTTGACCAGTTTTTATCTTCATGCTCCTTCATTTTTACTAAAAATTTCCCTCTTAAAAAGCAATACAACTTTTGTCTGCCCAAAATAGAAATTTTCACTTCAACTCATTATTTATTTCTTCCCATGGAATTTCCTCTTAGTACTCATTTATACCTCTTATTATTTTGCTTCTTTATAGATTGTTTCCTTATGGACCGCCTACCCCTGAAATCTGTCAAGTTCTATATTTGTATGTATCTCCAGAGACTAGAACACAGGTAAATAAATTAGTAAATAAAGAGTTAGATAATGAATAGAAATACCATACTCACATGTAACACTCTTTTTCATTAGCAATCTCACCACAAAAGATTTTTGCCTGGGACCTCCAATGAAACACTTCCAAATTAAGACAAGCTGTCCCACTCTGTTTCAAGGTCATGAAGACAAGCATGCCTGTTTCCAGAACCATGTTACTTATGAAACACAATGAACTTGGGGAGTCCCATCTATACTGGGAATGGCTTTCTCAAACTAAGAGTAGGGGCTGTGGGGGAGCTGACAGATGCCAAGAAAATAAGCATACTGGTCACTCAGTCCTGTCAAAGTAATGCAGGACACCTAAATCTACACATGTATGTTTCCTGTCTTTTGTCTCATTCCCGTCCCCCCCCTCTTTTTTTTTTTTTTGTCCTCCCCTGCTTTCTCTTCTTTAAATGGTTGACTCAGTTTCAGGATTTCAGAGATAGAAACTTTAGATAAGTTTCTTCTATCTTACTTCAAAGCTGGATGTGAATACTACCTATTTTCCTACCAATTTGACTCCATATGTTTCTGGATTAAGGAGGATAGTGCTTAGCCTCTTTCCTCTTGGACCATATTACAATACCAGGCAGCACTAATGTAAAGTCTCAATACTTATTCCAATAAATTATAGGAACCCAAACTTTACAAGTCTCATTTACATAATTGTGTTAATTCAAATCCCTGCATGTTTTCATACACCAAAAAGAACCATCTTGAAGCCACTTGTATAACTAGAGTTCTCAGTTTAGGTCTTAATCTTTTGTGTCTTCCTTAGTACAGTCTTAATCTTATGGTACATTGAATGATTACTCTCTTATTCCATGGAACTATTTTGTGCATTCTCTCTGAAAAATCAGCTCAAAAATAGATATTGAAAATAAGGATTTCTACTCTCTAACATCTTTCTCCTTAAGAAAACCCAAATCACAAATACTGGCTCATGGAGATATCAATTCTGCTAGTGATATCTATCCTGCCGTGGTGACAGGCAAGCCTCTGAGTCTCCCATTTATCACTTCTTCAGCACAAACCTTCTTGGTACTGGAGCCTTTTCTCTTCCACTGTGACAAAATAGATGTTGCTAGAATCTATGGGAAATTAGGCCAGTAAATCAGGAAACACTGATCTGTTCCAAACAAAGATCAACTTTTTAATTCTTTTATTCCTCTGGCCAAAATGTATAAATCTTGATTGAGGAAAAAATCTGATTTATTTTATTTCTCCTCACTTGTGATACTATTATATCTTCTAGGATTTTGTTTGTTTCTTTAATCTACCATGTAAGGGACCATTCAGTAAGTGCAAAAATGAGAAAAATCTTTATTAGTCTGGGAGATGAAGAGGGAGATGAAGAGGGAGGAGAGAGAGTTTATAAGGAAGTATCCCAGGTAAACATGGAGGATATGTGAAGTTCCAATATCTGTACTTGGACAGCTGGAGACACAGGAGGATGCATGGTAGAGGTTCAGTCCTGTCAAGCCTGGGAGGTGGGAGAGATAATGGTGCATGTTCTTGTACAGAGGGAAGGCAAGGTCAGTCTCCCTGCTCAGAGACGCATAGGCAGGGAGGATACATTATTCCTTACTAAGACTTTTTCTTTGATTAAGACTTTCCATAGACTGGATATGACTCATAAACATTAAGTAGGGTAATCTGCTTTACTCTAAGTTGACAAAACAAATATTAATCTCATAATCCCATCATGTGACATCCTGAATAATGATTAATTAAATAGTTGGAAAATCTATGTACCCTTCATGGACATTGAGATAGTACCCTTCATGGACATTTTGAATTGAATTTTGATATATATCTCCTACAAAATTCAAATGGACACATTGATTAATGTATTGCTATATTGTTAACTAACCATTCATTATGCCACTAATTCATTCAATAATATAATTTAGGAGAATAACTGCTAAAATTTTTTGATTAATTTTGGGCCTATATTTATTTCAAATTATGTTCAACAACTGTTATGTGCTCAAAAAATATATATATCAATTCTATTGTTGGCAAAACAAGCCAGGCATTGCTATCTTATTACATTAGAGACACATTATTTTATTGCATGAATATATAATGGAAGGAAATACTAAATTTTAGAAGGACAGTAAAATGTAAATGTGTTTTTCCCATGTAATTTCATAGGTATGTGCACACCACTCATGGATTTTTAAGAACCCTAGAAAAAGAAATTTTTGCTAAGCCAGTGATCTAGAATAATGGTGAGATGTATTGGTCAGAGTATTCCAAGTTTATTTTACCCAGTCTGTTATAAAAATATAATGCCATACAGAAATACTGAAAATTTGTGTTGTGGGAGATGGAGGAAACAGGGACATTCACTTAGAACCATCCATAATTTTATCATAAATGATATTGCACTCTTTTGAATTTTTGAATATAATTTTCTTTAATAAAAATTTATATGTGTAAATGTATTGAGTTCATTACTAAACTTTTTCTCAATCTAATCTTTTAAATTCAACCCTGCATGTATGTATGCATGTATTTGCTCATAGTACATTTTTTGTTATCTCCTTATTTTCACAGTTGATAGGCTTTATTGGCACTTTTGAGCTAGGAACCTGAAGATTGTATATATTCAGTAATTTTTCAGAGAACATTCACAACTATAAGTTTCTCTTTCAAAAATTCATGAAAATAATAAAATCAACTGCATTTGATTTTTGTAAAAAGATGAATAAAACCTGTAATTTCTAATTTTTGTTATTTTTATATTTGGTTAAATGCAACATGAATAATGATTGACATTATGCTTTAGATGACAAATCAAGGCATTAAGATAAGAAGACAAAATTAGACTGCAACAGGCTCTTATTTTTCACATCCATTTCTGTGAATTTAGTATCTATGGTTTCATTCTCAGTTTCCACATTTAATGTACCAAATTTGAACCACATTTCTCTAAGTTAGTAACATCTATTTTTTATTCGAGGGCCTTTACAAGATCCTGATTACTTGACTCCGTAAAATCAAATACATTTTCTCTCCATTTCCATTTAGCCACTCACAAATTTGTAGTATATACTTAGTCACCTGTGAGAACTGGCTTATGTTGAAATCGTTAACCTTCTGAATAATCATCTCTGACTAGAGAATCTTCTTTTTATGCTAATGCATCTTCCTCTCTTATTGAAATCATGTCCATTATTATAAGCTTTAGTCCTTGGACTTTGTTCTAACCCTTTAGTCAATGTCTTTCTCCCGTCTTCTTTCACCACTCCAATCTACCCATGTTTTAATGATTTCCTTTCTAGAACTTTTCACTCTGTTGAAAAGATCATTAAACTCTGCAATTGTGTGTTCCATCAGGTATTACTGAATTGGCTCTGTATATTCGACACAAACATGTTACTTGTAGATTGGGCAAAAATCATGTTACTTGATATTGTTATGATCATACTGTTCTAAGTTTCTTAACTGATACACTGAGGTCTTCTAAATATCCTTGGCAAGCTAATGGAATCAGTAATGCTTTTGAGCAGCATAACTGTGTGATAAAAGTAAAGTTTTCAACATGGGCTACATTGAAATTCAAATCTGATAAAAACATTAGAGTAGTTAAGAAATCAATTTGGCATTTGGTGTACTAATTCAGCAGTTATTATTTATTGTTATCTAAGTGACATACAGATCAAATTTTTCATGTTTTTATTTTTTAGATAAAATATTTTTGCCTTAGTATATTCTGGAATATTGGTGTCTTAAGTCTCAGGAATAAAATCACTTGAGTTACATTTGTAATGACAATGAATCTCTTGGAAGGAAGGAAAGAAAAGACTGAATATTCTATGCTTTATGTAACTGGAATAAGAAGAAAAAATAACAGTGACAGAAAACCTTAGTACTCTAAGGGGTCTGCTTTAATCCAGTAAAGGTGCAGATGGTATGTTTCAGTTCATTGTCACCTAAAATAGTAAACAGAAAAATCTCAGTCTGTAATCTTAATGAAGAATGTTGGATAGGGTGAAACCAGTAATCACTTCTGCTTACCTGGAAATTTCTTCCATATTATTGACATTGAACTTTACAGCTGATCCCTGGTAAAAATAACTCCTGTTAACATAGGCAGATTCCATCTCAAAGAGGGAAAAGACAAGACTGGAGCCTTTCTTCATGTAGCAGTCACTGAAAAATCTTGTTGAAGAGAATGAACTTCTTAGAATCACAATCTTATACTGAACTTTGATACCTCAGAAAGAAAATATAGCTAAAGATTTTTGACATACACATAGTCAAGTTTATATTTCAAGTCTAAAATATAAAGTGTAAAATATGGAACTGCAAAAAACATTTTCTTTTAACTATCAAATAGGTAAATATGAAAAGTATAAGGAATTTGTCCATCCATCTATGCATCTTTTCATCTTGCTATATGTCCAAAAATATTGGGCTTATTTTTCTCCTCCCACAACCTATCCCGCAACTATGATTATTGTACTTATTGGGCAATTTTAATTAAAGTATTATCCCATCAGCTTCTAAAAACAGATATTCATATAGCTGCACACTAAATCAGAAAGAGCCAACATACTTTAAAATACTTGGAAATTTATAAACATAATTTTGCTATAACATAATGGTATTCTTTTTAAAGACATATAATTGCAGATTACTCAAGGAAAGTGCAGTGTGTGTGTGTGTGTGTGTGTGTGTGTGTGTGTGAATGAAACCAAGGTATGCTGTACTACTGAGCTACATCACCAGTTCTTTTTATAATTTATTTTGAGACAGAGTCTTGCTATATTATCAAGACTGACCTTGAACTTGTGATCCTCTTGGCTCAGTCTCCCAAATAGCTAAGATCATAAAATGATAGTTGTGCACCACTGTTCTTTACTAGAAACTGTTTTTTTTTATATACATGTGTGTTCATGTTTCTCCCACACTTTAAAACAAATACAAAAATGTTAGGACTATAAAGTTCATTACCATAGTGCTTTAACTAATAACGATTTTTGCTTTGGCATGCCCTCTTTAAAATACTTTTATATATCCTTTCAAAACCACTTTATAAAGAAATTGTGATAAGTATGATAAGGAAAACAATACTAAACTTAGGTATATGACAAAGCATATGAGGGGTTTTATATATTAAGTGAAGTAGGATTTAAATTAATCATCAAAATAAAAATTCCTTGAATAGAAACCTTAATTTGAGTAGGGTCAGGTTAATTACTTGGAGAAAAATTACTCCAGTGGTTAAGAACAGCAGAAGAATAATTTGTTCTTGTGAAGTCTTTTGTTTCAGGGATACAGTTAACATTCACTCATTAAACAGCTTTCTGTAATAAATGGCACCATTACGCTGAAATGTTCAGCATCTGACTGTAAATAGTTATAATTGCATGCAGAGAAATTCATGAACAAGAAGGTATATGCAAATTTCAATAGTCCTGTTTCTGGCAATTAACAATAAAAATTTCATTGTTCATTAACAAAGATTGCCTTAATTAGTGGTCAAATTATCCTATTTAATTCACTAGGTGAATTCAGGATACATAATAATACGGTTAATAATCAAGGTCCCTGTAATCCAGAAGAGAGAAAAATATATTAATTAAAAGAAGAAAAAGAGAGTTATTATCTAGAAGACAAGTTCAGTGAGTATAATAAAGTCTGAAAAGTTCCTCAAACTCAGACTTCAATCTGGCCCAACAGAAAACAAGACTTAATTCCGCCACAGGGTGTAGTAATGATGGTAAGAAATAAATTTTATCACTTGTGATTTTATCATATTGCATCTTGACTTTTCATTCTATCTTTATTTCTTGTAATCCTGGAAAATTTTAATATCTCTTTATTTAACCTAATCTTTACTTTCCGGGTTTCTTACAAATGTGATTTCTTTGATTTTTCAATTTCCTCTTCTATAAATAAGGAGAATCAGACTAAATGTCCTGTAAGAATCCTGGTTGAATTCTATTGTTTTGGCAGCCCAGAGGCTACCTACTTTGAAAAGTAGTTATCATAGGTGTAGAATGAAAATGGCTGAAAGACAACCTTGTAGGTCCCCTGCTTATGCTTGAAGAAAGAACTGTGATTCAGATAAATTAATTCCAAAGATATGAAAATTTCAAGACATATGTGCAGCTATTTACATTTGCATATGTCTAAATACCTCATTTGAAGGGCAGACTTAAGAAAATGTCAGGAAACCAGATACAATGCCCTACTTCCTATGGGCAGGGTCCTTGTGGACGGCAGTGGCTTCATCTGTTATGGAACTGTAGTTCCTGTTTATTTACTTTATTCCCAACTGCTGTCCCTTTCCATCTGCTCAGTGGGTCTTAGAAGTCACATCTGGGTAGCATATTCAGCTAAGTATTTAGCTTAATACAACAAAATGACTGGTGATATGAAGAGAAACCCTATGAGGAAAAAAGTTGTACACATGGCATGGCCTATGATCTGAGGCCATGCATAACTGACCTCCTCTTATCTTTCCAGGTACATATAATATTGCTAACTCTGTCTTTTAACAGTCCTGGGCTGAATATCTAGCAGTTCTCCAGATGTTCCAAACTTTTTTCCATCTCCGAGCACCATTCATTGTTTGCAATGCTAGACTTTCTTCCCAAACCTGCTTGTTGCATCTGGATAATTCATCCTTAGACCTCAGTGAGAATGCACCTTTCTTAGAGAAATCTTCTTTAATATTCCATTCAAATCAAATACCCTCCGTCATCACCTCCCATACTGGAGCACTATGTTTTAGTCTTCAATTATATCACTGTCTGAAATAAAAATGCTACCTGTGTATACTAATCTATTATTGACTGTCTCTTTTTGTTTGAGGAAAAGTGTAAGAATAAGGGAATGTGATTACTACATTCTTTCTTAACTAATCCCTGGTGCCAATGAAGAATTTTACTAGTTAGAAAGGCCAGGAAAGGGACTTATACATGTGTGAAATCTCTAACTTTAAATAAGTTTTACCCTTTCTTAGACCACAGAGATGCCTAGTTTTCCTGGACCAGTGCCACAGCATCTTTCCTCAATTTCATCTGCCTATATGGGATTATGGTTTGGATCCTTAAAGCCCTCCAAAGTCTCATGTGTTTAGAGGTGGTGCTTTTAGAAAGTGATTGTGTCATGAGGACTCCAACCTTGTCAATGGATTAATCCAGTGATGACTGTATGGACTACTGGGAGGTGGGACCTGGTTGGAAAAAGCAGGTTACTATTGAAATGACCTGGCAGGATTTATCTGACCCTTTCTCCTCTCTTCTCCACTTTCCTCTCTCCTCTCTCCTCTCTCTTCTTTCTCTCTTTCTTTCTTACTTCTGACTACCATGAACTGAAAAGTTTTTTAATCTGCCAGGCTCTTCTACCATGAAGTTTCTGACTTGAAGTCAGATGACTGAGGACTGAACTCTGAAACTAGTTGTCAAAATAAATCTTTCCACCTCCAAGATATTCTTGTCAGTTATTTGTCACAGCAATGAAAAGTAAGATATGGATGTTTGATAATAGCTTATTTTAATCAATCCTAACTAGACTATGCAGTTGCTAGCTAGTCAGGCTGAACTTGGATAGGAGGACATGAACTGTCATCTGGGCATTTTTGAGGCTTTGCATAATAAACTTCTTTTCCCATTTGAGATCCTACTAATCCACTAGGTATAACTTCCAGAAAAAGTTGTTTTAACTTTTTATTCCTGATGAGACTTTGCATGATGTCTGAAACATTTTCAGAGCAGCTTTCATAATTAATTCAGCTTCTCCAGTATTGGAGGTTTGTCTTTGCCCCAATCTAAATTTCAGTTTTACCTGTAACATTTATCTGTACTGTCCTGTGGTCTAGCCATTATTTATCACAGTCACTTACTATATGTTCAATGGATTCATAAATTAATACAACAAATGACTAAGTACTTAGATGAAGAGATTCAAAATGTTACATTTTGGCATAGAATAAAGACTGGGCATATTCTCAGTGCCCCAAAGGCAGGAATGAAGGACATGAAAAAAATAAGTTCCATGGAAAATGAAGTTTAAATAGGTAGAGGGGAACTCAAAGTGGAATGCATGAATAATCTGAGAATCAACAAATCAGAATTTTTCTCAGGGATCAAGATGTATAGGAAATTGATGCAAAGTAGAGGTACAAACCATGGGTAAAGGCAAAAATAATCAGCTGTAATCAAGAAATTAAAGGGTTACCATAAGTGAAAATTATGAATGAACCACTGACAGTTGGAAACAAATCAAGAAAGGTGATGGAGTATCATGGAAGGATTTTGTAGAGAGGACAGTGTAAATAATTTTCAATATTAGGCACCTGGCATGAGCAGAAATATTGAGGGCAGTTCTATGTTGGAGTGAGAAAAAGACTTCAGTACACACAAGGACAATGAGATGCAAGAGTGCAGGTGGAAATGCAAAGGTGATAGAGCACCATGTGGGAGTGAAGAAGAGGGTACATATTCAGAAGTATTAATGACATTTAGTCAGGAAATTTAGTGATCAATCTACTGTGCATGACAAGTGGAGGGGACAATGAGAACTGAGCAACTCACCATTTTCTCATGTGGGAAAAAGGGTGGATGGCCATGATACCCGTGATGAAATCAGGAGAAAGAGTGACAGGTAGATGCTAAGGTTAGCAATAAGTATTTCAGATTTTTTAAAAACATGTTTAAGAATGTTCTTTAAATCTGTGGTGGTATGGAATAATCAGGTAGATATATTGTAAAGACAGTGTGAGAACTGTAAATCTGTGTTCTAAGTATAAATAGCAATTTGAAGGCTTTGACTTCTAGGGATGGGACATAAACATCACAAACTCTCATTCAGAGAAAACTTCCAAATGACTTTTGAAAATGTTCATGGAAACCAAAGAGTCAGAAAACTTATTTGTTGTGGGCCTAACATAGGAAGAGAAATAAACACCTACAGGCATTGACCTGGTCTAGAATATAAAAGCACCAAGACAGAAGTTCTAACAATTAATTTGAGAAACTAAGTTCTAACAAGGAGTCTTTAATTCAGACCTAAAATGGAACAGTATAAAATCTTTCCCCATATTTAAAATGTCAAGCACAAATTGCATTTTTCTGTAGAAAAGCTTTGTTCAACATTACAAAGTGAAATATTTCTGCACTTCAAGCTCCAAGGTTCTAACTTTGCTTAGTCTTTACTTTCAAAAAAGCATAGAAGTTTATATATTTATTTCATATCTCCCAAATTATAAAATAACACAGTTGAGGCATATTTCTTTTGTGTGTTCAATATTATCAAATATAGATACCTTTTCGTAGTTTTTTACAAATGCTTATGTTTTATTTTGGAACTTTATTTTATCAGAATTATGAAAGCAAAAATTGCTTAATAACTTGTTTTTTAGAATGAAATTGGATGATATATGTATATATATATATAGATAGATAGATAGATAAATAGATAGATATACAGAAAGAGAGAGAGAGAGGGAAAGGTGTTCACTTTTGGTAATACCTACTCTACATTATTTACTAGTTGTCTTTTTAGCAAAAGTGCATCAGAAATATGATGTTCAATTTAAACATCTCCAACTGTATCATGCCTTAAGGGAAATAGTCCCTACCTAGAAAATGTGTGGTTTTGAGAAGAGGGAAAAGTCAAATGTGCAGAACATTTTTAATTTCTTCATGGAGATCTAAGGTTAGTCTCAAATTTGTTTCACCACCCAAATTCAGCTGGAAGAAACAGCAGTTTAATTGGAAACTCAATAATGTCTTGAACCATATTATAAATTGTTTTGATCTCAGTATTCCTACAGCAATTGCCTCTATCTGCTTAGCAATGATTTTAATGACAGTGTACAAATGATTCCTTCTCCAAAATTGGGTCACTCATTAGAGTAGGATTTCTGACTCTTGCTTGAGGCATCTTTGTGACAGAGGCGAGTTGTCCATATTGGCAAAAAACTATGTCATTTTTTTTATCTAAGTATGGGAAACTTTCTTTGTATTATTCCACCAAAATAACAAGGAAATGATTCCATCATTGACCAATAACAGAAAGTGGAATGAAAATTATAGAAGGAGAAAGGAGGAAGTAAAGTAGTATGAAGTGTAAAGAAGCAATTTATTTCAATTAACCATTACATAAATTTAAGAGACATCTTTTAATCCTAAGATTATTTGAGATTAAAAGTTTAATTAGTTTTTATCCTTAATAAAGATAATACTTAAACCTTTAATCCTAGATTCTCAAAGCCAATTAACAAATAAATCCCTAATTTTCCTATGAAAGAATGTACACACATGTGCTTTGTCATTTACAGTTAGAATCATGGTGTTGCAAAGAGATTCATTCTAAGTCATATCCTGTACACATAAGGAATACAGCAGCCCCACACATGGTATTTCATTGTGGCTGCTTTAAGCCCAGTTATTAAAAATGAAAATATACCATTATTATTAAATATTATGTGGATAATACATTGAGTTCAAGTTTCAGCTTTGAAATTTATATGATATAGGAACATTGGCAGTCTATTCAACCTTAAACTCAATTCCTACATACAAAATTAAAGATTAAAATGATATCTACCTCAGAGAGCTCTTTTATACGTTGAAAAAGATAATGCCTTTCAATGCTTAGCATCTACTTATGACATATTAGGCAGTCACTAAGTATTAGGTGCTATAATACCAGTGATAAATATTAAAAGGCAGGAGTGAGCTATAACCACTGAAAATGAAGATGATATTTTAGTGATTCATTACATATTGAAATATGTATTTTCTACCTATATGCATGTATCTATATCTATACCAACATATACAGAGATAATGATGTAGATTTAGAGAGCTGTAGAGATACATTTATACCCATTGTCAGGCTGTGGCAAGTGTAAAGAATCTGCCAAGAATTTTATGTCAGTGAAACTATATTTCCTGACTGATAGAAAGTGTCAAAATCGACCTAAACTCTTTGGGTTTCTGCAGTGTTGCAGACAGTTGCTTTAGACAAAGGATGCAAGAGACAAAGCTAAGGCCAACTAAAGATAGGGAATGCTATAGGACCCACAGAGTAAAAGGAGCTCCAATAGTTACAGAGTTACCATAAAGAGTATAAGAAATAAACCCCACTGTCACTGCCCGCGGCAACAATTGTGCAGGTATTTATCGGAGGGGCCTGGAAATAAACTATTTTTCCTATATTCACTAATTTATGGAGGAAGAGAGACTTTGAGAGAAAGATAGGCTTTGCTTAGAGGAAGAGAAACTTTGCTTAGAGAGAAAGTTTTAGAGAAAGAGAGGCTTCTACGCTTATCAGAGATCTATTTCTTCTTAGTTCTGCTGCTTCTTCTTAAAGGTGCGTCCTGCATCCTGTGAACTAAGGGTGCGTCTATCTGAGGTGCTTCTTAGTGATGCGTCCCACATACTGCGATCTGCCTATCTGTGATCTGGAGGTGTGTTCTCAATTCTCTGCTCTGTGATCTGCCTTCCCCTGCTGCCTGCTGCTTCTCTCTGCAAGCTGCTTCTATCTGCTTGCTGCCTTTTCTTCTTTTCTGCTAGTGACTTCTACTCCGCTTCTTTCTGCTAGCTGCTGCTCTTACTCTCGCGCCCTGCCCACTGCCCGCTTATATTCCCTCCAGGAGGCGGAGGGCAGAGCCACGCCAGTTGCAATCAGGAGAGGAGCCAGTTGCCCTATCACGGCAAGGGTTAAAATGAGCAGGTCCAAGCAGGCGTGCTGGGGAACACCTGTGCACGCGTTGCATGCATGGACTTAACTGAATACGGCCAGTGATAAATAGCCTGAGTGTGCTTATGTTAATTAACCTCCTCACTGCCCGTGTGAGCATGGCACAGCCCCCAACACCCCACTATTTTCAGGAAGTCAGAAAATAAACTTATCTACCTAAACCCTGTTACTGGGACTGGGATATATCTCAGTGGTTCAGCATTTGCCTGGCATGTACCAGGTACTGGGTTTCATACCCAGTACTACAAAATAAATAAACGAATAAAAATTTACTACTGTGTGAAGGTAAAAGAATAATTCCCTTGAGAATTTGTAACTTGTAACTACTAGTACTACTACTACTACTTACTATGACAATCACATTTTTTTTTCTTTTTCTTTTTATTTAATATATATATATATATATATATATATATATATATATATATATATATTTTGGGGGGGTATCAGGGATTGGCCCAAGGTGTGCCTTAAAACTGAGTTACATCCCAAACCTTTTTATTTTTCATTTTGAGACAAGGCCTTCCTAAGTTACTGAAGCCAGGTTTGAACATGTAATCCTCTTGCTTCAACCTCCCATGCCAACAATCACATTTTTAATGAATGTTTCTCATGTACTTAAATATAATAATGAATTTAAAATGACTTGAGTCACTATTATCTTTAGGCTACTTTTAGATGTTACCTAATTTTTACTGTGAGAACTTTACTTCAAAATATTCCTGAAAGTTCTATCAGAAAATAGACTTTTGAAACATTCAGATATGGAATTATCTACAATAGAATTTGAAAATCCATATTATATTTAAAAAGACTAAAATAAAATTGGCAAATATGGGCAGCAGATAAGTGAATATGAAAAATAATCAAGCATAACTTCTGACTATACCAAACAAATTCACAGTAAATACAAACCTAACATATGTATTAACTGGCAGATTAGAGTGTAACAGAACCCTGTATCTTGGGAGTATATCTGAAGTAATTACCTCTGCAGTGACAACAGTTACATGGTGGAATAGGAGTTTCCAGTGTTTGCCCCCTCATAAAATTGTTGATTTGAATAACCACCCACATACAAACATGCCTTCATGAAAACTAAATTCAGGTCAGAGTTTATAGCACCTGGAATAGCACAGAAATAAGAAAAGGCTTTGAACAGTGTAAGAAGAACTTTACATAACCTATGTCATCCCTATCCTAGGCAAAAAAAAGAAATACCCTCTGCGTGCAGAAAGGAGACTGAAATGAGCATCTTGTTTTACTATGGACACTACATCAGGCCCATCCAGTGAGCATCAGTGCAAAGCCTGCCCTCATGGCCCCAGGCTGGTCCCTGGGGCCAAAATTTCTAGCTGGCCCTGGAACCACAATAGCCACGATATGAAATCAGTCTAAGTGTCCTTTGAGAAGGGAATAGTCAAGGAAAATGTGGCAAAACCAAGAGAAAAACATGTCACCTACAAGAGTCTGGCAACAGTACAGAAATGAACAAAATGATATCTTCCAGAGAATATCATCATGTTATCCTTCCAAGAGAAAATATATGTCAATGCCTAATTATAGAAAATAAATCCAGTAATGCTTTCTGAAAAAAATGTTTAATTCCCTGGGAAGATATAATCATCATTACATTTGCTAAAAAAAGGCAATCTCAAAATACATAAAGTATTAATTGTTTAATCAAAATAAAATAAATAAAACTGACTCCTATTTTGTGATATTTTATAATTGCTCAGTAATTGAATAAGCAGATGAAGTAAAGACCCAAAACCTATTATAATAGAAGAAAGTAAAAAGATATACATAAGCTCGATCAAGTGGATACATCTAGTAACGTATTTATTATATATTCTAACAGCATGTTAAATTAGTTTTCCTAAACTGAATACATTAGAGGCCAGAAATTAAATCCTATTTTAAAAATGAATTGATGATAGACTATATTTTCTGACAAGTTATTCAATTATAAAGGAATTAAATTGTAATGGATTCCTAGGAAAAACACATATATCTGAACACTAAAAATACCTTCTGATTACCTATAGAGTCAAAGTAGAAATCACCTTTAAAAGAGGAAAAATATCATTGTGAAAATCTTGATCCTAGCATGTCAACTTTTTACTTATCTTTGTAAGTCTATGGTAATATTAATATATCTAGAATACAATTTTTCATAACAGATATTTTTCTTATTCCTTTTCTCTGCAATTCAAATTTCCAATTTGAATTGTTTCCTCTTCTTAATCCACATATATGCTACATGTTTTTAGTGGGTTTACTTTTCTGGTTTTCCTTTCAAGTATTTGCTTAGTAAATATATAAAATAATATATTTGTTATTCGGAAATCTGATATTATTTCAATATCATGTCAATACTATTAAATGATGTTTATCTTCCAGTGTATTCAAAACTACAGGAAAAAGAGATTATATTACCATATACTAATAGAAAAAAATACAAGGAGAGATTTATAAAATAAAAGTCACAGTCATAGTGCTATATAAAAATAACCCTAAATTATAGAGAATAATTGAAAAGGTAAATGGAACTTCTGTGAAGAATAGGACAGACATAGGAACAAAATATAACTTTTACTTTACAAATCAAAGAACTGTAAACTGGAATCTGTCTGTGGCATACAAAATTAATTCACTATTGATCATTTTCACAAATTGAATAAATACTTCAAATGCCATTTTCTTTAATAAAATAAAAGTTGATTTTATTTAAAAGATTGCTCTTATTGGTTATACAAAAGAGCAATGTTATTTGAAGTTTCAATATTAAGTAGAAAAATTAAAAGTAAAATTTCAAGTAAGTCAAGTTTTCTTGGCAATTTTGTTTGAAAAATGCAATTCTGGTCCCAGAATACACTTTTGTGTTTTTCCCCCTGTTCACTCCTTCTGATTCAAATTTGATACAGACCATAACTTCTCAAAAAAACTTTAGAAAACTCTCTACTTCCAAAATATGTTAACTTTATTTATTCTGAACAAATTACTTCCTAAGAAACACTCCATTATTATTATGTGCTTTTTATATTTCTAATGAATGACCCAGATGACCTTCATTCAATCAAAAGGATATAGCAACTCTCCTTTTCCTTTAGTTCTCCCTTTACAGACCTGCATATGAAGAACAGAAATGAAATGTGAGTAACATAAGGAGACTTGCAGAGAAGGAAATTGATATTTGGAATTTTCTTTTATTCCATCATTTGTACAGTGCTATTAAAGATGTTTAAAGAGTTCATCATACAAGAGAAATAAAAGTGTAGTATCATTTAAGATGCAAATATATTGTTATAACTGTGTTTTACTGTTTCATTTTCATGCAATAAAAAATGAATATCTGAAAAACATAAATTTCCCTTAGGGCTGAGATGTAGTATGAAATATAGTTCATTTACACTGTAGTTTTTCATCTATATTTCTGTGTTCCCTTTTAATAAACATCCACTGGTTTAATTCCAGAAAAAAAATCAATATTGTTTTACACATTGGTGATACTGCATAGAACATAACTTCCAGACATGGCTATAGATGCTTTTCAAATCTCATTATGACACAAACTAAAACAAACTGTGGGAAAAAATGAGAATCACAATATTTCAATGAGATGGAATAAATAGTGTAAGTAAAATAAAATTGATATATCAATAGAATTTTTAGTTTAAAAGTAACAGTGCTTTGAAAAAGGATGAACTGATCTGTCATAATATTTATTTACATGCACATATGCACATATACACCATATATATGTTCATAAATATGAACTTACATACGTCTATGTACATATGTATAAGTACTTATAAAAACTTCGGTTGCTTATAATTTGAGTATAAGTTAACAATATATTGTAATAACTAGAATTTTAGTAAAATCGTATCTTCTAGAAGTACTAGTCTAACATGATCTTAAGCAATGGCAAACATAATAGTAGGATATTGGGACTGTATTTTACTATAAGAAAGTAGTGGAATGACTAATTTAGACATTATACAAATACATATTGAGCCTGAAACAGTATACAGTCAAAAAACAACATGACAGATGTCACTCACACAAAATAAATGAATAAAATAAAATACTTTTTTTGTCTTTAAAGAAAGCTGCATCCATTGTATTCAAGGGATGATAGGCAGTCTGATGAAAGACATTGATTTCGTTAATTAGTTCGGTCACCCACACATTGAATTAATTCACTATCTGACTGTCTATTGTGCATAAGTAAAGTTGAACCAGTCAATTAGCTAACATAGGAAATGATTCATATGCACAAATGTGTTATAATCAAATTAAAAGTAATCAGTTATGGTGAAGTATAGAAGAAGTAGGTAAATGTGTTGAAGAGATAAACAGATAATGCTTATTAAATAGTTCTTGTGGAAGACAGTGTTTTAGATGTAAATCTCAAAGGATGTATAATAACTGACTATGAGGAAACAAAAGGAAGGAAATTCTAAGTTAAAAAGCAAAAGGAACCTAGCAAAACCTGGACAATGGCAAATGGTAGGTTAGTGAAACTGAGTTTTGGCTACAAGGACCCTTTATATTTTTCTAATGAATTTGAATATTTTTAAAGCAGGAAAATATGTTAGAATTTTTCTTCAATAAAATCAATGTAGTAGTGAAGATATATATATATATATATATATATATATTTTTTTTTTTTTTTTCTTTTCTCTCTTTTTTTTTCTCTAAACTTGGTGGGGTTTGCCAGAAGATACATTGAGAGATGGAGGAAACATCAAGCAGGATGGAGGGACAAATTTGAGATATGACTATAGGATTCAGAAGTTGCTTGGGTGGGAAACATACTAAGAGGAGAGAAAGTAGGGTTTTGATCTTCACAAGTGGGAAGATGTAGGTAAAAGAAAGTGGACATATGTATACAGGTCAGAAAGGTAATAGAAATGAATGAGTGAGTAGCATCAGAAAGCAGCAATGCCAACAAAAAGAGCAGTTGGCAGCATGAGGAGCAAATGCCTAATCCTGGACAAAACTGTGAGTAATTAACAGCAAGATTTTCTAATGTTGGAGACAGAAAAATAAAACTTAGATATTATGTCAAATCAAATGGGTTTTCTTCTCTTACCCCCACCATTATATATCATCATTCACTGATCAGGGAAAACATTCAGGTGTTGGTTTTTTGGTATTGACTTATTTCACTTAGCATTATATTCTCCACTTTCATCCATTTACTTGCAAATGCCAATATTATTCTTCTTTATGGCTGAATAATACTCCATTGTGTATATATACCATGGTTGCTTTATCCATTCATCTGCTGAAGGGCATCTAGTCTGGTTCCACAAGCTATCTATTGTGGATTGAGCTGCTATAAACATTGATGTAGCTGCCGTACTGTATTATGCTAATTTTAAGTCCTTTTGATATAAACCAGTTACTAGAGGAAAATGAGAAGAAAGAGGGGGTAGGTGTATGAAAGATGGTGGAATGAAACAGGCATCATTACCCTATGTAAACATATGATTACACGAATGGTATGAATTCACATTCTTCACAACCGTAGAAACAAAAAATTGTACCCCATTTGTGTACAGTGAATCAAAAAGCAGTCTGTAAAAATAAAAATAAATAAAAACATTTTTAAAAAATCAAATGGGTTTTAAACATCAGCAATCAAAATAAGTTAAAGATAACATTGTGAGTTCCAATAATGGACTTTGTACAACTGAACCCAAAGTTTAAAATTAAGTGCATATAAATAGAATTTACTTTATGATTTGAAATTGCTTAAATTCTGTAAATCACCACAAAATCGACTAGTGTTCAATCAGTAAAATGTTCTAAGATGAAGAGCATTAGATACTATGTTTCTAGTACAGCATACATTTAACTGTATTTGTGTCATTTAGCAATATTTTATAATCACTTTTTTTTCAGAAAGGAGAAATAAAAATATGTGATGCTTGGTTTGTTTATAATGTGTTAAAACAACCAATAAAAGGTTAATAAAGAAATATTACATAAAGTGAATAACATAAAATTTAATTTCATTCCCTGAAATATATATATGCATATATATATATGTATGAATATATGTGTTTGTGTATGTGTGTGTATGTGTGTATAGACAAAGAAGAACCAAAATTATGAGACTGATGAAAAATGTATGAGATAATATAATTTCTAATCAATTTCACCAATTTCCTCAAGATAAACTCAAGGTTGATGACAAGGTCCTGTATTATCTGATTCCTGCTTATCTCTCCAGTCTCATATCTTGCTAAAAAGACAAAATATTATCTATTATCAATTAATTGTTGCCTCCTTTAAAAAAATTCCACAGTTGTTCTTGCTTCTGGAACTTTGTACTTGAAGGTTCTTCATTTTAATCTCTCTGTGAAACTGTGTATTATTACTCACAAATATTATGTTTCTCTGTCGGGGGAGATTATGGATGTTATGAAGTTCAAGCTTAGTCATGTGACTGACTTTGACTAATGAAAAATAAAAATAGTAAAATAAAAGTAAAATTATCAATCATTTACATGTTTTCTTTTAAGTATGTATCTGATTTTGGAAGTACATTTGAGACACAAAAATTATTCACTTTGGTCTCTGAATGATGATAGGTATAGTCCCTCTGCGGACATACCATGCAATCAAGAAATCAATTTTAGTGTCTTAAATCACTGAGATTTTCAGCCTCTGTATTTACTTTTTTTTTTTTTTTACTGCATCTAAAACTAACATAACACCTCTCCTTTGACCCTTGATATTAATTTATTATCTGTACTATTGTATCTTCTATTTTTTCTTTTTAATTTTTCATGACAGTAGCATATATTTTGATTTATTTTTACAAACATGGCATATAATTTATTCTAATTAAGATCTCAATCTGTTTTGGTTGCTATAGCAAAATATAGTCTATCCTGACTCATTCTTTCTCTCTGCTCATGTGTTGTGTCCATGATTTTCTGATTCCTCCTCATATATGATATCTTCTTGAAAAAGTCTTCTTGGACTCCTCTTCCTGGGTTAATTACCCATCTTATATTCTTCAAACATATTTTGTTTATAATTTGCTTTATATTGTCTGACAGACCACCTGTTAATGTATAGATTACAATCAATAAGTACTTATGGAATATGATGCTGGTGACAATTTAAATGAGACAAAAAAAATAAACCCTTTGCTTTTTGTTTTACACCTTTTTTTAAGTGTTTTTTAAATTTTATTTAGTTTGTTCTAATTAGGTCTAGGTTACAGAGGAATGCATTAAAATGCAATGTACACAAATGGTGCACAACTTTTCCTTCCTCTGGCTGAACATGGTACAGAGTCAAACTGGTAATGTATTCATATTTGTATATAGAGTAATAATGTCCATCTCATTCCACTGACCTTCCCATCCCCACATTCCCACCCCTCCCCTCAATGCCCTCTGTACAATCCAAAGTCCCTTCATCCTTGCCCTCCCAATTATGGATCATCATTTGCTTATCAGAGAAAACATTTGGCCTTTGCATTTTCTGGGTCTGGCTTATTTCACTTAGCATGATATTCTCCAGCTCCATCCATTTATCTGCAAATGCCATAATTTTATCCTTCTATATGACTAATATTCTATTGTGTATATGTACCACATTTTCTTTATCTATTCATCTGCTGAAGGACATCGAGGTTGGTTCCATAGTATAACTATTTTGAATTGAGTTGCTTTAAGCATTGATATGGCTGCATCACTGTACTATGCTGATTTTAAGACCTTTGTGTATAAGCCGAGGAGTGATATAACTGGGTTGGTTCCATTCCAAGTTTTCTGAGGAATCTCCATACTGCTTTCAATAGTGGTTGAAACAATTTGCAGTTCCACCAGTGATGCATGAACTTACCTTTCCCCACACCCTCCCCAACACTTCTGTTGCTTGCATTCTTGATAATTGCCATTCTGACTAGAGTGAAATGAAATTTCAGAGTAGTTTTGAGTTGCATTTCTCTAATTGCTAGAGATGTTGAACATTTTTTCATATGGTTGTTTACTGATTGTATTTCTTCTTCTGCAAAGTGTCTGTTCAGTTCCTGAGTCCACTTATTGATTAGGTTATGTGTTTTATGGTCTTAAATTGTTTGAGTTCTTTATACATTCTGGAGATTAGTGTTCTATCTGAGGTGCATGTAGTAAAGATTTTCTCCTAATCTGTAAGCTCTCTCTTCACGTTATTGATTGTTTCCTTTGTTGAGAAGAAACATTTTAGTTTGAGCCCATCCCATTTACTGATCCTTGATTTTACTTCTTGTGCTTTACGAATCTATTTAAGGAAGTCAGTTCCTACACCAACATGGTGGAGATTTGATCCCACTTTTTCGTCTATTAAGTGCCAGGTCTTTATTCTAGTGCCACGTTGTTCCACGTTGAGTTGAGTTTTGTTCAGGGTAAGAGATCAAAGTTTAATTTCATTTAGCTACATATGGATTTCCAGTTTTCCTAGCACCATTTGTTCCAGAGGCTATCTTTTCCCAAATGTATGTTTTAGGTGCATTTGTCCAGTATGAGATAACTGTATTTAAGTGGGTTTGTCTTGTGTCTTCTATTCTGTACCATTGGTCTATGTGTCTATTTTGGTGCCAATACCATACTGTTTTTGTTACTATTGCTCTGTAGTATAGTTTAAGTTCTGGTATTGTGATGCCTCCTGCTTCATTCTTCTTGCTAAGGATTGCTTTGACTATTTGGGTCTCTTGTTTTTTCAAATGAATTTCATGATTGCTTTTTCTTGTTCTATGAAGAATATCTTTTGGATTTTAATAGAAATTGCATTAAATCTGATAACACTTTTGGTAGTTATACATTTTGACAATATTAATTCTGCCTATCCAAGAGCATAAAAGATCTTTCCATCTCCTAAGGTTTCTTTTTAGTGCTCTCTACATTTTCTAAATTTCCTTTTTAGTGCTCTGTAACTTTCATTATAGAGATATTTCACCTATTTTATTAGGTTGATTCCCAAGTATTTTTTTTTTTGAGGTTATTGAGAATGAGATAGTTTTCCTAATTTCTTTTTCAGTTGATTCATTGTTAATGTATAGAAATGCATTTGATTTATGTGTACTGATTTTATATCCTTGTACTTTGCTGAAGTCATTTATTAGTTCTAGAAGTTTTTGGTGGAGTTTTTTGGATCTTCTAAATATAAAATAATTTTGTCAGTAAAATAGAGATAGCTTGAGTTCTTCTTTTCATATTCATATGCTTTTAATTTCCTTCATCTTTCAAATTGCTCAGGCAAGAGTTTCAGGGACTATGTTGAAGAGAAGTGGTGAAAGAGGAAATCCCTGTCTTTTTCCAACTTTTAGGGGAAATGCTTTCAATTCATCTCCATTTAGAATGATGTTGGCCTTAGACTTAGCACAGATAGCTTTTACAATGTTGAGGTATGATTCTACTATCCATATTTTTTGTGGTGTTTTGAACGTGAAGAGGTGCTGTATTTTGTCAAATACTTTTTCTGCATCAATTGAGATGATCATGATTCTTGTCTTTAAGTGTATTGATGGGATGAAATATGTTTATTGATTCTTGTGTATTGAACCAACTTGGCACCCCTTTGATGATCCCCACTTTACCATGGTGCACTATCTTTTTAATATGTTTTTGTATGCAATTTGCCAGAATTTTATTGAAAATTTTTGCATCTATGTTAATCAGGAATACTGGTCTGAAGTTTTCTTTCCTTTTATGTCTTTGCCTTATTTGAGTATCATGATGATGCTAGCCTCATAGAATGAGTTTGGAAGTGTTCCCGCCTTCTCTATTTCATGGTATAATTTGAAGAGTATTAGTGCTAATTTTTCTTTGAAGGTCTTGTAGAACTCTGCTGAGAATTCCTCTAATCCCTGGCTTTTTCTTGGTTGGTAGGTTTTTGATGGCATCTGCAATTTCACTGCTTGAAATTGGTCTGTGTAAATTGTGATGTCCTCTTGATTCAGTTTAGGTAGATCATATGTCTCTAGGTCTCTGTCAATTCTTTGAGAATTTCTATTGTATTAGAGTATAAATTTTTAAAATAGTTTCTAATTATCTTCTGTATTTCAATAGTGTCCATCATGATATTTCCTTTTTCATCACTAATTTTAGTAATCTGAGTTTTCTCTCTCCTTCTCTTTGTTAGGTTGGTTAGGAGCTTATCAATTTTGTTTGTTTTTCCAAGAAACCCATTTTTTCTTTTGTAATTTTTTAATTTTTTCTTTTGTTTCAATTTCATTGATTTCAGTTCTGATTTTAATTACTTTTTTTCTTCTACTGCTTTTGGTTTTGATTTGTTCTTTCTGGGCTTTGAGATGTAATGGTAGGTCATTTTTGTTTGCATTTTAATCTTCATGAATAAGCTCAGTGCAATGTACTTTCCTCTTAGTACTGCCTTCATTGTGTCTCAGAAATTTTGATATGTTGTGTCAGTGTTCTCATTTACCTCTAAGAATTTTTTTTACTTCCTCTCTGATTTCTACTGCTATCCATTCATCATTCAGTACCATGTTATTTAGTCTACATGTCACGTGGTGGAGTAGCTACTGTTTGTTATTTTGCTGATGATTTCTAGTTTCATACCCTAATATATAGGTATGAAATATATTTTCATATAGAAATAGAAATATATAATATATTTCTATTTCGTGGGTTTTTTATTTTTTTGTATTTTCTAAAGGTTGCTTTGAGGTATAACATATGGTCTATTTTAGAGAAGAATCCATGTGCTGCTGAGAAGAAAGTGTAGTCACTTGATGGTGGATGATATACACTTATATGCCTGTTAAACCTAAATCATTGACTGTATTATTTAGTTCTATAGTTTCTTCATTTAGTTTTTGTTTGGAAGATCTATCCAGTGGTGAAAGAGTTATGTTAAAGGCACTCAGTATTATTGTGTTGTGGTCTATTTGATTCTTTAAGTTGAGAAGTGTTTGTTTTTGATGTACATAGATGCTCCATTGTTTGGGGCATATATATTTACAATTGTTATGTCTTTTTGATATATGATTCCCTTAAGCAGTATGAAATGTCCTTCTTTATCCCTTCTGACTAACTTTCACTTGAAATCCATTTTATCTGAGGATGGGAACCACTGCTTGCTTATGAAGTCCATGTGAGTGGTATGTTTTTCCCAACTCTTCACCTTCAGTATGTGAATGTCTATTGTAAGAGGTCAGTCTCTTGAAGAGAGCATATTGTTGGGTCTTTTTTTTTTAATTCAATCTTCCAGTCCATGTCTTTTGATTGATAAGTTTAGGCCATTAACATTCAGGGTTATTTTTGAGATATGATTTTTATTCCCAGGGTTTTGTTTTTTTGGTTTTGTATTTTTTTTTTTTTAACTGAACTTAGTTTCTCCTTTGATTGACTTTTCCTTTAGTGTAGTGTTCCTCCCTTTCCTGGTTTTCATTTTTTTTTTTCCACTTCATTTTCATGGAATATTTTGCTGAGACTGTTTGGTGGTGTGGGCTTTCTAGTTGTGAATTCTTTTAATTTTTGTTTATCATGGAAGGCTTTTATTTCACCTTCAAATCTGAAGTTTAGTTTTGCTGGATATAAAATTCTCAGTTGGCATCCATTTTCTTTCAGAACTTTATGTATGTTGTTCCAGGACCTTATGGCATGGACAGTCTGGGTTGAGAAATCAACTGAAATCTGAATTGGCTTCCTCCTATATGTAATTCTAATTTTTTTACTCTCACAGTCTTTAAAATTCTATACTCATTCTGTATGTTAGTCATTCTCATTATAATGTGACTTAGTGTGAGTCTGTTGTCATTTTGTACATTTGTGGTCCTGTAAGTCTCTTGTACTTGATTTTCCCTTTCATTCTTTAGATTTGAAAAAATTTCTGATATTATGTCATTGAAAATTTTGTGTATTCCTTTGGTTTCTATCTCCATGCCTACATCTATTCTGATAAATCTTAAATTTGTTCTTTTTCTGTTATCCCACATTTCTTGAAATTTCTGTTCATGGTTTCTTATCTTCGTCTCTTTGTGGTTGACTTTATTTTGGAGTGTATATTTTTCTTCATTGTCTGAGGTTCTTCTATCTTCTAAGTTAGCTAGTCTGTTGGTGATGCTTGTTATTGAGTTTATCATTTGGTTTAGTGATTCCTTCATAGTGGGCATTTCTTCTTATTTTTTTTTTCCACAATCTCTCTTTATTTAAAGTGATCTTTTACTTCCTGAATTTTCTCTTCCATTTCATGCCTTATACTAAACTTATACTAACTATCCTTTACTTCGTATATCACTTAACTATATACATTCTAAATTCCATCTCTGAAATTTCTTCTACTGTGTTGTCTATGGATTCTATTGTTGGAACATCTTGGTTTGTTTAAGAAACTTTGATCCCTTATTTTGTCATGTTGTTTGTGTGTCTTCCCATCTAGTGGTATGGATCTGAGGCAGTGCAGTTTCTACCCTGTAATCTGAGGGTTTCCAGTAAGGGGGAGACCAATATTAACAGCACCCAATGCAAACAATATACAACTTTAAACTTAATTACTTCTATTAAGACATCTATAGTTTTGTCGTAATAAATATAAATGATGTGTTCAATTATTATCTACAATATAAAAATAACTTCATTAAAAGAGTTTACCATTTCAAATGATGAACAAAAAGGGAACAGAGCAGTATAGGATATAATGTTTATAAGGGACAAGGAGACAAGATAGAGGTAAAAATTTATACTAAGAATGAAGGAGGAATTAATAAAGGTTGACTGTAAGCATGAGAGAAGTAAGAAAGAGAATCCAAGGAGACAGATAAGTGAGAGAAAAAAATATATATGCAGATTTTTTTAAAAAGGTAAAAATATAAGAATATGCAACCAAACTCTAATATACTATTCATATTTCCCACTCTTCAATAAATTGATGCATGAAAAATATTTGGATTCAAAGATGGTAGAGATGTGAGGTAGGGAAGGAAAGTCTATATGGAGAATTGGTGATTACTTCCATTGTATTTTACAAATTTTCTGTTTCCCTTCTCAGCTGGTAGGTGGGGTTGTCTGAAGTTTGATACTAGTTTCAGTCCAGTGGGTACTGAACCAGTTAGCAGGGCAAGTGGGTAGCAAGATGTCTTCACACCCTCTTCCAATCTTCCTACCCCTTATAGCTGGCCCCTCCATCCCCATGGCCCTCAGGATTCACTGAGCTGAGAGAGCCCAGTTTTCTCCAATTTCTCCAACTAGTGCTCCTCCAGGGAACTTGCCAGACCCAGACCGGCCTACACAAACTCAGTTGCCATCTGAGGGACCTGGGCTTCAGATTCCCTAGGCTCTGCCTTGCAGTAGTACTATGATCTCTATGCAGTTCCAACTTGCAGAGAGACCACCAGGGATGTGCTCACAAAAGGAGCCACACAAAGAGGACACAAAATGGTAGCTAATAGCACTGAGTGTAACCACACCTGCAGGTACCCCAACAATATATTTCTAGGCCCTGGCCAGTGTTCCCAGACTGAGGCAGCTATGCCCCAAGATGGTAGGGGTGGCAGCAGCAAACCTGCAGCCCCCTTGGCCTTAGACTCCAGGTCCAAGATGGCAATGGCTGCGTGTAACCAAACCTGCAAGTACCCTGACAATGGACTTCCTGGCAGCAACAGGCAGCAGGCGCTCCACAGGCAGCCTGTATGGTGGTCTGCTGGTAAACAGTGGGGCACTCGGAATAAGAGATCTGCATGCAAAAGGTGGTTGATACACTGGTAGAGGGCTGGTAATAACACAGACAAAGAAGGACAAAGAATAGGGTATCAGTGGACAGCAAGGTCTGTCTCACAAGGAAACAGTATTTCCTCTGCTGAGTCCCAGGTCAGGGAGTGACAAAGAATACAACTTTCCCCTATTTTGCCATCTTGGATTTCCTAAGTGAACTCTTCTATGACCAAATTCTTTATGAATCCAATTCTGTAGAATAGTCAATGAAATGGGAAAAGAGATAATGAGACATGTAATTATGGTAGAAGAGCATGATCTATGATTATTACAAATCTCATGCTGCCCTTTTCTTTCTAGGCATTTGCCACAAAATTAACAGCATTAAATTTGTGGACATATAAACAAATTTCTCCAAAACTTATGCATTTTCAGACACAAGAAATCTGTCTTCAAATTCTTGATTTTTATCTTTATCTGAATATCTGTTGGATTGACCATACATGGAAAAAGCAGGTAAGAGAGGAAATAAAAAAATATTTTCCTAATAACATCAAATGTCAGAAAGATGTGGTATGCACACAGTAAAAATACAAAGGAATGACAGTGTTCCCGAGTACATGCAACCTCATTTTAGAGTCTGCTTCTGGATACTCTTTATTTTCAAACATGAAAACTGCAAAAGGATTTTTGGTAATATTTTTCTACATTTATAATTGTTCTCTTCACCATCTGTGACATAGCAGGGGAATGTTTGCTAGTAGCTGCTAGGTTACTAAAATTTAGGCATTAATTTTGACACAGGGATAAAGGTACAAAAAATAATGAAAGTGTTTAGGGGATATGCTGTGATATGGGGAAAAGACAAGCAACCATCAGGCACATAAGTATTTATCATATTTGAAATTGTACTCCTCTAGCACACACAATTCAGTATTAGCAACTGAACTATTGAATTGCCCAGTAACAAAGCCCCATGGGTATCCATCTCTTTCAGTTATTGATGTCCAAATATCTAGTTTCTAGTTAGGCAGAAACTAACTAGAAAATTGAACCCAGTGAAAATAAATTATAATGAAATGGTGATTTTTCAAGAAAATCCTAGCAACACATCCCTGGATATATCCACGAGTAATTTTTTCCCTTTAAGAATAGTGCATAAGTCATAATGAAAACAAAATATAATGAGTAAAAACAAATCTAGGATTAAATTTTGGAGTGGGAACTTGCAACACATTTTTTGATATATTTTATGATTTAAAGGCAGGAAGATTTTCAGTCAGCTTAAGAGTCTTGAGATTTCACTGGATAGGAGGCAAGAAACCTCTATTAATTTTGTCTCTCTCAAAAATCAATAATTGGAGTTTCAATCTTCTTCAAAGGAATCTGAATTCTTTTTCTGTCTGTCCAAAGAAATAAACTTCCTATGGTCTCTGTCATATGATTTACAGGTTGTTGGCCTGAGACATTGGGGTAGAAAGTCAATAATTTCTTTTGAAAATCCTGCTGAGACTGGGGATCATCTAATACAAGGCATGCAATCAGAATCAATCCACTCTTTAGGAGCAATGTTCCTTTCCTGTGTTACAGCCACCACCTGGGATAATTTCCCTAGAGCTTCTGATGGTTTGTCATGAGCACTCACTAGAGGATAAGGAATAAAAGACTTTAAGTCTATGAGGAACAGTGCATAGATGATGTTTCAATTGTTTTCTTTCAGCATCAGAAAGAAGGTGAGACAGATGCCTGTGTAGGTTAGAAGCTAAGAAATGGAGTGAATCATAAATGAATAACAACCAATGAGCCATAAGCACACTCTCCACATTACAAAGGTTTCCTTCCCCAAGGTTCCTTGAGACTGCGAATGTATACTATTGTTATTGTTATTATTTGACTTCACCATGAAATACATACATAAAAGGATTGAAGAATAACAAAAATAAACTGACATGTCAAGGAAAAATGAGAGAGTCTCTAATTAAGCGTATGTTCTGGATTCATGAACACAATTTATAGAATCACTTGCTCTAATCTTTTCAACTGTTATTTTAGATACACTTACAAGGAAATTGGGTTTGAGTTTCCCTTTCTGTAAGAGTACAGACAGAAAGATATGAGGCTGGGCATAGTTCTTGCCCTGTTAACTTCAATAGCTCTAGGAAATTACTGTGTCACACTGTTGACAACAGTGTAATAGTTGACATTCATCAAAATGATCATGAATCATAAACAAAAGACTCCTTTTATCACTTTTTTCAATGTGATTTTAGAAAAGAAAATACTATCTTCTATCTGTACAGATATTTTACTATCTGTAAAATTTGAGAAAATAATGAAGTATGTGCAAGCATAATTTTTGTAGCCTGAACCAAAATGTATAATTACAAAGGCTTGGTGCAACATTTAATTATTAAGTATTGACTTTTAAAATCTGAATGCTCACAATCCAACTGTTATTTTAACAGATGAGACATTTGTGAGGACAACCTTGAAAGTATTTTAATAGAACATCATGCCTGGACATAGGTCAGATATTTAACCCCTACAGCACATTTTCAGATTTTATTTAATTTTAACAATAATTATTTTTTGTTTGCTATTAAATATTCTGAAGAATATGTTTATATACAAACACACACATGTACACACACATACATGCACGCACACACAAACACATACACACACACACACAAACACACACCAGGAATCTAATAAAAGGTAGTCAAAATACTTTTTTTCGTTAATCACAGATCTCATCATATATCCTTTGGTGTATTAAAATTACCTTAATTTGTACAATCTTAATAAATATCACAAAACGTGTACATTAAACCCCTTGAATGGGCAATCTCCCCAAACTAATGATACTTACATTAACATATTATTTTGTTTATTATAAATGCTAAGAATGCCTGATTTCAGATTTATTGAGTATCTAGGTTAAAGGTTAAAAGCCTTTTTTTTTTTAACTCACTAAATAACTCATTCTTAAACTTTCAGATACATTAATATCACTTGGGAAATTTCCTGGAAACTTGTCATCTCACAATCTCTGAGAATCTTGGATGGCAAATCAGGAACAGCTATTAAAAAAATCAGCATTTTAAACTATATTCACTAGAATCAATATAGTCATAGTCACAGTGATTATAATTCAGAAATCAATAGTTTGAAAAACACTGTTCTAGCTGTCATTTTGGTGACCCTTTTTATCATTTATATAATACATATAAAACTAGAGCCTCTCTCAAGGATTGATTTTAGCCTAAGGTGAGTTAATATTGGAAATAGAGAATTCCTAGCACAAATGAAACAATCCTTCCAATGTGCCTCTGGTATTCTAATCAGGGTAATTTTGACTGATGTGTGGTGGTAAAACTACCAGAGGGAGCTTCCTCATTTCTTTTTTAAGAATGGTCCAAATACATGTGAAAAGATTTTAGGGAAATCCACATCCCCAGAGCAAAATTAGGTTTTTGTTCCAGCAAGAAGATGGAGTAGACATTCAGAACCATGCTTGTGGGTGGTGCTGATTTAGTTAATGTGATTATACATGTTCCATATATCCTCAGAATGGAATTTTAGCCAAATGGGAGCAGCAAATATATGAATTAGTACAGAACAATCACTAAAAATAGTCTGGTCTATCATAGTGTCATGCTTCTGTTAATGCCTGAAATTCCATTTCATTATATTCCTTCACTTACAACCCCATCTACCAAAATTTCAGTGAAATATCAAGCCAAATATTTGTCATCTACATGTCTATACAATCACTTGTGCAAGAAGGTAATATAATTCCATAATATTGACATTTTTTGCAAAAGTAACTATGTAGAAATAAATGTTAGAATAGTAGTAGCTATTGACTCCACAGAAAGTAAGTAAGTTTGGTGAGAAGGGATAATTTATTTAATTTTTTTTTAATTGAAAAGAGAAAAAGTATAGACACTCTGGCACTCTTGTGAATCTTATAAATCATCTGTGCATTTTTGTTTAGTTGTTTTTATTCATTCATGTGGAGAGCATGGTCACTTAAAGATATGGGGCAGATATTTAAACTGCAAAACCAGAGAAGCAAAATAAGAATTGCCCCCAAAATAAGTCCTTTGCTACAAACATCTCACAGAAGAAATCCAGTTATTTCCACCTGTGTTTTAAGAGTCCCTGTAGTAGTTTAGTGACTGTTATTACTGTTATAATCCATAAAATCTGTCCTGAAACTATAATATAATCACAAATTTATTTTTCTATATTCAATATACACTAAACTCTGCCAGGAAAAGTTTTATTCACCATTGATTTTACCAAACCTAGAATATTGTCTGACAGCAGGGTGTGGTGGTGTGCTCCTATAATCCCAGCTACCTGGGAGGCTGAGACAGGAAGATCCCAAGTTTTAGAACAGCCTGGGCAACTCATCAAATCTGTAACCTTATTATCCATTTAAATTCTTCTCAAAACTAAACCTATGTGCCACAATAGAACTGCTTGTGTGTCTGAGGAAGCATTTAAGTAAAAGGTTATATGCACATGGAATAAAATGACTCAAGTACAAAGCTAAGGTGGGAGAGAAATGTACTTTGACCTATGCTTTCTTTAAAGTTCACCAAAGCCAGATGAGATCAAGATATTCCATTTGACATTTCTCTTTCATTTTCCATTAGGATTTCTTCATAAGAATCTTAGAAAAAAAATAGCATATGGGAGAAAATGGAAGTAAGTAATAAACGTCTGTTACTTGCCCGTTGAAATTATGAGTCATCTTTGATTTTTATCAGGGAATAAAAAGTGGTCTTTGAGACCAGAATCTCTAATAACTTTAGAAAAGAATAAACAAGTTGGAATACAAAATTTATAAAAATAGTTTTAATTTCTCTTGTAAAAGAATGAATTGTAAATTAAAAAATCAAAATATTGTTTTTTGTAATATGGAAAATTGTACTAAGATTTTTTATTTTTATTGAGAATTATCTATACTACCAATGATTAAATAATATTCATATATTCAAAACAGAAACATCCACTGTATGGGAATATATGAATAATTTTTTTCTAAATATCTGAATTATGTGACAAATGTGAGAATGCTTACTTACACGCATATAATTTTACATGCATATAATTACATGCATATAATTTTTGTTAAAAAATTACAAACTATTGATACATTTACAGAAGTAAAAATTATGTGCTAATATGAAAATTACAAAATATGTACATTTCAATAATAGTCATGCTGGTTGTTCCTAGACCTAATCTTATCCATTAAATTTTTTGATAATAGTTTCATCAGAAAAAATAAAGAAAACTTTTTAAAAATGGTAAAGTAAGAATCATTTAATTTTTCTTTTTTTTATTGATAGCAAGGTAAAAGTTGTAATTTCTTTTTTGTGACAGTAGTATATTATACTAATCCATAATGATAAGCTTCATTCAGTTGTAAGTGCCGATTGGCTACTGAAATAACTGGTTTGTGAGAAGTCAGGATGGTCATGAGTCAGGCAACTCAAAAATATAAAAGCTAAAATGTTCATCTTGTGTAGACAGAAATTTATTCTTTTTGAGTCTTTAGTAAAGCCATCCTGAATGTATTTTATGGAATCTTACCTCTTCTTCTTATCAATTTAATTTATTCAAGTTACTCTATCTATAATAGTCCAGAAAAGTCATTGATCTTCAGACAATCTTTATGCATTTGATTAGTCTCTCCACTTTGATATCCCAGAATTAATGAGCTTGATTCCTTCTAATCAATGATCTATGACAGCTGCAAAAATGAGTCATCAAATCTCCAAATATAGAGAGTATAACCTGTCATTGATTCAATGTCTAGTCAAAGGCAGGTTTTAGTCATCATCTCATAAGATTGTGAAGTTTAATTTGAAAAGTTATTTGAAAAGTTATTTGAATTCCACAAATTTGAATTCATATGATTTCTGTTTTTTTATTATTATTGAAATAGTGTCTTTTTATTTAAAAATTTAAGAGTTTTGAAGACGGTTCCAAACATGCAGAAGGAAGTGACTGCCCCTACCAAAGTCCAAGATAAATAAAAAGCCTTGAAGATTAAGAAAGCAGTGTTGAAAGGAATCTGCATTCACAAAAAAAGAAGATCTGGACATCACCCACTGAGAGGTATCCCAGATACCCTCAGAAGAGCACCCACAGGTGATATAAGTTTGATCAATATGCCATTATCAAGCTCCCCATGGTCACTGAGTTCATTACGAATAAAACAGACGACAACAACACAATTGTGCTCATGGTAGATACCAAGGTCAATGAGCACCATACTAAACAGACTGTGAAGAAGACTCTAAGATATTAATATAGCCAAGGTATTAATATGGCCCTGATTAGGTCTGAGAGAGAAGAAGATCCATGTTTGACTGGCTCCTGATTGTGATGCTTTGGATGTTGCCAACAAAATTGTGATCATCTGGACTAAGTCCAGTTGGCTAATTCCAAGTATTCAATTTTTTTAACCATAAAATGTAAGGAGTTTGAATAGCGTCATACTCTTTTGTAATTATGATTGTATGTTAAACTATAATATTAAGATATTTTAAAAGATGATTTGGTAACATAAAAAAGTTATGTGGGAAGATAATGAAACTTCACTACTATCCCATTTATTCTCCTGCATATGCTGCTGTTTCTGAAGGATATTTTCTTAAGTTATTTAGCTCGGTTTGGTGGATGGCAATTGGGATGGAGAGAATTGGTCAGATTCAGGAGAACTGTAAAAGAAATAATCAACAAAGATGAATGTTAGAGTAAATGTGGGATGAGGAAAGAAAGATATAATAGAATCTCCTAGATTTAGTCCTAGTACAACTGTGCAGATGGAACTGAACATGGGGGTGAGGATTAGATTTGAAGATGGATCATGAGTTCCTTACTGGATATCTTTATTTTTCATTGTATATTAAGGTGAAAATGTTGAATAAACAAGTAGATGTTACGTTCTTCAAGTCTGGGCACTTGATCTTATACTTTTAGATCTTTAGCAAACTTTAATGTAGATTTTGTCCCATGTAAGGAGACAAAAATTAATTATTCATGTTACAAATCTATGCAAAGGAATGGTAAAAATATGTTTGGATCTTCCCTGCAACAAACTATATGTCTTATGACACTGAACATTGACTTTTGTCACGATTCTCCTTTTAAACATAGACAAAATATCCAACACTGTGGAAAAACCAAAATGCTAATATATCAACTTTTTGAAGTTAGCATATGCGATGAAAAGTCCACTTTCCATACTTACATATTAAATTGTAAAATTTAGACAAGAAACCTCTAAGAACCTTTTCCTTATCAAAGGAGGCAAGTCTATAAAACTTTGCATGAGAAAGGAACTATACAAATTATTTGCGTGTGTATACACTGTTTACATATGTTATTTGTATTTATATATTTATATGTATATACATATACAAACACATATGTACACACACACACACACACACACACACACACACGTTATTTCTGTATAACTTGAAGTCCTGCGTTTCAGATGCCCCTGCATATTTCTGCTCCTTCTTATATTGAAATAAACTTGTTCACTGATCATAACCTTACAACAGATTTGCATTTTCACAATATTCAAAAGACATATAGTAGATAAATTAACCAGACAGGATGTTCTTCCCCCAAACATGAAACATATATTTAGACATTTTTCTCAGGTACTTTAAAAACATTTTTAGACTACAGTCAATGTTACAAATACTATGGATCATTAAACATTATCAAGGTCTGGCTTAGTGCTAATTAAGGTCTCTACCTAATATTGCTTTTGCTTGAGTATTTCTTCTTTCCTCAAAGTAACATAACCTGAATATTATATTTGCTGTTTAGTTCCTTTTTTTCTTACCAACTCAGAAACATTTTTCTCTGTTTGAAAGAAAAGTTAGATCAAAAGCAAATGTTATCAGATGCTAACAGCAATCAAGTCCTAAAATCATTCTGATAAACTTAACCTCCATTCTAACAATAACAGGGGAGTGATTAAACTGAAAACAATTTTTGAAACTACAAAGTCCTAAATTTATTTCTGCCAATTGAGTGTTGGCTACATATAGAATAACTGAAATGAATGCTATTTGTGTTGAGTTATTGCAACATGTGGATAATATGTAAAGCCATTTAAGTGTAGCACATATATTTAATTATATTTCATTGTAAAATCAGATCTTCCTTATTTTCTTTTAGCATGCCATTTCAAGTATTTTTTTTGCATTACTGATTCATTTGTTTCCCATATATTTACAAACAACTACTACATGTTATGCTCTCTTTTAATTATTGGTATGTGACACTAAGCTAGGTCTGTACTGTGCCAGTGATTTTTTTTTTAATATAGAAGGATTGAAAGAATTATATAAACTAAAATGATAAACTAAAATAAGAATCAGTATTGATAAATACTGAGTGTAATGCATACAGTGCTATGAGTGTTCACAGAGTAGTCATCTAATACCCTCTGCAAGAGCAAGGGAAGGCAGGAGAAATTACAACATCTGAGGACCTGTGGGATAGTAGACCAGTGATGTGTCACCCGTGTTAACTGCTTCCTTTTGTTTTTGTTATTCCCAGTATTTTATCTATTTCACTGATTATTCATTGTGTCTTTTTATTAAGTATGGTAAGTATCTTGCTTATGTCTCTCAAACTTACTACATTGGTGCCTCCTGGGAACACCAATAATTGCCTGCACCTGCATTTCTTTGCCTGAAGAGTGTCTCTGGATTTTGGAGCCCTCTGTATTCACTAGTGTCGTAAACTGGAAGAACCAGGGAGTTAGCGTTCCTGGGATGCAGGTGACAAACAATGGGTCTCGGCTCCCTTTCCCTATGGGGAATATTGCTCTGAGTCAGGCGCTGTACACCTTGAGGCCAGAGTTCCACAGCTTCTGTGTACATCATAGCAACTTGATGCACAATCAGCACTTCTTATCTGTCTTCTTCCTGTCTCATTCCCACATCAATTCCTGAATAATTCCCAAACTATTTGCACGACCATATTTGTCACAGGTTATATTTCCAGGTTAAACGTTAATAAAACAGATTTTAAGCCTGTGATTACATGAGTTCATTGATTTGACCATTTCCAATATAATCCATGGTAGCATCTATGAGTTAATTTGTTCTAACTCTGCTCATAAATTACTTTTGTGTTGTTGGTTTTGGTCTTAAATATTAGCTGGGCCACTGTGAATATATTGACTGTGTATGTCAGCAATATAAGAGTGATGTGAAATTTCTAGGAAGGAGGACTTATGTGATCATCTGGTCACTATTTCTACTAGTTCAAAACTAGTAAATATATGTAAAATATATGAAATATTATGTACACAATGAAATGTAAATATAAATATGAGGCAATGAAAAACTGAAGTCAGATTAATGAAGGCAGGGTTATTACCATCTTGCTCACTTAATTCCTGACACTTCACATGTGGTATATTGGAAAATTGATAAACATTTTATAAACCACTATCTAAGATCAAAGATTAGATAGAGTTTTTTTTTTTTTTTTTCTAAACCAGGAGAGTATTGCAGAATTTGAGACCATGCTCTTGACTATTTGTTATTCCTCTTAAAATATGTGTTCATCAATGTTAGAATGTAGCAACATTAAAACATTAGATGTTTCAAACATGTAAAGGACCTACTTGATATGGCACAGGGATCTGAGGTTGAATGATTATTAGATTAAAGTTGATTGTGATTTCTAACAACTGAAAGGCATCATGAACTGATGTAGAAGAGATATAAGCAGAAACCATGCTGTTTCCTGTGGTGCAGTAGTAGTTAGTGTAGCAAAAAGGTTACTGCCATTCATTTAAACAAAATGGGCATTTTATGTACCTTCACTGTCAGACAAGATGCAGTTGAGCAATGCTTTTGTTGAACATTATAAAGAGCATGAGTGATAGGGGTGGGGGTTGAGACAAGGAGAGAGAAAAAAGCTATTTCACCTATTGATAGCCAACCCAAGAGAAAAGCTATTCTGTCTAGCATAGTATCAAGTGACTTTTTAAATGACCCCAGCACTTTCTCCTCAAAGAAATCTTTCTAGGTGGGCAATTCAAACATTTATTATCGTCTCAATGGGGAACTAAACGAAAAAAATATATATTAGAGCTTTCTTCAAGTGTGCTGTTTTGCTAGCCTCAGCACAAAGAGAATTGGAATTACTATTAGCAGAATTCTCTGAGAGCATAGATAATTTCAGGTGCATATGAGTAAATAAACTTTGAACCTAGTGGCCTAGTGTGATCTAAGTAGATATTAAGCCTTCTCTAATGTTTTATTTGTATTTATAAGGGAATATGCTATTGGAAATAATTCATTGGTTTATATTTTAGACCAATAATTTTGGTCATTAAAAGTTATAGCTTAGATTTTTGAGTAATGACTTTATACTAGTGTGAAAGATGTGGCAAATAGTTTGCATTTGTTGCCTCATGTTATCCTCAGAGCTGCCTGATAACAACTAGTACTACTACTGTATTTTATGAACAGAAAAATCTAAGTCATGGAGTGCTTAGTAAAGTTTCCCAAGGCCAAAAACTACTATTTTTATTACATTAATACAAATTTTATACATTAATAATATGAAAATGTTTATTACAGAACTCTAATAAGAACGAATAGAAGAGCTGCAAAATGTTTTAACATTACTTGGCTTGTAAAAATATTTTTAAATTAACAACTTTCTCTTGTATACAATATACAAAATAAAACAGTGTTTAGGTAAGGTTTAATCATATCATATGCAAAATTACTTCTCTATCTATACCTTTGGGACATAGAAATTTGAGTGACATAGTGGCACGTGAGCAAAACTATGTGAAAAGACTATGTCTGAACAGCAGACATCCAGTGAAATGATAACTTCTGTACATGCATCTTACTAGGAGAACCATGGAACTCAGTAGTAGAATGTCTCATTGCATACTTTTTTAAAATCTGGAAAATTATAAAATTATAATGTACTAATTATAATAATAACAGTACCAGAAGGCAGATTAGCAGAGTACAGCAAGTAGATTGGAGGAGGTAAGGAGGCTACAGGGGAATGAGATTGATCAAATAATGTCATGTACATGTACAAATATAGGATGATGAATTTCACTATTAATACATAAGTATAAAGCCCCAATAAAAATATCAAAAATCTCTTATCAAATTTCAAACAAATGATAAAAATAAACATTTTTCCTGTGTTTCTTTTATTTTAGTCCATGAATTTCAGAATATTTGGTAAAAAAAATAATATAGTCATATGGAAAATACATTCTAATATATAATCCTATCTCTTAGGAAATAAAAGGTGACAAGGACTTCTACTTCTTTTCTGGATCTGATTCTCAAAGGCAAGAATTTCTTGATTGGCAATGTCATGGGCCTGCCTTAAAAAATGCTTATTTCTGAATGAGATAGAATTGCAAAGGCATTTTATTAGCAGAAGGTTTTTAAGGGTTTAGAAACCTAGGACAATCTCAATCATGCATTTAAAATTATATTATAAAATGAATGATAAATGATGTGAATTACTTCTCACAATATCTGTCCCATAAGACCAATGCATTTCAGTATTATTTCTGATGAAAATAGGCATATTAATCCTATTGTTTCTTTGAAAACAATATTAAAACACAATGGTTTGAGAAAACTGAAGTAAAATAGACAAGATGATAATAAAATCATGACTATATAAGTCAAAGAAAGTCTCCTATCTTGAATAGTTGTAATTTATTTATTCAACAAACATGTATGAGAACTTAGAAGGTACATAATGTTTCACTTTTATATTAAAGTTGGAAATAAACTAGAGATGGCAGAATAGACCAATTAACAATTAACAAACATTATATGTGTGTAAACTAATTATATTGAATCTCTCTTCTGTTTGGAAGTTGAAAAATGGTTGCCTGAATATAGAATTGTGATTATGAAGGGTTGAGAATGGTGAGGAGGAAAGATGGATAAATGGAGAATGAACTTGATAAGTGTGTGATGCAAAATATCACATTGAACTTTGTTAACAAATACAATTAATACATGTTAAAAATAATAAATCATTGCATTAAAAAAGCAAAAATGTGAGTACTGACACAATGGTTAAAATTTTCCAAGATGGAAGATGTTCAGTATAGAATACAAGTTATTTCTTAAGGATGATTTCATAATACAGATTCACAAATAGCATAAATTTTTAACTTGGCCATCAAAGAGAATTATACATTGTTTACATATCTCATTTATGAACAGATTAGTTGAATAAATGTGCATATTTGTGTAAATATATGTGTACACATCCGTATCTATAGGTAGATTCATCTATACATACATGTACAGGTGTCTATAGTTTCATTAGCGTTCACATGGTGTTGAGATTTATTTCTTTATTTTTATTTACATTTTGAATAATAGTTTTGGTTTAGCTATGAGATCTTTAACCCAATCCCCTAATAGGAATTAACCGAGTGGTAACTGTAGGCAGGTAAGGTGTTGCTAGAGGAGGGGGATCATTATAGGTGTGCCTTTGAGGTATATACTAGTTGAGCTTAGCTTTCTCTCTCTCTCTCTCTCTCTCTTTCTCTCTCTCTTTCCTTCCTGATTATGTCCTGAGCTACTTTCCTCCACCATACTTTTCTACCATGCTGCTCTGCCTCACCTCAAACCTGAAGGAATGGAGTCGGCCCTACATAGACTGAGACTTCTGAAACCCTGAACCCCAAAATAAACATTTTCTACTCTGAAATTGTTCTTGTTGGGTCTTTTGTTCACAACAGTGAAAAAGATGACTAAATAAAAATTATTTGAGGTATAATTTATATATCTTAAAATTCACCCATTAAGAGACATAGTTCAATGATTTAGGTGTATTTGCAGAATTAAACAATGATCATGATTAATTGTAAAATATTCTTATTACCCCAAAGAGAGACTCTGTAGCATTTGGCTATTACCTCCAGACTTTGACATGTCCCAATAGAATTTACCTTATGATTCTATGAATTTGTCTATTATGGACATTTCATATAATAGAATCTTTCAAAATGTGTCCTTTATGTCTGTGTTCTTTACTTAGCAAACATTTTCATGATTCAGTCAAAAGGAACTACATAACAGTTCTCATATTCATTTTAATGGCTGTAATAATATTACCTTGTCTTGACATACAAGTTTTTACTTATTATATAAATCAATCACTTACAGATTTTGTCTTTTGAAAAATAAACTTCTATGGACATTTGAATACAATTTTATGTGTGAATATGTGTTCATTCATTTAGGTGTAGATGTAGACTCATCAAGAGTAGAGTTGATGAATCAAATAGGAATTCCATATTTAACTTTTTTTAAAGTCGCCAGAGTATGTTCCAATGTGGCTGGAGGAATTTACATTCCTGCATGCAATTTCTATTTCTAGCTATTTTCAATTTCTCACTATTCTTGAGACACTAGTTCTCATTTATTATAGATATCTTCGTCAATGTGAAACAGTAACACAGCAATTTTGATTCCTGTTGTCTGATAACTAATGATTTTGAATATCTTTGTATTTTATATTAATGTATGCTCTTTGAAGAAATGTCTGTTCAAATCCCTTGATACATTTTGTTTTGAATTATTTGACTTTTATTATTAAATTTTAAGAATAAAAACAATTGAGTGCAAGTTCTTTCCAAGATAAATAATATGTAAATATTTCCTATAATTCTATAAGTTGTCTCTTGGTCATGTCAACAGTATTTTTAAAAGTTTCAATTCTCTTTTGTTACTCTTCCTTTCTGTATCATATCTAAAAATTCATTGTTAAATAAAAGGTCAAGAAAACTTAGGGCTATGTCTTTCTAGCATGTGTTGGCATTTATATGTTTGTCTCTGATCCAATGGTGTGTGTGTGTGTGTGTGTGTGTGTGTGTAGATAGATAAATAGATAGATAGATATAGACATATGTAGATCAATATATCCAATTGTATATACATATTGAAACTTAAAGACTATATCCAATTTATTTTTATATGTGCATATCCAGTTCCAAAATCAACACTTATTGCTTAATAAATTTTTACTGGTTTTATATTTTGAGTTATATTATTTATTGTTGCTTTATGACTTATGATGTACATCTGAATATTTCAGAATCTGATTCATATTTATGTAAGTTATTTTTATTAAAATATAAAAATTATACTCCCCTATAGCTCTAGTTCCTTTTCCCCCTTTTTATGATATTATTTTTATACATATTAGATCCTTTTATTTTACAGACCAAATAATCTCTTGTTGTAATTACTGATTTATTAAAAAATGTTTGCTCTTAAGAAACTCAGAGAAGAAAGAAGAATGTATTTATATTTAATTTTCCACTTTTTATTTTTTGATTTAGTTTTAGTTTTCTTTTTGTTTCTGTGGACTTGAATTACCATATTATGTAATTTAACCCAAATTATATAGTTTCTCATCCACCTTATTTATGTTATTGGAAAATATATTGCATTCAATATCATGTATGACTAACAGCAAGATTTTATTTATAATATATTTGCTTTTAAAGCAATTTAAAAAAATAAAAGAATGTTTTATACTGCTTCATAATTTAATAATGACATTTGACTGTGTTGTTCATTTTTAATTTTATTTTTAGATAGATTTATATTACTGTCTGATTTCAACTGAAGAACTTTCTTTTTCATTAATACATTATAATTATACAATAGAACTTTCCTGAATATTTATTATGAACTGGATCTGATGGCAATAAATTGCTTAGTTATTGTTTATCAAGTAATGTCTTTATTTCACTTCCATTTTTGAGAGATGACTTTACCGAATATAAGATTCTCATTTTAGACTTTTGAAATTTAGCACTTTGAATATGTTGTGTTATTGCCTCAGGCCTTCTATTGGTATATATGAGAAGTCAGTCATTAATCTTATATGGACTCCTTGTAAGGAAAACTCATTTTTCTCTTGCTGATTTTAATATTTTCTGCTTACTTTTATCTTTCATTACTTTTATTCTGATGCTTCTGTTCAGAATATTTGTGGAACAGTTTTCACTTATGCTTCTTGGAGTTCATTGAGTTTCTGGAATATGTAGAAACATCAAATTTGAGGAAATTCAGTCTTTATTTCTTCAAATATTTCTTCTGCATTTTTTTTTTTTTTATTATTTACTTATTTTTTTACGTTTACATAGGGTAATGATGTTTATTATATTTTTCCCCTCCCCCCCACCCCTCCCACCCCTCCCACCCCTCCCACCCCTCTTTTCCCTCTACACAGTCCTCCTTTCCTTCATTCTTACTGCTCTCCTTAGCCTAACTCTAAACCTAACCCTAAACCTAATGCTAGCCCCTCCCACCCCCCATTATATGTCCTCATCCGCTTATCAGCGAGATCATTTGTCCTTTAGTTTTTTGAGATTGGCTTATCTCACTTAGCATGATATTCTCCAATTTCGACCATTTGCCTACAAATGCCATAATTTTATCATTCTTCATTGCGGAGTAATATTCCATTGTATAAATATGCCACAGTTTCTTTATCCATTCATCAACTGAAGGGCATCTAGGTTGGTTCCACAATCTGGCTATGGTGAATTGAGCAGCAATGAACATTGATGTGGCTGTATCTCTGTAGTATGCTGATTTTAAGTCCTTTGGGTATAGGCCAAGGAGTGGGATAGCTGGGTCAAATGGTGTTTCCATTCCAAGCTTTCTGAGGAATCTCCACACTGCTTTCCAGAGTGGTTGCACTAATTTGCATCCCCACCAGCAATGTATGAGTGTTCCTTTTTCACCACATCCTCGCCAACACCTATTGTTGCTTGTATTCTTGATAATCGCCATTCTAATTGGGGTGAGATGAAATCTTAGGGTGGTTTTGATTTGCATTTCCCTTATTACTAGGGATGTTGAACATTTTTTCATATATCTGGTGATTACTTGTACATCTTCTTCTGTGAAGTGTCTGTTCATTTCCTTAGCCCATTTGTTGATTGGATTATTTGTATTCTTCGTGTAGAGTTTTTTGAGTTCTTTATAGATTCTGGAAATTAGCGCTCTATCTGAGGTATGGTTGGCAAAGATATTCTCCCACTCTGTAGGCTCTCTCTTCACATTTCTGATAGTTTCCTTTGCTGAGAGAAAGCTTTTTCTTCTCCTGCCATTTAACTTATACAAAGTTTTTTTCAGATTAATGGAGTCCTATAACTGTCTGGTTCTCTATTAATTTGATTTTTTTTCTGTCACTGTTCTATAGATTCCATAATCTCAATCAATCTTTAAATTTATTAATTCCTTATTCTGCCAGTTCAAATTTACTGTTGAAACCCTTTGGTGATTTTTCTCAATTTAGCTGCTATAATTATGAACTATAGAATTCTCATTTTGTTCTTTATCTTTAAAAACGTATGGCATTTGCAAATAAATGGGTGAAATTGGAGAATATCATGCTAAGTGAAATAAGCCAAGCTCAAAAAACCAAAGGCCAAATGTTTTCCCTGATAAGTTGAGAATGATATCTAATGGGGGTGGAGGGTGGGAAATGAGAGAATAATGGGGGAACTTTAGAAAACAATTACTTTCGATTCCATCAATTTCCTGTTATCAATTACATTGATTTTTTCTTTGACCATTAAAAATATATTTTTCTTTTGTTTGCTATATGTTTACATTGTTCTGTCTCTAAGTTCCTAAACTGAGAGGTTAGACTATCGATCTTATATCTTTTTCCTTTTCTAATATATGCTTTTCATACTATACATTATCCTCCAACTACTTATTTCACTGCATCTACAAGTTTTCATAAATTGCATTAAATTTTAATTTATTTCAAATAGAATTTCATTTTCCCTTATGATTTTTCCTTTGTCAATAACTTGAAGTTATTTAATTTCCCAGTACTTAATATTTTACAACTGCCAGTTATTAAGTTCTAGTGTAATTTGATGGCAATATAAGAACACACTTCATACCCATTCTTTTCTTTAAAAACTCACTTGTATTTTATGGCTCTCATTATGGTCTCTCTTGGTGAAAATACCATGTGAGTTTGTAAAAATGCTTATTATGTTATTTTATTAAGTATTGTGAATGTCAGTGAGATTATTTGATTGATGATTTTGTTCATTTCAAGTATACACAAACTTATTTTCTGCCTATAGGCTATGTCAACACCTGATCAAAGATTATTGAGGTTTTCAGCAAGAATTGTGAATGAATCTCTTTCTCCTCGCATTTTTATCAGTTTTTGCCTTATGTATTCTGAGATTCTACCAGATTCTGAGGTTATACCAGATTTCTTTGATTAGGGTTTGCTTGGTATCCTGTTACTTTAATCCATTTTTATCTTTAAGGTGGGTTTTGTGTAGACAACACATAGTAATGTATATATGGTTATCTTCTCTGACAGACTGTCTTTTAATTGGCATGTTTCATGCATTCACATGTAAAGTGACTATTGTTATTAAAATGTTATTGATATTCTCCAATTCTACCCATTTATCTGCAAATACAATGATATTTTTCTTCTTTATGGCTGAATAATATTCCATTGTGAATATGTACCACAGTTGGCTGAATGTTTTCCCTGATAAGTGGATGATCATATATAATGTGAGTGTGGGGTTTGGAAGGAGAAAAGAATGGAGGAATTTTAGATTACATAGAGGGAAATGAGAGGGATGGGGGCTATGAAAAATGGTGAACTGAGACAGACATCAGTACCCTATGTACATGTATGATTACATGAATGGCATGAATCTACATTGTACACAACCATAGACACAAAATGATTACCCCGTTTGTGTATAGTAAATCAAAATGCAGTCTGTAAAAAATAAAAATTAAAAAAATTGTTTAAAGTTATTGATATTTTAAAATATCATATTTATGATGGTTTTACATTTTTTACAGTTGTTTTTTGTTCCTTTTTAAGAAAATCTTTCCTGCTTATTTTCATTTCTTCTCTACTTTTCATTGGGCATTGTGTATACTTTGATTTTTGCTCCTTTCTTACTATGGTAGGAAAGATTAAGCTGTTTGCAAGTAGTTGACTTGGATTTTTCAGTAAATATTTGCAATTCATCTAAGTACTCTTTTAATTATCATATACCACTATTCCTGTAGTGTAGTTACAACAGTACCCTAATTTATCTCTCCATTCTCTACAACATCCAAGCCAATCATATCCTTTATACGAATGATACAATCACGCAATACATTATTGCTATGACGACTTTGAACAGTCTCCAATTCAATTAGGAATAATAAAAGTACATGGTTTCACTCTATTTCATTTACTCCTTCTTTGATGTTCTTCTTTCTTTATGCAGAGTTACATTTTGACCTATACCAAATTCTTTCTTTCTATTGAACATCTTTCAATATTTCTTACTAAACAAGTTTGCCTATGACGATTCCCTTCATTTTTTATTTATATCAGAAAGTCTGTGTTCATCTGCTTGAGTTGTCATGACAAAATACTACAAGCTGACTAGCTTAAATAATGAAACAATTTTTCTCACAGTTTTGGAAGCTAGAGTTCCAAAATCAAGGTGCCAACCTGTTTATTTTCTGAGTAGAGACCCCTTCTGGCTTGAAGAAGCCCTCCTCATCATTTGCTCACATAACTTTCATTGTGGGCTTGGAGAGAGAGAGATCTTCCTCTCCAAATAAGTATACCCATCGATTTAGATTGTGACCTCACTCATAGGACATCATTTAACATTAACTCTGAAACACTGTCTTCAAATGTAGTCACTGGAGGTTAGAATTTTAACCTACAATTTTGAAAGAAACAACTTACCATTTGTTTCTTCCCTAATCATTTCTAAATTTTTGTGGATATTGTCTATTTTACAACACATGATCATATTACCTTCTTTTACTATTTAAGCATGATTTTCATTTACTATCTGAAACTAAATAAAATAGTTACTTGAAAGTGTTTGTGGCAAGGTTTCGTTGACCAGTCTGTGGACTAACATAGGATATTGTCCTTCTCTCTCATTGACAAGGCTCTTATTACATAGTTTAGCATGGTGACAGTCTTTGTCCCAATCAACTCTGTGACTTTAATTGGAAAATCGTACTTTTCACTTGTCTATATCCAAGACTTTCTTTCTCTCCTGGTCAGAGTGGAGGAGATTTTCCCCCTGACTTCACCAAGATCTGCTGGGACTACTTAAGGTAGAAGCCATTAGAACAGTTCCCCAGAGTTTTGAACTATTAAGATAGAATACATTCAGCCTCTAGCAATAAATCAAATTACCATGCAAGATACTGGCTCTAGTAGATTCTGCTTCAGGTAAGCTGATCTGTATTCACTGTACTCATCCATGTCTCTAGTATCTGTGGTGATTTGTCCTCAATCTCAACTCCAGGATGGAGCTAAGAAAAATCACTGATTTTCACCATATTCATTTTTTCTCATGTTGTAAGAGTAGGAATGATAAGTTCCAGGTTTTTCAGTCTGTAGTAGGAATTGTTCTTTGATCTTGTGATATAATATCTATCTCTTCATGAATATTTTCTATTTTAGGACATATTGCCATATTACCTTCATTTACCGTTCAAGTATGGTTCTCATTAGATATTTAATGTATTTTATAATGGTTACTTTGAAGTTTCTGCTAACTCTGACATCTGCTTATTCATATGTAATTTCTGCTCCCTGCTTTTTTTCCCCTTTGGTTTTGTTAACTCAAGCATGTGTCATGCTTACCTATTTTTTGAAGCTCTTATGTTTTTGTTAGAAATTAGGCATTTTATATATTTCAGCAAGTTGGTCAATTGATCTTGTCCCTTGGTGGTATTTCTGTTTGCTTTGTTAGTTTGTTTTGTTTTACTGGATTACTAATCGTCTGGGTTATTTAAATCCAATCTATCCCTCCAGTTCTTTTCCTTACACACACACACACACACACACACACACACACATACGCACTGGAAACATCTGCTTTTTCTCTTCAGAATGCATGACTTGGGCATGTGCCCAGTTATTCTGAGATGATGGTGGTTGTAGCAGGACTCTTGATTCTCTTCCTCTGACCGTATCTAGTTTTAAATTCAATTATTGACTATTATGTATACAATGTATTTAAGTATAAATTGTTGTATAGAATAATACAATTAAACTAAGCATCACTTTCCAGGGTAGTTTTAGAGGTAAATGTCTGATATTTGATCTGACTGCAGGGGTACTTTCCTTACAGTCCCTTGCCCTGGATCTCTATGGCATACTTGCTAACCTATGGCATAGACTGTATCACTAGAAACTCAACCAAACTCCTCTTAATTGCTTTTCACCTCATTTTCTTTCTTTCTTTCTTTCTTTCTTTCTTTCTTTCTTTCTTTCTTTCTTTCTTTCTTTCTTTCTTTCTTTCTTCTTTCTTTCTTCTTTCTTTCTTTCTTTCTTTCTTTCTTTCTTTCTTCCTTCCTTCCTTTCCTTCCTTCCTTCCTTTCTTTCTTTCTTTCTTTCTTTCTTCTTTCTTTCTTTCTTTCTCTCTTTCTTTCTTTTTTTTTTTTTTTTGAGTTTGCCTAGGATTGAACTTACCCCACTCTATAACAAACAAAGTCAATTCCTTTAGAAAGAATATCAGAACTCTCTTATCTCATGTACTGCTTCTCTCCATGAGAACACCCTTGGAGTCAAAATTTTGGGACTTAGGGAAGTGAAATGGCATATTTCGCTGAGTGAAGGTGCATCTTGATGAAAAGAGGGCTTTGGGGGACAGAAGAGAAGCCCACATCTGCTCATCTTGCCTTTGTTGGTGTGCAATTTGGTAATGACAGCTTCTTCCTGTGCAGTGCCCAAGAGTTAGCCTTCATCTCATGCATTTAGGAAGAAGGACTTCTTCAAAGCTCAACTGCATTCACTCTCAGTCTTTGCCACAGGTCTCCAGCTGTAGGAGGATAAATGCTAATACCCATCACATTCCTTGAAAGATACTATTCTCCTCCCTTGGGGGTCCAGGGAATTGCACAGCTCTGTGCTCTTGGCTCTCTTCATTTGTGTGGAGTTTCCATTACCCTGATCTTGGAAAGTGTACAGGTGGGTAACAGAGGAAAGAACTGGAAGAACTGAGTTGGGACACAAGTACCACAGTTACATATCTGAGTTTCAAGAGATTTTGTTGAATAACAATTTCCCTATTTGCTGTATGTCCTTAGTAACATTTCCAGTTAGTTTAGAATTTTTTATCAATACTTTCTATTTTGAGGGAGGAACAAATTTATGGAGCTCTCCATGTTACCATGCAGGCAATCAGCAATCGAGAGTTATTTATATCTCTGTGAATGAAATGTGACCTCCTTGAAATTCTTCAGTTAACAGCCACCAGTTAAAATACTATGTCTTTAACCTGTCAGATCAAGAACTCCCTGGTTCTCTGCAAAGTTGTTTATTCCTGGCACCGTTGCTACAGTGATGCCAATCTATCATTGTTTTTCAAGTATGCCATATTGTTGTTTGAATCCATGGCATTGTTTAACACATCTAACTTACCTTCCTTCTATTTATAATCCCACTTAAATTTCTTGAATATCTCATTGAAATTTTTAATTCCTGTCATAAAAATTAATCCTTTCCCAATTTCTTTTTTTCTGTATGTTCATAAAGAACCTCCATTGAGAAAATATCATATTTATTTTAATGAATGATGAATATTCCTGTCTTATGAACTATAAAACAGTTGCTTTGAAGGAATTTGCACACATACACACATATGTTCAGAGAAGCGTATATACATGTAAAACTCAGAGAAGAGAGACACGAAAATTGCAACTGACAATAATTTCCTATGAAAGTATTAAATTTAAGAGAGTTTTACTGGATTTATTTATACTCATCCCTTATTTATGCCTATGAGCATGCATTTTTTTGTATTCTAAACTTAATTTGACACAGCTTTTTTCCTTTTATAAATGTACTTTATTTCTTCATATCTATGAACTTTTACAGTTTATCTTGCAAGTACACTATAAATTTTCAGTCATTCCTGCAGAGTATTTTATTGGTATGACAGGAATAGTACCATGTTTATCATAATGTGTATGTATATAACAAATATATAATTTATATGATACATGTTAACCACAACATATATTTAACATACTTCGTATACTTAATGTGTCTATTTTATATTTCTGTTTCTCCCACTTATTTTGTAATCCCTAATTATTTTTTTTCAACCTTCCATTCTTTTCTTTCTGGGTATTAGTTGATTTTGTTAAATAAGTTTCTTTGTTTACCATAGAAACATGCAGACATATTTTGCATGGATAAATACCCCCAAAAAAGTTTTATGCTGAATTTGGTCTTAATTTCTGAAAATATTTGACATTATTTTAACAAATACATTTGTAAATCACAAGGTTGATGCATATTATTTAAGCTATAATTTAACCACGTTGATAAAGAATTAGTAGGAGGATCTGATTTCTTTCAAGTATTACTTGATTATTTACTTGATAGAGTGGCATACCTCATGGTTTGAAAGCAAAGAAAGAATCTCAATAACAGATGTGGGAAATTTTCTGATAATATTTCATTGAATAGATTATTCATTCCTTTGGTTTGTTTCTCTAAGCCTTCCTCAATCCCAATAATTCTTAAATTTGGTACTCAGCCATAAAGTATAATAAAATTATGGCATTTGCAGGAAAATGGATGAAATTGGAGAATATCATGCTAAGTGAGATAAACCAATCTCAGAAAACCAAAGGATGAATGATCTTGCTGATAAGCAGATGATAACCCATAATGGTAGGTGGAAGGGGGTAAGAATGGGGGAAAGAGGGACAGTATAGAGGGAAAAGAGGGGTGGGAGGGGTGGAGGATAAGGAAAAAATAACAGAATGAATCAAACACCATTACCCTATGTAAATGTATGATTGCACAAATGGTATGCCTCTACTTCATGTAAAACCAGAGAAACAACATGTATCCCATTTGTTTACAATAAAAAATAAAGAATCTTAATAACAGGAACATACTTTTGAAAAATCAGAAATGTATTTTTGAGAAAGTGAAAGACTACAAGATGGTATTTTGTTTAAAGAAGAAAATGACAAGAAGACCCATATGCTGTGGAGGAACAGATTGTGTGGACATTGACAAACAAAACACAAAACATGCTTAGAGCACAGGTAAACTTGGTGCTGAAAATAGTCATCAGTGACAAGGATTTGAATAGTAAGCAAGAGTAATCAGATCTTTGTCTTTCTGTACTGAACATGATTGAGGTATAGGCTCACTAATATTTTGCAGATTTTTTAAAACAACCAAACCTATAGCACAATACCTCTGATTATGTGATGACCAACATAAGGGACAGATGCAGCTATCAAAATATTTCTGAAACTTATAAGATATGTGAGTGCCCCATGATTATTGATCAAAGCCAACACCTTAGAGCCATTTTCATAGTCTAGGACAATAAAAACTGTCTGTAATCTTATTAAATTATTTAGGCCTTACTTCTCATACTTCAATGTGGAAAAATAGTAATAATTTGCTTATAAATATTTCTGTGTCACACAATTTGAAACAAGAGGTCTTAATAAGTGTTAGCTTTAGTATTATTGTTAAACTTTGTACAGCTCTCTTCTAGACTCAGGGTTTAGAGAGTAACAGTGAAAGTGTTATTTTTATAGGAGATGTCTTTAATCTTTCTTTCAACATCCATTTATATAATACATTGAAAATTTGCTTAGAATTTTCAAAAGTAAAAGAGTACCAACATGGAATTTTATTATAGAATTATTATTTCTTAACTAGCATTTGCAATTTTTTTAAGAAAGCTCTAGTTTTATTATTGACATCATGTTTTCTGTTATTTTATTTTTTATTCATTGTACACAAATGGGGTACAACTACTGTTTCTGTCGTCGTACACAAAGTTGTCGCACCATTTGTGTAATCATGCAGTACATAGGATAATGATGTTTGTCCCATTATGTTATTTTTCCTTCCCCCCACCCTTCCCCATTTTCCTCTATACAATTCATCTTTTATTCCTTCTTGCCTCCCGCCCATCCACTTCTCAGAGAAATCATTGGGCATATGGTTTTTTGGGATTGGCTTATCTGACTTAGCATGATATTCTTCAACTCCACCCATTTACCTGAAAATGCCACAATTTTATTCTTCTTTATGGCTGAAAAATATTCCATTATGTATCTATAAGCAATCAACAGATATATGAAAACATGTTCAACATCTCTAGTAATAAGAGCAATGCAAATAAAAACTACCCTAAGATTTCATGTCACCCCAATTAGAATGTCTGTTATCAAGAACACAAGCAACAATAAATGTTGATGCGGATGTGGGGAAAAAAGTACACTCATACATTGCTGGTGGGGTTGCAAATTGGTATAGCCACTGTGGAAAGCAGTGTGGAGATTCCTCAGAAAACTTGGAATGGAACAACCATTTGACCCACCTATCCCACTTCTCGGCCTATACTCAAAGGACTTAAAATCAGCATACTACAGTGATGCAGCCACATCAATGTTTATAGCAGCTCAATTCATAATAACTAGATTGTGGAACCAACCCAGATGCCCTTCGATAGATGAATAGATAAAGAGACTATGGTATATATAGCATTTGCAATTTTCTGACAGTATATTATTTATTACTACCACACTCACATTTTCCCATTGACTTTATTGTGTAAAATATATACATATGCATACATTTTTACATAAGATATACATGTACATATATATACATTTTATTTATATATATAAAATCAGTGGACTGGGGAGATAGCTCAGTTGGTAGAGTGCTTGCCTCACAAGCACAAGACCCTGGTTTCAATCCCAGCACCACAAAAGAAAAAAAATCACATTATAACATAGATTCACTGTGCATCAATTAACAACTTATCTGGAGTTCATGCACAAAGAGCACTCACACACATATTGGTTACATGAAGCAGGTTTTTTACTTTAAGGTAGGCAATGAGAGGCAACAGAATCCTAGTTTTCAGTGTGAGCAGGTCTCATAAGACTCAGGAAAGCTCACCAGGAGGGATAAGTCTCACATGCCAGTACCATTTGCACCACAGAAAAAGCACCCCACTCTGAGGTTTATACTCTGGGAAACATGCCTCACTGACCTGAAGCACTGGACAATCTGTTTCAGGAGGGTGTGGAGAAAAGTCTGAAACAACCTGAAATATTCTGACTGCTTCCTGTCTCTTCCTGGATGTTATATTCCCAACATGCTTTTAGCTATAATGGGAACTACAAGTGAGAAACCAGGGACTAGATCTGTCAAAGACCAACCAAAGAACTGTCCTACACATAAAATACACTATTTTAATCATTTTTAGGTGTGCAGTTCAATTGCATTCACAATATTGCATAACATCACCACTATTCATGTCAAAAATCATTTCATCATTCCAAAGAGAAATTCTCTACCATTTAATTAAGTCCCCATTACTATGTTTTCTTCTGTATGAATTTGCCTATACTGGTTACACTGTTTAAGTGGAGCCGGGCAGGGCAGCTTGAGTCTTCCCAAGGTAGCCTTCCACACTCCGGCAGTGGGCTCCTCCCACACGGCCAGCTGCACGGCGCAGGCCCACAGTGAGAGCATTTCCGCACAGAGCCAGTTCCAAACCGTGGAACCAGTAGGGGGCTAGGGGCAGTTTTCTTCGGATGAGCTGCTTTATCAGATTCCTCCAAGACATCAGGCTACTGAAGGCTGGGTGGTGATACACTGGAAATCTACCGGGACACTATAAGCCAGTAGCGGAAAACTGCAATATCTCAGGGTCCCACTGACAACTGACCAATATGAGAAAACAAGGGAAGAAAATGTCCCAAACAAACCTAGATACTACATCAATAAAACCCAATGACAGCACAGCAGAAGAAATGTCAGAAAGGGAGTTCAGAATGTACGTAATTAAAACGATCAGGGAAGCTAATGAGGAGATGAAAGAGCAAATGCAGGCATTGAAGGAGGAGATGAAAGAGCAAATGCAGGCATTAAATGATCGCACCAATCAACAGTTAAAAGACCAAATACGGGAAGCAAGAGATCATTTCAATAAAGAGTTAGAGATACTGAAAAAAAAACAAACTGAAATACTTGAAATGAAGGAAACAATAAACCAAGTTAAAAACTCCATAGAAAGCATAACCAATAGGATAGAACACCTGGAAGACAGAACCTCAGACATTGAAGACAATTATTTAATCTTGAAAGCAAAGTTGGCCAAACAGAAAAGATGGTAAGAAATCATGAACAGAATCTACAAGAATTATGGGATATCATGAAAAGGCCAAATTTAAGAATTATTGGGATTGAGGAAGGCTTAGAGAAACAAACCAAAGGAATGAACAATCTATTCAATGAAATAATAACAGAAAATTTCCCAAATCTGAAGAATGAAATGGAAAACCAAGTACAAGAGGCTTATAGAATTCCAAACATACAAAATTACAACAGACCCACACCAAGGCACATTATTATGAAAATACCTAACATACAAAATAAAGACAGAATTTTAAAGGCCGCGAGAGAAAAGAATCAAATTACATTCAGAGGGAAACCAATAAGAATATCAGCAGATTTTTCAATCCAGACCCTAAAAGCTAGAAGGGCCTGGAACAACATCTACCAAGCCCTGAAAGAAAACGGATGCCAACCAAGAATCTTATACCCAGCAAAACTTACCTTCAAATTTGACGATGAAATAAGATCCTTCCATGATAAACAAAAGCTAAAGGAATTTACAAAAGAAAGCCAGCATTACAGAACATTCTCAGCAAAATATTCCATGAGGAAGAGATGAAAAACAACGATGCAAATCAGCAACAGGAGGCGCTAGCCTAAAGGAATAGCCAAATAAAGGAGTAACCAAATCATGTCAAAAACAAATATGAGTCAATTGACTGGGAATACAAATCATATCACAATAATAACCCTGAATGTTAATGGCCTGAATTCATCAATCAAAAGACACAGACTGGCAGATTGGATTAAAAAGAAAAATCCAACAATATGCTGCCTTCAAGAGACTCACCTCATAGAAAGAGACACCCATAGACTAAAGGTGAAAGGATGGGAAAAACATACCATGCACACGGACACAGCAAAAAAGCTGGAGTATCCATCCTCATCTCAGATAAGGTGGACTTCAAACCAAAACTAATCAGAAGGGATAAAGAAGGACATTACATGCTGCTTAAGGGAAGCATAAATCAGCAAGACATAACAATCATAAATATCTATGCCCCGAACATTGGCTCATCCACGTACGTCAAACAAATCCTTCTCAATTACAGAATTCAAATAGACCACAACACAATCATACTAGGCGATTTTAATACACCTCTCTCACCACTGGATAGATTGTCCAAACAAAAATTGAATAAAGAAACTATAGATCTCAACAACACAATCAGCAATTTAGACTTAACGGACATATATAGAATATACCATCCAACAAAGAACGAATACACTTTCTTCTCAGCAGCATATGGATCCTTCTCTAAAATAGACCATATTTTATGCCACAAAGCTACTGTTAGCAAATACAAGAAGATAGAGATACTACCTTGTACTCTATCAGATCATAATGGATTGAAATTAGAAATAAATGACAGAATAAAAAACAGAAACTTCTCCAATACCTGGAGACTAAATAATACACTATTATATGATGAATGGATAACAGAAGACATCAGGAGGGAAATAAAAAAATTCTTAGAAGTAAACGAGAACAAAGACACATCATATCAAAATCTCTGGGACACTATGAAAGCAGTACTTAGAGGAAGATTTATTTCATGGGGTGCATTCAAAAAAAGAAGTAGAAATCAACAAATAAACGACTTAACACTACAGCTCAAAGCACTAGAAAAAGAAGAGCAGACCAATACCAAAAGTAGTAGAAGACAGGAAATAGTTAAAATCAGAGCCGAAATCAACGAAATCGAAACAAAAGAAACAATTGGAAAAATTAACAAAATAAATAGTTGGTTCTTTGAAAAAATAAATAAAATTGATAAACCCTTAGCCACACTAACAAAGAGAAAGAGGGAGAAAACTCAAATTACTAAAATTCAGAATGAACAAGGAAACATCACAACAGACACGAGTGAAATACAAAACATAATTAGAAGCTATTTCAAAAATCTATACTCCAACAAAACAGAAAACCTCAAAGACATCAACAAATTTCTAGAGACATATGAACTACCTAAACTGAACGAGGAGGACATACACAACTTAAATAAACCAATTTCAAGCAATGAAATAGAAGAGGTCATCAAAAGCCTACCAACAAAGAAAAGTCCAGGACCAGATGGGTTCTCAGCCGAGTTCTACAAAACCTTTAAAGAAGAGCTCATTCCAATACTTCTCAAACTATTCCATGAAATAGAAGAGGAGGGAACCCTACCAAACTCATTCTATGAAGCCAATATCACCCTGATACCTAAACCAGACAGAGACACATTGAGGAAAGAAAACTTCAGACCAATATCCTTAACGAATATCGATGCAAAAATTCTCAACAAAATTTTAGCAAATCGCATACAAATATATATTAAAAAGATAGTGCACCACGATCAAGTGGGTTTTATCCCAGGGATGCAAGGTTGGTTCAACATTCGGAAATCAATAAATGTCATTCACCATATCAACAGACTTAAAGTTAAGAATCACATGATTATTTCAATAGATGCAGAAAAAGCATTTGATAAAATACAGCATCCCTTCATGCTCAAAACACTAGAAAAAATTGGGATAGTGGGAACATTCCTAAACATTATAAAGGCCATCTACGCTAAGCCCATGGCTAATATCATTCTAAATGGTGAAAAACTGAAAGTGTTCCCCCTAAAAACTGGAACAAGGCAGGGATGCCCTCTTTCACCGCTTCTATTCAACATCGTCCTTGAGACTCTAGCCAGAGCAATCAGACAAACCAAAGAAATTAAAGGGATACGAATAGGAAAAGAAGAACTCAAACTATCCCTGTTCGCTGATGACATGATTATATATTTAGAGGAACCTGGAAATTCCACCAGAAAACTTTTAGAACTCATAAGTGAATTCAGTAAAGTAGCAGGTTACAAGATCAATGCTCATAAATCCAATGCATTTTTATACATAAGTGATGAATCTTCAGAAAGAGAAATTAGGAAAACTACCCCATTCACAATAGCATCGAAAAAAATAAAATACTTGGGAATCAATCTCACAAAAGAGGTGAAAGACCTCTACAATGAGAACTACAGAACACTAAAGAAAGAAATTCAAGAAAACCTTAGAAGATGGAAAGATCTCCCATGTTCCTGGATAGGCAGAATTAATATCGTCAAAATGGCTATACTACCTAAAGTGCTATACAGATTCAATGCAATTCCAATTAAAATCCCAATGATGTACCTTGCAGAAATAGAGCAAGCAATTATGAAATTCATCTGGAAGAATAAAAAACCTAGAATAGCTAAAGCAATCCTCAGTAGCAAGAGCGAAGCAGGGGGTATTGCAATACCAGATCTTCAACTCTACTACAAAGCAATAGTAACAAAAACGGCATGGTATTGGTACCAAAATAGACAGGTAGATCAATGGTACAGAATAGAGGACATGGACACAAACCCAAATAAATACAATTTTCTCATACTAGACAAAGGTTCCAACAATATGCAATGGAGAAAAGATAGCCTCTTCAACAAATGGTGCTGGGAAAACTGGAAAGCCATATGCAATAGAATGAAATTAAACCCCTATCTCTCACCCTACACAAAACTCAACTCAAAATGGATCAAGGACCTTGGAATCAGACCAGAGACCCTGCATCTTATAGAAGAAAAATTAGGTACAAATCTTCAACTTGTTGGCTTAGGATCAGACTTCCTTAACAGGACTCCCATAGCACAAGAAATAAAAGCAAGAATCAACAACTGGGATAGATTCAAACTTAAAAGCTTTCTCTCAGCAAAGGAAACTATCAGAAATGTGAAGAGAGAGCCTATAGAGTGGGAGAATATCTTTGCCAACCATACCTCAGATAGAGCGCTAATTTCCAGAATCTGTAAAGAACTCAAAAAACTCTACACGAAGAATACAAATAATCCAATCAACAAATGGGCTAAGGAAATGAACAGACACTTCACAGAAGAAGATGTACAAGTAATCACCAGATATATGAAAAAATGTTCAACATCCCTAGTAATAAGGGAAATGCAAATCAAAACTACCCTAAGATTTCATCTCACCCCAATTAGAATGGTGATTATCAAGAATACAAGCAACAATAGGTGTTGGCGAGGATGTGGTGAAAAAGGAACATTCATACATTGCTGGTGGGGTTGCAAATTAGTGCAGCCACTCTGGAAAGCAGTGTGGAGATTCCTCAGAAAGCTTGGAATGGAAACACCATTTGACCCAGCTATCCCACTCCTTGGCCTATACCCAAAGGACTTAAAATCAGCATACTACAGAGATACAGCCACATCAATGTTCATTGCTGCTCAATTCACCATAGCCAGATTGTGGAACCAACCTAGATGCCCTTCAGTTGATGAATGGATAAAGAAACTGTGGCATATTTATACAATGGAATATTACTCCGCAATGAAGAATGATAAAATTATGGCATTTGTAGGCAAATGGTCAAAATTGGAGAATATCATGCTAAGTGAGATAAGCCAATCTCAAAAAACTAAAGGACGAATGATCTCGCTGATAAGCGGATGAGGACATATAATGGGGGGTGGGAGGGGCTAGCATTAGGTTTAGGGTTAGGTTTAGAGTTAGGCTAAGGAGAGCGGCAAGAATGAAGGAAAGAAGGACTGTGTAGAGGGAAAAGAGGGGTGGGAGGGGTGGGGGGAGGGGAAAAATAAAATAAACATTACCCTATGTAAATGTAAAAAAAAAAAAAAAAAAAGAGTAAGAAATGGAATAGGGATGGAGGAGGGGCTGTGCCCAGAAAACCAGCTCAATTTGTTGAATTTTTTCCTTGAAATAATGTCCTGACCATTGAATTTTGTCTACTCTAGGTAAGACATTTTCATCTGGACGTTTAACTTCCATGTATAATGTTTTTTTGTTTTTTTTTTAATCAAAACAGATGTTACTAAACCTAGATAAAATTTTTACTTTTAATTAAAAGTAAGTAAAAGCATTTTGTGAAATATTTCTACTCTTTAGTCTAGTCCTCTCTTTATCCTGAAACCCAGATAAAATAATTGTAGAACTGTATTATATAAACAATGCAAGTTTAGTGATGTTGTTATCATCTAGGGGTGTTGGTTTCATTGTCTACATTTAGCAAAAAAAATTGAAAAACAGGACACATAGATAGTGAGCAAGCAGCCAATTTATTGCAAAATCTAGAGACAGACTTCTCCCAACAGAAGGGGCCCGGGAGCTGGGAATCAGGTGTGGGAGTTTTGTCTTGTTCTTTTTATGGTCTCCAGAATTTCCTCCTTTTCTTATCCCCTCCCCTGTTCAAATTCACCTCACTATTATTGACTGGTGGCCCCTCTGTCCCACGCATCTGTTTTAGTTTTCCTATTGGATCCACATTCAGGAGGATGAGTGCGGAAGTGTCTGTCTGACTGGGTCCCTGCGTGTCCACCAGCACGTTCATCAACCAGGAAGTTGACCTCATTAGAAGACCCTCTCCAAGCAACTTTTTTCTGGCCCTGCCCACAACCTCCCCACGCACCATCTTGCCTTGACTGCCTCACCTTTCTACATCTCCCTCAATATTTTGAAGGCAAAATATATAGTTTAAACCAAATATTCATTTTTCATGTTGATAGGTTTTTCCAGAACCAAACGATGCTACCAGAAAGAATATGATGGTTAAGTACATTCCCAGATATTGAATTGATAGTGCATTTTCAAATTATATCGTACTATAACTAAGATAAAATTGTGTAACTGGTATGTTTCAAGACCATGTCATACTCTTAATCAAGTAGTCCTCAAAATTATATTCATGGGCACTATGAAGCCTTCTTTCTCTAAGGACATTTATTTCCAGTCTAAAAGTGAAAGGATATTTTAAAAATTTAACCTTGGATTTGTACTTTTATATAATCTATAAGCATCAGTACACCAGAAAGTAAACTCTACCCTCAGAAAATCTTTACCTTAGTGTTTAGCTTTTTGTTTAATTTGTTGGCATTAAAATATAATCATATTTCTTGATGAATCACAGAGCTCATAACAATCTTTTTGTGTTCATTTTCACACAATAAAAATTAAATTCTTTAATTCTCCATTGTAAATACAACATAGGATTCAGACATTGTTTTAAAATTGTGAACTGCAAAATATTCAAACAGAAGAATGCTGCCAAAATCCAATAATCACTGTTTAATATTTAAGTGATTTTGATGGGTTTTATAGAACATTTAATCTCTATGCTTGTTCATGACATGACACAAACCATCTGGCTGAAAAGGCAAAATTAATTATTTGGGGATTCTTCAGAAAAGCTTACAAGCATCCAGGAAAAAGCCATTAAAATGTACCATGTACCAGAAATGTATATATATATAGCACAAACACAGTATATCTCTTACATAACAATTACAAGAAGAGAAAGAAAAAGAAAGGAAAATACATCTATTTATTGTCATGAATTAGGCTGGGTCATTAACAAATATGTGAAATAAAAGGCCTGTCTACACTGCACCACTGGTGAGACAGGATTCAGATAGGTCAAGTCGCTGGTTTAAAAGCTTCATAGGTTATTAGTTTCTGAACTGACTTTCAAACCCAAATGTGTATCTCGTCCAACACCTTCCACTTTTACCACCACGCAGATCTTCATAGCTTTAAGAAAATGGAAGAAAAGGGAAATCTGAACTTTTTTTTGCAGAGGGTAGATACCCTGGATACAGGGGCACTCAACCACTAAAGCCCTGAGCCACATCCCCAAAACTATGATTTTATATTTTTTTTAGAAACAGGATCTCACTGAGTTGCTTTGAACCAGAGATCCTCTTGCCTCAGCCTCCCAAGCTTCTGGGAGGAAATTTGAACTTTTGACTTTTCTGTGTAGTCTTTCATTAATTTTAATTGATCCCTAGGTTCAAGCTCCCAATTTACTATTATTTCAAGCTTTTGAAGAAGAAAAATATACTAATACTCATAGTAATTTCCACTGACTTCTGTATTTCCTTTATACTTTTTTTCACTTATTCCCTTTTTCTCTAATGTAAATACATTAGAAAATTAGCGCATTCATTTACTGCCATCTCCACCATCTTAACTCTGAAGGTGACGATTACATTTTACTATTGAAGTTTCTCTCCTTTTTCAACATTTTCTCATAAATAGACACATTTCAGTTGATCTGGAATATCTCAAGAATTCATGTATATATATTTATATGGTTTCCTACCAATAAATCTATCAATTCGTTTATTCATACATATATCCCCTTCAAACAAAAATGGAGTTTTTTCCATGGCAGGCATTTAGGCATAGGGAATACAGCAATGACCAAACATACAAGGCTTCAATCTTAGTGAGCACATGGGGAACCTTCTGGAGAGGGACACAAGTGTAGAGTTAATTTTATTAAGAAAATATTGTCACATTTAAATAGTTGTAAGTCATAATAATAAAGACCTACATTCAGTATGCAGGATCAGGGTGAAATGTAGGTACAACATTTCTAGGAGGGAAGAAATGCCAGAGTCTATAGTAGCATCAAGACCTACACAAAAGAGAGCAATTTTTCCTCAAGAAATAAGAAGAGCAAGTAAGTAGATAAACAGATTTTGGGACATACTGGTGTAATTGCCTGCATTTCTCATGATTCCTTCAATTTTCTCACAGAAGTGTTTTCTAATGACACTGTTTTTTAGCATGGGGATATAAGAAGTTTGTGGATAGAGGAGCAATAAAATGGTTGTCTCAGAGAGCGAGAAAACATATTTGCCTTGAAATTCAATAACATATAGCTAAAAGGCATAGAGTACATCCATTGGAAGGTTCATAAATTTTTTTCCACTTCGATGAATTTCATAAATTTTTTTCCACAGAGGATTGAACCCAGGGTACATAACCATTGAGCCACATTCCCACCCCTTTTCATTTTGAGACAAATTCTCACTAAGTTTCTTGGGGTCTTGCTAAATTGCTGAATGTGGGTTCGAACTTGTGATTCTCCTGCCTCGGCCTCCCAAGTTGCTGGGATTACAAGTGTGTACAACTGTGCCCAGCTTCATAAAATAAATTAAAACCAAATGTGGCGACACAGTTGCATAATGTCTTTTTTTCCCCTGTGATATCCATCCATCTATGTGCCGGCTTGATAGAAAATGCAAATGTGCTGAAGTTTAACCAGGGTCAGGGGTTCCCTGGTAGAGGGAATCATGATCACATCAAGGGCATGAGCAAGTACTGAACAGATTTCTATGACAGTGACTCTCAAACAGACAAAGACAGAAAGTGTGGGTGACCTGATGAATAAATATAAATACGAAAAGGTTACTGATGTTTCTAATAGAACCAAATAACAGAACTAAGGAGTTTGGATTTAAAGCCAGAAAATGTGCTTTGTGTAATTTAAGTGGCTAAAATTCCTTGCTATAAAGATGACAGAACTTTGTGGAGTCAAGAATTTGCTAGTGCAGGGTTTTGACTTTCAATATAACAAGGAAAGCAGGAAAGAAAGAAATGAATAGTGAGACAGACTGACCTAGTGAAGCCTAAATCTTCAGTAAATAAATATTACCAAAGGATGAAATGTGATGCTCAGCACTGATAAAGAACAGTCATTGCTTTCGTGCTACAAATTTCAAGGAAGTGGGAGTTTTCAACGAAAAAAAAAAAAAAAAGGAAATGATATTAATGAGCAAGGAGAAATCTTATGTCTTCACCAAGTCAAGTAAGGCCCATAATGTTGCAGAAAAAAAATCACCAAAAAAGAATGCCTCAAGACAAATAGTATCCTAATTGAATAGGGAGCGTTTTTTAGATTTTTACTAGTTTTTGTTTGTTTGTTTGTTTTTAGATTAAAGGAAAGAAAGTTTAGAAAGAATTTTTGATGTAGAGTTAAGGGGAAGATTTTCAGAAGCCACAACAAAACAAGGTAGAGAGTGCGGAGAGATGGAAATTGTTCCAGGTAAATGTGTGTATGGAGAGAGAAGCTTGAGGGCAGGGCTTCAGGTGGATTAATGAGGATGATCTGTAAGTTCAATGGACACATATTAGGGTGTGAAAATCTAAAGAGATACAGGCATATCCTGCTTGGTCACTGAATGTCAATTATCAATAAAATGTTTTGGATTTAAATAGAAAAATGAAACCACAAATAGAGTGACTAAAGTAAGACAACCTTGGAATTTAGTGTGAAAAGCAGTCATAAGGAAAGAATGGAGTAAAGCAATGATTACTATATTCAGCTGTATTGTTATTTAAATGGAAGTACAACACTTTAAAATGTGAGCATTTCTAATGAAAACTACGAAACACAACTAATGGTCTGGCAAAGATGAATAGAGTTATAAACACAGGGCAGAGAAGTTGAGGTAAAAAGACTGGGATAAGACTGGTTTCAGGAAAAATAAAATTGTACTAACCATAATATCTTGTCCATAATTAGCAAAAATTTGTGGATGGAACTTTGTGATTTGTGAATTTTAATAACCCATATTTCCTAGTTTATAATAAATCATAGCCATATAAATATTTTTAAAATATAGTTTCATATCTTTATGTTCTTAATGCTTTTTAAAAATGATTTTTAAGCTTTGAAATGACAGGAGTTAATAGGTCCTTAATAGTGAAAGATTTACATCAGCAATTCCTTCCATTTCACCATAGATTTCTTCTCCTATGTTAAAGCACTTTCATCAATTCTATTATAACAACACATACAATATAATCATATTAGTATTCTGTCATCCCTATAAATCAAATATAGTGATAATCATTAAATTAGATATCCCATATTTTTCTTTGCTATCAAGATATGTAGCATTCTTCTATATATTGCAGAAGATATGAAAAATAATACCTGTTATTCATATTTTATAAGTTCATCTGAAAATATTAATCAAAATATGAAGTTACTTATTATTATCCACTAAGCAATTTACAAGCAAAACATAATCAATTCAGAAAAGAAATAGAGATGAATATACTCCTTCATGACCATATTAGACCTCTTAGAGTGTCTTTCCATTCGTCAAAGCAGTATGGAGTTTCCTCAAAAGCCTAGGCATAGAACCATCATATGATCCAGCTATCCCACTCATTGCTGTTTATCAAAAAAACTAAAATGAACACACTATAGTGATAGAGCCAGTTCAATTTTTATACCAGCCTAATTCACAATAGCCAAATTATGGAATCAGCCCAGATGCCTGTCAATAGATGAATGGATCAAGAAAGTATAATAAAGAAGAATGAAATTATGGCATTTTCCAGTGAATGGATGGAAATGGAGGGCATCATTACAAGTGAAATAAGCCAGACTCAAGAAATCAGAGTTTGAATATTTCCTCTCATTTGCAGAAGCTACAGCAAAATAAGGAAAAGAAGGCAGCAGTCAGAGTGGGAAGAGAGAACAGATAACATAAAGATACAGGGAAGATCAGTGGAGTAAAAGGATATCCAGAGGGACAGAGCAGGGACAGGAAAGGGAAGAAAATATGGAATGAATTTAACAAAATCACATTATATGCATAAATAGATATACCACAGGAAGTTTCACCTTTTTGTGTATGTAGAAAGCACTAATCAAAAATAAATTAATAAACAAAGCAAAGGAAGATCAGTAGAGTAGAAGAAGGAGAAAAGGGGAGGGAGAATGGGGGGGAAGTGGGATAGGAATTGAAATAAAATTCCACGTGTGTATGATTTTATCAAAACAAACTCAACTACTATGTTTCACTATAATGCTCTAATAAAAAATCAGTGCAGGGAAAATAATGTAAAAAATTCTAATTGTATTCTTACTTGAATTATGAGAATGGGAGATTTATTAGGTAGGCATCTTTGGGTTCAAAGCAAGTAATTCTCAGCCTGATAAATAAAGTGATGTTTTTAACTTTTAAAATAGTTCATTTAGGAGCATACAGAAACTCTAGTTTGCACTGTATTTCATTAAAAGCTAAGATATTTTGAGAAATTAAAAAAAAATACACCAGTAGCTTTGTGTTCTGTGTTTCCATTGTGATAATTTTCACAAATAATTAGAAAATATTTTTATCCTTGAAACCACTGCAAATATTTGTTATAACCTCCCTTGAAACCTGAACAAATCTATCATGACTGGGAATATATGTACATGAATACAGTTTTAATTAAGTCAATTGGTGATTTCTCCTGGGCTTTGACTTACATAGATTGCTTAGTATGTCATAAACAGCTCACTAGATCCAAATTAAGTTTTCCTCAATGATTAAAAAAATAAAATGAGAAATGATACCACGCTGTCAAAAATAGCAGGAACAATTGCCATGGTCTATGCTTATCTAACAGCGCCCAAGAGAGATGACTGAATATATATCATCATGCTCAATAAGATTTACTAAAGGCTTCAGGAAATAATATTTTCTATTGTAGCTGAAGAAGCTGTTGGCCAGTAAGAGGAGAAAGTGAAGCAAAAAATTAGCAGTATTTTACTGTTCTAAGAAAAATTTAAAGACCAATTGATTCACATGATCTCCTTGATATTAATTTAGTTTAAAGAGAAAATTATTTGAGTACTTCTTGTGTTTAAAATTATTATATCGATATGATGACCATGTATCATTGTGTATGAAATCCAAACAGTGAAAAGAGAAAAGCTCATTGAACAAATATCACTATGCATTGTTTGTTATAAAGTGTTGTAGTAGTTAAAAACCATTGGTCAAGTGTGGACATTTTCATGGAACCATGCTAAAATCTCAAATAGACATTTAGAAGGCTTCATTTGGAATGAACACCCAGAAAGATTTTATCTTATCATATTAAGATAAAACAAAAATAAACCTTTCTGGGTAAGTGCTAATGTGACATTAAACATGACCTTTTAAGCAACTGATTGAAATGCAAGTTTAAAAAAAAGGTAAATAATGTCACTTCAAATAGTATATTAATTTACAGTAGTTCCATTAGAAATTCAAAAAATATTTTAGGATTATTCATTTAAAACATGTTATATAGCCCCATGCCTATGTAATTTTTGGGGGGCATACCAGAGATTGAATTTAGGGGCACTTGACCACTGAGCCACATACTCAGTCTTAGTTTGTATTTTATTTAGAAACAGAGTCTTACTGAGTTGTTAAGCACCTCACTGTTGCTGAGTCTGACTTTGAACTGTGATTCTCCTGCCTCACCCTCCCAAGCTGTTGGAATTACAGGCACGCGCCATAGTACCCGGCTATGCCTATGTAATTTTGACAATAAAAAATTAACATATCACTATGCATGTTGCTTCAGGTCCAGTAAATGGATGACATCTTGTGAAGCTAAACTAGACATCTAGTGAAGCTACAAATAAAATGCTAGAATACGTTTTCAAAAATCCTTGGAACAAATATATGTTGAAGCAGAAGCCATATTTATTTACACAGGACCACTGTAGGTAAGATGAAACATGACCTCTATTTTGATTTTTCTGAGGAAGCTGCCAAATAGCCAATTCCCACAATGATAACTCTCCTGGTAGAACATGTTTAAACCTTATCATCAGTCAGTTACTTTCTGGGAAGAGAAGTACAATAATTAGAAATAGAATGTATTGGTTAGAAATTGGGGAAGGATTTACTAAAGTATATTCTTGACTCAAAGAATGTCTCATGATGGTGCAAGAAAAAAATATTCTAGGTAAGTGGAATTTACCCCATAACTGCCACAGAGTGAACTTTAAGTGGGAAGTGTATGTCACATTCCACTGCTTCACACATATATTATTTTTTATATTTTGATACCTTCATAGAATCATTGTTTTGGTGGTGATTTTTCCCTCTCAAACTGTTGATGTAATAATGGAGAACAAATAAGAAGTCATTTCTGAGATTTTGTGCAAGTAAACTTAAGTACCAAATACTCAAATATACATATATAAGTATATATATAAATATATACATATATATATACACATGTACACACATACATATATGTAGTTTATAGGTAAGAAGACATTCTCTTCAGATTACACAAATGGGAATGTAATTATGACATGTTTATGTCTAATATTTCCCTTTGGCTATCTCTTTTGTAATAAGTTGGATCTCCTTTGTGGAAATCATTTGCAGGAAAGGAGATAAATAAGAAATGAGAATTTAAAGGTGTATTTTGAAGTTCCATATTAATAAGGTATATCTTTTTAAGATAATATTATTCTAATCAATTTCAAAATATATATTAGCTGTTTAACAAATTTTGAGTAGTTTCATGGAGCACTGGAGTTTCGTTTTATGTATTGAAGCCACTTGCTTCCCAGTAGGTTAAAAGTTATAAAGATACACATGATTTTATTTTAGTATTGAAAATATATTTTAAAAGATCTTAATTTTTAAAAATTTTTTTTTCTAATTTACCTTTAAATATTTTCCATACTAAAAGCATCATTGGCATAATTTTTAAGTTAGAAACACTTTACTTTTTTTCTTCAAAGGTAAATCTAAACTCTCATTCTTGGGACTTCCATTCTTGATTCTATGAAGATTTTCAGTAACAGTTTTCAATATTGTCACACACACTTTTGTATCAAACATATCTTTATTACTTTGTAAATTATTCAGTATTCATTTTTTCTGTTCTTAGTGTATATGAGACCATTTGCAAAACAATAAAAATTTCTCCCTTGAATAATCTTAAATATTCAATGGAAGCCCCTAATGTGCAATTCAACTTTCTTTTCTCCAATGAGTAATTTCCCCACTAGGTTCTGTTTCATTTTTTCAGCTGGGATGTGATTTTTCCTTATTTGCCTTTTAAGCATCTCAGAAGCAAAAGATATCAGGTCAGATACCAGGAAAATTTTATAACCGAAGATTATCATGACTTATAACTGAGGGATGCAATGAGGGGAGTGTTAGGACTTTAGAATTCTGGAGCAGTCATAATCTGCCCCAATCACTCAAATTTAGGACTTTTGACTCTTGGTTTGATTTGTTTGTTTTTCATTTTTGTAGCACTTATTTGACAGAATAATATTTTTTCCGTTTCAAATATTGCCAGTATTGTAACATTTTCCTCTTTTAAGAGAGAAAAACATTAAAAAGAATTACAACTGATGGAAAATAATCAATATAAATATATTTACGTTAATTTATAAAAGTAAAGGATGCTATCATTAAAATATCTACTATCATGGAAATAAAAATAATTAAAAACAAAATGAAGATATATGGCAATTCATAGACAATGATTTAAAAATGTGAAGTGCTCAAAATATGCATGATTGAAAGTTAGAAGAGACACTGGTTATGAGTTATTGGTTGTTTTCTTCTTTCTACTTTACTTAATTCTCAAACTTCAGAGGAGCCTAAAGAGCCTCTTGCAGGCCCAGGTAAGTGAATCACAGTACAAGCTCCCAGCATCATGAAGTCCAATTCTGCCATCCTCTGGAAATAACTACTTTCCCTTTAAGAAACAGATCATTGACCTGCTGTTGGGCCCAGATGAGAGTGAACATGTAACCATGGGCCACTAGGTTGCTATGTGACCTGAGCTGCTTATCATGAACTGGGTGCTGTCAAGGCATAAAGTTAGGCACGCACAGCAGCATTATATCATCAGAAAGAAGAGGTATATATGTGATAGGGACAGAGCAAACCCTGAGGAACAATTACATTATATGAAGAAGTGACCTATAGAACCATGTCCACTCCTGCTACACTGACCTCATGGTGAATCTCCCATGATCAGTTTACAGAGGAAGAGAAAACTTGGGCATGGTTTACAGATGGTTCTGCACAATATTCAAGGAGCAACTGAAAATGGACAGTTTTACCACAATAGTCCCTCTCTGGGACATCCCTGAATTATAGCAATAAATGGTAATCCTTGCAATGAACAGAACTACAGGCAGTGCACTTAATTACATACTCTGCTTCAAAGGAGAAATATTCATACTTGCCATTATATATTCATTCATGGACTATAGACAGTGATTTGCTTGGATGGCCAGGGACTTGGGAGGAATGTAATTGGAAAAAATGGTAAGAAAGAATTTCTTCATCAAGGAAAGAAATTCTTCTTCAAAGAAATTTGAGGAAGATGTATGTAGTTAGCAATTAGTCAGTGACAAATGTGAAGATATATATGTGTCCATGTGAATATTCAACAAATACTGACCTCAGCAGAAGAGCATTTTAATAATTAAATGGGTAGGAGAACTCATTCCTTATGCTTCTTTCCCTGGTTTCCCTGGTTATTGTTCAATTGCATAATAAAATTCCATCATAAAAGGGTAGCAGTGTTGGAGATTATGTGTAAATTCAGTGGGGTGAATTTACACTTATCAAAGCCAACATCACTATGATCACTGTTCAATGTCCAGTCTGCCTGCAGTTGAGACCAATGCTGAACTCCAGTAAGTCACCAATTCCCAGAATGATAAGCCAATTTTCTAGTAGCAGTTAGACCACATTGGACTGTGTCCATCACGGAAAGGGCAATGTTTTGTCCTTACTGAAATATACATCTACTCTGGATATGGATTTATTTTCCCTGCATGTAATGATTCTGCAAAACTAGCATCCATCTTGCCTTTTCCCCATCATGAGATTTCACACAAATTTGCTTTTAATCAAGGAAGTCACTTCACAGTATAAGAAATTCAACAGTGGGCCTGCTCATGACATTCCCTGGTCTTATTATAATTCTTCCAATCCTGAAATAATTTGCTTGATAGAATAGTAAAATGGATATTTTAAAAGCTCAATTGCAGCACCAATTAGGTGGCTGTCCTTACAGCCTGGGACACAGTTCTCCAGAAAGTTGTATATGATCTGAATCAGTATCTAGTATGTAGTGTTGTTTCTCTGATAGGCAAGATTCAAGGGTTCAGAAATCAGGGGCAGAAATGGGATTGGTACCTGTCACGGTTACCCCTAATCACCCACTGGCAAAATATTTGCTCTTCATAGGACCATCTACTATGATGGCCTAAAGGATTTACTTTCAATGTGGAGAGACTTCTGCCAGGAGACAGAAAAATGACTCCCTTCAGTTGGAAATTGAAACTACTCTCAAGCTATTCTTGGTTTCTCATACCTCTGAGTCAACAGGCAAAAAAGGGGTTATTGAACTGATTGGGGTGACTTATCCTGACTACCAAAAGGAAATTGGGCTACTACTACAAAATGGAGATGTAAGGGCTACTAAGCCTGAGCATTAGAGATCTTTTAGGCCTTCTTTAGCATTATCATGTCCTGTGATCAAAATCAATGGAATCATCAAATTCAAGTCACAGAATATCAGGGAGAAGAGAAAACATCATTCCTGAAGAATTTTGCAACTTGTTTCTTGATGCACTCCTGCCATGACGTACTGGCTTATCACAGACCTAAAATCAATGGGACCAACCACAGACTGAAATATCCAAAACCATGAGCCAAACTAAATCTTTTTCCTTTAAGTTGATTATCTAAGGTATTTTGTAATTATAATAGATGGAGAATTATCACATAAACTTCAATTTGATCATACCACTGTTAACATGCTATATTAAAATATTAGTGTCCTTAATTTCTCCCTAAAGTGGGTTGTATGTTGATCCCCAAAAGATATGACAGCATCTCATATCCTATGGATGTGATCTTATATGAACAAAAGAGTCTCTGCAGGAGTAATTAAGGATTTTCTGTGTGTTTTAAATACAATGATAAGTGTGTGTATAGGAAACAAAAGAGACAATATAGAGTCAATATAGAGTTAAAGACCATAAAGAAAAGATAAAGACTGGGATGATATAGACAAAAGAAAGAGAACACCTAGAGCCACCAGGACCTGGAGGAGGCAAGAAAGGATTCTTCTCAGGAGTCAACAGTAGAAAGATGATCCTGACATCTTGATTTTAGACTATCTCCAAATCTATGAGATATTAACTTATATTGTTTTAAGCCACTAAATTTTAGATGATTTAGTATGACTGCTCTGGAAAACTAATACACCCTACAACTTCTTGATTTTTTTCACATTTCATAGTATTGCTCTCCCTCCCACCAAATCTAGACCAGTTGTTCAATATAAACATCAAATTTGTGTTTATATTCTTATTTCCTCAAGATTACAGATAATTATTATTATTTTTTCATGCTTGAATTTTTGATAAAATATTGTATAGATTGTACTATATACTATTATATCACAATGGGAGGTATATAATGAAATATACATAATAAAAATTTTAAATGTTTTCTTTTTAAATAATTTAGATATATAGAAAGTTACAAGGTAGAACAGAGTTATCACATAAGTTTCAAATTGATCCCAGTCATTTTAATGTCTTTATGTATAGTAAAGACTTATTTTAATTTTGCCAGTTTTTCCATTAAGGTTCTACTTCTGTCTTCAAAGATCTCATCCAGAATATTATCTTGCATTCAGTCATTATGTCTCCTTAGTCTGCTCCTTTCTACAGTTTGTCTTCCCTTAACACTTTGGAAAAACAAATTTATCTAGGTTTTTTAAAATATTTAATTTATGTTTGTCTGATATTTTATTCTGATCACATTGGGTTTATGGATTCTGGGGAAAACATCATGGAGAGGAAGAGATGATAGGTGTTCTGATTTATCATTGGTGATATTAATCATGATTACTTGGTTACTGTTTCAATTTCCAACTCCGTTGACATTTTTGTCTGATTTTTCATGCAACCTACTTTTTCACTAAAACTTTCAACATATGGTAGTTATTTTAAGTTCCCTGTCTGATATTTCTAACATGTGTATACATGAGTCTGGATTTTGTAATTAGTGCTCTTCTGGTGTTCTTTTTTATATGCCTTGAAATTCTTTTTGTTGTTGAAAGTTAGACAGATAAAATAATAGATATTGAAGGAAATATATTTTTTTTCTGTTTGCAAGTGAGCAAATTTGTTGCCAGAGTATTAATGCGGAGGCTTTGGCTGATCTAGTCAGAAGTTGGTTGAGTTTGAAAGTTGTTGCTACTATGATATTGAGCAGTGTACTACAGACACAAGTTCCTCTAGTGATAATTAATGGTGCCTTATGTTTGGCTCCAAAATTGTCCTTGGATCTTCACTTTGTGTTGCTTTCAGACAGATTCTGCCTTAGTCCATCCAACTCTATTTCACTGCTTTTATTTATATTTTTGAGGTTTGTTTGCTCATTGGAGGGATGTTGGAAGGATGATATTCTCTGACATTTCATTTAGCTTTGAGACAAGCACTGTGAACCACAGTCTTAGGGGATAGCCTTCATTGATGTTTAAGTTACTCCTTCAGGGAAAATGCTGGACCTTACATGTTCCCCTGCCGTTCTTTCAAAGTTTCTGTCAGCAGCATTGCAGTTTGGATACCCTTCATGCTATAGACAAATGCTTCTGTTCCTTAGGAATGATAAGGGGGACAGGGCTAGGAGTTCTGTTGCTCAGCTTTGCCCCTCCCCCTAGCCTCAGTGGGCTTTTCACAGAACCCTGATGGTACATGTGTGGCTACTCATTTGCTCAAACAAAATAGACTTTTGTTCCATATGGAGATAGGGGATAATCTGGTTTGAATTTTACAGTGACGGTCCCTTCTATTCTCCAGTCAATATAAGCATTTCTCAGGAGCTTCTCAAACTTTCTCTGTAGGAATCTGGTGGGACCCTTAAGAAAAAGTCCATGAAAGTGAAAGATCCCAATATGTCAGCAGTTCTACATTGCTTTATATCAGGACAGGTTTGCTAAGACTATGGCTTAAACATAAGAAATGCATTATCTCACATTCTGGAGGGTAAAACTCTCAAGCTAAGGTGTCAACTGGGTTGGTTCCCTCTAAGGACTATGAGAGAAGAGTCTGTTCCCTGTCTTTATTTTTGGCTTGCTGATGACTTTTCCTATGCTTCTTCACATCATCTTTCATCCCTGAGTATCTCTGTATCCACAAACTCCTTTACAACATCAGTTTTACTGGATCAGGGCTCACCCAAACAGACTCATTTTACCTTGATTATTTCTGTAAAAATCCTATCTCCAAATAAGGTTACATTCTGAGTTGCTGGGAACTGGGACTTAGACAGAAATATTTTAAATGCATATAATTCAACAATAATAAGCTTCATGCTCTGTTGCCCACATTTGACTTTAAATAATTAATTAAATTTTATAAGGCACTGTGGTCTTCTGTCCCAGTCAAAGCTCAGGTCCTGTTTCTCCCTCTATGTGCCTGTTAGCCTTAAGATTTCAAAGTAGTTGCTTGACCTAGTAAACTCGGTTCTCTGATGGGTTTGTAAAAAGTAATTCATTTCTACTCACCGAGCTTTTATTCTCATTGTATGAATAGGAGAAATGTTCTTTCCAACATTTTACATCTCCTAGCTAAAACTGAAAGCATGCAGTGCTGTTTGAACACATGATTAATGTGAGGTTTAGATTGTTTCATTTTAAAATTAGTTTTTACCTTTTGAAACTAGCAAGTGATCTATGAGATGACATTTGGAGAACACACGTGAATATTTTATACTACAATCACATTTAACTAATAGCTTTTGCCTGAGTCGATTTCTAGATTAGTGATTATAACATGATCATTTTCTTATTCTATTGTTATATCTTCATTAGTAGTCTTCAGTCTTGTGTAAGGAACACTTTTATCTCCATATAACCACATAGTTCTCCCCCAATGGACTCAGGGGATGTTTTTCGATTTGGGATGTTATAAGCTGCTATTAACATGATTTTTTTTTTAATTTTAAAATTATTTCAAATGGTAACTGTGAAAATAGTTCAAAGAAGCTTTTGTCAGGTTTATTATCTTTTCTGGTAGAGAATGAGTAGTGTGATAAGAGGTAAAGAATGATTCATGTATTGTGTGATGATACTTCATTTATGGGATTTCTAAGACTACAAACAATAGTCACAATATAGTATGCTCTCTTCTTTCAGAAACCCAGAAGTTTCTGCTTCCCTCTTCTCAGAGCACTGAGTAGCCAATAAGAAATGCAAATGGCTGAGACTGCTATGCTGAACGGAAAGCCCAACATAGATGTGAGGAAAAGTGATAGAGAGAGAGAGGAGAGAGAATGGGGTTACCTTACCTCAGGTTCAAGGCTTTGTGAAGCAATTATGAGTCATCACTGCTATTCCACAAAATTATGAGTTAAAAACAATATTTTTAAATCACCAAATTTGGAAATAATTTGTTACACATTAAAGAAAACTAACAAAAAGCCTCATCATACTGTCCCTCTTTCACAGTCATCCTGTCCAATTATTGTCTACATTATTATCAAATTTTCATTCTAAAACACCATTCCATCTCCTCACACGTCTGATCATTTCTCAGTGTTCTGTTTCTCAGGGAAAGAAGGCTTTGCTCTAGTCAAAAGGAGGAAGTCACGCTGAGCACGGTTCTTTCCCTCATTACATAGCAAACTGCTTACCCATTTCTTTGTTGTATCATCATAATAATGATTTACTCAGTTCTTTGTTTTAGTAAGTTGTTTAAAAACTTAGGAGAAAATGTATATGCTCCATCATACCATCAAGGCCTGATCCTAGGGTGTCTAACTGATTTCTTCACGGTCCAGACTTCAGCTATTCTAGATTTGGACCCATTTCTCAAACTTGTCATATTCACCAACTCACCATACGAACATGTTATTCTCCCTGAAACAATGTTTCTATCCCACTGTCCTCCTCTTTTCTTGGTTAAGTCTTAATGTTCTTAAGATCTGTGTCGAATGCCCACTTCCTCAAGAAAATCTTCCAGACTTCTTCACCATTGATTGATTGATATGTGTTGCCATAGCACATTATATCCATTTAATTATACATTTATATGTGTACATTTATGAGGCTTTTTTTTTTCATTCCTTTCTGATTTCTCCACTAGATTGTAAACTAAGCCAGAACAACAAACATTGTTAGTGTTTGCTAGGGATGTGTTTGCAGCATTTAGACAATGCCTGGAACTTACTGAGTATTCTGTAAATATTTTTGACTTAATAACTCTGAATGATTGAATGAATTTTTTGTAATGTTTCTATAACTTTACACAACTAAAAAATAAAGGCAAACAACTAAGGTTGGCATGTAAAGCATTTTCCACTTTCATTGTTATTCATCTCTCCACATTCAGTCTCTGCAGAGCTATATCAAAATAAAAGCCCTGTTTAAAGCACAGCCATTCATGCTTACTGATGTGTATATTGTTCTCTGTGAAAAATACTTTGTGAAGTTTTCTTTTTTTTCCTCCTAATTCTTGCCACCCACCCCACAACAGACACAGACACATACACATTGGCAAAGATTTTTATTTTTGGCCCATGAGTTGAGTTGTACTAAATAGAATATAAATTTGATCAAGTTCTGTCTGTATCATTACTTTAAAGGTAATCTTTCTCTTTAGCTTTGAGCTATCAGAGATCAGGGAACATGTATAGCTTCTTGTGGATACAAAGAATCTAATTATTTCTTTGATATATTGTTAATTGTGAAGAAGGTTTACTGTGTTAATAAATGCCTACAAACCATTTCTGAGCCAATCCAATAGATTTTCTATAGTCTCTAAGAGCACTAAAGTGTGAATGTGCATATTTGCACAAAGAAGGAATATACACTTTCCAAATCATGCTGTATCACAAATGTTATTTCCTTCTATTAACTTATGCTAATAAAATATGATTTTTATATACATAAGTGTGAGACAATACATAGTGCTTGTCAGGTAATGGAATAGGTTTTGCATTTCTCTGCTTTTACCTTGATGAATGGAAACATAATATACAAACTATTTTGAGTCTTTCCACCCACCATTCTTGTCTTACATAATAGCTTTTTATTGATGAACATATTTACTCCAGAGCAGGAAATGATGATCAATTACATTCATATTTGACAATAAAGAATGGGTTTAGATAAATACAACATGCTAACATTAGAATTTAGCTGATTTCAGTGGAAAGAAGATTGTAAACCCATCTTTGTCTTTTACTTAGATATCATGAACCTCTCAGAGAATAATTAGGAAGAATATTTATATAGGAAGATTAGGTTAGTGGTGATGATATGAGATTTGCAAGAATTCCTGATTTTTGATCATTTAAAATGTGCTCAATATATTACAGATTATCATTCATTTAATCTTGTAAAATTTATCAAAGAACAAAAGTGGGGCTCCAAAAAATTAGGTTATTTGGATAAGTGAAGTGAATAACTTGTCTTTAATGTCTAGTAAGAAAGCCAGAGGATAAAAACCCATCCTAAATAATTTCAGAGATGCTCCCTTAAATGTTCAGAGTGCTTCTAATCAAACCAACCTTTTAGGATTTGGAGATAAATAAATGTTAAAACATCATCATCATCAGAATCACTATACATCTAAACTTAATTACAACTAGAATCTATTAACTTACTGGAATTGAATCCAAAATATTTCTTGAAATATTACTTTGCTTTAATTTAGAGAATTTTGTAGAAATATTTGAATAGAAGACATGAAAGGAAGGAGTTTTATAGTTTAGGCAAATGTTAGTCTCAGAGAACTTCCTGTATTTCATTTTTGCATGACTAGTGCTCTCAATCAACAAAAAGCAATTTCATAACACTTTTTAAGCTATCATGTAACTTTGAATTCTAATAATCATCACAGAGTGATCAAAAAGAAATGGAAATATTTTTATTCTTAATTAACCACTGTTATAGTTTACCCCATGTTTTGTGTTGATAGAAGACTAAGTGTTCCATATAATACAGAAGTAGAAATTCCAGTTTTCTCAGGAAAGCAATAAAATGTTACAGTGATACAGATGAAGCAAATGATCATAGCTATGTGACCAAGAAACTGAATTCAATACAATTTGTTTCAGACCAGTACAGATGGCCATAAAGTCAGATTGACTTAAAAAAAAAAAAAAAAAAAAAAACAGGATTCAATATAGTTGGTGGCTGTATGTTTGAAGGAAATTTTTGCCATGCTATTGCAACTTTGTCAGAGGCATTTTTGTAGTATTCTAGAATCTAGTTTGGAAGCTGATACCCTATGTCATTCCATTGATTTCTTAGCCAATTTCCAAGTTTCTGTGCAGAGGAATATTTGCCTTGTACTTAAGAAATTCACAGAATAATTTCCTATTTTCTCCAGGAACATTTCCAATATATTATGTCATGCTTACCAATTTTACTCCTATATTCTCTAGTATTAGGCTGAGTATGAATTGACCCACAACCCAAAGCGATAAACAAGCTAATTATTATTCTGCATATAAAGACACAATATATTTTAAGAGAATTTTCTTCATTTATCTACTTTGATTCATTTTTGTGATAAAATTATATCAACAGTCTATTTATTCTTATTGGTTCATTATACATAATAATGGAATTCTGTATGCCTTATTTGTACATGCATAAGGATTTGATCAATCTCATTCCCCAGGATCTCCCTTTTTTCTCAGAACACCGATCTGCTTGCTCTACTTTACTGATATCTCCTCTCTTGTTGCTGTTATTATAATTATCTCAATTAATGCATAATAATTTTTATATATAAGTGAGATTTATTGTGGTATATTCATATATGGATGTAGCATAACTTGGTAGATTTCCCCAGTACTTTCCCATGCCCTCCTTTCCTTCCTATTTCTAGACCTGATTTCCTTCCTCTATTAGTCTTTCTTCCATTTTCAATAAATTCCTTTTTCTAATTTCCTTCTCTCTCTATCACTTGTACATATGAGAGAAAACATTCAACCCTTGACTTTCTGGGTCTGGTTTATTTCACTTAGCGTGATATTCTCCAGCTCCAACCATTTACCAGCAAATCACATAAGTTCATTCTTTGTGGCTAAATAGAACTTTATTGTGTATATGTACTACATTTTCTCTGTCAGTTTATCTGTTGATGGACATTGAGACTGATACCAAACTTGACTCTTGCGAATTGTACTGCTATTAACATTGGTATGATGTCATCTCTATAGTATGTTGATTTCAGTTGCTTTCAATCAACCATATGTATATGGTTCTACTTCATTCTAGGGACTGCTTACTGTGGGGAATGCAAACCAAATACATAGGAAAAAATAATCAAAACAAACAACACACAGACACACACACACGCACATACACATACAAATGAAAGATGAATAATAAGAGGTCAAAATCATAGGTGTAAAAGGCAATGAAACATTTCCTCAAGTAAATCATTAGAAAAATTTTTAAAATTCAAGTTCTTTTTATGGAATAAATAAATTTGGTAAATTTTAGCAAATCTAGTCAAATTGAGAAAAAGAAAAGTGGGCGATGGTGAGAATGAGCCAAAGGTCAACATATGCAGTGAAGAGGAGAAAAAAGAACATAAAAACCAGCAGGATCAGGGGAGGGTAATGAACTACACTACGGCAAGGCTCAGATTCACAGTACTGACTGAAACAATTATATTAAGGCATATATAATTATGTGGTGTGAAAGTTTAATTTTGCTATTTTTGAGTATTTTTCAGATTAATACCTAAAATTATGAGATTGATTTCATTATAATTTTTATTTTCATTTTGATTACTCTTCAATAAAATAATAGAAGTTAAGATATCTGTGTAATTATAGAAAGTTAAATAAAATAATAGAAGTTAAGATATCTGTGTAATTAACCAATTGTTAACTTTTTTTGCATGAAATTCCTGTCTGAATTCAGGACATATATGCCAGAATTTTCTTTTCATATTGTTTTGTCTTACTGAAGAAAATTACATTTTTGTTTGCCTGACCAGATTCATGCTTAACCCAAATCTCATGTAATAGAGAAAATGACTACCTCATCTTTCAAAATCACATTTAAATATTCACATCAAGAAATAATAATAGCTAACATTTTTGAACACCTAATATTTATCAGTGCCATTTTACTATAAGATCACTATTTTTTCACACATTTGTTGGTTCAGGAACATTCTGTACATGATTAGAATGATTAGAGTTTCACTCTAGCTGCATTCACTGAACACACATTTTCAAAGTTTTCCTTATGGAAACATTGCCAATAACGTACAAGTTTTTTCAATTTCATCTTGGCATTTACATTTAGCTTTGATATATTTTTACTTAAAACTAGCCTGAGCATGCATAGATTCATCAAACTATTACTTAAATCACAAAGTGCTACAATAGTGCTTTATTAACACTTTTTCAAACTAGTGTCTGTGAATATCTTTTTAAAAGCTTCAATTCATGTTTAATATGCTAAGATAAAAGATTCACATTCACTTTAGAAACCAGGCAGCTTTCATGCTTAGTGTATATATGGTCAGAAAATTATATTGGAATCCTGAAGAGATATCAGGTCACTTCCAACATTTCTTTTTTTATAGGTCTAAGTTACACAGAGTTTTATCTGCAACTCTTGGGACCCAACTGTCCCAGTTCTGCTGAAGGTATATGATGGCCTGTCATGGTTCAAAGACACTATTTCTGATAAGTCACTGGTTTCTGCTTTTTCTCAGAAACTCCATACCATTGGGACTATCCTGAACAGCATTTCATTGATTTCATAGAATGTCATCTCTAATGTAACAAAACTAGGAGACAAAAATAGTTGGCATCAGCTACACTTCAAAAAAAAGTGAGGCCTCAGTACTAAAATCTAAGTACAACTATAATAAAACAATTGTAGGCAATGCAGACATCATAACTTCTAGATCATTTCATTGTTTTATAGATATCCTATAAATGCCACTTGTCTTGCTACAAAAGTATATTTGCTTAAATATGAAAATGTAAGGCTTATCTAAAAAAAAAAAACTAAAATTAATCTCCTCATTTTCTTTCATTTCTATTCCTTTGGAGGAGCTGAGAAAGTAGTATGGATGAAAAGGTTGCATAAAGCCAAGGAGGCGGGAAGTGTCTAAGGGTGGCTCATTTGTTAAATCTAGAAACATTTGAATATCAAAAATGTCAATAGTAATAACTTTTATCACATTAGATAAAATGATAATCCATGGTTCCATACTTTCATAAATTAAAGTAATTTTTCCCCAAATAGTTCAAAATATTATACAAGGAGAATATAAATTTTGAGTAGGAAAATTTGAACACGATTTTACAATTTAACTAGCTAAGCAGGGTCCCAGTTCAAGTGGATGATGAGACACACCAACAGACACACAGTTATTCTGTGGTATCTCTCCCAAAAAGTCACAAGCTGATTCTGCATATAAAGAAATGAATTCAATAGAACCAGATTAAGAAGTCCTCTAGATGGAAAGCTATACATTCTTTCAAAGAGTTAAGGTCATGACAGATAGTGTAAGACTGGACAAAAACTCCAGGTTGTAGAAGAACAAGGACACATAAGGATGCAATGCAGGATTCTGTATTAGGTCTTGGACAAGGAAAAAAGGGATAATGTGGGGTTGTTAGTAAATACTGAATGAAACCTGTAATTTCATGGTTATATTATATTAATGTTGATTTCCAGATTTTCATGACTGTGCTGTGGTTATGTAAGAGAATATCTTTGTTTTGGTAAAATGTGTGTGGCTGACCTAATTAAGAATAAATGGGGCATTATGTCTAGAATTATCTTCAATGATCCACAAAAGGAAGAATGATAATGAGTATTGTTGAGAGACAATTCTCTGGGTCTTTGCATTTCTAGGACTTGAAAAATATTTTATCCCATACTGTCTTGGCAAAGGGCATTTACATAGAAAATAGTCAGGGATGAAAGGAATAGAGTTTTCACTCAGCAGAGGGCAGATGTGTTTTATCACCATGATAATAAACGTAATGTCTCCCTTTGGTATAAAGATTGAAAGGTTTAGCTGCACTCCCTGATAAGATAAAGACTTTCCAAAATTTCAGATTATTTGGTCATAAGGGCCCACAGTTTGGGATCATTCACTTGAGCCTTCTTTTAATTATCCCTGTCACCGAAAACAGAAAGAACCAATGGGAGCAACGCAGCTAATGCTGCCTGTTATGTCACCAGTAATAAAGTCTTTGTCACTGACTCAAGTGTCTCTCAACTTCTTCCAGCATCTATGATATTGTGACAAGCTAACTTGATAGCTTCCAAGCAAGATAAAATCCCAGACACTTCACAGTTCTTGACATCTACATGTACTAAAGAGAGTGAGCAATGGTGGGAAAATATCATCCTCTGAGGAATCTGTGTGTGTGAAGACTGAGCTCTATTGCAACAATTCTGAAAGTGCAATTTTCTGAAATCTTTGTCAATTTAAAATTATTCTAAAACATTATCACGTAAAAAATTATTTCCACTCACTTAAAAATAAGAAAGCAAAATTCCTACATTTTAACTACACATATTCCTTGATAATTAATTTGAATCAAATTATTATTTACCTTGCATATATTCAGGTCTTATATCTCCACCAATGTTGAGTCAGATGACCCATAAAGCAGTGCAGGAGTTATTCTCACTTGACCTATAATACAATTATTTAATTTTCTACTTGTCATTTATGTTTTCAAAATTTATTGCCTCACAACAATTTAAAACATAATGTATATCTAGAGATTAGCAAATATTAGTGAGCAGTTGGGAGTTTATTGGCATTTTAATGTTTCTTAAACATGTAACATTATTTTTAAAATACACCATTACATGTAAGAAAATATAGATGTAGGTGAGGAATGCTCTGTTTTCTATAATGCTATTTTCCCCCTTTGTAATCACTCTGAAGTATGAAAATATATTCAAATGTTTTCATAACATCATGATTGTTTTCCAAGTAAGAAAAATGTTGCCCTCAGAAAACGTATCCTGAACATTAAATATTAATATTTTAATTTAGTGTTTATTAGAAGTGAAATATCCAAAGTGACAGTAAAATAATTATAAATGTGGAGTCTGAGGGAAGACTATTTAGGTTTGACCAGAGCATGTTATTTAGTTTCTTTCATCCTCATTTTTTTTTTACCTAAGAAATTAGGTGTTATAAATAAGTTTATTGAAAGAAGAAAATGCAACATACCTGGTAGCATGTAAGAATTCAGTATATCATCTTTTGTCCTGCCTCCTTGTATTTCCTCTTTTCATATGTGCATAGTTCCAGGGACATACAGGAAATATATACTCCAATAGGAATAATATTATTTCTTCTAATAAAATCAAAATTCTCTAGAAGAGATTTCTTATTTGGTACAGAAAAATATCTTCCCCTCCACAAGCTTTGCCCAGAATTTTTTTTTTTTTTTTTTTTTTTTTTTTTTTTTTTTGAACTGGGAATTGAAACCAGGACCTTTTGCTTGTAAGGCAAGCCCTCTACCAACTGAGCTATATCCCCAGTCCTGTCCAGGCTTTCTCATTGGAGTAAACTCTCTGACATGACTGAATAAGGCTGTTCAAAAGCATCTAACAAAGCATCTCCTTCAAAGAGGTAAAGGAGACTGGGCAGGTAATAGATCATAGCAAAGATTTTCTGGGTTCAAATCCATTAATAAGAATACCATGCAATTACTTCATGTTTACTTTTGAGACTAATGTATTGTTTGGGTCCACGGTATGCTTTTTCTCCTATCTTCTCTATTTTTTCATGGCATTTTTATTTTAAAAACTTATTTTAATTATGACATGAATATCTTTTATTCCTATACACTTATATTTCTCAAAGTCAGAAGGAAAATGAGATGGTGCTCACTTTGGCGGGCAAATGTAATCCATTTCAAATTATATCAACCCATATTTGTTAATCATAGATCTATTTAGGGCAAAGGAAAATCAAACTTTCAAAGTGTTAAAAGTAGTTGCATGTAGGTATATTTAAATTATTTAGTTTCCTAACCTGTTAAGTAGAAGTCAGCAAACAGAAAAAACTTCAAAGAGTTTTCTATGTTTAAGTAGTTTCTATTTTCTTTTGCTCTCAACACAAATCAATTATGTCAAACTCAACCTTAAATGTCTTTCTTATCTACCTATCTTCTCAGTTTGCTGAAATATTCCACTATACAGATCTAAATTACTTCCTACTGGTTAGACCACCCAAGAGCCTCTCTACCAAATTTCTTCTCTAAGGCCCTCAGAGTGTCTCTCTGCAATGGCTTTAATAATGCTATCCCTTCCTATAATTGTATATTGGTTAGTTGCTTTGTTATTTTTTTAAGACTGCTATTGTGCCTTCATTCCTTAAGGAATAAACCAATGTCTAGACATCTCAGCTTCCTAAGCTTCTATTTGTTCAACCACAGAATTCCTGGTTGTATTCAATGAATGCTAAGTACCTTCACTCTGTATAATTAAAAGAGCAAAATATCATACATTGGAGTTTAAATTTTGGCAAAAAATTGATAACGAGCGTCTACTTCAAATTGACATTTAAATCTTACAGAACATCTATCTTTTTCCCTAAGGTTTGGAAATTTGTTGAGGTTTCTTATATCCTACAATTAGTGTTCCCCTAAACCCTGAATCATTTCCAGAGTTATTTTCAGCATCCTCTTTGGACACTTTAGAAAAGGTGTACTCAGGACTGATGAATGCATAGTAGGTGAAACTTGGATTGTACCAAATGCCACTTTCTTTCAAACAATAACTAAAGCTTTCCTGAGTGGATGTCCTGGTTGCAGGTGACAGAAAATTCCCATCATTAACATTTGCATGAAAACCAGACAGGATTATAATCCCTGTATAAGGAAATATTCATTGAGTTTAGATTAGAATCACACAAGTGCAAAAAACTAAACATATTTCCAAATCCTAATAAATTTGATTGATCAACAACTGTTAAGAATCTAAATTAATATAGTCCCCTTTCACTAAATAGAATGCAAGTCTTTCAGAAGGAAAATAATAGAACTTTCATTCATTAAGTGGTTTATCATGTTTATTATTTTAAATATTATACATTATTACTTATGAAATACCCCTGACAAAATTCAGCTGCCCAATAGTATAGGAAGCGATTGCTTTAAAGCAAGACTTAATGATTGCTAAGTAAAAAGTTTCTTTTCTACAGATTTTATTTTAAACAGATATAAAATAATTTGACACAAGGAAAAATAAATACCTCCTAAACAGCTCAAAACTAAGTCCATAAATCTACTCTACAACTCCAAAAAGCATAGATAAATCCAAGCATCTTTAAAGCTTTAAGTGACTTTTCCTGCATTAAAACAGTTGAAGTCACCTCAAATACTAAATAAAAGAAAACAACAACAAACCATTATTCACACATTTAAAAATAGAGAATTTGGACTATTTAAATAAATCAGCAAAATAGCAAAAAGAAATCTATCAATGAGTCTGACTTTTCAGAGCATTATTCTCAAATAAAATTATTTTCCAGGTACACTTTTGCAGATGATTTCCACTAAATAGTTTTTCATTTAGAAAACTAATATTTACATTAAAAGTTCTTCACATATATTATTTTTCAACTAAAACTGAAAAAATTTTTCCTAGAATTCTTTTAAACAGGAAAGGAGAAAGAACAGATAAAAGAAGAATCAAGAAATGAGCACATAGAATAAGTATGGATCGGAATCATGATGGAAGTACTTCACAGATTCATTGAGTTTTGTCTTTCCAAAGCACACAAACACATCTTCTAATACTACTGGACCGTTTTAGAACTTTGAATATAAGAAACCTGTATTTCGACGTCAAATCTTCAAATCCGGTAGGTAACAGGAAGTTGTACTCACCAGCACTGCCATCTGCTGACTAAATAAAACTGGTATGAGTTTTGCTGCTTCAGTGTATTACCAATAACGTTGTAAAGTTTGTAACCCATATTGTGAAACTTTGATTTGTAACATGTCTCTAGCAACTAATATTAAAATATTAATCAATAAATATTGCCAAATATGAAAGAAGGAAAAGCACAAAAGAGAATACAAAATCATAATTATATTGTTATAATTAGTAACTCAAAATATTAAAAAGTGTTTTTTTCTGCTATATGCCACAATTAACAAATATCTAGATATTAAACTGCAACATAATTCTGTTATAATTCTGTTGTAAGGAATTTTTATCTAAGAGTCCATTATTCACCAAAAGTCAGTCTCCAAACACAAAGAAAGCAAATCAAATTGCAAAAAGTATATGGAAAATGTCTGATCCTTAGGGTACTTCCATTTTCTCTATCCTTGCCTTCTTCCCACCTTAATCAGACATTGTTAGGAAAGTGTATGTTTTACTGTACTTAGCAGGAAATAACACAATGTTTTCTGATACAGCATACTGGATAGATATATTAGTTATTTCCTTAGCCTTTAAGAGTGCTCATAGAATGACCCAGAATGCCAAGTTTTAGGAGTGTCAATGATTTTGACAGCCTCCTTACTGGCTTCCCCTGATGTGCAAGGCATGGTTTGATAGCTTCTGGAATTATTATCATAGTTACTCTATCTTCAAGCTGCAAAATATTCCTTTGTCCCAAATTCCCAGTTTTATCTCCTGTCATATTAGTCTTGATCTTTAGAGTCCAGTTATGAGAATTTGCTTGCAGTAGCAACTTCATGATATTTCACCTCAGTGCCTTTGCTCAAGCTTCTGTCTTCATTGATTATGCAATTTTCTTCCTGAGGATGGTATTCTTGACCAACTTAAACCAAGAACAAATTCCCTTCCTTTCTGTTCCCCTCATGCAAGTGTCCACCTGCATTTATCACTGCACTCACTATGAGAAAATGTATCTTCTTTGTCAGTCTCTCATCCTTGCTTGATAGTGAATACCACTAAATAAGAGGTGTTTTTGCTGTTTCTGTTTTCTTTCTTTCCAGATAATCCATTGCTGGTATGGTACCTCATGGAAAGCATTTTTTAAAACTATACCAATATCTTAGTAGGTCATACAACTTTTCCCTACTATTGTTATTTCTACAATGACAGATCTTCTCATAGAAATTATGGACAGAAATTTTGATTTGGAGGCTCAGTCTGTTATGTTATACAGTGTGTTATACATTCTCATATTTTTACATCTCAACCTTTTCCCTTCTAGGCTGTAAGCATCTTGAGGATTTGGAATATTTTGAACTGCACATTGTCCACTATGTTGAATAATGTCCTGGGCGTCACCTAAGTTCTTAGTAAATATTGCATTATTACATACTTTCAATAGGTTACTAAAATATAAAGTAACAATATCAAGTGATACAGAGTTTTAATAAGTGCAATTAGAGAACAGAAAAGGATAACATTTATCTCTGCAGGGAACTTCTTGCTTGAAAGTGGATCACAAAGTATAACTAGGAAAATATAGGATTTGCAGGAATTCCCTATAGATTGGCAAGAACCACCGGTATGTTTAATTGGCCTCAAAAAGCTGCAAGTTCATTTTTTTCTCATTTTCCACTTCTATGTGTAATATGGATCGAATATAAGAGAAAAAAGATGAGCATGTGTGTTCATAATTCCAAACTAAAACAAAGAGTGTAAGAATGTAACTCTTTTACAGGGGAATATTAGATCTTACTTTCTGAATATATGTGAACAGGTATTTAAATTAAGGCAAATTCATCAAAGTTCTTTGAGAAAGGAGCATCAAAGTTTCATTGATCTACCTACCACCTTAATACATATTTTCAGAACATTGCCCAAAGTCAATTCTGAGCACTTCACATAGGCATAGCAAGAAGCACTTAACTGTGTTATGCAATGAGATGTGTAGTAATATTTTTTTCTTACATTATTTTTTTGTTTGGTTGTTTTTGTCTTTGTTTCTTCCCTCTCTGTCTTCCTTGGCAAGTTGGTATCTCATTACTACATTACAGGATCAGATATCAATGGTATTTAAACCAGAATTTCTCAGTTTCTGCCGGTGGGTGGAGTCTGCAATAGACAGCAGATCTAAAATGATGTTATAGAAATGGAGAGCTAAGCCCTCCAGAGTTGCAGCAGACTCCACCAGCTCACTACCAATTTCTTCTTTCTGGGTACTTGTCTTGTGAACCTGAAGAATAAAACTTCATAGACAAAGGAAGGTAGGAGTGAAAGGAGTAAGATTTATTCAAGAATAGAAAAGGAAACAAAGTTCTCACAGGTGAGAGGGGACTGCAGTAGGTTTTCCTTCTGAGTGTGTCAGTCTAGAGGTTTATGTAGCATTTTGGTCAGTTCTATTGGTCCAAACTTATGCTAATTTGGTTCTGGAAAAGTGCCAATGCTATTGGTTCAAAATTATGCCAATTAGTGTTTGGAAAAGTACTAGTGATATTGATTAATTCTTGAGTCTGACCTTTCATTGAGGTCTGCCCCACTTCCATTTTCTCACAGCTCATCTGCAATTCTAGCTTCCCAGGAGGTTGTAGTCAGCAGATTGTACAACACATGGGGTCTGGAGCTGCAGTGCTGTGTCCAGTGAGTGTTTGTACCAGGCACAGCAGCGCCCTGGTGGGATGAATGGTAGGCATGCCCTAGCTTGCTTTGGCTCACTCTTGCCCAGCCACAGGCCCTGGATGACATGGCCATGGACCATACTTGCTGCCGATGCTCCAGACCACCCAGGCTATTCCTCTGCTGCCATTTTGATCCGCAGCCACTTCTCAGCAGGGACCAGTTGGCTATTTGTAGGACTTGGAGTTCAGGGAGTCATATCAGTATTGCAATTAAATACTCTTAAAATTTATAACTGTCTAGGAAATCCTCCATTCCTTTCTCACACTGACAATGTTTTTTTAATGTTTACATGAGCTTGAGTAACTTGCACATGAAGGAAAGGATCCCATCCTTAAAGGAATGCAGTAGCATAATAGCAAATTTCTTTCTTTATTTCTTTGTTCTTTTTGCTATAGTGAAGACATTTAACACAAAATCTATCCTCTTGACAAGTTTTGAAGTACAGGATACATTATTGTTAACCATAGGCATGATAATGTGCAACAGTTCTTTCAAATGTATTCATCTCTCATAACTAAAATTTTATATTAATTTAATAGCAACTGTCCATTTCACCCAACCCCACATCGTGGAAACCCCCTTTCTATTCTCTGTTTCTATGAATCTCTTCAATTTAGATATTTCATTTAAGTAGAATCATGTAGTATTTTTCCTTCTGTTACTGACTGACATAACTTAGCTTAATGTCCTCCTGGTACCATTTGGTTGCATATGGCTGTTTTTATTTTAAGATTGAATAATGTTCTATTGCACATGTGTGTATGGGTTATTACATACTGTTTTATGTAATGGTGTACACACACATATAGTTTCTTCATTCATCTATTGATGGATGTTTAGGGTGCTTTAAGTTTGGCTAATGTAATTATTGTTCATATGGCAAATTTTAGAATGTAGAAGAATCTTTGAGAACTTGATTTCAATTTTTTTATGTATATCCAGAAGTAGGATTGCTGGATCACCTGGTAAATCTATTTCTAACTTTTAATTCTTTTTTTAATTTTTTTTATTTTTACAGACTGCATTTTGATTCATCATACACAAATGGGGTACATCTTTTCGTTTCTATGGTTGTGCATGATGTAGATTCATACCATTCATGTAATCATACATGTACATAGGGCAATGATGTCTGTCTCATTCCACCATAGCCCCCTCCTTCTCATTTCCCTCTATATAATCTAAAGTTCCTCCATTCTTCTCTCACTCCCACCCTGCCACCATCATTATATATCACCATCAACTTATCAGGGAAAACAGCCTATGATTTTTTGGGATTGGCTTATTTCACTTAGCATAATATTCTCCAATTCCATCCATTTACCTGCAAATGCAATAATATTATTCTTTATGACTGAATAATATTCCATTGTGTATATATATCACAGTTTCTTTATCCATTCATCTGTTGAAGGGCATCTAGGTTGGTTTCACAATCTAGCTATTGTGAATTGAGCTGCTATAAACATTGATGTGGCTGCATTACTGTAGCATGCTAAATTTAAGTCCTTTGGATATAAGCCAAAGAGTAGGATAACTGGGTCAAAAGGTGGGTCCATTCCAAGTTTTCTGAGGATACTCCACACTGCTTTCCAGAGTAGCTACACCAATCTGCAATTCCACCAGCAATGTAAAAGCGTGCCTTTCCCCCACATTCATGCCTACGAAATTTTACACCAAAAATACAAAGAACCCAATTAATAAGTGAGCCAAGGAACTGAACAGACACTTTACAAAAGATACACAGGTGATTAATAAATATATGAAAAAGTGTTCAACATCTCTAGTAATTAGAGAAATGCAAATTAACTTTTAATTTGATGCCTTCTTATGATAAAACCTTTAAGCAAACTAAGTATAGAAAGAATTTACTTCATAAACGATTTAAAGTCCACATATGACAATCCCATAGCTAACATCATACTCAGCAATGAAAGACTGAAAGTTTATTCTCCAAGATATGGAAAAAGGCAAGTGTTTTAGGCAGTTTTTTTTTTTTTTTTTTTTTTTTTTTTTTTTTTTTTTGCTGTTGCAACCAAAAGATTTGACAAGAACAATTGCAGAGGAAGAAAAACTTATGAAAGACAGTTTCAGAGATCTTAATCCATAGGTTACTGATTCCATTGCCCAGAGCCCAAGATGAGGCCAAAAAGTTTGATGGAAAAAGTGGCTCAGAACCAGGACACCAGGAAGCAGGAGAGGGGAAAAGGAGGAAAAGAGACTTCTCTTCTCACCAAAGACAAAATATGTATCTCACAGTCACACTCAATGATTCGCCTCCTCTAGCCACACCTTAGCTGCCTACATGAGCAATTAGTCAACAATAATAAATAAAAGATGTCATATTTTGAAAAGAAGTAAGTTCATTCTATATCTAGGTAACATGATTTTATGTATGAAAAACCCTAACACACCACAAAAACAGACCTTAGAACTAATAAATAAAATCAGAAAGATGTTAAAGATACAAAATCAGCATAAAAAAATCAGTTGCATTTCTATACACTACAATGAACTACTAAAAAAGGAAATTATAAAAAATAGTTTCATTTATAATCACATTAAAAAGAGTAAAGTACTTAAGTATAAACCTAGCCAAGGAGATAAAATCATGTACATAGAAAATTAGAAAACCTTGTTGAAAGATATTAAAGAAGATAGAAATAAATAGAGTGGTATTCTATGTTCATAGAATGGAAGATTTAATGTTAAAATTTCTATATCACTTAAAGTGATCTACAGATTTAATGCAATCTTTCTCCAAATTACAATAACATTTTTCACAGAATCACAAGTAACAAGCTTAAGACTCATACAGCTCCACAAAAAACCCAAAATATCCAAAATAACCTTGAGGCAGGGAGATCAAAGTTGGAGGGATCACTCTTCTTAATGTCAAAATGTATTATGAAGCTATAGTAATTAAGACAACAAGGTACTGGGATAAAAACTGACATTTTGATCAGCGTAATAGAATAGATAACCCAGAAAAAAACACTATACACTTACAATCAGTTGATCTTTGTTTGACAAGGATGCTTCTCTTCAAACAGTAGTGCTGGAAAAATTGAATATAAAGCATGTGAAAGATTGAAATTGGAACTTTATTTTACACAATGCGCCAAATAACCTCACAGTGTTTTAAAACCAAATAGTAAGACCATAAATTGTGAACTTCAAAGGAAACATATTGGAAACTCTCCACATCATTGGTCCCAGCAATGATTTATTGGAAACAACAATAATAGTACAAGCAACGGAAGCAAAAATGTTAATTAAACTAAGGGCAGAGTAGATACTGTATTAGTATCAAAGGAAATGATCAGCAGAGTGAAAAGACAACCCGCAAGAATGAGAGGAAATCAGATCTGAAAAAGTTAATATTCAAAATATGTAAGGAAAACCTGCACCTGAAGAGCAAAATAAACAAACTAAAAACAAGTAATTTGATTTAAAATTGGTCAAAAGACTTCAATGATTCTCCAAAAATGACAAGAAAGTTGTACAACATCACTTATCATCAGGAATGCAAATTAAAATCACAATTACATACCATCTCCTCCCTGTTAATATGACTTTTATCAATAAAAACATAAGATAAAAATTGGTTGGCATGTATGTGAAGAATTAAGTACTTTTCTAAACTAAAAATGGGAAGGTAAAATGGTTCAGCCAGTTTGAAATAAAACAACATTTCAATACCACTGAAAATGAAAGGATACTAAAATAAAGGGGTCCCAAGGGCAGAGCAGACCCTGCGTAAAGGGTTGAGGAATGGGAGGATAATTTTATTGGTTAAGGTCATGGATAATATGGGAAGAGGAAAGATTATTATTCAATATTGTATATTAAATAGATTGAATATATATAGAGAATATTCATAAATGTAATACATATCATTTAATCTCTCTGTGTTCTGTTTTTTCATCAGAAAATTAGGGGAAGAAGTTACATATTTTTTATACTTAACCTTTAATCAATCACAATTAGGGCAAGTTATTGGTTTTATTTTATCAGTTAAGAAGCTGAGGTCAAAGAAGCAAAATGGTACACCCACTAAATAAATTCTGTTTAGAAGGAGAGCTGTGTTTCAAACCAGATCTAGCTGACCCTACATTGATACTTTTGTTTCTGTCCCTTAGTTATGCATAAACCTACGTACTCTGTGCCATGTAGTGGGAGGGACCATGATCTCTAGTGCCACATCTTATTGGTTTACGTCCCACATATACCACTTACTACCTGTGCACACTTGAGCAAATTTACCTCTCTGCACAAATCCTTGAATCGCTTCCAAGCAGATGATGTGATCTCTCTCCTTTTTTGTTGAGGAAGGCTATATACACAGGGTCTACCTCACAGAAGTGAATGTACGTAAAAGCGGTGCCTGGCAAGTAGGAAGTACTACCTGAACTTTAACTACCTCTGTGGCATCAGCACAAGTGTTTGAAGAAATACAAACATTGAAAATGAGAAGTCATGCAAAAGGGAAGGGTGATCAAAGATAGACAAATTATTCTGCTCATGACTGATTCTGTTTCAAGCAAGGTCACAAACTTAGAATGGATTTTTAAAAATACTTTCCTTTTGTGATTTGATTTTTCTTCAATATTACTTAGTTTCTTTCCCCAAGCGCTTACAGATCTGAATGTAGGAGTAGGAGGGGAAAGCTTTAGTAATGGGCTTGAGCACAAAAAAATCATGAAAATAGATTACAACAGACACAGTGGTATAAAATACAATCAAATGAATCACACTGCACTTAGGTAATCCTTGGCAACTCAACTGGTAGGTAGATAGAGTGACATATATAGATATGGATAGATCCTGAGTATGTTGCAGGACAGCGTCCTGAATATCGCTTGTGAAAGACTCAGAATGCAAGGAGAAAGAGCATCAGACAGAAAATTTCCTCCTTTGATTCTGAGAGGTAGGGGAATGGTGACCGAAAAGAAAAGGAAGGGTACGTGAGGATCACAGGCAGCAGTGTTAAAGCTGTCTGTAACATTTTCAAACTCCTCTTTATTTTCTTCACAAGATGCTTCTCTGTGCATTAAAAATTGAAATTAGAAAAGCAAAAGTCTCTGAAAACAAATTGTCACCCCTGATTAGAAATGGCATAAGAAGCAGCAGAAAAGCTTTATGCTCAGCTTGAACTCTTTGGGATTAAGAAAATCTTTCAGGAGCAAAAACAAAACATAGAGGAGGAAAGGCAGATTAGTGTGACTTCAGAAATGAGTTCCAAGCCTAGTGAAGCACAGTGTATTAGCTTTATGACGAGAGCCATTAGCTCTCCGTGGACAGGCAATATTTCTAAAGAGCTACACTGCACAGAAAAGAAAATGCAAAGGATCCGGGAACAAAGCTCTGCTTTCTCACCAGTTATTAACCTCATTTACACCACTGAGTTCCTATCATTATGCTCATTACCTTGACATGGTTCTGTGGATTGATATTTCATTCAGCAGGGTGCAAACTGTGAGGACAGAGAAAGGGAACCCCGGAGGCTTAGTGGCAATTGCCTTTGTTATGACCAGCTGTACCTTCTATCAAAGTAAATGTCTAAGTAACTATTTTGGGAAAGAACTCTCTAAAAAAAAAAAAAAAAAAAAAAAAAACATTTCAGTCCTTTACCCCAGGCCAATTTACCACCTGTTTATAAATCTCCTCAGGAGTGAACTTCATTCTTCAAAGCACTTGAACTCTTTCCTTCTAAGTATAAACAGAAGTTGTAGGCTTGTAAAGTCAGTGTGGATTCTTCGTTGAACTTAGTAAAAAGTTTCACTTGAATTTGGAGAAATCATCCATTGGGATGATGGATTGGAAGTGGTTGGAGAGTTAGTATTTTTAGTTTTTTGAACATTAAAAGAATATATGTTCCAAATTGGAAACTCCTTTTAGAAAGAATACCATTTATGCCCTTTTGATCACCTTTTAAGTATAAACATAGTAGCAGCTATTCCCTACAATACCTTTTTAGGTCTATTCATTCATTGAAACTTCATGACCAATCATACATGATGCAACTTATAAGATGTCATTAATATAGACAATTATCCTTGACCTTTAGAAATATCTTAAGTTCAAGTATTTCTAAAGGAAGCACATTTTTGCACTTTAGTCAGAATTAAATCTAAATGTTTGCATTTCTGAAAGAAAACTACAGAGTAAAAGATAAATATTACATCTATAGAGGACATTAAATTTTGAAAACTAATAATGTATTATTAAAATGTGTAAATGTTAAATATTTACATATATCAAATCTAAAAACTGTAATGTGTAAGTTAAGGTCAATACTGCTATATGTAATACTGAAAATATGTATTAAATGCCAAGATTGCAGTTTAAAAGAGCACAAACTTATAGGAAAAACTATAAATTAATGTTTGATTTATTAAAAATACAAATAGAAACATATAGATCTTCAAATAAATTTGATATATATTTAATATATCTGAAAAATTCTAGCATAAATTGCTAGCCAATAATAACTATAACTTTTAGTTTCAAGCCACATTTCCTTCCTTGACATTCCTTTCCCAAGCAACTGGACCCATTTTTCCCAAATACTTATTCTGCTGAATTTGGTTTTAATGGATAGAAATTATAAGACTATTTCTTCAGGGGTATTTTTCTTCTGTGACCAACATGCCTTGATAAAATATTTACCTTCCACTGTCACAACAAATAAATTAAAAATTATATTCTTTAGCAGAGGAAGCAGGCAAGCAAGTTGGCAAGGCTTAGTGGCAGTGGGCTAATCAGAGATGTGTGATGAGCCTCCTAGGGGCAAAGGGAAGTGGGAAGAAGCCAGGAGGGATTGGCCAAAGAATAAAAGAGACTGAAAAAATTGTCTTTGCAGTTCCTGAAATGATGGTTTGCCAACAACAGATATGGGTATTTGGGGTTTCAAATAGTGCAATATAATAGAAAAATGGTATATTAAAAAATCCTTAACGTGATCAATACTCATAATCTAAAATTAGCTATTTGAATAGGAAACGAAATCATGTAAATAAGAAAATTAGGACTTGAAAAACTATAACTTAAATTCTCTCAGTACAGGTCAATAAATTCAAATTTCTCATTCCTAATGGTGGGTAGAGAAGAATATGATGAGTATGTCCAGCTAGAGATGCAATGGTGACACCTTGCTTCATGTGTCTTTCATTAAGATCTGATTCACCAAGTACTTAACTCAATTTTATCTCCTTTGGAAGTTTTTAATCTTTCCATTTATGTTTTTGTAATGTGTGTGTGTGTGTGTGTGTGTGTGTGTGTGTGTGTGTTGACAACTCTGAACAAGAATCTTCTGCCAGTGGGAAAGCGTGTTAATGAATTAGTCACTGGGAATCAGTTGTTTTTAATCTAATGACTTCAGTAAAACTTAACCAATGGAAAAGGTGGGGAGATGGTTAAGATTTCATGAACAATCAAAGATCGAAACTGCCGGTCTTAAGCCTACATGATAAGTGAACTCAACCAGCTGATAGTCAAAAAAAATGCCCTGTGCAGAAGAAATTCAAAATTGCAAATGAAAATTGAGATCCAACCCACAACTTCAATTTCCCTATTAAGATTATGCTTCACAATATTTAACAATAATGTGAAATGCAAGACAACTAAGTGAAAAGGTTGAATGTAGTAGATGAATCTAAAGAGCTAATTTTCAGTTTATATAATAATTTGAATTATTATTTTGGTAATGAAAAACATCATAGAATACAAAGAATCAAAGGAAAATCAAGAAAGTTTTTATTAAATATACTTCTTTAGTTGAATCAATAATATCAAAATACTTTTACATCTTATATTAGATTTTTAAAAATTTTCATACCATCAAAACTACTGTTTTTTGTTTGTTTTTGTTGTTTGTTAGTTTTTTGACACTGGGGATTAAACCCAGGAACACGTTAACCCTTGAACTACATCTCTTATCTTTTCTTTCTCTTTTTTTCTTCCTTCTTTTCTTTCTTTCTTCCTTCCTTCCTTTCTTTCTTTCTTTGAGACAAGGTCTTGCTAAGTTGCTTAGGTTGGCCTTAAACTTGTGATTATCTTGCCTCAGCCTCCTAAGTTACTGGAATTACAGGCAGGTAACACCATATTTGGCACATCTCCTGTTTTTTTAAAAGCATTCCTAAATACTTCCAGATGTGTTCTAAATAACTAATGTAATAACCTTTCACAAAAACTTGATTTAAATTATGGATCAAAAAATGTTAATATTCTGAATATATAAGGAATTTAAACAACTGTTTAGCGAAAACAAAACAAATCAAAAAGTCAAATTAAAAATGAATAGAAGGCTGAGAGCAGTGGTATGCACCTATAATCACAGCAGCTCAGGAGTCTGAGGCCGGAAGATCAGTAGTTCAAACCAACCTCAACAAAAGTGAGGTGCTACGCAACTCAACAAGACTCTGTCTTTAAATAAAATACAAAATACAGTTGGGAATGTGGTTCGGTGGTTGAGTGCCCCTGAATTCAATCCCTGGTATCCCCCCCTACCCGCCACAAACACACACACACAAAATGGATAGAAGATCTGAATATACAAATATTCAAGAGGTATATGAAAAAATGTTCAACATCATTTAAAATCACAATATGACCCCACCCAATTAAGGGATGGTGATCAGAATACATAAAATGTAGGTGAAGGAACAAAACGCTCACTGAACAGAAACATAAAAATGAGTGGATAGGAATGAAATTTTATATACAAAATTAAATTTTAAATTCACTAACTTAAGCTAAAATGTTTGTTGAACACCATGCGCACACTACTTGGTTCTGGAGATACACAAATAAACAAAATGCACAAAATAAACAAAAGCCTCCTTGCAATTGGAAAGTAAAATTCCTACTTACTTAAATGAAAGTCTCATCAGCCCGTTGGACTACAAGCTGCATTTTGCACCAGGGCCTACAGAGCCTCAGTATGTGCCCCGCCCACTCAATCTGTAGCCTCAAATTCCGACATTACCCTCACTGCTTTCTCAGTTTCAGTCACAATGTCTTTATCACATATCTTCAAAGGTACCGTGCTCTTCTCTGAGGTAGAATCATCAGATATTCTGTTCTCACTACCTGAAATACTTTTTCTTTTACATCTTCAAGGACATAGTAAAGGCATTTCTTAATCAAAGAGAATTTCCCTAAACAGAAGTTTAAAATGCCCTCCTTTCCTTGTTTCCCTTCTATTTTAATGACTTTTATCACTTTGTTCCTTTTTCTCCGAATTATGTAATAGATTTTGAGATTTTTTAATTGTTTAGTTGTTTGAAAATCATTAATGTAAAGCAATGTGTATTCTATTCACCACTTTGATTATATGATGTTAATTCATGCTGAGAACAGGTGAAGCAATAAATATTTGCTGACTATTGGAATAAATGAATTTATTGAATTTTCTTGTCCATTGGAGATTTGATTATAATCCTCCTATTTATATATTCACATTTTATAGCTAATTTTTGTAAAATAGTCACAGCAGAAATTAATAATTCCCTGATGAAATAAGTTGTAGGGAGACACTGTAGACTGGTTTAGAAACAGTACATATTATCTTCACACAATGATAGAAATTCAATCCTATGAAAGGATACTTCCATAGTTGAAATTTGATGTTATTGAGATTTTCACATTTCATATATTGCTGAATTTATGGTTGCCTTACCAGTGAAACAAAACTTTGAGCAAAAAAAAAGAAAATTGTAACAATATCCATAAATAATTCAAAATCAAAAGGAAACTCTTCCTAGCTTCTGCTAAAGATTCAGAAATCTGGAGAGCATTATTCACACTCTACCAATAAAAAGCTACAAAATCCTTTCAATTATAAATTTTCATAATCCTGCCACAAACATGAGATTATGGGGAGCTCCAAAAGCCTGAACTTCAAGAACCTATGAGCCCTACCAAAGAGAGTCTCAGATGATGTAGCACTGGATTACCTGGGACAAAACGGGAGTAAGACAAGGACACCATCAAAGAGGAACTTGTAAGAATTCTGAATGGAGTGTGGATTTCTCTTTAAAGATTCATATTAAAAAAAACATTCTATATGTTCAAATATTTATAAGGAGATGAAATGCCTTAATAGCAAATAATAATAATCCAATTGAAGATGTAAATAGACATTTCTTGAAAGAAGATATATGAATAACCAACAGTTATGTGAAAATGTATTCAACATGATTAATCATCAGGAAATTCAAATAAAATTACAATGGTTGTTTCTTAAAAGCAAATATTTTTTGTACATCTTTATTTCTTTTTTTTTAATGTGGTGCTGAGGATCGAACCTAGGGCCTTCCACATGCTAGGCGAGAAAGTAAATATCTTTTATTCAATAGTTTTGTTTTGTGGACTGCCTCCTATGTTTGAGTTCTGTTAACTTGGAGCTATAAGAATTATAATTATCTCTGGTCTGTGGTTCTAGCTCAGTGGTAGAGCACTTGCCTAGCACATGTGAGGCACTGGGTTCGATCCTTAGCAACACGCAAACAAATAGAATAAAGGCATGCTGTCCATCTACAAGTAGAAACATATTTTTAATAAAGAATTAATCTGTATCCTCATGGAGATTACATACGACAGGGAAGACAGAAGACAAATGGATTATCAAGAAACCATACTCAACTTTATGTAGGGGAAAAAAAAGCTGGAGAATATTATAGGGTGTGTGAGGCAGAGTCAAGGTTCTAATATGGTGATCAGGTGATATTCTCCCTGAAAGGCTGACACTGACTTGAGAAGTTGAAATAGATGAGTGAGAAACCTATGTGGATATCTGAAGGAGGAGTTTCCTGCAAATGCAAATATCATCTCGGGGGAGAGAGAAAAGAGCTATATTGAAAACCAGAAGGCAAGGTAGAAAAGCGAGAGAGACCAACTTCATTCCTATGGCCTTGCCTTGCTTCCGAAATGCCTGCTGCTGGACCTGCATCTCTCAGGCAGGGGACCAAAAGATTCTGCTGAAGGAAATTAAGTCTCAGAGTAAAATCCTCACAACAATGGCATTTAGAGTTCACAATGAAAATGCTACTTTCATTATAGTGAGGCCCACATGTTAATTTTCCTTATTTAGACATATGTACAGTTCAACTCAGGTGAACTCTGACATTTCCATATATGACAAAACTTGTAATAAAATAAGGACATATACTGTTAACATACAAATTATTAAAAATATTTAAATGATAATATTTTGGTATTAAATATCTTCAATATTTAAAGATGTTTACGTACAGAAAGGCACATCCTATTGTGTTACAAAACTGTCTAACACAATGCATTCAATAGTACACAAAACATACACTAAGGTGTCTAATCATGAAGTCTTAATTATGAGGAATAAAGAGATTATGAGAAAGAAAACTCATGCTTCAAATTTTAAATTACATCTAATGTAAATTACATCAACTTCTCATTAGCAGATTAACATTTTTTTATGGAAAATAAATTTTAGCTTAAAATGATATACCTACTAGTCTAATGTAAAGGGTAGAAAAGAAGTTTGTAGTAATGCAAACATTCTCAATGTTTACCTTACATGCTTCCTATGACATGGAACTACTTAATATAAAATGCATACTCCAGGAAACAGAAAATTCAACATCAAAAGAATCAAAGAATGATATGTTTGATAAGAAAAATATTAGGATGATAGGTGTGGATAAGCTAATAACCAAAGCTTATTGTAGGAGAAATGAAGGATTCTGCAGGGTAAAATTTGAATCCAACAGATTATCTAGTGTCTAGTTTAGATATCCCTAAAGTGACATTGACTGATTCATATCATGTCTGATGGAATATAGGAAACCAATTAATGTAGAAAGAAAACAAACAAAAAATTCAAAATGAGAGGCAATTAATTCCAAAATATCAGTAAGTTTTCATCCATGCAAACTTAAATGTTTTAATATTGATACAGAAATAAAAAACATAAATATATAATCAGCATATTAAAGATATGGCTATTAATCTTATAAATGCTAATATAAATGTACATGGCATATATAATCGGGAGTCAAAATTGAGGGAGTAGTGGTATAATAAAAATTAATCTTCCATACAAAGTTGATGTAAGTTATAAAATGTTGTTATATCAAATCACTAATATGGATTACTATTTATAAATGTAAAGATATATGTCAGTAATAAATGTGGAATATTTAAATATAGTTTGTCTTTGCTGGCTAGGATGAAACAAAGTATTACTATATTCACTACAGACTTTTAAAATTGTAATTAAAAATAACAAAATTTTTCATTTTAATTTTTTTTACTAATTTCTTGCATTTTAACACAATATAATCAAAATGCTACATACAATAAAATGAGGAATTTTACTACCCTAAAAGAGTCTACTGCAATAAAGTGAATATTTCATATTAAAATTTTAAAACCAGAAATCATAAGCTTGCAATTGTCAGAAGGCAGAAAAAAGGAAAAAGACAAGGATAAAATGTTTTTAAATATAAAAAGTGACTATGTGAATGAAGTTGAGTAAGTTTTTTCACTCTGTCACAAACATTTCTATTTCCATTTCTGTTAAGAGCTCACTTATTTCCACATTTTGTTAGGAATGTTTTCAGTAAGTTTCCACTAAAGCATCTTTGCCATTTTTTCATATTAGTGTCACAATTGTATGTTAAATTATTCAGCATTAGAACCCTTAAATTTATTTGAAAATTTTTGCCCAAACTAGTCTGCTAGTTTTCTTTAAGAATGAGTTCATTAACTGGGAAGAAATTCCAGTCTCCCAGAATAAACAGCATAGTTCTTTCAAGTGAAAAGAGTCCAATCTGGCAAGCCAATAAACTACAGTAATGAGAAAATACCAATAAGCAATCAATACTTGTTTACTAAATTATCAAATTAAATAAACTGATACTTTCATCCCAAATTGAGAAAATACCAAAGTAAGAATTACATTATATTCTAATATCTGTTTCTAGCATTTTCCTCTGGAAGGCTAACAATCAATTTAGCAAGTTATTTTAATCATCAGGAAGACAGACAATTGGCAAACCTAGTACAGAGCACCCACAAGGGAACCATCTGGTTTTCATTGCTGAATAAAGAATCTATGATGATAAAGAAATTTTTGTCAACTTTTCAGAAAGGCAAATTGCCTTAGAAAAAAAACTGCGAAGTCAAAGATGACATCTATTGCTATAATATATTTAGTTCAATAATGCAATGATTTTCTTATTATAATCTATCATGTACTCTAAAATATTTTCCTTAAGTTACTATGAATCTATAAAAATATTAAATACAGAAATCCCTCATGGATCTGTTTTACTCTCTAATCTCTCTATATTTAATCTCAATTTAATATTAATAGAATATTGAGAATATATAAATATTTGGTAAGGAAAAATAATTGATTAAAACATTGAATAATAGGATGAAGAACGGAAGGAAGAAATGAAGGGGAAAAGGATGTATAGATTACACTTATTTCAAACAATGCCTACAATGTCTAGAATAGTTCATTTATTTATCAAACAGTGTATATTGAAAAGCTTAAATGTTTTAGACACCCTGTAATCACTGGATGAAGAAAGCAGAGTAAAACCTCAAGTGGCACAAATTGTCAGCAGGCAGGTATGTAAGATCACATAGTGAATGATATATAATGATATATATATATATTTCTATAATGGTATAAAATGTGTGTAAATAAATTTCTAATATTTTAAATATGTTTTCCCAGCCACAGTCATTGTCTATTGGTACACTTATGATGCAACATCGTTCCATATGCTTAAGTCAAAGGATTAGTTCCAAGATGGACACCTAACCAAAGTAGAACGTTTTAAAGAGGAATCCTAAGTTTGTGTTTTAAGACCTCAAGCCTTAGTGTCCTTCAAGGACAAGGCTGTAAATTATTCATCAGAAAGCTCCTGAGAGGTTTGAAAAAAGTCAGAGGTCAAATGTCTTCTCTGATATGTGGAAGCAAATACAAAATAAGGGGGAAGCGATTAAAACAAAGAGAAGATTTGAAAAAAATCAGAAGTACACAAAAGGGAATGAAGGGGAGGAAGGATGGGATAGGGAAATTCAGTGGCATGTACGGGACTTAACTTTCCTATGTGCAAGTATGAATATAGCACAGTTAGTCTTATCATCGTGTACATTTTCAAGACACTAATTTAAAAAAAATTGGAAGAAAGATCAGCAGAGGGAAGGGAACAAGGAGTGGAAGGAAGGGAAGGGAAGGGAACATACTGGGGACTGAATTAGAAAAATTATAGTCCATGCTTTTAAAATTATGTCATAGTATACTCTATTGTCAGGTATACTAAAAAGAAACCAATAAAAAATTTCAGAATAAAAATAAACATGTATTATAGTATGTTTTCTTGAAAATATGACCTAAAGTGAAAAGCACCAAGTTTCTATAGAACTTGATCAAATTTTAGGTGACTCAAATGATTATGCAGTGTCCAAAATGCATTCATAAATGTTTTCATATTTCCATTTACCCCATAATCATCCCAAAATAAAACTGGGATATATGAAAAATAATGTTAAAACATGATGTTTTATTATATTTTATTTTTATTTTTTGTTTTTGTATTTTTCTTTCTTTTTTTTTTTTTTTTAATTTGTTCTAATTAGTTATACCCGACAGTACAGTGCATTTTGACACATGGTACACAAATGGAGCAGAGGGTTTCATTCCTCTGGCTGTATATGGTGCAGAGTCACATCATACATATGTATAGGGTAATAATGCCCATCTCATTCCACAGTCCTTCCCACCCCCATAACCTCTCCCTCCCCTCACTCCCTTCTGCCCAATCCAAAGTTCCTCCATTCTTCCCTATCCACCCCCATTATGGATCAACATCAGCTTATCAGAGAAAACATCTGGTCTTCATTTTGGGGGGTTTGGCTTATTTCACTTAGCATGATATTCTCCACCTCCATCTATTTACCTGCAAATACCAAAATTCATTCTTTTTTAAGACTGTGTAATATTCCATTGTGCACATATACCACATTTACTTTATTTGTTCATCTGTTGAAGTGTATCTATGTTGGTTCCATGGTTTAGATATTGTGCATTGAGCTGCTATAAACTTTAATGTGGCTCTGTCACAGTAGTATGCTGATTTTAAGTCCTTTGTGTATAAACTCACCAGTCAGATAGCTGGGTCAAATGTGGTTCCATGCCAAATTTTCTGAGGAATCTCCATACTGCTTTCCATAATGGTTGCGCCAATTTGCAGTCCCACCAGCAATGTATGAGTGTACCTTTTCCCCCATATCCTCGTCCACACTTATTGTTGCTTGCATTTTGAAAATTGCCATCAACTGAAGGGAAATAAAGTCTTAGAGCAGTTTTGATTTGTATTTCTTTAATTGCTAGAGATGCTGAACATTTTTTCATATATTTGTTAATGGATTGTATTTCTTCTGCTCAGTTCCCTAGCCCATTTACTGTTTGGGGTATTTGTTTTCGTTGTTGTTGTTGTTGTTGTTGTTTGGTGTTAAGTTTTTTGAGTTCTTTATATATCCTGGAGATTAGTGCTCTATCTGAGGTGTGTGGTAAAGATTTTATCCCACTCTGTAGGCTCTCTCTTCACCTTATTGATTATTTCCTTTGCTGCCAATAAGTTTTTAGTTAGAATTCACCCATTTATTGATTTTTTATTTTACTTCTTGTGCTTTAAGAGCCTTGTTAAGGAAGTCAGGTAATAAATCCACATGATGAAGATTTGGGCCTACTTTTTCTTCTGTTATGTGCAGGGTCTCTGTTCTAGTTAGTACCTAAGTCTTTGATCAACTTTGAATTGAGTTTTCTGCAGTGTGAGAGAGAAGTTTAATTTCATTTTGCTACATATGGATTTCCAGTTTTCATAGCACTATTTGTTCAAGAGGCTATCTTTTCTCTAATGTACGTTTTTGGTGCATTTGTCTAGTATGAGATAAATGTATTTAAGTGGGTTTTTCCCTTGTCTTCTATTCTGTACCATTGGTCTACATGTCTACTTTGGTGCCAATACCATGCTCTCTTTGTTACTATTGCTTTGTAGTATAGTTTAAGTTCTGGTTTGTGATGCCTCCTGCTTCACTGATTTTGCTAAAGATTGCTTTGTCTATTGTGGGTCTCTTGTTTTTCCAAATGAATTTCATGAATACTTTTCCTTGTTCTATGAAGAATATCATTTGGATTTTAATAGGAATTGCATTAAATCTGTATAACACTTTTGGTTGTATGGACATTTTGACAATATTAATTCTGCCTACCCAAGAGCATGGGAGATCTTTCCATATGCTAAGTTCTTCTTCAATTTCTCCCTGTAGTGTCCTGTAGTTTTCATTATAGAGTTCTTTCACCTCTTTTGTTCAATTGATTCCCAAGTATTTTTTTCACTTTTTTGAGACGATTGTGAATGGAATAGTTTTTCTAATTTCTCTTTCAATGAATTCATCACTGATGTGTAGAAGTGCATTTGATTGGTTTTATATTCTGCTACATTGCTGAAGTCATTTATTAGTTCTAGGTATTTTCTAGTCACATTTTTTTTGATCTTCTAAATATAGAAACATATCATCAGCAAATAGTGATAGTTTAAGTTCTTCTTTTCCTATTCATATCCCTTTAACTTCTTTCATCTTTCTAATTGATGGCTAGGGTTTCAAGTACTATGTTGAATAGAAGTGGTGAGCAAGGGGATCCCTTGTTCCAGTTTTTAGAAGGGATATTTAAATTTTTCTGCATTTAGAATGATGTTGGCCTTGGGCTCATGTAGATAGCTTTTACAAAGTTGAGGAATGTTCCCAGTATTCCTAGGTTTTTTCTGGTGTTTTGAATGGGAAGAAGTGCTGTATTTTGTCAATGCTTTTTCTGCATCTATTGAGATGATTATAAGATTCGTGTCTTTAAGTCTATTGATGTGATGATTACTTTTATTGATTTCTGTATGTTGAATCAACCTTGCATCCCTGGGATGAATCCCACTTAATCATGGGGCACAATCTCTTTAATATGTTTTCATATGAAATTTGACAGAATTTTATTGAGAAATTTTGCATCTATGTTCATCAGGGATATTAGTCTAAAGTTTTCTTTCCTTGATGGATATTTGGTTTTGGTATCAGAATGATAGTAGACACATAGAATGAGTTTGGAAGCGTTCTATCCTTTTCTATTTCATGGAATAATTTGAGAAGTATTGGAGTTAATTCTTCTTTGAAGGTCTTATAGAACTCAATTGAGAATCGATCTCGTCCTAGCCTTTTCTTGGTTGGTAGGAATTTGATGGTATCTTTTATTTCGTTGCTTGAAATTAATCTGTTTAAATTGTGTATATCCTTCTGATTCACTTTAGGTATATGTCTCTAGAAATCTATCAATGTATTTGAGTTTTTCTATTTTATTGGAGTATAAATTTTCAAAATAGTTTCTAATTATTTTCTATATTTCAGTAGTGTCCTTCATGATATCTCCTTATTCATCATAAATTTTAGTAATTTGAGCTTTCTCTCTTTCTGTTCATTTAAAGAACCAATTTTTTGTTTTGTCTGTTTTTTTAATTGTTTCCCTTTTTAAAATTTCATTGATTTCAATTAGATTTTAATTATTTTCTGTCTTCTACTTCTTTTGATGTTGATTTGTTCTTTTTTCTATGGCTTTGAGATGTAATGTTAGGTCATTTATTTGCTGACATTTTATTTTTTTAATGAATGAACTCACTGCAATGAACTTTCCTCTTAGCACTGCTAGCAGAAAATTTGATATGTTGTATTGGTGTTCTCAATTACCTCAAAATATTTTTTAATTTTCTTACCAATTTCTTCTGATATCCATTTGTTATTAAATAGTGTGTTATTTAGTCTCCAGGAGTTGGACTGGCTTCTATTTTTTTATTTTATTTGATTTCTACTTTCATTTCATTATGACCTGCTAGATTGCAAGGTAATGTTTTAGTCAGTTTTTTCATTGCTATACTTAATGACCCATCCTGAACAACTTTAGAGAAGGAAATGTTTATTTGAGGGCTCCTGGTTTCAGAGGTCTTAGTTCATAAAAGACCAGCTCCATTTCCTCTGGGCTCAATGTGAGGCAGGACATCATAGCAGAAGAATGTGGCAGAGGGAAGCAGCTCACATCTTTGTGATCAGGAAGTAAAGAGTCCATTCACCAGGCACAAATATATACCCAAAGCCAGTCCCCAATTCCCACCTCTTCCAACCACATCCTACCACTTCAGATACCTCTCTGCTAATCCCTGTCAGGGGATTAAATCACTGATTGATTTAAGATTCTCATAATGCAATCATTTCTCCTCTGAACCTTCTTGCATTATCTCACATGTGAGCTTTTGGGGGACATCTCACATCCAAACTATAACAGGTAGTATTTCTATTTTTTTTGTATTTGCTAAGAGTTGCTTTGTGGCATAACATATGGTCTATTTTAGAGAAGGATTCATGAAAGTGTTTTTCACTCATTGATGAATGAAATACTCTATATATGCAACCTGACAGATCTGGGCTTCAGGCCCCCAAGACTCTGACTCACTTCAGTCTCAAGATCTCAATGCCATTCCAACTTGCAGAGAAACCACCAGTGATGAGCTCACACAAAGGAGTGACCCTGCAAAGAGTCAGCAAGAAGGTGGCCACTAGTAAAACCAGCAGGAAGACCTCAGGTGGAGCCAGACCTATGGTATCCCAACAATAGATCTCCAGGCACTGGACAGAGTCCCCAGACAGTCAGCTGTACCCTAAGATGGTGGCCATGGTGACTGCAAACCTGAAGGCCCCATGGCCCTGGACTTCCAGGCTCTGACCTGTTTTCCAAAGTGGTGGTGACTGCATGTAGCCAAACCTACGGGTACCCTGACAATGGACCTCCAATGGGCAGCAGGCAACTGGCAGTGGGTCTTCCACAAATAAATGGCAGGCAGTCTGTGACAAACAGGTAGGGGCAGGTGATGGGCAGGTGAAGGGCAGGTGAAAGACAGGTGATGGGCTGGCAAAAGGTGGGTAAATGGGCAAACAGTCAAAACATGACATTTTATTTAAAGAGCAACAAAAATAAAGTAAAACTGAGTTGTTCACTATTAATATTCATTTAAAGTTCATCTTATTTAAGTAAAATATTCCTTTACTGCATTTGTTGTTAACTTTGTGGGTCCATTAGCTATATAGGATGCTTCAGGACCCCTTATAGATACCAAAATCTGTTACCTTTAATAAAATGAATATTTGCATGGGACTTACACACATCCTCCCATATACTTTAAGTCATTTCTACATTACTTATAATAATAAAAGCAATATTACATAATAAAATATGTGTTATCACATAGCTGCTATACTTTATTATTTATGGAATAATAACAAAATAAGACATCTATTGAGTACAGTTGTAAAGAGAATTTTAAAATAGTTTTGTTCTGTTCTATGGTTGATCAAACGTGTGAACATGGAAACTCCAACTGTAAAGGACAGTGTGTGTGTGTGTGTGTGTGTGTGTGTGTGTGTATGTTTGTAAGTACATTTATGTTTAAGTAAAAATTTATGTATTTTTTTCTATAGAAGCATTTAGAAAGTCCAATACAAACTTAGAGATCTATAGTTTATATACTAGAAATAGAAGGGCAATAAAATTAGTAGCCTGAAAGCAAAAAATAAGAAAAAAAGAAAATAAAGTACAAAGAATTTAAGAAGCTGACTGAACTGAGGGTTTAATAATAGTTACATTGAAATAAATGAAGGAGATGGATGGAGTAAAGCAGCTGAATGTATCATTTTCAGAAACAATGAATTCCTGGGTATTGAAAATGACTAAGGTGATGTTTTGGGGTAGAAAGCAGATTTACATTAGTAGGAAAGATCACTTTATGCTTATAGAGGACTGCTTTTAAGAAAATAAATGACATTACAGAAATCATGAATCTAACGTTTTCCATCTTGAAGTTCTAGCACATATTTCATTATTGGTAGAATTTTTGTCTTCTGATGCTTCCAAAAATAAGGTCCCCCATTAGACCAGGCACTCAGATGATTACTTTCCACAAGCAACATCATTGAATCATTAGAATAGCCACGTGAAAATGTGTGCTGTTTTTACCCTCAGCTGTTAGATGAGCCAACTGTAGAGCCAAACATGTGAGTAACTTTTCAAAATTCCACAGGAGGTAAGTGATGAAACAGGATTCGAAGGCATGTAATTGGATATCAGTCACTATATTATTTATTAATTGCATTATAATATTATCTGAAAATAAGTATATAAATAATCTGAAAATAAAGGGATGTTATTTCATATTGGGAGGGTTAATTTGAAGTGTTCACTAGACTGGATTAAGAGTAAAGTACTGGTAATGCCTTATTTCTGAATGTTTTTATGAGAGTGTTTCCAGAGGAGATTATGTGTGTTAGTACCCAAAGTGGAGGAGACCCGGCTCAACGTTTGTGGGCACCATCTAATTGGCTGGAAACCTGGATAGAACAAAAAAGGCAGAGGAAAGGTAACTTCTACCCTCTCTATTCTGGAACTGGGACACTATTCTTCTGCCCTTGGTTCTCTTCTGCCTTTGAACTCTGGGACTTGCACCAGTGTCCCCCTGTTTTCTCAGGTCTTCTACCTAGGTGTGAGAGTTACACTATTGGCCCCTCTCTTTCTGAGGCTTTAGAACCTGGGCAGGCAGACTACTAGGGTCTCTAGCTTCTAGACAATTCGTCCCAGGACTTCTTAGCTTCCATAACCATATTAGCCAATTGCCCTGTTTTCATCAGTTTTTCCACCGTTGTGACTAAAAGACACAATCAGAACAATTGTAAGGAAGAAAATTTTATATGGGGGCTCAGAGTATCAGAGTTCTCAGTCCTTGGATAGCAGGGCTTAAGGTGAGGCAGAACATCATGGTGGAAGAGTGTGGTGAGGGAAGCAGCTCATATGATGATCAGAAAGCAGAGAGAGAGACCTCATTTATCAGATAAATACAGACCCCAAAGCCATACCCCCAATGCCTCACCTCACCTAGTCACATGCTTCCCAGTTCAGTTAATTCCATCAGTTGATTAATTCACTGATTGGGTTAAGAGTCCCATAACCCAATTACTTCTGCTCTGAACCTTCTTGTATTGTCTCATGCATGAGTTTGTAGGGGACACCTCATGTACAAACCATAACAATCTCTTCTCTGTACCCTTCTCTCTCTCTCTCATGCTATCCTATTGGTCTGGCTCTCTGGAGAATTCAATACACATATGAACAGTAGAAGTAACAGTAGTATCTAAGAATACCAAGAATATTTTCTTTCAATTAAAAACTTTTGACTTTCAAACCAGTTAGTAGATATAATTAGACATAGGAACAATATTGAAGAAAATTCACATGCATATATATTTAAAATGGTTTTGTATATTTTTTGAAAACTAATAAAACAAATATGAAACATTGAAATGATAGACATATAAAAATATATAATTTTACATACTTCAGTAAAATACTTAATCCTTTTTGCAACATGGGAGATTTGTCTATGAAACTGGATACATTTTTTTTTTTGTAGTCACTTTGGGCTTTAAGGATTTTAAAATACAGTGTGATCAGAATTAATGAGCCCCAGTTGGCAGAGTCATCCATAGCATCATGATATTCTTTTATGTGAGACATGAAAATTCCAAACATCCTGTACTTTACTAAGATTCTGTCTAGCAGGGGATTACCATGAGACACCTTTATGAGTTGTTTGAAAATTTCTTTGCAAAGGTCAGTTCCCCACAGGATTGATATTGGTAATTGGTTCAAAAGCAAAGTACCTCTCCAAAATGTGATGCTCTCTGTCTGATCAGGGCTTAGAGGCCAAAACAAAACAGGGTTCTAAATTATCTTTGTTTCTAAAGTAGACATATACAGAGTCAGTTTCAAGGGCAAATTAATCCATATTCCTCAACTTATTGTTCCAAAAATCCGTGGTGAGGCAGGGTTCTTACCTTGTGGGAATTATAGATTTCTTTTTAAGTTAAAATTGGCATTTTTAGAGCTTATTATTTGCTTCCCTCTGGCAGCTGCCATATTGCTGTGAACATTACTGTGTCTGCCATCATTTGTGACACATTCCGTAGGAGGCCCGTCAGGAAATTTGGTCTCAGACTTTACCCTAATGCAGATTTAACAATCAGAGGAATCCTACACTTTAATAAAACATTAAAGGCACTCTTGGCAGCATGAAGACTGAAAGCAAGACAGTGGTAAATTCTGAGCTGTCTGTGGCATTCTGGAGGGATCAAGATGAGAACACTCAACTGCTTTTGTAACTTCAGACATGGTCACATCATTGCATAACGGATTTGTAAAAATATATATTTAGTCAGGGACAAAATAGTAAATGCATTTAAAATAAGTCACAGATAAAATTGTAAGAAATGGCTTAACTCTACTATCATTCTTTCCAGAAGAATCACAGTAGAAAAATAATTATAATGCTTTTCTTTTCTGCTTTTTGTCTAATAAATTATAATGATTTCTCCTACCATTTTTATGATGTCTTATCTTCCAGTAGTTTCTAGGGCAACCCTAAGAAGAAAATAAAATAAATATAACGTATAAAACTGAAAATGAAGAAACTGAATCCTAGATGAGGACTGACATAGAATAGAAATTGTACCTCTACTTATGTAATATAAAATGCATTGTTATTATGTGTCTAGAGCAATGTGCCAAACACCAGAGAATGTGCCAAACACACACGATAAAGTAATTTTTAAGATGCAAACTGGTCAAGTTTATTATTTATGAAATTATTACAAATAAATGTTGGGACTAATATAAGAGTTTTAAGCAAATTGTATCCCTGAGGCATTCATAAACACCTGGAGCACCAATTAGCTATGTGAAACTATTATCTGGGATTCTACACTTCCAGATGATTATAATTAATTATCACAAACCTAATCATTGATATTGATTGTGTATAAGGAATATTTTGCAAGAAGCAGGTTACATGATCTCATAGAAAAAGATGATCCAAACACCCAGAGATTTCCTTGTACTTACTATTAATTTTCAAGACATGAGAAAAATCAGACTGAGGGTATGTTCTGGACCCTGTGTGAACTGCTGTATGATCATTTTCTGGATTAATTTAACCCATTAATTTCTGTTGCTCCATTTCCAGTTTCAACTTCTGATTATAATTTGACTACCCAAGAAGTTTCCCTCTGGGTAAATAAGTAGATGCACTCATCTACTTATACAAATATTTTAGTCTCTTGGACAGCCAGTCTTCTCATTAAAAATTACTGGATTATAATTCTGTCATATACCTTTCTGTGTGACTTTGGATAATATGATATGTATCCCTAAGAATCACTTACAATGTAAGTTTCTGGAGAAAAGCAGAGAAAAATAAGTTTCTGCCTAGGGGAGATTGAAGTCAAATTTCTGAAAAATGTTTAGTACACTGAAGGCATCTGCCATGTTGGGAGATGCATTACCAACCTACCAGTCCCTGAAGTCAGTTTTCCAGTCCTTTTTCCTTCATGACATCAACTTTTGTGAACTAAATGAAATCAATATGGCCATTGATGATATTAGTCTATTTTGGTAGATAGTCACAGGCTTCAGAAAATGGAAATGAGGGCCCTAGCTCTCCTCTGCTGTCATCTCTTTAGCAGGTGAAGCTATCAGATTAAAAACAAATCTCCGTATCAATTCTGTACCAGAGAGAGCAGGCAAAAAGTAAGTCAAAAGACTTATTTTTGTAAGCTCAGCGAAGTTGTGCAGACACTCCTTAGCACTTTGCATGATTGATTCCAGGCACATGCCATGATATTTTAGCAACAGAATCCAGCTAACCTTTAGTTGGAATCTTATTATAGAATTCCCCATTATGTACAAAGAATAGAATCAGATGGACATCCTGTGCCCAGAACACCAATGAAAGAAGTACAGAAATTTTATTTTGGTGCATTCAACTGCAGATATTCTTTAAAAGTATTAGAGCTAATATGTATATCTAGAACAACAAAGTCAAGGTATTTCTATCATTTATTTTACTAATTAAATTAGTTTTCTGCCATCAACCTGACAATCATAGCAATATTATTGATAATCATTTTGTTTGAAAAATGTTTGTGTAACTTTTGGCTGAATCTCCATCTCTGCAGTTGATATCCAGTGCGAAGGGGGGTGGGGGGTTTGAAAAGATCACTCAAAGTGTTAATACTGTCCAAATTTACTTGTGTCCCTAGAAATCATGAGACAGGAGCTGCTGCCTGGTGTTAGCAAGTATCTTCTGCATCTCTGTGTTTTGTTTCACACCAGTGGACTGAAACACAGGAAAGACACATTGCACAAGGCAGTCGCTTTTACCAATCTCGATGAGGTGGCACATCACTGATGGATGACTTAAAATTGATTCTTGTAAAAACTGCTTAGGAGATAGGGGCACCCTTGGGATCAGTTGGGTCCAGCTGGATAAGAATACAATGATATCTAGAGGAAGCACGAAGCTGTTGATACTATTACCAACTCCACAGGGTTAGCTTCATCACTGTCAGCTCCTAGGTCGAAAATTGTAAACTGATTCGAATCTTTGCTACTCTTTAGTGTGTCATAGAGGAACACACTGATAAGTCAATTACCAACCTCTAGCCATAGGTAGATGTGTTGATAAAGATTTTTGTTGATTTTAGAGAAAAGCTTTGCATAAGTGCTTCCGCAGCCAGTGCCAGGATCTAAATAGATTCCTAGATCATGGTTGCCTTTTCCTGCTCTCACCCCAACCTGCTGAAGAAGAATGATCTAGAGAAGTCATCATATTCAGTCTCAGTGTCATATACTGCAAGATACCTATCTTGCTTTCTCTTCTTGTTTTGTTTCACCACTTTGCTAGAAGGACAAACAAACAGTTTAAAAAATAAGGACTTGTGGGAGACAGGGCAATATTTCTTCCTCCAGAATTAATTCATGTGGGATACATTTAAACCATTATTGATAGCCAAGGATTTTCTATCTTCTAAGGTCCAAATTCGGAGCTTCCCTCACTTAACATCTTTTTGGCTACCATTTGGTCATTCTTCCTATCTAGATTTATCCTCCTCCACATTTTGCTGCTGTGCTCTGGTCTGCCTGTGCTGCTTCAATCCCTAGTGTCTTAGGTCGATAACCCAAAGGAGAGCATGTGGCACTTCCTCCATCCTAGCCACCACTGTCTCCCCCATTCCCTCTCCCCCATTCCCACCAACCTTCCATCAGTGAGTGAGTGGAATTAAATAAGAACATGAATTTCTGGGTCAGAATTGCTCGACTAATAGCTATCTATTTTGGAGTGTGTATTTCTGTGTCTATTAAGTAAACTTGTTAAGATTAAAGCCAACACACGCACACATACACACACACACACACACACACACACACACACACACACATTTATATTAAATTCTGCATCGTGCAGCAGTTGAAAGTAAATTAAGGCAATATAACACTGTCGTTACACATGTCATTTTCAATTTTAAATGCATGATTCCACACTAATATAAATATCTCAAGATATATTGTACAAAATTTCTTCAGAACATCTCAGATGGCTTTTGAAGTTGGTTCAGCTTATTCAGGACAGAAATTGATAGCTATAAATTCCTACATTTGCTATTCTAGTTTTAGGACAGCTCAATGTATAATATAGCATGCCAATATGAAAATTACCAAAAGAGATATTACTTGGTTGCTTACTTTCATTTCATTATTTATGTATTTCTAAATAATGTGCCCATTAATCCACAAAGGTAAATTGACCAACTTTGTTATACATTTACTATTTAATTAAAAACATTTTCTACCCATCTGCATACCTCCTGCATTTTAAACACACTACAATTGTCAGAGGTCTGTAACAAACATTTCAAATAACAGCAAACGGACACTTATTAAAGTTGGAGTTTTTTTTTTTTTTGTTTTTTTTTTTTTTTTTTTTTTTTATAGCCAATGTGGTATTTTAATGAGATGAAAAGTAATGCAAAAACGAGATTAAGAAGTCTATTCAAGTGAAATAGTTTGTAGTGGTGAGAGAATCAAATTTTAACCCTGGCAACTTATTTATGAACCTAACACAGGATCATTATTTTATTATTCTATTTTGAAATAGAAGGTGTAAGGATCAGAAAATCCATATGAGTAAAGCAAAGTTCATTTCAGGTGGTAGAAACAATATGCACAAACTTGTCTGATTTGTATTTTGTGGTTTTTCATATCTGTTTTAAATACCTTAGGGTATACTCTGTCAGACAAATAAAAATGTTCTTTCTCTTGTTTAGAAGGTTTATAGTGTATTCAGTATTGCAGCAATTACTATAGCTCTGTTGTCAGGGTGGTACTTGCCATACACTGCAGAGACACTTTGTCAATTTTGCATATGACATTAGAAGGTGTTGATCAGTGGGGATATTCAGTAAATACAATGATCCTAAAAAATTAGTAAAATAGGAATTTACAACAACTTCTTCTGTAAGTTTTTGCAAACTCTCTGGGATATAGCCAAGTAAATGAAGCTACTAATACAAATTTTTATTTAATGTTCTGTCTGTTAGTGGATAATGCTCCATGGGTTTCCTGTGTTTCTGTGTATCTCATCCAGCAGAAGCACTGATGACTCCTGTTTCAAACCCATTTTTTTTAAGGGATTTTTTGTATAGTCACACTCTGGGGCAGATGGCAAGTTGGTTTACTATCCAGTGTATGAAATATGATGTCTCCCTCACAAAGTAAGGTTGGGTAATTTTTCTTTAACTCTGTTTTAAGATATTTGGGTTTCCTAGGTTCAGAGTTCCTCAGCTATAATACAAACCCGCTGTATGCACCATATATACCTGGGCCACTTCATGTAACCCATGGGACATGGAGGTCAGAGGGAACCAATGCAAACATAAAGTTCAGAATGTCTGCTCTGCTATCATTAATAAGCCATTTTTGTCTCCAGAGTCTTATGACCTCTGCCAGCACCCCTGCAACTATAGAAGTCTAACTTGTAAGCTTGCAAGTAGCCTGCCATTACAGATCCTTCTCAGTTATTGATATGTTCATGACTAAGTTTTTATGTTTTCCTTTAATGAAAAACAGAGACACGTTATATGTACTGCTAGAAATGTGCTAATATCCTGAAAAAGAAGAACCGAATGTAAAATGGTAGAAACATTTCATGTACTCTTAATTATGCTTGATTAATATCATCTTAATTATATGATTTATAAATTAAAGATTAGATATTGACTATTTTTGGAATGTTTAAAATTATGAAGGTGACAATTTGAAGTTGAAGCTCAGTGGTAGAGTGTTTCCTTAGTATGCTGAAGGTCTAGATTTGTTCCCCAGCACTATAAAACAAAAGAGTGAAAAAATATTATCCCACTTCCACTGGGTATACTTCAGAGTGAAATTTTCAATCACAAGATACTCATTTGTTTAGCTATGGTAGACATGGCCAAAAGTTTTTCCCACGTCTTTTTATAAAATTCACACTAAATATTAAGTCATGAGAGTTTATTCGTAATATCTTAAATTTGGGTACAACCCAATTTCCTTTAGGACTAAAGTAAAACAGAGGGAAAGCATGCTTCCATTATAAAGGAATCAACATTTCCAAGTTTGCAAGAAACATTACAAATCTTAACCTGTAACTCAGGAATCATTTCATCATATCTAACTTCAAACATTTGCACTGTTGTGTAAAAGGCATAAATGCACAGTGACACCGAGCAATATTATATGACTTTTGGGAAATTATGTATTTCTTTAAAAATAATGATAGGTTAGCTTTTCAAAATACAATCACTTTTCAATATATGGACTATTAAAATAAGTAGTTACTAGTTTCCAACGATAGATCAGAAATTTATCCTCTCTCAGAATCTGTGGCTGAGTCTGATGACTACAGGGCAGTAGAAGTCATGTTCAGCAACAACCAAGCCCAGTCCTTGAGAGCACTGCAACTTCTACTTCCTGTTTCTTCAAGTTCCAACTACTGCTCTGAGAAGCTTAAGCCAAATGGAGAGACCTTATGGAGAATAACCAAAGTGCTATATTCAACAACCCCAGCTGAGCTCCTAGCCAACAGCCATGTAAGGGAAGCATTTTGGATGGCATATCCCAATTGAGTTTCCAGATAAGTACCATTTAGGACATCACACACAGCACAAGAAATCACTGAGCCAAATCCAAGCATCCTACAGTCATAAGTGATTTAAAAAGTGGTTCTTTTTTTAAGCTCTTAAGTCTTGAGATGGTTTAATATTTAACAATAGAGAACCAAAACAGTGTATATGTATGTTTCTTAACATAGAGAAAGGAACTAATACCATTATGTATTAGGTAGTTATTACATAAACCTACACACATACACACACACACGCACACACACACACACACACAAACACACATAATTTTTTCCATCAACATTTTCTTGAAATTTTAATTTTTTCTGTCGCTGGTCTCATAATTCAGAAATGCTGAAAAGTGTTCATGTGAAGTCAGTATGATTGTTGCCAGCATGATATAAAGTGATTTTCAAGCCAATCACTCCCTTTTCAATTTCCATGTAATACCACACTGTATGCATGTGCTGAAATTGATCTCTGTGCACCTAGATGTTTCTTAGCTTTAAAATGAAACCAGAAATGGAAATACATGTGAGATATACTGATTATTAAGATACAGAAGGTAGTGGTGAACTTGTTATATTCTTAGATATTAATGAATATTTCCTTCGCTGCTATTTTCCCATTTTATTAATTCCTTCTATCATTGAAAATTTTGCCCACAGAATTCATTTCTTTTAGGGAAATAGATTGAATTCGTGAACTTTGAGATTCAAATCTCAAGATGTACACATAGGATGAAAGTGTGAATGGTACTTACTTTATAAAGGGAGAAGAAAAGAGAAGGAAACAAATGAAGAGAATGGAAAATAGGGAAGGGGAGGGAAGAGAAGGGGAGGGAAAGGAAGGGAAAGGGAGGTGAGGTGGACTGAAAAGGTAGATGTTTTCTTCTATACCAAAGATGAGGTCTGCTTCCTTTGTGAATTTCAGTCCTTAGCAAGACAATACCAGAGTGAGAAAAAGGATAAACTTGAGGCCTATATATGAGAGGAGATTTGTACTCACTGTCCTAAGAGAAGAATATAAATAGCTGATGAGGTTCCAGAAATTTCTCCTGTGCAACTGGTAGAGAGTAGAAGACAGCAAATGGAGTTATGTCAAATATACCTACACACTGCAAAAGGCTCACAAGTGGGGTGATTTCTTTCTTCTTTCTCAGATCATTCAAAATGTCTAAAAACTTCTTGATCATAAAAAATTTGTGGACATGAAGGAACTAGTGGGTACCAACAGAGAGTACTTCTGTTTCCTATGTTGTACATGACAAGACAATAAAAAGAATTTGGTGCAAAGTTTCAATAGTGTTGAGCTTGAGAATTCTTCTCATAGCTCATTTATTTCCCAGGGTGTTTCAAATGGTAGTAAAATTTATTCCATCACTGACAGATTAACATGAAGGTAATGAACTTTAAATAACTTCACTCTTTCTTTCATCCTACATATGGATTGGGAACACTTTGTTTTTCTTTTTTGGAAAAGGCAAGAAAATTCATAGAGAAGGCCAAATCTGGGAAGATCTTGCTCTTGAAGAGGAAATAGTATAATACCATGTTGTGTAAAGCAGCTATAGAGAACTGGGTGAAATGAAGCTCTATGGTTTACAGCACCAAAGGTCCAAGGTCAGGATTCCCTGAACTCCCAAGTAAATCAATCCATTGTTTGAAGCTGCTCCAACTTAGTAGTGACTGAAAAGATAAGGGTAGGTTTTGAGGAAAAGTTTTTTTTTTTATTATTATTAAAATATCTATTTTTACAGACTGCAGTTTGATTCATTGTACACAAATGGGGTACAAATTTTCATTTCTATAGTTGTACACAATGTATATTCACACCATTCATGTAATCACACATATACATAGGGTGATACTGTCTGTTTCATTCTACTATCTTTCTGTCCCCCACCCCCCACCCCATTTTCCTCTATACCATTCAAAGTTCCTTTATTCTTCTCTTCCCCCCACCACCTGCCCTCGATATATATTGTCATTCACTTATCAGAGAAAACATTCAGCCTTTGGTTTTTTTGGATTGGCCTATTTCATTTAGCATTATATTTTCCAACTTCATACATTTACCAGCAAATGCCATAGTTTTATTCTTCTTTATGGCTGAGTAATATTCCATTGTGTATATATTTCACAGTTTCTTTATCCATTCATCTGTTGAAGGGCATCTAGGTTGGTTCCACAATTTGGCTATTGTGAATTGAGTTGCTATGAACATTGATGTGGCTGCATCACTGTAGTATGCTGATTTTAAATTCTTTGTGTATAAACTGAGGAATGGCATAGCTGGGTCAAATGGTGGGTCCATTCCAAGTTTTCTGAGGAATCACCACACTGCTTCACCACCAATTTGCAACTCCATCAGCAATGCATGAGTGTGCCTTTTTCCCCACATCCACACCAACACTTATTATTGTTTGTGTTCTTGATAATAGCCGTTCTAATTGGAGTTAGATGAAATCTTAAGGTGGTTTTAATTTGCATTTCTCTAATTGCTAGAGATGATGAACACTTTTTCATATATTTGTTGATCACCTGTATATATTCTTCTGTGAAGTGTCTGTCCATTTCCTTAGCCCATTTATTGATTTAGTTCTTTGTATTTTTAGTGTAAAATTTTTTAAGTTCTTTATAAACTTTGGAGATTAGGGCTCTGTCTGAAAAAAAGATTTTCTCCCACTCTGTAGGCTCTCTTTTCACGTTATTTATTGTTTCCTGTGCTGAGAAAAAACGTTTTAGTTTGTATTTATCCCATTTATTGATTCTTGCTTTTATTTCAAGCACTATGGCGGTCTTGTTAAGGAAATCTGGTCCTAAGCCAACGTGATGGAGATTCGGGCCTAATTTTTCTTCTCTTTGGTGAAGGGTCTTGGGCCTAATTCTTAGATCCTTGATTTATTTGAGTTGAGTTTTGTACAGGGTGAGAGAGAGGAGTTTAATTTCATTTTACTGCATATGGATTTCCAGTTTTGCCAGCACCATTTGTTGAAGAGGTTATCTTTTCTCCATTGTAAGTTTTTGGCACTTTTGTCTATTATGACATATCTGTGTTTATGTGGGTACATCTCCGTGTCTTCTATTCTGTACCATTGGTCTACCTGTCTATTTAGACCAATGGTACAGAATGGAAAAGTTTTTACTGAATTCAAATTTTTGTAACCAACAAATTAAGAGGTCGATTGTAAATGTAAGTTCAACTTTAGAACAACTAAATTTCTAGCTCCTCTCAACTTGTAGAGTAGGTATCATATCTGCTTCTAAACTATTGTTTTTAAAGATACAAAGAAAATTATCACCTGTACCAACCTGTGAAATATCTTTCATGTTCTTTGAAAGCAGAGTGAAAGATATTTATGGTCAGATATTAATATTAGAAAATATTAGGTGTAAGTGCTTATTGAGTATGCCATGCCTAAGAATAACTGGATCATAAAAAGAAAAATATAGTGTTAAAAATGTTAAGTAATGCTATGTGATGTTTCATTAAAATTAAACATAATTTTCTTTATTTTCACAAACACTCTAAAGTGCTTGCCTTTTGTCACAAAATGTTTACCAGGCTATTTGTGAAATGGGAAAGAGAGAATATAAATGAAGTTGCTTTCAGTATAGTAGAAAACACATCATGGGTGTTCATGCAATTCTTAAGGAGAGCATGGGTAAAGGCCTGGGACTTCCTCCACTCAGTGAAGGACATATATCAGAGTGTCTGTGAAGATATACTTTCCAGGTGGATTACGAAGGAAAGAAACATTAGAAAGGGTGGAAAAATTTTGGAATGGGAAGAAGCAAAAAATAAAAACAGCAAAAAGTTAGTTTTAGAAAGAATATAAGTGAAAGATATAGAATGATAAAGTCTGTGGTCAGTGAAGATTTTCAAGGCCCAACATGCCAACATGGCAAGATAAATTTGTTCTAAGTGCTAGTGAGGTTTAGGGTATGTCTGTGGTGGTGGTTTTGGGTGGGACTGCTGAAATAAGTGAAGGGAAAACATGTCAGAGAAAAGAAGGCCAAGAAGAGTCCATTGATTAACATATCTTTACATTCTTCAAAATTAGTTATGTGGACTGCCTTATTCTATGTCAATATTTAATTTTTAATCTTTATTTAAAGATGTGTAATATAGATTTGTTTCAAAAAGTCTGTACCATAAAAATGTTTATTTTGTTCAGTTGAATATTTTCTGTTTTTTCAAAGAAGAGGCAATAAAATTCACTTGAAAAGTACCACTAAAATGAAGGTAGATACACATATTATTTCATTTTTTTTATTTGTGGTAGGTTACTGGGGATTGAACATAGTGTTGCTTTACTATACCACTGAACTGCATTGTCAGCTCATTTTAGTTTTTCATTTTGAAACAGGGTCTTACCAAATTGTCCAAGCTGACTTCAAACTTGTGATACACCTGCCTCAGCCTCCTGACTTGCTGGGATTATAGGTGTGTACCATCACACTCTGCTAAGGTTTATTTTTTTACATAGAAGAAGTTCCTACCCAAGTTCCCATTCAGGTCTGTCTATGTAAAATGAAGTATGGCAGTGTGTGCATGGTGGTGGTAAATTCATTCCTGAATGGTTGATTTTAAGATCAAGGGAGACAAGAGGTCACAGGGTGCTCTTTATGGTAGTTGAATATTACCTGACAAGGGCAGTAAAGTTTAGTTTCCAGGGATGCAGACACCCCCAATCAGCAAAAGGCTACCATGTTCCATTCAGGATTTAGGCACAATTAGTCACTTGAATACTTTTGTAGATTTCAGTTTTCTTAAAGTTCACAGAAGGAAAAATTACATCATATAAATGTCATGTTATTTTCTTTCTCTATTGTGTATATGTACATATATAGGTGTGTGTGTGTGTGTGTGTATATTTATCTTACGCAGTATATACTAAGAATCAGGAAATAGCATCAATGCCAACATTCACTCTCTGAAACTCAAAGCAGTCTAAGTTAATGGGTCATGATAGTCCTTCCTTCTAAACCTAAGCACAATAGCCATAACTTCTTCCTAAGTTGGTATTCCAGGAAATCATTACCAACTTACCGAAAATGGCAAGGGAGATCAAATGTCATTTTCTATTCTTATTATAGGTGGATCAATCTTGTTTCCTCTTGTGGAAATTATCGAACAAAAAGTGATGCATAACTTCAGTTATTAGCCCATCGATTCATGTGTTTCCTGTTCATAGGTTATCAATGTGTCAATTCTTTCATGTATTTCACAAATATATGCAAAACTGTGCTGTGATAAATGCTTGAGATAGAATAATAGGATGGTTCTCACCATTGCAAAACTTGAATTTATGCATAAATATGAGGGTGATGGAAAAGACAGGAAGAGAGTGAGAAGCAACATGAAAATGGTGGGTGAGAAAATTACAACAGTAGGAAGGTGGGTAAGACAGGGTTGTGTTTGAGTTTTTGTAAGTTGGACAATGTGGTTGCTACAGAGTAAGTAGCCTACTAGGATCCAAGGAGATGAGAGAGACAAGAGCAACTAAGCAAGTGAAAAATAATTGCAGTTTTAACAAGAGGATTACTGTTATTTTACATTGCCATATTTTCAATTCTTAGAATAGTGCTTGTCAGATTTAGGTGTTCCATAATATTTCCTGAGTGAAATTATATCTTATAGCACCCTCATGTTCTGAAGTATCTCTAAGGTTAAAGGCAGATAATGATACAAAATATAGCTTTTCTTTCTTCATATATTTTTGCACAATATATTTAACACTATTTTTTACATTGAAACATACTTCAGAAATATGAATTTTAACTTGTTAGTTATGCATAACTTTCATTATCATTTCATAACATTGTCAAGTTGTTGGAGAAGGAATTTACTTTGCTTGAGGCCTGGCTTAGTTCTGTCTGTATACTCTGGTGCTGGAGAGTCAAGCATATTTTTTAAAGCTTTTTCATAGTGTTCTTCAGAATTGAGCAATACCCTAGGGAGCTGTCAAAGCATTGCCTGAGGTGATTTCATATGTTTGTGCTTATAATTGTGAAAATGTAACTGCAGTCGCACAGCATGAGTTTGTATTGGGGCAGGTCTGCATAGTATTACATCTGCTGTGACAGTACTCTACCATCCAGGAGCAAGAGAAAAGGGGCTGGGCGTGTGCGTCATCTTAGCTAGGTGATCATTGCTGTGGGCAACATAGAAAGTCACTTGGGAGAAAGAGAGTAATGATAAGGACAGCAGCATTGAGATAGCAAACTAGGCAAATGCCAAGAGGAAAGAAGATGAAAATAAAAAGTGTAGGGGAGTTTAGAGAAGACAGTACATCACCCATCTGCACCATTTGGTGACTGACAACTTAAAGCTGAGTGTTTCTAGAAGACATGTTCTTAGACTCAGAGAACCCAATAATCCATGTCATCCTCTTCTTCACAGGAACCAAGTCCAAAATCTGAGCTATAGAACAGCCAACATGGGGTTGAAGGAGAGTGACAACCTTGCCTCAAGGTAAATCAATCTAAAGGGACCTTCTGATGCCCCATGGGATCAGCTAAGACCTTTGTTGTGACTGTACCACAATTCAACTCCTTCCTCTGTTCTTTACTACTTCTTCATTTATCCCAAATTATTGCAGTTAAGACTCTCCCCAACACTACTTATCCCAATAATATTCCTGCCTGCACATCTACATCCCACAGTCTGTTTTATGAGGAAACTGAACTAATGCATTGAGTGCCAAGAATGATCTGTTGAATAATCCCTATGAATATTTTAGAGACCGGATGGTAATAAGAGCCTAACCACTGGTAGTAGGTGAAGCCCTAATAACCCTGGCATACCATCGCAGTGCAGCTATTAAAACATATTTTAGTAGAAAATACATATTAGATACCCATGGAATATCTCAGGTCTTCAAGAGATTTAAGTACTAATTATAAATACAAGGCAATAGATAAGTATGTTGAGTGCTATTGATGCTTTAGAGGAAAAAAATGAAAGACTGAAGGTGATTAATCATCAATTAAAGCTACATTAGCTATATTGGCTAAAAGTCAAAATGATTCGTTGACAGCATACAAAGCATATTTCTACAGTCAGAGGAAGTTTATAGGAATAGTAAACTTCAAAAAAATGTTCAATCCTCAATCCTATCCAGTCTTTTTTACCAAGGTTAGAGTCTTCAGACCTTATGAGGTTAGAAGCTTCAGACCTTATAGTATAATTGGATATGGGTTAGCCTCTCTATAGTACAACTGCGACTACAAATGAAGTTGTTTCTCCACAATGATAAGATGCCATCCACCGGTGGGAGGAAAACATGTGCATATTTATAAATAAATAAATACACATATGAAGGGAACCATAATTTTAATTAAATTATCATTTTTAATGATACTTACATGCTGTTTTTAGTAGGTAAAGCATATAATTCCAAGAATGAAAACATGGAAACATCAGTGGGAATGAGGAGGCTTACTGTCGCTCTCAGTGGTCCACTTGTAGAATGGTGGCTCTTACCTCCACAACTCAGAACGACTTAGACTTGGAAGTCTAAGTCTTTACACTAACAGGTCTGATACAGGAGTGAGAATACTTTCACAAGGGCACTGAGCAACAGTCCAAATGGATTGGAACTCAGTTACTTTTGGATTCTCACACCATAAGTCCATTAGGGAGGAGGAGGAAATCATCTGCCAATAATAATCAACCCTGATTATCAGAAAGAGTAAGTTCTGCCACTCCATAATGTAAGCAAGAAGGAATTTGCTTGAAACTCTTCCAATCGGTTTTGTCCTTGCCCCATTTTGGAGAATAAAGGAGCAAGATAACATTGACAACCTGAAGTTACTTGACAACCCAAATTAATATGTCAAAGATATCAGGTCTTAATCATTCTCCTGAATGATCACTCCACCAGATAGGTGTCTGGAACTGCAGAAGTGCTAGCTGGGTCTGTGTGTTCCCATAAAGACAATAGAGATAGAAATGAAGATTGGTGGTGAACTTAAACTGTAGCAAGAGAGTGTAGTTTCTCATAAATATTTTTCTAAGTTTCTACAATAAAATGAGCAAAACTTAGAGATAATTTTCAAGAAATTTTCTTGAAATAAATGGATCCAAGTTGAGCAAGAAGTAGATTGTAGTAAATAAAAGTATGCTACTCAGATGTTCCCCTTAGAAACTCATTTTTTCAACTGTTAAGACTAGGGACCACTAATGATCTTAGGCGAGTCCTCTTCTGGAGTAGCTCTCAGCAAAAGAGAGCCTAAGCCCTCATGGTCATGCCCTCCCCTCACACAGCTCACATCTATCAACCTCATTAATCTGAATATATAAAGACAAGCCCTCCTCACTGAGGGAGCAACTCTGAAGTGTTGTCCCAATGTTCTGCAGAGATTCCTCATTTGATTAACTGATTGTGTCAGCTCCACACCTTTTTAATCTCCCCTGCACAATACTACTGTTTTTCAGTTTCCCTCAGCTGATAATAGGAACACTTCTTAACACACTTGCAACCCACAAATCTCCATCTCAGTGTCTCTCCTTGGAACACAAATGAAGCCAAAGTAGGTTAATCAAATAGGTGCTACATAATTACCACATGTCATTTCATCTAAGTTTATCGATAGTAAGAGGAACCATTACTTCATAAGCTATTAAAGAGGATTCAATAAAACAGTGATAAGAAGCTCTTTCACTTGTCACGGTCATTGCTAGGACTCAGCCTTATTTTGCTATAACTAGATTTTTATTGTATATAATTATTGAATGTGCATGAAAAGTAAGCTACAAATAATGTAATTTGATTAAGCTTGATTGATCTAAGCTATATCTATAATATTTTTCATGCTTATTCTGATACTTTTGATTGAAAGTTTGGGATAGTTTTCATTGCTCATGTTTTCTTGAATAAAATCCCCCTCCGTGCTATGTGCAACCTGGAAGAAATGACATTTATCAAAGGAGGCTCCCTGAGGGTCTCTAGGCTTCTCTAACATGCTACTGTCCCTCCCGTTGAAGGTTTTGCTGCCAGCACTTCTGTTTCTGCAATGTATTCCATACCTGAGGAAAGAAATTCTTAGTGAGAGCAAGTGATGTGTTAAAACCCCCAAACAAACAAAAATAATGAGTACAAATAAGAAAAAGTTAAGCTATTTATATTGCAGATAAGATACACATATATACACTTACAGTTCTGCATGAGTAATTACACAGAACCACTTTGATATTGAGTAGGTGCTAATAGTGGCAAAAGGAAAGCAAAAAGATTAGCACATTCCTAGTCACATTATGAACTGAAGAAATCTGGTTAGTACCTGCTAAACTCTTGCATTAACGAAAGAGAATGACTTAATTCTGAATTTTTGTGATCTGAGTTCTTAGGGAATGTGATAGTCCATGAAGAACAATCAGTTCATACATCTAAATTAAGTTAGAAGTATTTCGTGTGTTTCTTTCTCTTTCCCCTCACAGTTATCTTTTTTATTTTTATGATTATAAATATAGAGGAGTTGAATTTCAGTTAAAGAGTGCAGGGTAGGTTCATGCAAAGTCAGTCTGCAACAGTCAATTATTAAGGTTAAGTAAAGAAAAATGAGAACAAGTAAGAAAGGTTCAACCTGGCACCAAGCAGGGGACAAGATGTATTTGGTAAGGCAGGATTTACTGAGCCTAATCAGGGTTCAGAAAGTCAATGAGTCTACACTCTAGACAAGGAATGAAAATGAGCCAGAGTCAGAGGCATTGGTGAGGTATCTTTGGAAAGACAACGCAGAAACAAGCCCTAGCTCCTAGGCAGATGCATGATGTTGAACAGAGCATCCTTTATCTGACTAGCTTCCTGGGAAGTCCCCACAATGCCAACCCTTCCAGTAAAATGTCAGAGACTTCTGACAGGGAGATGGATAAGGACTGTAAAACAAACACTATTACTGCTAATGCCGAAAGTGTTAACAATATTACAGCTTAAGCAATAAGCAACCATAGCAACTAGGAAATTTAGCTCCAGATGCTTGTAGAACTCTGAGTGCTTTGATGGATTGAAGAATGTCTACTTAATTCAGAGGACTCCAAGCTCCCTTATTTTCTCATTTAATAAATATTGATTGAAAACCTATAATTTGCCACACCTTTTCTAGGTGCTGATATAAATCTTCAAAAAAAAAAAAACCCAAACTTTAGAATTTTGTTCACAACCATTCTTGTTCAGCTCCAACTATTCAGAGAAAATAGCAACTATGCACCCATACTTTATTAAATTTTGTGCATGAATGATCACTTAACTATGTAAATTACATAGGGCATTAATCATTACCAAATTCCTGTAACATGTTTTGAAATTGTTATGTGGTGTTCAGTTATTTCATGTATAGCTATTTCTTTTCCAGAAGATTTACAAGCTATTTGAGAGCAAGGTGTCTAATTTATTCTTTTGTTTTTGTGTCTCAATGAGCCAGAGAGTGGGAATTAAACATTTAATAACAAGTATTTGATTAAAAAAAAAGAGCAAACAGATTTCTGCAATTGTAAAGTGATAGAATAATCCTAATTGTAATTTGCATTGATGCACTAAGGGAGGAGGTATCTGATTGTATATTTATGATTTGGTACATGAAGTTCTTATTTCCAATATGAAGAAAATTATTATATATGACTCATTTATATGTAGCAGTTTTGTATGTTCTACAGCTGATCCATTCATACTGATTATATTCCAGTTTAATCAAATTAGAAAAACAGATGGTTTGAAATTTGCTTCATTAATAACCCATATCGAATTGTTGACTCATATGTACATAATATTTTCCTATCTTTTGTTCTAGTTACTTTTATAATTAGAACACATATTTGTTTAAGTAATTTTACTAGGAATTGAGAAATTTTGTCAACATTATTTTTAATGCCAGGTTTCATAAAGAGCCTTCTCAATGGCATTTGAAGTTTTGTTGTCCCACTGGAAAGGAAAAAAAAATAATAAGCCCAAAGATTGTTTCTTTTTTTTTTTATTGTAAACAAATGGGATACATGTTGTTTCTCTGCTTGTACATGGCGTAAAGGCATACCATTTGTATAATCATAAATTTACATAGGGTAATGTTGTTTGATTCGTTGTTTCTTTATGGTAGAAAATATCCCTCAGCTCAGAGCTTCCTTTTCTCAGGAGCATTTTTTCCTGGTGCTTTATTTTCAAGAACTCTGGGTTGAAACCAGATTCCTGGAGGGACAAAGGTATACCGAGCAGTATCCCCTTTGCTTTTTCTCGGTACTCAAGAGCAATATTCCTCTCCAAAGATAAGCTGGAGAAATACTATTTGTTCACTCTTAATCCAATTTATATTTAGTAATCTAGCAAAGGTGAGATTTAGGGGAGCAATGTGAATGCCTCCAATTGATTGCATTAAAGGTTTCCAAAGGGGAGCCAGAAAACACATTTGAACACATATGCACATTATGGGAACCCCTTGGTGTAAAGTGTGTATTACTTACTTGTATTTCAAATGCATGGCTTCTACTACAAATGTTCTCTCAAGAGAATGTATTTTGTGAGGGGGAAAAAAGTAGAGAAACCACTAGTAGCTAGCAAAAAATTCATGTTGCATTTAGCTACTTCATTTTAAAGATGCTATTTTTTCAATGTTTTCCTGCTCTGTGTGTGTGTGTGTGTGTGTGTGTGTGTGTGTGTGTGTTCATCATTTTGAAGTAATGAAGTTTGAAAATGGCAATAGGCCACTTGCATTAGGTGAATATAGGGTTTAGAAATGTAATTAGACTTTACTTTTGGGAAACATGGTATGACTGTCATATTTATTGGTTGACTCTTTCAGCACCATTTTAATTGAAAATTTTAATCCACATTTTAAATTAAGTCATTCTGTAAATCACTTTCTTTATTAACATGGAACAGGGTCTCTAAAATGGATTCCAGTATTGAATATTCTGGAAGATCATCACTTTAAGTAACTGGCATTCTTAAGTAGAAATATATTGATCAGACAACACCCTGCACATAATCATAATGTTTCCAGGACAAGGCCTTTCTTCGGCAGGTATGGAGATGGATGAGAAAATATTCACTCTTGAAGTCCTTTAAATGCTTATCCATGAAGAGAGCTTCAATAACCAAGGGATCTATAAGGTGGTAAAAGCATGTTAAAAGCTCCCTTTATTTAAAATGCAATCAATCTAAACAACGTAGGCAAAGATCTCCCTCTACCAAATTGTCACTATATTTTTGCATTTCCTAAAACTAGAAGGCACCGTGATCCTGCTACATACTAAGTGATTCACATGTTTTCCTTGTTTTTTAGGCACTAGGAATTAAACCCAGGGGCATTTTACACTGAACTATATTTTCAGCCCTTGTCTTATTTTGAGACAAGTCCTCACTAAAATGCTGAGTGTCTTGCTAAGTTGTTGAGGCTGGCCTTGAATTTTCAATCCTCCTGCCTTAGCCTCCAGAGTTGCTGGGTGGATTCATATGCTTTAAGTCAGACTTTTCCACACAGGTTGTGTATTTAGATATCTATAAAATAGGTGGTACATTACAATAAGGAGAGTTTTAGGAGTGTTTAAGAAGGGATTGTTTAGAAAGGTGTAATTGGGTGTAGGGGAATTCAATGGTGTAGCATTGGATATAAGAAATACAATGGAACTAAGGGCAGAGAACACGGACTAGTAGCTTTGAGAGGGGTAGTGACTGTCAGGGGAAAAACAGACATGTGAGGCATTCCTCAGCCCTCAGCAAGGGAATTACCTGATCTTACTGTTCTCCCCTCCTATATAACTCTGCTTGGACTCACCACTGGCCCAAACTACCTTGAAGACAGAAGCCTTGCTCTTGCGATCTGTAGAGGTTACTCTTCCAGAAGAAAAGTGGAGAGAGGTAGAGAGTGACTGGGCAAAGACATTTAAATACCATTCAGAACTGATGCAAATCATTAAGGGCAAGGTGTAATACAGCCCTATTAAAGTAGTCCTTACTTGTTTTGTGATATCAGCTATGGATTACCAGATGTTATGCTTCAGATCTGGAAAAAAACCCAAAGGTTCATTATGTAGAAGGTTTGTTCCCATTGCAGCAATGTTCAGAGAGGGGACTTTTGGAATTGAGGGATTCAGAGTTGACTGAACTATTGGGAGGGGGTGAAAACTGTAGAAGGTGGACTCTAGTTGAGGGGAGTAAGTCCTTAGGGGACTGCCCTTGGGAATTATATCTTGTCTCTGGAATCGTCCTTTTTCTCTCATTCTCATTTCTTGGTTGCAATGAGGGGAGCAGCTTTTCTCTGCCACACCTTCCTTGCCATAATGTCTGGCTACCCTGGGGACCAAAGCAATGGAGCCAGCTAACCTTGAACTGAAAGCTCTGAAATTGCAAGTCAGGATAAACTTTTACTCTACTGGGTTTTTCAGTTATAATATCACAGCAATGTAAAGCTGGCTAACACACCAGGTGAGTGCAGTGACTTCCCTTTAGTTAGTTTAGTGCTGTCCTGTGAAATGATGGGAGTAAAAGAAAAATACTCTTAGGTTCTGAGTGGAACGTATTTCTAGTTCCCTAACAGAAATTGGGAAAATGAGAATATTATTATGTATAATGTGCCACATAGAACACACTACTGCACACATACACAGGAAGACTGATCAAAATTCAATGAAATATAAAAAGAGAGAGCAAATCTAATTTATAATGTATAGTAGGCAATCAAAAGAAATAATTATCTTTAAAATTTGTGAAACGCAAAGAAAGTACTATTGAGTTACATCTGAAAAGGAAAAACCAAGTTTAATCTTCAATTTCTTTTACTTCACAAAGGGAATAACTGAAAAATTTTTATTCTGTGTGTGTGTGTGTGTGTGTGTGTGTGTATGTTTCTGTGTGTATGCATTAAAGTATTTAGTTTTTATTCCAAAATCTTGTGTTTTTTTTATGGCTTAGATAAGTTATTGGAAAAAGAGCCTTTGAACTTATTCAGTGATATTCAACCCTAAATCCTTCTCTTAGATGTCTAATAAGATATAATATTCATTCCTTGTCCTATGAGTCCTCCACCCAACTTTGGGAACCTTCTTTCTCCCTGCTTTCAGCACCCTGGTGTACTCTTCTTCAAGGAAGGAGAATTATTTAATAAGTTTGGGGAAAGTAATTTGCATGGATAGTTTTATCCTGTTTTCCTCATTGTTGGAGACAGGGGGCAGCTGCTGGCATGAAGCATTCAACCACTTTGAGTCATGCTCTGCATTTAGCAGGGCATAATTTATGGGGGAAGCCTGAGGTTTGGGGGAATAATTTTAGTTGGAGGTATGTTAATGTTATCAGATAAAAGTTGGTCAAACTTTCTAATTGGAAATCCATATGCAACAGAATGAAACTAAAGCCATACCTCTCACCATGCACGAAACTAAACTCAAAATGGATTAAGGACCTCGGAATCAGACCAGAGACCCTGCATCTTACAGAAGAAAAAGTAGGTCCAGAGCTTCAACATGTCGGCTTAGGACCAGACTTCCTCAACAGGACTCCCATAGCACAAGAAATAAAAGCAAGAATTAATAACTGGGATAGATTCAAACTAAAAAGCTTTCTCTCAGCAAAGGAAACCATCAGCAATGCGAAGAAAGAGCCTACAGAGTGGGAGAAAATCTTTGCATACTTCAGATAGAGTACTAATCTCCAGAATCTATAAAGAACTCAAAAAACTCTACACCAAGAATGCAAATAATCCAATTGACAAATGGGCTAAGGAAATGAATAGACACTTCACAGAAGAAGATCTACAAGCAATCAACAAACATATGGAAAAATGTTCAACATCTCTAGTAATAAGAGAAATGCAAATCAAAACCACCCTAAGATTCCATCTCACCCCAATTAGAATGGTGATTATCAAGAATACAAGCAACAACAGGTGTTGGCGAGGATGTGGGGAGAAAGGTACACTCATACATTGCTGGTGGGTCTCCAAACTAGTGCAGCTACTCTGGAAAGCAGTGTGGAGACTCCTTAGAAAACTTGGAATGGAACCACCATTTGACCCAGCTATCCCACTCCTTGGCCTATACCCAAAGGACTTAAAATCAGCATATTACAGAGATACAGCCACATCAATGTTCATAGCTGCTCAGTTCACAATAGCCAGATTGTGGAACCAACCTAGATGTCCTTCAATAGATGAATGGATAAAGAAACTGTGGTATATATATATATACAATGGAATATTACTCAGCCATAAAGAATGATAAAATTATGGCATTTGCAGGCAAATGGACAAAGTTGGAGAATATCATGCTAAGTGAGATAAGCCAATCTCAAAAAACCAAAGGACGAATGATATCACTAATAAGTGGGTGATGACACATAATGGGGGGTGGGAGGGGTTAGTGTTAGGGTTAGAGTTAGGGTTAGGGAGGGGGGCAAGAATGGAGGAAGGAAGGACTGTATAGAGGGAAAAGAGGGGTGGGAGAGGTGGGGGTAAAGGGAAAAAAATAACAGAATGAATCAAACAACATTACCCTATGTAAATTTATGATTACACAAATGGTATGCCTTTACACCATGTACAAACAGAGAAACATCATGTATCCCATTTGTTTACAATAAAAAAAAAAGGGTTGGGGATGGGGTTCAGTGATTAAGTGCCCCTGGGTTATATCCCTGCTACCAAAAAAAATAAATTAAAAAAAAAAACTTTCTAATTGAAGAAGAAAGGAATAAAGTTAATATTTTAATCTCCAAAAGGTTGATACTTGTACATCAACATGGTTCTGAACTCATATTAGAGTGATAAATATTGAGCTCTCTAATCTCCCAAACTCTGATACATTGAGCTTGGAATATGGAATATAACCAGGGGGTTGAAATTAAGTGAGGAAATATTCAGAAAAATAGACATACCTAAATCAGTCAGAATACTGTCTGAATGATTTAGTAGTGCTGTTTTAAAATGAGTATTGAAATTTCTTGACCGTGTCAGATTAACAGATTATGACTTCTCTTTTGCTATTTTTTGTTTGTATGCATTTTTTATAGTCATGCATTAGTTCTTAATTAATGTCACCTGATTTTAAAACCCAGTCACACATAATTGTGAACTCAGCAGTTAACTGCTACAAGAGTGAGCTTTGACCAATGTGACCAGATATGCAATTTGAGATGCCCAGGACAAAATGAAAATGTGGATCCCTTTCTTAAGAGTTAAGAATTTCAACACTGTGACAGCAAGAATTTCACTAAATACAGGAACTTACTGAGTGTCTGGAGTTCTGTGCAACGTATGTAGGCAACACCAGGAGTGGATCTTAGCAAGCAAGAGGCAAGCTACGCAGTACAAATGATGGTGAGAGTCTGCTTGACCTTAGCAGTCTTTCAGACTATCATGCTAGAAGGGTCACTAAGTCAACTATATTACTCTGTTTTCTGTTGCTCTGAAATACTTTAGGCTGGGTATAAAGAAGTTTATTTAGTTCACAACCCCCATGGTGGAAAGACCCAACCATGTGACACAGGTACTTTGAGGTTGCTTCTGGCTGTATCACATAATATAGATGCCATCAAGGTGGGAGCTCATGTGTGAGAAGATCACATCAATAGTCAGAAAGCCAGAAAGGCTAGGGAATGGTCAGGGTTCTTCTAACAACCCTCTTGCCAGAACTAATCATGGAATTCTGCAAGAACTATGTTAATGTCTTCCAAAAGCACTGATGTGAAGACATACCACTAGACCTCGCCTCTTATAAATCCCACCATCTCTTAACATCTTGACATTGTATCAACCTTTCAACACAGGAAACTTTGGGGAAAACACTTAAACCATATCCAAATCATAACACCAACCATAGTAAGAACTCAGCATAGGAAACCATTTTAGGCATTAGAAGGAGAAATTTGGGGGAAAGAAAGGTCATATTTAGTATGTTTATCTACCCAGATTATGGGCCAGGACTTGAAAAGACGTAGTTATGCTTCATTGGTAAAGTAGGTAGGACTAGACAGGCTGAGCTGTATTGAAGTCCTGACTCTCCTTATTTGAATTGCATGATATCAGGACCTGGCTTCATGAATCATATGAGCAATAGTTATTACTTTTGATTCCACATAATCAGTTTGTTACCGAAAGAGATATACTTTATTTAAAAAATTAACAAATGTTGGTCATCTTTTTCAACAGACGAGGCCATTATAGGGTCTTTGATGGAAATTTGTTGTATGTGCTTTACTAAAAAGAGCTTTTACAGGGCTGGGGATGGAGCCAGTGGTAAAGCACTTGCTTAGCATATGTGAGTCCCCGCATGTCATCCCCAGCACTGCCAAAAAAAAAAAAAAGCTTTACAAACACACATGCTTCAAAATTATTGCAAACATAGGAGCAGTAGAACAAAAATAAAATGAAGAAATACAGACTGATAAAAGAAGAAGTAGAGATTTTATGTCAAATGTTTTTGGGGAAAAAAGCAAGCATGGTACAACCATTATGTGAAGCATTTTTTTGTTTTTGTTTTTGATTTTTTGGTAGTGGGGATTGAACCCAGGGACCTTAACCACTGAAACATCCCCAGTCTTTTTACATTGTATTTTGTTTTGAGACATGGTCTCACTAAGTTGCTTAGGGCCTTTCTAAGGTGCTGAGGCTGACTGAACTTCAGATCCTCCTGCCTCAGCCTCCTGATCCATTGGAATTACAGGAGTGTGCCACTGTGCCTGGTTGTGTGAAATTTAAAAAAAATCTTCTGTGCCAGTGTTATTTAAAAGTCACTTATTATGAAACTGTATTTGGTATAAAATTAAGATGCATGAATATTCTTTAATATACATTAATTTGACAATGATTATGTGGTGAAATATGGTTTACAGAACTAAGACAAGGAATGACAAAGAATAAACAAGTTAACAGGAGATAAGAACTGTATTCCTAAAAATTTACAATTCCTATGCATATGGTCTTGAGATTGATTTAAAACCATAGTTTAAAAAATCATAAAAATGCAGATAATGATAATTTTAATCCCTATTAAGGAAATCTAACCAACAAATTAGTGATTATATTTAATGACACTGAATTTCCTAGTTAAATCTATCCTATCTTTTTCTTCTATAAAACAATATTAAGAGTGAATGAAATAAATAAATGATGAGAAACATATTCTTGAGGAATTTCTTAATTTTATCACTTGAGTGTTAGAATAAGCATTAATTAGGAAGAGTCATGTAGAATGAAATGTTGATAAATGAAATACAAGGACAAACATAAAGTTGAACACTTCTTGCATGTTCAGACAAAATCACAAATTGACTGGTAAATAAAGTGGAAACTCTATTTCATGAACTTCATATTAGAATAGCACTTACTTGGAAATGATGAGTATAATAAACTCATTGGTTATTCATTGCACTTATTAAATGCCCCAATACAATTTGTACTAGTTAATGGGTATTCACAATAACATGACTCCTCTTATTTGTTTTCCAATTTTGTAAAAGTGATGACTGTCGTGCTTCTATTTTGTCCTATATCTTGTTGGGAAGGCATGCTTTAAACCTCTCTCAGGTAATAAATTCTGTATCTTATTTCTGCTGTAATTGGTCTTCTAAATACTTGCTGTTTCTATGACTGTAATACTCATCATGTAAGATGCTAAATGATGTTATACTTATCCTTTTGTGTTATCTTATATTTATAGCTATTAAATAACCATGTTACCTAGCAGTATTTTTTTTATAATGATCAAAAGAAATTTTTGCTACTTTTCTTTTTCTAAAAGAGGAAAAAAAGGATGGTAAACAGTGAAATAAAGCTTTTTTTTTTTTTCCTTGTACTCCTCTTTTACAAAAGAGTTCCTGGATTTCTCAAGTATTATTGCAGAACTAAATAATGCTTAGAAAAGAACACATCCTTTTACACTGCCTCCTGCTAGATCTTCCTCTGTAATTGTGTGTCCTGGAAAAAGGAAGCTTTTTATATTTCCTAAGCCAATTTTCACCCTTGCCTCACAAGCCCAGTCAACTTGGAAAATATTCCTAGCATTAGAAGCCAAAATTAAATTGGTTTTCTGTAAATCTCTTTTATTTTTCAATGTATTACAGTAATCCTCATTCTTACTCAGCCTGTCTATAGAAAAGCATCTTTTATATTCAAGGGTATACCTTAAATCAATTTTAGCTGGGAACAAATATGCTCAAGGTTTACCTATGGCTATCACACTTTAAAGTTTGGACTAATGAACATTTTTCAAGTGTTAGAACAGAACACAATCCCTGATATTATGACATGTGTTTGAAATTAACATTACGTTGTTAACTAAATTCATGATAAGATTATCAATTATTGCCTACCATACATGAGATACTATGACTTGCAGCATTCTGTACTGGATAGATACAGGATGAATTTTGCACTACTGTGCAACAAATTTCCACAAACTTATCAGTTTTAAACTGCATTTGTTTATTAATTATTTCACAGTTATCATGTGTCAGGAGTTAGAGCACACCTCACTTCTGTGTTTGAATCAGGGTCTGATATAATGACAACTAGGGAGTCAGTCAGGGCTATGGTCTCACCTGAAACTCAAGGTCCTCTTCCTGGTTCAGTGATTAGAAGTGGAATTAATTTCCTTGCAGTCATATAATTTATATGAGCTTACCCCTTCGAGGCCATTAGTATAGCTTCTCTTCAGTTTTGAGTCTTTCCTAAAGGACTCAGCTGATTAGGTCAGGCCCACTCAGTAATATTCCCTTCTTGATTAAGTTAAAGTGGGTTTATTATGAGATTTATAATTGTGAAATTCTTTGACATCTTTTAAATAATGTACCCTGTCCTGAGAGTGGATTCCATCATACTCCTAGTTTATATCCACACTCAAAAGGAGGGGATTCTGCAAAGCATTCATACTAAGGGTAAGAACCAAGGAGAAAACTTTCCAAACTTTCCTACATGTGTATCTGTTTGTCCAGTGGTGCTCAAAATGTCTGTAATAATTTTTCAGAGTTGTACTGATCATATACATATGTAATAGGCTTGTGTGAGCCCCAGTTTCAGATATTTAGGGAAAAAAATTTTTTTAGGCATATGTGAACCAAAACAGTACTGAAATTTTGCTTACTATATCTACTATGAAGATATTTTTATTCTAAACTAGAGAGAGATGTAGGGATGAATTATCAAAGCATCTGGATTCCTTTTCTCCCACCCTAGGCAGTTATAAACAACCAGATGTTCTCTTAAATTAACTCCTTATTAATCTTGACAAACCAAGCACCTGTATTTCAGAGTTTTCTTTTTTAAAATAAAGGAAAAATACTACTGTTAAGGTATAATTTATGATCACTAACCAACCAAAATATTTTCATTTTAATTTTATCTCCAGTAGGTTGTAGAGAATACATTGTTCCAAAAAATGAGTTAGTAAGAAAAAGAATTTTGAAGATAGTCAATGAAAGATATACTCAGATATATCCTGTCATCTAAAGAAATTCAATTTAATATATAATTATAGAACACCTGGTATGCTAATGATAGCATCACTTTTTGTACATTTATGTATTAAGACTACCAAAGCTTTTTAAAATGCAGTATTTTCAATTATATTAAATTTTCAAAGAAAAAATAGAATTTATTATATTCATTTATTGAAACAGAAAAATTAATATAACCATGATTCCTTATTTTTAAACTTTCTTACATAAGTGGAAACTAAGTTAATATTTTTGAGATTGTATCTGGTTCAGGTAGGGGTGTCTGCCTAATACAAACATATTTTTGATTTTCAAATGGCTATTACTTGATAATTCTAATTCTCAAAATCAACATGCTATGGTTTGGATGTGAGGTGTTCCCCAAAAGTTCACGTGTAAGACAATGTAAGAAGGTTCACAGGAGAAATGATTGGGTTTTGAGAGTTGTCACCTAATCAGTGAATTGATCCCTGATGGGAGTAACTGAATGGTAACTCCAGGCAGGTAGGGTGTGACTGGAAGAGGTGGGAATTGGGGCTTGGTTTTGGGATATATGTATATTTATATCTGGCAAGTGGAGTCTCTCTCTCTCTGCTTTCCGATTATCATGATATATGCTGCTTCCCTCCACCACACTCTCCCGCCATGATGTTCAGCTTTACCTTGAGCCCAGGAAATGGAACGGGCCTTATATGGATTAAGACCTCAAAAACCGTGAACCCTCAAATAAGCCTTTCCTCCTTTACGGTCGTGTTGGTCAGGTTATTTAGTCACAGAAGTGAAATAGCTGACTAAAATAAAGTAGGATTTTGAGGCATCCCAGAAAATCATTTGATATATATATATATATATATATATATATATATATTATATAATGTATATAATATATATTATATATAGTATATATTTTATTCAGCATAAAACATAACAATCATTCCACAGACTACAAATTCAAGCATTGTTTAACCATGTGTATGTACCTTCATTTGTGAATTCAATAGTTCCTCTGCCTGAATTTTTGTTTATTGATTAAAATTTTTCAATGCCTAGAATTTGTACTATGATATGAGAAATGAAAAACTAATTCTAACCATTTGGAAGAAAAATGAACTTCTTAATGCTCTGTGTATCTTGGTAAAATAATCCACACAACTCTGAGGTTGAAAGAGCATAGGTTTTGTTCTCAGGTGAATCATGATTTTATTGTGCATGATCTAATAGTCTTTAGAAAGTGATTTTTGCTCTCTAGGACTCAGTTTCCTCTTGCATAAACTGAAATGTGATCCAACTTATCTCCTGTTTGGTGGGAGCATAATAGAGTTGTGTGCAAAGCCCAGCATGGTATCTGGTGCATGATGTGTACTCAAGAATGGCTTTACTTTCTTCCTTTCTGTCTTCCTTCCTCTATTCTTACTTCTTTTCTTAGTTTTTCACAGCTTTATTGAGGTATAATTTGCAGGTCACAAAAGTCATCAATTTAAAGTCTACAATTAAATATTAAATGTTTTTGTACATTTGCAAAATTTGACAATCATGGCAATGATTTAATTTTAGAACAATTTTCTCATCCCCAAAGAAACCCTGATATCCATTAGCAGTTAGTCTTCACACCCACTCCCCACAACCAATCTCTAACTTATTTTTAGATGCCATAGATCTTCCAATTTTGAATGCTATATGTAAATGGAATCTTATAATACATGATGTTTTTGTGATTGACTTTCTTCACATAGAATACGATTTTTAAAAGCTTTCTATATTGTAACATGCATCAGAACTTCATTACCATCTGTGATTGGATAATATTCTGTTGTAGGAACATGCCACTTTTGTTTACCCATTCACCAATTGATGAACTTTTGTATAGTTTCCACATTAATGGCTGTTATGAAAATTTCTGCTATGTCCATTCATGTCCAAGTTTTTGTGTTTTTATTTTTCTACTGAGTATGTAACAAAGCATGGAATTGCTGGCTAGTATGGTGCTCATGTTTATCTTCTAGAACTGTAAAACCATTTTCCAAACTAGGTATACCTTGTTATATTTGAACCAAGGATGAAGGGTAGTTCCAACTTCTCACATCCTAACTAACACTTGTTATTACAGTTTGGGCATCCATAATTTGAAAACCCCAAATCCAAAATTTTCCAAAATCCAAAACTTCTTTAGCACAGATGTGATAGCACAAGTGGAAAATTCCACGCCCAGCCTTTTGTGACAAGTCTTAATCAAAACACAAATGCACTAAAAAATCACATAAAATAATTTTGTATGCTTATCCATAAAATGTAGATATAAAATGCCAATGAATTCCATGTTTCGATTTGAATTCCATCCCCCAAAATCTCTTCTTCTGTGTATACAAATATTCCAAAATCTGAAAATAACTGAAACTAACAGAAAAAACTTCTGTTCTCAAGCATTTCAGATAAGATATACTCAACCTGGCTCTCTTTTTTTTAATTGTAGTTTTACAAGTAGGTGTTTTATTAGTCAGTTTTTCAACACTATGACCAAAACACCCAGCAATAACAATTTAAAGATAGAACAACTTACTTTTGTTTCATGGTTTCAGAGGTTTCAGTCCATGTTGAGCAGGCTCCATTTCTCTAGACCTTAGGAATGACAGAAGGTTGTGATGGAATGGTCTGATGAAGAAAGGCTGCTCAACTCATGGCAGTCAAGAAGTAGAAAAATGGAGTCAGGAAGGGGCCCGAGAGGGACAAGATGTAACCCTCAAGGGCATACCTTCAGTAACCTTCCTCTGTCCATGCCTCCCTGCTTATAGTTGCCACCTCCTTCTAGCAGATGATTCAAATTATTAATCTATAAAACACATTAACTACCATGAGGTTACACTTTTCATAACCCAATCACTTCTCTAAAGTACTACCCCTAGACTTTTGCTGCATAGGGAACCAAGTCTTCAACACTGAGCTTTTGGGGACATTACAAATTCAAACCATACTATCTCATAGTGGTCTTGATTTATATTTTTAATTAGTTGTCTTTATATTATCCTAGATGTTTTTGTATATTCTAAATATCAGTCCCATAATTTTCAAAAAGTTCATATTATTTTTACATTTTTGAAGTATCATTTGTAGAAAAAAGGTTTTCCATTTTTATAAAATCTACCTTATATTTTATATTTCATTATGTCTACATAATTATTTACATTCAAAGAGAACAGTGTGAAAAATTTCAAAAAGAGTAACTTTACAGTGGAGAAATATAATAAATATTACTTCAGTAAAGTGATCAAAATTAACATCAACAGTAAGGATTTGTGTTGATAATTTGTATCTTTGTCATGTTATGATGAAAATGACATTCAAATCTCTGTAGTCTTCCTTTCAAAAGTTCATAATACTCATCTAATCATGAGAAAACATGGGATAAATACCAGTTGTGAGACATTATAATACACCTGACCTTTAGTCCCCAAAACTGTCAATGCTATCAAACCAACAAACTTCGACTCTATAGTCAAGAGGAAAAAGCCTAAGGTAACATGACCTCTAAATATGATATGTGCTATGGTTTACACATAAGGTACCCACAAAAGCTTATGTGTGAGATAATGCAAAAAATTTTAAAGTTAAAATTATTTCATATGAGAGCTCTAACCTAATCAGTACATTAATCCAAATGAATGGATTAACTGGCTGGTAACCATAGGCTGGTAGGGTATGGATGGAGGAGATAGATAACTTTGGACAGGACTGTGGGATATATATTTTGTCCCTGGTGAGCTGAGCTTGGTCTCGCTATGCTTCCTTGTGCCATCTTCTGAGCTGCTTCCCTCTACCATACCTTTCCACCTTGATGTTCTGTCCCTCCTTGGGCGCAGAACAATGGAGTCAGTCATCTATGGACTGAGACCTCTGAAACCTTGAGTCACAGGTAAGCTTTTCCTCACTTAAATTGTTCTTGTCAGATCTTTTGGTCACATGAGTATAAAAAATGACTGAAACAATGTTGGTACCCTGATGATCTCCTGGAACCATTGAAATATCTTAGGGTAAAATAAGAAAATTTGAAGAAACTATAAATTTTAGTACCAAAATATCAATACTAATTCATTAATTGTAAGAAACACACTATGATAACATAGGATATTAATAATAGGATGCAGGATTTGGGGAGTAGCTCAATGGCAGAGCATGTGTTTAGTATATGAGAAGCCCTGGGTTCCATCACTAGCAACTCCACCACAAAAAAGGGAAAGATAATAGGGAAAACTGTATGTATGAAATATGTAAACTGCATTATTGTAATTTTCTGTAAATCTGTATTTTTAAATTAATGTATTAAAACAATAAAATATTAATGTTACTTAATTTCCCTTCATATAAATTGCATTCTGTCCATCAAAAGTACTAAGTTAAAACTTTTTATTGTTAGGGCTGGGGAGATAGCTCAACTGGTAGAGCGCTTGCCTCACAAGCACAAGGCCCTGAGTTCAATCCACAGTACCGCAAAAAAAAAAAAAAAGAAAAAAAAAAAGAAAATTTATTGTTAAAATGTCATAAATAAGTGAAATATTTTCATGGATACTATACTTACAAAGGAGAAACTATCAAAAAGATGAATAATTTTGTTTCCTTGAATTGGGAGAACTGAGTGTGAATTACTATGTAAGTGAGATAATGTCAAGAAGGCCTTCTCAGACCTCACATTTTGGGGAATTTTATTTCCAAGAAAACAGTAAGTTTCTAATGCTGAAGAACCAAGAAAGATTCCTTCCTGTCTCAGGCTCCATTAACTTTTATAAATAATTAAATCTATAATTACATTCAAGGGTCAGAATAATATGTTTGTTTTTGTCTCTTGCCTCTCTGTTGCTGCCTTATATTTATCAAACAGGGGACAACTGATAATGGAGGTAGATATGTAACTTCTACTGACAATTTAGTTATCACTGAGGAAATTAGCATATTCAAGCAATGACCAAGTTAAAATAACTGAAGTCAGCTTTGAACTCCCAAATTAAATGTATTCATTTCCTATCTCTCTATAACAAGTTTATGCAAACTTAGCAGTATAAAACCACATGCACACAGATTTTTGTCCCAGTTTTCCTGGGTTAGAAACTTAAGTACAACTTAATTAGATCCTCTCATGGCTTCAATCAAGATGGCAATCATGGCCATGTGCTTATCTGGGGCCTGGATTTCTCTGCCAAGCTCACTCGGGCAATTGGAAGAAATCAGTTCCATGAAGCTATGTGACTAAGATATTTGCTTATTTGCCAGCTCTTGGCTAGGATCTCCTCTAAGCAACTGAAAGAGGCCAACAGTTCCTTGCCATGTAGCCACTAATGGCATTAAATATCAATGTTATTTGCTTTGTTCACAGACTGTGGGAGCCTGTTTCTTCTTCCAATGTCCTTGGAGTCTTGTGTGATCTAATATAGCCACAAGAGTGCCATATGATGTCACTTAACCAGGTATCTCTTCCCATCAAGTTCACAGACTGCTTTCAAATTCAAGAAGAAATTAAACAAGAGATATGCACCAGAGAATGGAGTGTTAGAATTTTGTCTACAACAGATGTTAAGAAAATGAAAACTAAGCATATTCTTTATGTCCTTCTCTTCTCCATTCATAATGGATTTACTTTTATTAAACATCACATTGTGCTGTGCTTTTTCAGTCCTTAGGAGATCAAAAGTGTTAGAAGAGATACAAAGAGAATATATTATGAGATAACAAATACATCAAAGAGGAATGAAAGAAAACTATTTTATGAATCAAAAAAGCCAGCTACTCTGGGACTTCAGTATGTTGGAGAACAACTTTGGAAGTTAGATAGTCTCACTATGAAAGACTGAGAATTTCTATGAAGTACAGACTTGGAAGTTGGCTTCAGTGATGTGCTATGATAAGTCATAGGACTATGGGTGTTGTTTGGAAGATGCATGATTTTTAGTTAATGTGGATGCTTAATTGTAGTAATTGGTGAAGCTCTTCCCTGTGGTGTGCATGAACATATTTGAGATGGAAGGCATCATTTAACTACTATTTACTTAGGAGGATATTAATACTCATCTGAAGTGTTAGAAGAATCTAGAATAAACCATATAATGTGCTAACTACTCTGTCTAGTATATATTTAATAATTATAATTATTATTGCTAATTATTTAAATTGTTAGTGATTAAAATAATTCTTACCACATGTCATTGAAAAAGATATTATTTTCTTTATTTTGCAGAAGAATTAGTGATTTCAATTTTCAAAAGCAATTTTTAGGGTATACAGTAATTGAGAATGTAATTACACTTAATACTACTGAAATAATTACACTGAAATCATTATAATACTAAGGAATTATCTATTTATATATGACAAGATCTAAAAATCCAAGAAATCATATTGAAAATTGTATATGTGTGAATATTTTTTCTATCATTTAAAATCATTAAAATGTTATTGAAAAACAGTATACAATACATACCTTGAAAAATAGATTCCTTGCTAATTTATTTACATTGTGTAAATACACACACACACACACACACACACACACAACTAAAAAAAGAATAAACCAAAAAGATATGTATAAATTAAAAACTCAGGAATAGTCAAAATGGAGAAGTTGTGATGGTCACTTCCTGGCTGCTCTGTGGAGTGAAACCAAGAAAGCAGATAGGCATCTTCTCAGTAAGGTGGTTGAAAAAATTTAAAAAGGAGACCGTGCTGGGAATTAATACAGGACATGCAACCAGATAGGGGAATCAGGAGGTTGGATATAATAATAATGAGGAAGAAATTCCCTGCACCACTGCTGCTGCCACTGGTGCCAGCCAGAGTGGGCCCCACTGCCAGCAAATTGGAGGGATAAGGGAATTAAAGGAATTTGTATGTTTGGGAGACCTGTGGCATGTCTGGGTACAGAGAGATCAGATATCAAAGACAGTGCTGGATAAAAATGAAAGGAGTGCTGCACAATATCCTTGTGCAGCTGTGGGATCTGATTCTTGGGACCACCCAAGCTGGGCCCAAAATACAAGCCTGGCCAACCACCACTGTACAATACAGAGCATGCCTAAGTGACCAAGAGAAAATCAGTGAAGAGAAGGGTTTACATATGGAAATACAAGTCTAACAAACACACCCAGTTTCCCACTTCCCACCCCAATGAGAATGACAGTTCCCAGGACAGGCTGAAAAGGACCCACCTGCCAGAGATTTGAAAGGGCAGGGATGGGAGAGACGAAGTGTGGAGACCAAGACCTAGAGATCAAGAAACTAGGGGTCAATAGGTGACAGAGAGAGAAAGAATTATCTCTCTACAGTAGAATCCAGGGGCAATCCCTGGGGTGTAGTTTCCTTGTGTAAAATGTCAACTGTTAGTCCCTGGAGATGTACTGATTTAAAATATACAGATCACCTTTAACAAAGAACCTGGAACCTATCTAGAACTAAACCTGTCTTCAGAAACTTCTGCCTATGGATCTTCTTTCACAGAATACCCAGCAACCCAAATCTGAGGGTGGAGCAGACATCGCACTCCAGCCCATATCACCTAACACTGCTGAGAAGGAAAGCCAAGAAGTTTTTGAACTCCAACAGAAACAATTTTTTAACTTTTCATCAAGAACATTTGTTTTTTCTTTTCTACATTTAATTTTGAGCTGAATGGTTCATGGACACTTATACATATACAAATTTGTTTCTTTTTCTCATTTCTAGCATTTTTTGAAGGAGTTGTTTTTCATTGGTCAGTCTTTTGAGGACTAGAATATTTGATTATCATATTTCATTTTTGTTTTGTATTCTTTCATTTTCATTTCACTTTACATATTTTCTCACTTACCTGCTTCCTTTGACTCTCTTTCTCTCTTTTCTTATGCTAAAAACCAAATTCTATTATTTTTTCTTTCACTCTTTAATTTTTTACATTTATTTTCTCTCTTCCTCCCTCATAGTCATCACATCCTACATCTCTTCTGTTCTCTACATGTTTACCATTTGAAATTATAAGCCCTTTTGCAAACTTACTGTTTATACTCTGGGAAATAACTGATCATATCTTTTCTGTTTATTGCAACAATTTATACTGTATATATCATAGCAGGAACTACTTGAATTAATGCTGTATATTGTTTACTTTGGTTGATGTGATTATTTGTGATTATTTGATCTGTGAGACACTAGAAAACTTCAGAGAAACTATAAGTCCAGGGTTGAAACTCTATTGCCTCAGATCCATACTGCATCCATACTGGTAGATGGGTAGACACACAAACAACATGAAAAAGCAAGGGAATGCATGACCTCAAACAAACCCAAATACTTCAATAACAGAATGCATTAACATCACAGTGGAAGAAAAGTAAGACAAAAAGTTAGAAAGTTCATAGTTAAACTGATATGGTGTGTAAAGTATGATGTAAGTAGTATAATTAGAGTGAAAATACAGGAAGTGAAAGATTACTTCAATAAAGAGATAGAGATTCTGAGAAAAAAAAATTAGGTAGAAATCCTCAAAATGAAGGAATCAATAAACCAAATTAAAAATTCAATGGAAAGCATCACCAAAAGTCTAGACCACATGGAAGACCACTTGGAAGAGTTTCAGGCAATGAATATTAAATATATAGTCTTGAAAGTAAAATCGACCATGGAGAAAAAATGTTGCAAGACCATGGCCAGAACTTCCAGAAAATACGCAATAACACAAAAAGACCAAATATAAGATTTATCAGAATAGATGAAGGTTTGTAGATTCAAATGAAAGGAATGCCCAATTTTTCCAATGAAATAATATCAGAAAACTTTCCAAACCTATATAAATTAAATGGAAAATCAAATACAGGAGGTTAACTGGAACCCAAATATACAAATTTTAAACACAGCACATTATTATGAAAATGCCTAACATACAGAAAGTTAGAATTTTAAAAGTTGCTAAACAAAAACTACAGGTCACATTTATAGATAGAGGAATCTGAATCTTAGCCAACCCAGACACTAAAAGCTAGGAGGTATTAGAATAATGTATACCAAGCTGTGAAAGAAAATGTATGCCAACCAAGAACAGTGTACTCTGCAAAATTAAGCTTCAGAATTGACAATGAAATAAATTAAAGTTAAAATCATTGATTACTAAAAAGCCTGTACTACAAAAACATTTTGAATAAAGTATTTCATAAAGAAGAAGTAAAAAAATAAAATTGAAAAGTTTAAAATGAGGAACTACACTAGAAGAATAATCAACCAAGGAAAAACTAATTCAAATTAAAAAACAGAAAGAAACCAAAATGACAGGAAATAAAAATCATTTCTCACTAATAACATGAATGCAAATGGCCTAAATTCAGCAAATAAAAGACAAAGACTGGCACATTGGATTAAAAAACAAGAACCAACAATATGCTGTCTCCAAGAGACTCACCTCATAGGCAAAGACATGTACAGATGGAAAATAAAAGGATGGGAAAAAAATACACATTTCACATGGAACTTATAAACAAGCAGGAGTTTCTATCTTCATCAGATAAAGTGTACTTCAAGCCAAAGTTAATCAAAGGGACAAAGAAGAACATTTTATGCTTCTTAAGGGAATTATACATCAACAAGACCAAACAAATATTTATTCCCCAAACAATGGAGTATTTATGTACATCAAATAGATTCTTCTCAATTTCAAGAATCAAATAGGCCACAATACAGTAATTCATTCCTCTCTCATCACTGGATAGATCATCCAAACAAAAAAATAATAAAGAAGTTATGGAACTAAAAAAATACTATTCATAATTTAGACCTAACTGACATATGTAGAATATTTCACCCGCCAATGAATGAATTCCTTTTCTTCTCAGCAGCACATGGATGCTTCTCTAAAATAGACCATATCTTAGACCACAAAGCAACTCTTAGCATATATTAAAAAATAGAGATAAGACCTTGCATCCTATCAGATCATAATGAAATGAAATTAGAAGTCAATGATGAAATAAAAAATAGAAGTACTTTAACATCTGGAGACTAAATAATGTGCTGTTGAATGACCAATTGCTAGCAGTAGAAATCAAGAGTGAAAAAAAAAAATAGAGATAAATGAGTATAGTGACACAACATATCAAAATCTCAGGGACACTAAGAAGGCAGTGGTAAGAGGAAAGTTCACTGCATTGAGCTCATTAATTAAAAGAATAGAAATTCACCAAATAAATAATGTAGTATTTCATCTCAAGGTCTAGACTCAATACCAAAGGCAGTAGAAGACAGGAAATAATTAAAATCAGAGCTGAAATCAATGAAATTGAAACAAACAAGGAAAAAATGAAAAAAATGAAATGAAAATCTGGTTCTTTAAAAAAAGAAAAAACAGTAAAACTGATAAACCTTTGCCACACTAACTAATAGAAAGCAATAAAAAACTCAAGTTACCAAAATCCATGATGAAAAGTAAATATCACAATGGATCCTACAAAATACAGATGATAATCACAAACTATTTTGAGAATTTATACTCCAAACAAATAGACATTAAAGATATTGACATATTTCTAGAGAAATGTGACCTACACAAATTGAAGCATTATGACACAGAAAATTTAAACAGAGCAATTTCCAGCAATGAAATTGAAGACATCATCAAAAACTTACCAACAAACAAAAGTCAAGGACCAGATGGAATCTCAGCTGAGTTCTACTAGACTTTCAAAGAAGAGCAAACACCAATCCTCCTGAAATTATTCCATGAAATAGAAAAAGAGGAAACTCTTCCAAACTCATCCTAAGAAGCTAATTTCACCCTGAAAGTCAAACCAGATAAGACACATAAAGGAAAGAAAACTTCTAGACCAATATACCTGATAAATATAGATGTAAAATTTTTAATTAAATATTCACAAATTGCATACAAAAACATGTTTAAAAGATGGTGCACCATCATCAAGTGGAGTTCATCCCAGGAATGTAAGGTTGGTTCAACATATGAAAATAAGGTAATCCACCACATCAAAAGACTTGATGGAATCACATGATTGTTACAATAGATGCAGAAAAAGCATTTGACAAAATACATCATCCATTCATGTTCAAAACACTAGAAAAACTATGGATAGTAGAAACATACCTCAACATTGTGAAAACCATATACATTAAAACCAAGGTCAACATCATTCTGCATTACCTTAAAAACTGGAACACAAAAGGGAAACCTGCTTTCACCACTTCCATTCGGCCTAGTCTTTGAAACTCTAGACAATGTAATTATGCAAAAGAGAGAAATTAAAGGAGAACAAAAAGGAAGAGTTCAAAGTATTCCTATTGGCCAACAACATGATCCTATATTTAGAAGACTCATAAAATTCCACCACAAAACTTTCAGAACTCATATGCAGATTTAGCAAAGTAGCAGAATATAAAATTAAAATTCATAAATCCATTGTTTTTCTATACACCAATGATATATCAGCTGAAATTGAAAGTAGGAAAACTATCCCATTTGTAATAGCCTCAAAAAATAAAATCCTTGGAAATCAATCTAACTAAAGAGGTGAACGAGTTCTACAAGAAAAACTGCAGAATACTAAGAAAAGAAATTAAAGAAAACCTTAGAAAATGGAAAGACCTCCCATGTTACAGAATAGGCAGAATTAATACTGTCAAAATGGGCCATACTATCAAAAGTGCTATACAAGTTTAATATAATTCCCATTAAAATTTTCAGTAATTTCTTGTTTTATAGTAAATTTTATTCAAATTTTTTCAAAGCTCTTGAAAATCTGATACTCATTTTTTTCTGATATTTAAGGATCCTTTTTATGTATTCTGTACCAAAATTATATTACTGGTGTTTCCTGAGCAAATTAATGCTTTATTTTATGCTGTATCTTCTGGTTAGATATAGTCTTGATCTTCCATATTAAAACAATACACATCTTTTTAAGTACCATGAAAACAACAAACAAACCAAAAAACTGAATCAGGGAATGGGAGGTAGGGTGGGAGGGGGGAAGTGCTGAGAAGTGATATTGACCATATTTTATTGTTATATTGTGTGCATATACAAATATGTAACAACAAACCTCATCACTATGTATAATTATAATGAACTAATAAAATATGTGGAAAACAAAACTGAAATCATTCCACTAGGACCTCCCAAAATACATACACTCCTGATATTTTTCTCTGTTCAGGAAAATTAATGCATACAAATCTATGAAATAATTTTAGTTAATATTTCACATTAAAGAATTATTTCCTCAACTGTCACATGTAAGGAAATAAAGTATTAATCTCCATCAAATTAACACCCAGTGGTAGGTTTTTCTGTTCATATTTTAGATATGAGGTTATACAGTCCTAGGAATTTACTTAACTCATTCAAGTTCACCCAACTAGTCACCAAGGAAGCGCTATTTCCAACAAAGTCCCTTCCTACAACATAACCGATTTCTAATTGGGGCAGAGTGTTAGATAAATCCCACATCAGGGCAAAAAACAGTCATATATCTACAATAGTCATCTCCTGATATAACACAGAGGTCCAGGAAGGTTGTGACCTGCAGGAGAAGTCTGATTATAACTAACTCTGAAGCTGACACATTGTTCTTTTGATTTCCTTAGCTAAGTGATTCTGGCTTTCTAATTGAACTGTAAAGAAGCCATCCATATTCCTTCCTGAAGTGATACAATCTAATTTTCACTTTTCTGCTAAAGCTGTAGTTTAAAAAATGTGTAATTTTGAACGTTAGTGTTTTTGGTTAATTGTTTGTGAATTGTATGAATCTATGGGATACAGAGTCAAATGTATACAGTGTGTTATGATCAAATTAACTAGTTAATATTCCCCTCTCCTTAAGCTTTAAAAAAATTTTTGGATTAATAGCTCTATTTTCAAATGCCTGCAATAAAACAAGATGATGATAGATTTAGAGTTGCAAAACAATGTAAAATACTAATGGCGAATATAAGAAAAACTATTTCCAAATATAATACAAACAATGGTCTTACATATTAAATTTCTCCAAAAGTCTAATATTTATTAAGATAGATTCATGAGAGAATTTGTATAACAAAGTTTGCAATTGGAAGACAGAGTGAGACTCAAAATTTGCATTTTAAAATTATGATATTTGTATCTTTTGCAATCAATTAATGTTTATATGCATGAATTCTAGAATAATAACATCATGTAAGAGGTTGAAAAATGCCCTACTTTGTGTGTTTGTTTTAATGTGCACAGAGAGAAAATCACAGCCATTTTGTTTCTTTTTTTTCTCTTACTGAGTATTTATAAGCTCGTTTTTATTTCAGGATTGGACTCTAGCCCCAGGTCCATCATTAAATGTTATGACACCTTGAGCATCTTTCTTTTCCTTTTAGAGCTTTGGTGGTTCCATTATCTGTAAAATATGAATATGAATAATAATAGTTTTGTGGCAAAGGTTTATAAAAAAATGTGCATGTAAATTCCACAGTACAGACACTAGATAAGTTTTTTAGTTGATTTCTTAAAATTTGATTTGATTTCAGAAAGTGCAGAAGGAAAAATAAGAAGAGAAACAATGAGGAAGAGATGCATCCTAAATTTGAGTCTAAAACACAAATGAATATGCAAACTCAGTGACGAATGCCTATAATCCCCCAAATTTGAGAGGTTTAGGCAGAAGAATTGCAAGTTCAAGGCCAACCCGAGCAACTTAACAAGACCTCGTCTCAAAATAAAAAATTAAAAATGGTAGGGGATTTAGCTCAGTGACCTTGGGTTTAATCCTTAACAACAACAACAACAACAAAAATAGCCAAATAACAACAAACAAAAACAAATGAGCTTTGGAACCGACCTTTTATGTACTCAGAACCCTGGAAAACATTTATTCTTCTTTATATGATATACCATATTCCAAATAAATTTACAGGTATATCCAGGAAACACTGGTGTGGAAGCTCCCAAGTACCTAATGCTTAATCAAAATTATTTGACTATTCAGATCCTGTCTCCCTAGTGAGCTTTGTTTCTGTCTTTTCACAGTTGAAGGCCTTTAAATTTATCTTCTCAAGACTTCAGGAATGAGGTGATTTGATTACTTCAGTTTAATGGAGCTGAAACGACCAAGTAAGTTAAGAGGGTTAATTAATTTGTTTGGAATACAAGTTTTATTTTTGAACTGAGTATAAGGGAAATAAGAAACAAAAGCAAAACTGCTTGATCAGCATGGGGCACTTTTAAGAGCACTAACTAATTAGCTTATAAACCTGTTACGGCTTTGTTAGTTTGTAGAGGTCTCTAAGCCCAGTTGTATAGTAATGAGCCTTAATTGTATGCCTAAAACCATAATTTGTAGTCAGTGACTGACTGGAAACATGTTGTCAAATGTGTAAACATTCCCATCTCCTATTACACGAGACCTAGTCATTTGCTTGTTAGATTTATATTTTGTATCATGTAGATTTTAAAATTTCTCCCTCAGAATTTTTGTCTTATATTAAATTTCCAAAGATTCTCATGGGAGGTCATCTCAGTGAGTTCAATGCTTAAAATAGACTTGCAATGGAAAGTAAGAAAACCAAATAAAATTTATTCAGTATATATTTAAGAAGTCCATTAAATTATTTTAATTAAGTTTTACACATGTTAATGTTTTAAGTGTTTTCTTTAATAAGGTATGAAAGTTGGAAGAGTCCTTTAGCCCACTGATACATCTGAGCACCTACAATAGCACAAGCAACCTTTAAGTTCGTCTTGACATTTTGCAGTATGAAATGCACGATAAGTCACTTATTGTTGGTAAAAATGACTTATTGTTGGTAAAAATTTATTTAAACAGAATCTAATCAATATTTCAGCTGAAACTTCAAGTTAACATTAAACACAAAGGGATAAGATATAAGGAAAATCAGTCAGTGAATTCAGGAGATGGGGCATTTTGCAAGACAGTTGCTTGTTCTCTTCAGTAAATTGGTGTCATGGAAAAAAATTAGTCACTGTTTATCTCAAAGAACGTTATAATAAAAATAGTCAAATGCAACGTGTCAGTTACTGGTTTGAAAAAGCTAACTGAAAAATATATTTCAGGAAAATAAAGGAGAAATAAGAAAATTCACTGGTAGTTAAACAACATTGAATTTTTCTCCTTTGTTTTTTAAATGTGGTATGTTTTATAAATGTGATTATGTTTTTATAGGAGAATTCCTTTTTATTTTGAAATTCACATTGGAGTATTATGAGTTAGATAACATGAAATACTAGTGAAAATAGATGAAATAGATATAAAAAATAAGGACAATTGTTAGATCTTTGTGATGGGAATTCAGGGTCCAATATAGTTTCTTCTTCTATATTTCTGTAGATTTGAAAGTTATAATAACAAAGTTTGAGTCTACTTAATAATTAATTAAATAGAAGAAATAAATGTGTCTTCAACTAGCCTCCAACTGTTGATTAACTATCTACCTTCCGTATGCTAGGTTCCATGGAGCTCCTATAGGGAGCTGATCTAACTCAGGCTTGTCTCTCATGGAACATGCAGTATAAAGGGGATGACAGAAAATGACTAAGTTGTTAAGAGGATGAGAATAAAATGTGAGATGCTAAAATGTATGTGGCTATTGGATCTACTTCAGTCTGAGAGAGAGAAAATGAAAAACTCCAAGAATTACCTATGAAAAGGGATCTCAAGAGCAGATAAAGAAGAAGCAGTGGGTGGTAGATAGCCTTACAACTTCTAGAAACGTCTCTGGATTGAACAGATAACTAGCATGATTCATTAAAGAATACAAACAAGGGTAGTATTCTGGGAGAACAAAGATGACATGGGAGATAGAGAAATAAGATGGGAACATTACAAAGGAACTGAAAATCTTACAGTTTAGCATAAAGATTTTGGCTTTACATTCTGAGAAAAGTGGGAAGATGTTGAAGGAGATTAGATAGAACTAAATGATTAACTGTATTAAAGTCCTCACTCTTGATGAAATGAAAAGAATGGAAAAAGGATTGTCAGATGTGACTTTGAGAAAATGGCATCAGGAGAACACTGTGTGTCTTAGGATAAGATATGGTGCTGTTTCAGGAGGTAGGAAGAAAAATTGGCTCTAGGGATCATGGCCCTAGGTGTTCACACTTGAAGTGCCTTCTTTAAAGTACTCTAAGTCTCTCTCTGGTTAGCATGGCAGTAAGATTCAGGCAGAACATTGTGAACTCAGATCATGACTTACTTGAACCTGTGACCTGATTCTCCCCTTCAGATCTGTCCTCCATCTTCCATCCTCCACCTACATGGGGTCACCAGACTTTGTGAGAAACCTTAGAAATTTCCCTATGAAAGGATCCACTTGGCAGGCCTATTTCAGGATGGCAACCTTCTGAGTGCATCACTATCACTCTCTATTATTTCCTTCCAGGATCATATGAGATTAGACCCCAGAATAGTCCTGATGTACTGATTGGGAAGACACAGGTTGGACACACAGGAGTGGTTGGAGACACTAACAGTATACTGCTGACCTTTAAGATTATTTAGTGCATTTGAAACAATTCTTCAGCTTTTATTCATTTGGCTTTGTAACTCAATGAGGCCTTGGGTATATAGTGGAGTCTTTTAACCTCAGCACTATTGATATTTCAAGCTGCACAGTGTCTATTGTGAAGTAGTGTCTATGAACCATAGGAGACCTGACTTCTGCTCACCATGTACCAGTAGAAATTTCACTGCCTTTCCCTTCTCTGCCCAGTTGTAACAACTTTGTACTTTACACATATCTCTCAGCTGCCAGAATCAGCCCTTATCAGGTACCATTGACTTATAGACTCTTTTTTTTTTTTTTTTTTTTTTGGGTGCTGGGGATCGAACCCAGGGCCTTGTGCTTGCAAGGCAAGCACTCTACCGACTGAGCTATTTCCCCAACCCCTGACTTATAGACTCTTGATGGGGGTAGTGGCAGGCATTCTTCACCCTCTATCCTCACTCATTTCTGGCACAGAGGACCATTGCCCTATTTCTTTTGCAGGCTCCAGTTAATCAGTCTTTGGTTATGGCTACCTCTGTTTGTCCAATCACTTTCAACATCATTGATCTGCGATGACAATGGACTCCACTTGTCAATATGGTGACATTGCCAGTTATAACCCATGTGAGACTGTGGGCAGATATTCCTGCAATGAATAGGCAGCAATTCTCATTCTAGTCACAGAGCTCTTGCTGAGTGTCTCTTCCTAGGGGTGGCTGTGTATGAAGGGAAGAAGTATAATCAATATTGAAAACATCACATTCTAGGAAGGTAATTAAGAGAAGAGTTGAAGGATGTGTTTTTCTATACTTTTAAAACACTAATAGACATATTCAAAAAAATAAATAGCTCACATTTTTCTACATACTTTGGAAAAGGCTTGCATTCATGGTCATCATCAATGGAGTAGAGTAAGAACTTTGAGAAATTCATTGTAAGCCAACAATTGGAAGCAAGGGAAAAATAAATGCTACATTATCTTGAGTAATATTGTAGTAATGTAAGCAGCCTTAAATATTTGGTGTGAGAGAATTGCAAAGGTAAAGAAGATTTGAATCATTTCAATACTAATATGTTCTCTCACAGTAGGAAATAAGACATTAACCAGAACAACACATTTGCTGATAAAGAAAGTAAAGAGATGATTCCTGAGCCTGAACAGAAAGCTATGGTGAGTCAATATGAATAATTTGTACATGCACTGAGAAAATTAACAAATATGTTAGTTCATTTTCTTTGCCTATTTTTCTCAATCTCCTTAGACAATTCATTATCCTTGCCATAGGATGATGAATAAATTTTAATTCATATTGCTTATACAAATAGGAATTCCACAGGGTGTATATCTGAGAGTCAGGATAGTAGAAAAACAGTCCTTTGGGAAGATATGTAGACATAGAATATAGGACTTGCTGATTTATCAGATATAGAAAGAGCTAAGTATGTCTTCCAAGTTTCTAACTTAAAATATTAGGTAGAAAACGAGTTTTAATGTTTTCCCACAATATTATGATTATCTTTTCGGGATTGTGTAATTCATAGCTTTGCTTGAATAATGTGTTTTCTGAATTTTCAAAAACTTAATACCATTAGAACAGTTTGCTTTGTTTTGTTTTGTTCTGTTTTGTCTTATTTTGCAGTGCTGAGGTTTGAACCCTGGGGCACTCTACCATGGAGCTATATCCCCTCCCCTGTCCATTTTATTTTTAATTTTTAGGCAGGGTCTCACTAAGTTGCTAAGGCTTATCTTGAACTTGCAATCCTCCTCCTTGACTTCCAGAGCTGCTGGTATCACAGGCATGTGCCACCACACCTGGATGATAATTTGTTTTTAAATTAACTTTCTGAATATTTGTCCACATTACCAACCACTTTGAAAAGGAACAACAGGTCAGATATAAGTTTTGTGTTTTTTTAATCTCTTAAATTTAAAATGCTGTGGTTCCAACTACTTTTTTTTTTATGAATGAGTGTATTGTGTAAATAGTTCAAAATACCCCGAATCATAAAATTTTTATGAGTTTTCAAAATGCACTAAATCAATGTAGGGCAATTCAGACAACTGAACTATAAAAATGGAATGTTGTGCATCCTTCATTTGATTTTATTTGAGTAGTACAGTGTATTGATTGACATTTGAAAAATGTTGTATTCAATACTTATCCTCCCGAGAGGATAAGAAATAGCCACAAATTCAATAACACCCATCAGCACATAACCAGAATATTGCCTTAAATTTATTCTCAAAAGTTTTCATTCTGATGTTAGCCTGATTTGATTATGGGAGAGATTTTGCATGTTCATAAAATGCTATTACAATTTTTAACATAAGTCTGTTTTTAGTTGCTATGTACAGAATTTTCCAACAATGCAAGTGGATATTTAGAAACAACTTAAAATTTCATGATCAGTTTTAGCCAATAGGAACATCAAAGGTATCCTCCTGCCCCCACCCCATTTCTCTATTATTAAAACCCTCTGTGTATATGGGTACAGGAGAAAAGAGTCCACAAGTCATCCCCTTTCTTCTTATAACCAGCAAGTGACTGAAACAGCTTTGTAATTCCTTTCTGTACTTTATGTCATTTTTCAGCTGGCAATGCTGAGTTTTGAGGAGGGAACTTCAGTACTTTCCACGTTGGAACCAACACCCTGTGTCTCCTTCCATTTATTTGTAAGAACAAAAAAAGCAATGCCAGGTTTTATTTTAAGCATATGGTAAACATTATCTCCTTTATTTAAAAAAATATGCTGTGAGACAGAATATTAATTGACAAAACTAGTAAAATAATGCTCCAAACTTCACATTCAGATTCTATTGATCATAAATAAATATGCTCCCTATTATTCCCAGATTTCTTGTATGACTATTAGTTTTGTCAGTGATTGATCGAGGGAGAAAAAACTATTTGAGAGGATTTTATATTTTTATCAGCCTTGGAAAGTTAACAATGTCAGTAATTTAAATCCTCAAAGAATGACACAGCATGCCCTGAACATCCTATGTGGTTTATTTAGATAGCATAATTTATGACTAACTACTAATTAGATACAATTTATAGCGAAAAAGGTAGTAATAAAAGGGAAAATGAGATAAGAGAAGGATAAAGTTTAATATATTTACAGATCACTTTTCTAATGAACTTCATAAAAATTGATAATCAGTTCTAGCATTAGAAAATGTTGAATTTTATCTGAAAACTTAAAGTTAGAGTAAGCCTGCTCTCTCTATAATTATCTTATACCCAAAGTTTTAACTCACTACTAGTCATAATAATTTCCCCAAGTGCTATAGCATTATTGACAAAACATCATTGTTTAAGCCAGATTATTTTGTAAGGTACACTTTATACTTTAGAGCTACTTAGGGAATTTTTTCAAACTTTGTTATTTGGAGATGTGGGGAACTTCTAAAATATGTCGACTGTTGAAATGACATTTTGTAGGAAGACAGACATTATCATTATATTTAAAATTATTGTCTGAACAGATGTAAGATATGGCACATTTTGGAATATTAATACAGGCTGACATCTAGAAAAATAGGTACATAAAATCAGAATTTGTTGTAGGAAGTGACAAAATGTATATATGCTAAAACCATTCATTAAAGAAAAGCATATCATTCCTAAATATGTATTGATTAAAGTAGAAAGCATAAGTCTGTGCTTCTCTAAGGGTCAGAGTGAAACTGTAACAGAAAACAGTGGACTTGACTTGCAGATATTACAGACAGATGGGAGGCAGAATGAAATATAAATGGAATACAATGGAGCAGAAAAACGAGTTGTTGAAAACATATGCAATGACTAAAATAGGAAAGCCTGTAATAAAGTAAGGAAAAATTATGAAAAAGAGTGCCTATAAAGGGTGGGGCTAGTGACTTTTACCCAGATGGGAAGTAGATTAATCCACCAGATAGCATATGGTATTGATGATTCTATTCAAACAAAGTTGAAGACAAATTAAATCATGAGTGTCAATCATGAAATCCAGGACTATCAAGTTCTTCAGTGGCTTGTGACACAGAAGTTGTGCATAGATGTGGACTGAGGAAGACAATGCCTAGGAGAATTCTATGTGGAATGACTCCTGATTACTAAAGGTGATTTCCAGGTGAAGTAAGTGTGATTTAAAATCCCTGCTTTTGGTTGTCCTCATTTTCTTTAAACATGGTCATTATAAGTAAACAAAGCTTGCTGGTACAGTGGCACATGCCTGTAATCCCAGTAGCTCAGGAAGCTGAGGCAGGAGGCTCATGAGTTCAAAGCCAGCCACAGCAAAAAGCAAGGTGCTAAGCAACTCAGTGAGACTCTATCTCTAAATAAAATACAAAATAGTGCTGGGGATGTGACTCAGTGGTCAAGTTCCCCTGAGTTCAATTCCCAGTAGCACCCCCCACAAAAAAGTAAACAAAGCTTTATTAAAACTTGGTAATACTATCATATGTTGAGTTATCTTCTTCAACCACTCCAAAATATTTGTCACAGAACATACATGTACATCTGTATTCACAAGAGCTTCCTTCCACCTCCTTTCTTAAAATCAAACCAATATTTGTCAAATGTTGAACCCAGTTTCTCATGTCCCTTTCTTCAAGGTCCCTGGCTCTCGGTGTCTTTTATTAGCCTATGGTGGGTTGGCCCACTAGGTTTTCAGGATCTGGGCCTTTGGATAGTGTTATTATGTGTGCTTTGAATTCCACTGCTTCTTCGGGATTGTGTGTTCTGAAAAAGAAAAAAAAAAAGATCCTCATGTATTAAATGGAAATTTTATTTAAATTATTTTAAATAAGATGCTCTAAAGATATTTATTTAAACTATTAACATAAATGAAAGATATTTTCTTTATTAAATATTTTCCAGGAAAATAATTAAGACTCCATATAAATAAGGGTGATATAATAAAATCTGAATAACTACAATTGTATATAGACTTTACAGAGTAAGTTTTCTATAAAATGGAAAAAATTGTGAAGATTTCAATATGTGGAAAGCTTTCAGGGTATAAAATGGTGTAATGCTTAATTTGAATTGTCAACTTGATTGGATTAAGAGATGCAGATGAGTAAGAGGCTTCTGGGTGTGTCAATCAGGGCGTGTCTAGGAATGATTGGAATGTGGGATGGGAACTGAAGTGGAGCCCCTCCCTAAGCATGGGTGGCAATGCCCAATAGGATGGAATAAAAGCTGAGAGAACGAGGAAGCAGATGCAGATGCAAGATTGGCTCTTCTTGAACAGGTTCTTGATGACTGTTTCCATCATCTGAGGATATTGGACTCTCGCTTCTTCACTCTTCCAAAGCAGACTCTGCCAGTGAATCTCCAGTTAGTTTTCAGAAGCCATGGTCTCAGACTAGGCTTGATCTTTCTTGTTCTGGGACTTCTGCGTCTTGGACTGCACAGCTGCTGATTCTTCCAGCTCTCCAGCTGCAGATGGCCATTGTGGACTATCCAGCATCTGGTCATGTAAGCCAATCTAAGAAAATTCTCTTTTTATAATCACACTTCCTGTTGATTCTATTCTTCTACAGAACCCTGACTAATACAGATGGATTAAGAACTTGTTACGTGAAAACTAAATTCATAAGTTCCCACAATTAGACACTTAGTTATCACTTTCTCCTCAACTTTCTAAGAGTTATTTCCAGATTATAAAATCCAAACTTTTTTATTGTGCAGTGACTATGCAGTATGTAAAGTGGTAGTTATAGACTACTTTTTACACTAGAGAAGTAACACTCTTCCAGATATTGAGGTATAAATAAGGTCAAGTGATAAAGAATTAAGAATAGTATTTATAATTTTTAAATGCTAGTTTGTATCACTTTGTACAATGTTTTGTCTTTAAAAATTAGACTGAGAAAATTAGGTTCACAAAGTAAATATTGAATTATGTGTAAATTAATAATTTTGAAGCATTTATTTAGTACAGAAATATATCTCACTCTTTACATAGTACTTTTTCATGATTTTTTAATTTCTAAAACATAGCAAAACATATCTGAGGAAAGAGATGTACCATCTATGCAGACCCCTTTTAGGATCACTTTTGTATATTGTTTTAATAAAATAAAACTGTTTAAATTAACTAAATAAATAATTGAATAAATTGGGTATGTTTCAGAAAGCAATATTATAAGCATAAAGTCTGTATCACTGAAACCAATTTTAGAAATTTATCTGATGCAGTCACAGTTCATAAGAAACTAGACACAGAAACTCAAAAGTTTTTGAAAAAGCAAAGTAGTTAGCAATCATCTGTATCATTTATTTCTTTTTCTCGGTACTAATTTTTTTTATGTCTTATTTCTTATTCTCCACATTCTTACTTAGAACATGGACTGACAGCATAATATATGCTAAAGTAAAAATCGGTACTCCTTAAATATGTCTTTTTCTTCAGTGCACAAAATTTCAGAGATTACCTGCCTTTCTTGAGAGATCAAAAGGTATTGACCAGAGAAATGTCTCTAAATCCAAATTCCAAGGAGAGAATCTGATTGGTCCATTTATGTCAGGTTTCCACCTCTTGGGCAAATCAATATTCTGTGGTTAAGAGGAAGGATCAAGAATCCCACATATACTGGAGAATTTCTCTGAGAAATTAATCTTGCTGTACATTGCTACTTCAAGAGATGTTCAGTATAGGAAAGTTGTGAGAACTCTTCTTTCGACTCCATCAGTACTTGTAATATAGTATATTAAAATGGAAAATATTTGAGAAGAAAAAAAAAACAATACAGTGAATCTTTTTCTTTCTCTCTAGTTTTATTAATTAATCAAATCTCTTCTCAGGCAAATCATACCTGTAATATTGAGAACCATCATTAACTGTATTAAAAGAAACTGAAACCCTGAAAATCTGTTATTATAGTCACAGTAAGTTTTGCACAGTGTGTTCAGTCACATCAATGTTGACTTCATAGACTTGCAACACTATTTGCACTTATGCGTATGTGCATCTGTCAGTAACTCTAACTCCTCTGCAAGAACAAGTTACATCTTTAAAATTATGTCTTAATCATATTCTTTCTGGTCTTAAGGGGAAAAATGCTTATTGCTTTCCTTTCCAGTATCTATTTTTGTCTCCTGTTTTTCATTTTTGTTTATTTCTTTTTCTTTTTTCTTTTTTTTTTTTTTTTTTGGTCCTGTTGGTTTTGTTGTTTTGTTTTTTGACATGGCATAAATCAGACCTGAAGATCTGATGTAGAAGTCACTTCCAATTTGTGGAAAGAACTTTTTTTGGACATTATGGGTCTATGTTGAGTGTCTCAATGATTGCTGTATTGTGTGGAAATTTTGTTCATGATTTAAATCTTTATATCTTTGACATCATCATGCCTTTAATACCGATACCAGAGATTGACATAAGCATAATTCTGAAAATATCTGTTGAATACACAAATGAATGAATCTGAAAAGAATATTTCAATGACAGTTGATTATGATGAAATCCAAGGAAAATAGCAGTTCACATCAGCTGACACATTCTTGTTTATTCATATGACATTGAACAGTGCTGTCAATGACAAACAACAGGATGGGAACTTGGGCTCTTTTCAAGTGCCAGACACAATATGCTAAACACTTTTATGTAATTTCATCTACTTATTATATCATCTTTAAAAAAAATGTGTTGGTATCTCTTAGTCCTCTCTCTTTTGCTTTGTACCAGAGGTAAAGCCAAGTAGGTGGTTAAACATGGATTTAAATAGCAGTCATTTTCCTGCATTCAGTCAGCATGCTCTTTATCAATGACCAAGGTTTTGTTGCTATGTCAGGCTCATTACACCTCTTTTCATAGATGAAGGTATTTCTCAGGGGACCCATTATTTTCTTTGGAAAACAGCCATGTGTTTATTCACCCTAACATTTTTCTGAATTTTGAGATATGCCTGAAGTCCAGCAAATGGAAACAGATTGCTGGTCTTCATTCCTTGATTCGTATATAAATTTGTTTACTTGACTTTAGGTTTCCTGAGTCCTCAAACAGTTAACATTTGGACCATCATTCCACTGTATTCACTGAACATATACAGGCATGCAAAAAATCCCAGAAATAAATAGGATAACTTGTAGAAAATCATTGAAATTTAACCCCAAGTAATTGATACCTCATTTGAAGCTGAAATCGGGGTTGTAAATATGTGAGCACTTTTTCATAAATGAAAGGAAAACAAGCAAAAAGGAGAAAGAATAAAAGCAAACAAAGTTAAAAGAATAAGGTGAATAAAAAAAAGAAAGAAATAAACTTGATCATTTCATCTGCTAAATTCTTAAAAGCAGGTACTTCTTATGGCCTGCAAATTAAAGACTGCTGCACTGTATGAGGTGTATCACTTGGGACTCAATAAATTTTCAGTGCCCCAGTAAGGAAAGCTAATTGATGTATGCAGTTTTGTACTCATTCAATGCTTACAGAAAATGTGTTTATGTTTAAGATCCCCTCAAAGTTAACTGAGGAACAAGTAGCTTAGAGAAATGATCCACTGTTCATCCAAATTAAACAATATACAATTTCAAATCTCCTTAGAAATTAATTCCAGTAGGTTAGATAAGATGTCCTTAATAAAAAATCATGAGGGAAGACATCTTTAATAGTTCACCACCTTCTGAACACATAAAACATAAATTCCAAAGTCTTAAGGCTATGATTCAGCACATTTAAATGTATAAGAAAAAAAAATGAGTTAATGCAAAACAAAACAAAAACCTAAGTTAAACTGATCATTTAAAAGCAGTTTGGTAAAAACCTGAACATTTGAACAGTTTGACATCTATGTACAAAGCAGTATTACATATTGCATATAACCCTGACTCTGGCTTCTTATTTTCTACCTCATGTGGAGTCGCTAATTCTTGGAACACCACCAAAGCAGTGTTTGGAAAACTAAGGTTCTCTATTCCCTCATGTAGATGGTTCATTCACTGTAAAAAGCTAAAGACAGGGAGGTAACAAGGGCAAGCATATTAATGCATTCCTATGTTAACCTCCATAACTGAAGATGCAATCAGTCCTTCAAGATGGGAAACTTTTTTTTTTTTCCAGAGAATTTAGCATGACCAACAAAAGATTGACCTAGATATTTCCACTTATCGTTTCTACGTTGTCTCCTGGGCCACTCCCAAATGGTTAGCATAAAATTTTATCCTCTCTATTACCTTTTATTGTAACAGCCAGAAAATGGTAAAGTACAAGTAGAGACATAAGTGACTGGAGGCCTGGGCTTTGAGGATATGATCAAATACTAAATAAAGTGTTAGCCCTCACAATTTATTTGACTTTCATGAGAATTAATGCAAATATAGAATTCATTAAATAATGTTATTTAAATAAAATGCATATTCTAATAATAGGACTTCATATGGAAAAATCATGAGGATGATCATATGAGTTTATATTAATTTTATGATGAATGATTCATCCTAGAAATACAAATTATTTATACAAACAGTGTGTTCATTAAAGATTTTTTCCTATGGAAGGAGAACACAAAATCCTGTATAATAGTAAATACACATATGACTTTTTTCTTGCCAAAATTAATTATGAAGCAAAATAAAAGCTGGAAAACAAATACATCTCAATATTTCCCCATAAATATTGTTCTTCTTCACTCTGCATCAGTGTCTAATACGAAAAGTAATTGACTAATATATACAGTAATTGGAATCCCAATTCATAAGCATTAAGTTCAGTTCTACTCAACTTACATCTCTCTGTAAATCACTTATTTATTCATGTTGCAACAAAGATTCTTGTCGTTTATCTTTTAATTTTACATACTTCTAATTCAATAATAAGAGCTCCTATTTATTGATCACAGTATTTCCCACATTGCTAAAAATCTTAGTATCTTATCGTTTCATATTTAATAAGATATAAGTATAAATATCATCCTCATTTTACAGGCAAAGTGGGTGAGCATAGACAGGTTAAGATTATCCAGGATCAGACTACCAAGAAATGGTAAAAATAGAATGTGAAGATACCTGATTGAAAAATTCTTAGTGATCAATTAATACAACATGCTGCTTCCTATTTCAGTTATGTCATGTTCTCCTAAATAAATATTTTATAAACTCTAAACATAAAAGTACTATCATTATTCCTTAGTGACACTCAGATCTTCCTTTGTCAAGAATATATTTTTGGTGTGAATCCAAAGCAAAGAGGAAAAAAATCACCTTTGATTCCATTATAAATGCAATTGTATAATTTGTATACTTTTTTAATGTGTGTGTGTGTATTATTTCTCTTATTCAAACCTATTGTTGGAATTTCTAAATTTCAACCATGAAAAATCATTAAAAATAGGACATTATACTCATTGTGAGAAATTTACCATAGAAAAGTTTTGAAGTTTTGATCTGGAATGTTCCTCAAAGTCTCATGTGTTGAAAACTTGTTCCCTGTTTGGAGACACTGTACAGAAGTGGTAGAAAGTTTAGGAGGTTGGGCCTAGTTATCATTGGGGGTATAACCTTGAAAGGCATATTAGGATACTAACCTGTTCTTCTCTCTCTCTCTCTCTGCTTCCTGGCTATCATGAGGTGAGAAACTCTGATTCATGGTATATTACTTTCCATGATGATCTGCTTAGTCAAAGACAAAGACCCAAAGACCCAGAGTGATGAAGTTAAGTGACCATGGATTGAAACCTTTGAAACTATGAGCCATAATAAATCTTCCACCCTTTAAGTTCATATTCTTAGGTATTTTGTCAAAGCAGCACAAAGCTGACTAACACAGGGAGGAACTAGGTGCAAATAAGACAGAAAAGGAAAAAAAATAGATTTTTAAAAAATCACTTGTGAGTTTATTATAAGAGTGATGGTTTAATTTTTGTGGGCTCCATATATATATAATATGTATATATATAAAATCTTTCAATACCGTGAATTCCACTTGACTAGAATTTTCTTTCATAATACAATTTTAATATCTTTATGGACAATAAGATAGATTTAACAGAAAAGCAGAAATTTTGATCTGATTTATTCACTGATGTGAACACCACAAATGCCTGGCACATGAGGTACTTAATAAATAATCAGTGAACTAATGAACAAATTAACGAATGAATACATTTAACTAAGACTCTAGATTTAAACTTTTTGATTATTTTGAATTGCCCAAAATTAAAATTTCCATGTGATGAAACACTTTATTCTTAAACATGAACATGAATACTTTCTTAAGGTCTATTCTCAACAAGAGGATTATTGGTTCAAAGGGTATATGCATGTCTATAGCTTTTGAATTTTTCCATTTTTAATATTTTTAAGAATTTAAAAACACTGGGAGAACTGTTTATTTGCTCTCTTGTCCCTGAAGCCTGACATTGGAATTGGTGATTCTGAGAGAGATAGATTTGTCTTTTCACAATGTTTTTGTTCTTAGAAGTAATATTTCAGCAATTTTGTTATACTAATATTTGATGTTGATAAATGTATTCAATACCTATTGGGATATATATCTCTCTCTTTGAAAACTGGGCACTTGAATCCCCTCTATCTCCTACTACCTGTGTATAATTTTTTCTGGTTAGTTTTCCTTTTCTTCTCACGTCACTGTGACTGATGCCAAATTGACTTTCCGGTTCTCTATCTATCTATAATTTGAATCTTCATGAGGTGTCAGAGGGTGAGAATGAGGTTATATAACAGATAATTGCTACCTCCATTGGCATTATCAATGGGAGATAAGGCAGAACAAAGGACTAAGGACTAAGGGGTAGTCATATATTATCCAGTTCTTAAGAAATACATATTTATATATATATATATATATGTATATACATATATATAAACACATTTATAATCCCATAATCCCTTTGGATATAGATGATGATACTTCCTTTACTAATCTTTGGATACAACAAGTGCTATTTTTTTTTTTTTTTTTTTGAAGAAGTGCCATTTGGGTCTGGGACTGTAACACAGTTGCAGAGCACTTGCCTAGCATATGTGAGGTACTGGGTTTGATCCTCAGCACCACATAAAAATAAACAAGTAAAATGAAGGCATTCTGTCCATTTATAACTACAAAAAATTAAACAAAAAAAAGTGCCATTTTATGAAGAGAAAACTGGCATCTCATTTTCTCTTCATGTTCCAATAACTACCTCAGTGATTCTAATACATCTTATAAAATTATTGTCCATTTGGTTTTATGCATTTGTGAATTTTTTGGGGGGGCTGTTTTACTTAGTTTTTTTGTACATTGGAGTATTTGTGTGTGTGTTCTCATTGTAATTAATATTTAAATTTGAGTTTAAACCATCATAAAGATATGAAAGATGATCTACATGAAAATAGCATTTTGGGAGAAGCTGGTATCAAATTGAGAACTGAAGTTACTATATATTTTTTGTATTTATAAGCTACTTTGAAAATTTTTCTTAATCTCTAGTCCTTTGAGATTGATGCACATAGGTTAAAGGAAAAGGTCCCCGACTGCATGTTTAGCTACACTGAGATAGTACATCAAGTAACATCAGGACGGCCATTCAGAAAAGAAACAGGTCACTATCAAACCTGCCAGGCAAGCAGTGTTTAGAAAGTGAAAACAGATTAAATATTTCATTCTCAAAATTACATTGAGGGTCAAATGAATTGAAGACACTGCAAGGTCGCAATGTTCCACTCCCTTCAGAGATCCTTAATCCATTGTTTGTTTATATTTGACACCTGTTACATGAATGCTTTGATGAATTGGAGTTCCAGTCACACCACTTCTTGTTGCAATAGGGTCTGACGTGAAGCAGCTAAAGCATTCATTATGTATCAGTTACACAGAAAAGGCAGGACTTTTAGAGTCTTAGTTGAGCTACATTCAAGCAATCTCATTCTCACATCTTTACCACAAAAGCATCAAGGAAGAAGAGGGCAAAGAAATGGGGCAGAAGGGTAGGTAAAAGAAATCTTAAAAGATACCTATAATGTTCTATCAGCCCTTTGAGTCCAACAAATTTAGGGTGTCCCAGTAAAAACTGGAGCAGAGACTTTCAAACCTCAGAACTCTCTCTGCTAGTACAATAATTTGAAAGCTAGTCTATACTTATATTCATTTATTTTCTGATTACTTTTGTTCTCTTTTTAAATAGTGATTAAAGTATTTGTGCATTTATTTATTTGTTTATACTTCTAGGCTGCTCATTCTGAGTCTAAATTGAACTCAGACACAAATTTATATCAACACATCAAAGTGAAAGTAAGGTCTGCCTTGTGTGTCTGAATTAAGGCTGGAGTACCAGGAATCAAAGTGTTAGAACTCCAAAGAATTCTAGGAAATACTGGAATAATTATTGATGTGTACCCTTTCCACCTTTAGATTCTGCTGCTAAATTTAAAGCTCAGAAATTCTAATCTATGCTATAAAATATGTGACAATTTTTTTCTGCACATAGACGTGCATAATGATAGTACATGGAAACTCTTGATAATTACTATAATCTGTATGACATTTTTGTGAAACGTACTTAAAACTTTGGAATCAACTGATACCCTATGAATTTAGAATGTTTTATTCCATTTCTCTTCAAATATTATCAAAAGGAATTTTATTAATTCTCTAGTAAAGATTAAACTAGGTTGGGTGTCTTACTCATTTACTATAGGTTGGATATTGAGGGCAATGTTGGCGATCTAATTTAGCAGTTAAGAAGCATGCCTTGAACCGCATGAATGGATTGAGGGTTTATGCTATTTATTTATTCCAGAGATTAACTGACAAGATACTTCAGATGAAGAAAGTTGGGCAGCAATCTATAACTCGAGATGAATATAGGTTGCATATATATTGGCAGTGCAAGAGGAGTTGATGGCAAAGAGCTTGGTCTACTTGGTCTACTAAAGATCAATGCTTGTATAGAATCTGAGCTTTTTGAGAATCAGACACCAAGACGAGAACAAAAGTGAGATGATATTAATTGGATAACTGTTAGTGAAAGAATATGTAGAAGCTGGGAGAAATACCAAATGACAATGCAAGTGTGATAGGGACACAAAATGTCTGACCACAATGCAAAGGAGGAAGGGAGGCTGGTGGATGTGCACTAGACAACTGCACAGTCTCAGAAAGTTTGGCAGCATGTTCAGAAGGTCTTCCAACTACTATTTACCTTCAAAAGAATTCATATCTTGCAGGAGTTCAATTTTGATGCTGTTTTCCATTCTGAATTTAAACAACAGTATTTCACAATCTTTAACTTTCTTTTTCATCTCTAACATCTTGCTAATAGAACATTTCCTCCTTAGTCCAAATGACAACTTACAACTGAGAAGCATTTTCAGACTAGAGGACCTGTCAGAATGATGTCAAATCAGTGAATCAGTGTCCAGATCATTTATCATGAAAAAACCAAGGAATATTATGAGGCAGTTTTTTTCTCTTATGTTCAGAAGTTATATCCCTTTAGTTACAGAATCATCACATTTTCTTTAAATCTTTATTGCCAATCACAATATTAAATATGAGATATTCTAATATTAGTAACTTGAGGAAGTAAACACTCTCATGTCATTTCTTTCTGACATGACTGCTGCAGTAACTGTGCCTTCTTTTTTAAAATCCTGCTTTGTGTTGGTGTTTTCCTTTGTCTACACTGGGAAAAATTATTTAAATTAATCTGAAGGGGCTTAGGATATAGCTTACTTGAGTGCTTACCTAGCATGCACAAGGACCTACTACCACCAAAAAAAAAAACAAACAAACAAACAAAAAAATTAATTAATTAATCAGAATATGTGTTGTTTACTCCTGAGGTTTCTGACCCCAAAAGCCTAATTTCCATTGAACCAACAGTCATAGCCATCTAAAGGGAGGAACTTGAAAGACAGGCAGATCTCAGTGGATGTAATTATTTTCATTGGCAAGCAGGTGTTGGTGTCTGAAGTATTAGTGTGATTTTTCTTGTATCTGAATTTCTACATTGTTTGGTTACATGAAATTCTGACTTAAGCACTTTTTTGCCCCATCAGGATGAAGAAGTTTTGCACACTGTGTATTCTTGAGATTGCAAAAAGCAAATGATTTCATATGTCAGAGTATAACAGCTTATTTAATTTCATGGCCCATTTTCAAGGATTGAGAAAAAAAACTTTAAACTGCACAAATGCATGTAAATCTGAAGAAAGCATATTATATTTTAGTCATTTAAGCATATTATAAAGAGTAATGAAATTCTCAAAATGGATAATATGTACATTCATTTGTATAATTCCTTAGTACTATGCCTATTTCATTTTAAAGATAAATCTAATAATTTTTCTAACATGTTCATATAATAGGCACATAATACAGATTTTAAACTAAATTCAAATATTCAATTGACCATTATTCACATTATCAGCATTGGGTCATAAAATAATTTTATACCCTTATTAACCAAATCAAATTTCATTGTAAATCAAGGAAGCAGTTTTAAAAAGACACACTCAAATCTCTGAAACTCTCTTCAATTATTAAATTAACAATAAATATGATAATGTTCTTTTCTTCTGTGGTTCCTAGATCTTGCCTAATTATAAGTTTTCTAGTACTTGAAAGTGCTTTTTTGGGGCACTTACTACATTAACAAGGACTGGCTAAAATGCTCTGTGAATATGATTGAAATGTTATACACATTTTTCCATGAATTCTGTAAATGGTACTTCTTGAATTTAGAAAACTATTTATGATTATATTTTAAACTACAATCATATTCTGTTTATAGAAAATTATCTGTAAAATTTAAAAAAAAATTTCTTATAGTTTAAAGCAACATTTAAAAAATAAATTTAAAAAAGAATGAGTACAAAACTTCCTTATTACCTTAATCCATGTAAAATAAATTCAAAATGATACCTGAGATCACTTTGTGAGAAGAAGTAGTGAGTAGACACATACCTCCACCAAAAATATTACCTTTGGAAGGCCTGTGATTCTTTTGGTCTTTGCTTTCTCATAAGCAAATTATAACAGCTTCTATAAACATCTTATTCCTATAAAATTAATTATGATTAATCATTGTTAATGACTCCTAGAGACATGGACTTTAGAAGCTCCATTTTTTTTTGAAAGAAGTCAAGCATCATATATTTTCATTACATGAGTATTCCAATAAAATAATTATACAATAACAATAACACTGTCCACTAGTATTTACTGAGAGCAATTGATACCAGGCAACGTTTTGTCATTTTAAATACATTATTTTTACTAATCCACACATATATCTTATAAAGTAGGTAACATTGTTATTCTCAAATTACAGATGTGGAAATTGAAATCTAGAGTTTAGGAAACACACCAAGTTCAATTATTAAGGGAAATGAACCTGGGTTTAAACACAGGTAATCTGAGTCAAGGGCCACTTTGTATAATCTTACTAAAAGTAAACAAACACACAAAACATAACAATGTTATTATTTATATAATACATTATTGAATGTTTCAAGTCAATAAATATTAACCGATTTTCAATTCGTTATAGATAGTTACAATACAAAAGCCACTTTTAATTTTCAAAGTATCACATGTATTGAGTTATGCAAATACTAAGATTATGAAAAGCTCTGCACCAGAAGGTAAAAAATCCTTCTCTGCCTGGTCCCATTACTCATTAGACAGGCAGCTCTAAGGAACTCACCTAGTATTTCTTTGCCTGTTTCTTCATTATAAATTACATAAAATAACACATATTCTTTTATACTTATGGGTATTTTTTTTTAAAGATTAAAGGCTATAACATAATTTGCTTTTTAGGGTAATACATAAATGCAAGTTATTACTATATCTTATTTTATAATTCTTAGATCAACAGAATATGAGAAAATAAATTTTATCATTTCACATTTATCAACACACACACACACACACACACACACACACACACAAGCATATTTAATGTTCTTGGTGTTTTTGTACTGGATCTTCTCAACAAATGACAGTCTTTTCAGTAAATTTGATTTTAATTTCATAGGTGTTAATTTTCACAATTGAAGAGTTATAGAAGCCCCTGCAAGGCTTTTATGGTATAATTCTACTGCAATATAGGTTATTTAGTAATCTGAAAATTCATGAGGATCACTTCAAAGTAAGCTGAAAATCCCTGTGCAAATGTCACACATGGCAACTTTGCAGACAGTGTAAGACAATTGTCATGTACTTTCTAAATCTTTCCTCTTTCATGCAAACAGCACAATACCCTCCATCAGCACTCACCATGTCCTAGATTTCAGATCCTTTCCCTTCAGGTGACTCTCTTAAAAAATATGCTCTGATATCTACAATTTTACTTTTTCTCTTTAATATATGCTATAAAATATTGACCTACCTGTGAATTTATTTCCACATCACCCCTCTATTTTATTTTGGTACAAAAAAGCTTGCATTGCCATCCTAAGAGTTAACATAGACAAAAAGTCACTGGTTTCATAAATGAGCAGATTTGATTCTATTGGCCAAAGAAACTGGTTGACTTCTACACTTGGAGAAGAAAATAAATCACTATATGCATTTCACATGCTTCTCTTCCCACAGTGTAGTTAAATGATAAACTCCTAATTAATGAGGATGTTTGCCTTAGATCCTCATTTCCAGTCCATGGAAAAATAGCTCTGTTTAAAGCTTAAATGTAACTTTTATATAAAACTATGGGAAGCTGAGGGTATTTGTGGCATCCTTTCTGCCACATCCTGCATGGAGGAGATAGGATTAACTGCCGGAGGAGGATGTTGGCGGTTTTTCTATCTATTACTCAAAAAACTTATCTACTCAATAAACACAGGAGAGCCAATACCCTTTTTATGAGGGGGCGCGTCATGGTTCTGGCCATACCAGCTCTGGCCTCTTAAAACAACATGGAGTTGCCAACTCTCCTTTATTTATAACATACAGATAAAGGGGACAAGGACTGGGAGGATCTTCGTCTATGATGGACAGGATACAGTGGAGTTAGGGAAACAATGTTCTTAGGGGGAAAATTCCAGGAGACAGGGAACCACTCCTACACAGCACCACATGCTTCCCAGCAGTTCCTAGAAGTTAGGCCTCTGCGTTCCCTGGCTCACCCTAGTCTGATTCTGCTATATAAGAATGGCTTCCCACAGGTATTCAACTTAACAAAAGCCAAAATTCCTGATCCATTCCAAATGTCACCTAAATTATAGATCTGGAACTCATTAATTGATGAGGTGATTGTATCATGTTAAGGAAAGACTTGTCAATAATATGGAAAGTATATATTGTGATGATTCTTTTAATATAGGGAAAAGCAAAATATACCGTTATTTTAAGGATTGTTACACTTAGGATCTCAATTGTCATTGGTATCAAGAGACCGAAAAACTCTATGATGGCTCCTCTGTTATGAGTAGAAACTTACAAGGACAAAGTACTGTCTAAGATGATGAACCCACCCAGGAATCATTTCCCCAGTCTCTAATTGTTTAATTGGAATGGACATATTTAGCAGTAAAGAGTAACCACCACACTGCGTTCGTAAATCCGAAGTAATACCTAGAAGCAGTGACCAGTGGTATACATATAGTGCTGTTAACCCCCTTATTCTCTGTTTTTTCCTGAGGAATGGAGGACCATGGGAGCTACAGAGGAGCTCTTCTCAAGCTCGTGTGTAAAGATAGATCTTTTTCATGATAAGGATAATCAGGGCCATCATGAAAACGTGACATTGTTGTAGGGAGTGTAACTGACTGACAGCAACAGGGCTGCTCTATGAATCCAACAAGCATACATATACTGATGTCGTATGCTTTGTGCTTCTGGTACTCCCACTAATGCCTGAGCAAGCAGGCTTGTTCTTTTGAGACATAGAACATCTGTATCAGTCGCCTTTGCCTTAAAGGTTACCCTTCAACCTGGTCAAAACTGTTTCATATTCTGTGATTCTTCCAGTTCTTTTCATTTTTTTTCTCTCTTTAAAAAGGCAGATCTACTGTATAGGCTGAAAAATTTCCCCACCAGCTATGGATCCCTCCCAATGTCCTCTCACAAATATTTCCACCAGAAATATCATACATAATTAATTATATCTTGGGTTCTTCCTCTTAGACTAGTGGACTGACATGCTGGGTGTGGCTTGTGTTGTGGCTGTGGATGTGTGGGCAAATGTGATCTGTGTGCATGTGTGTGTGTGTGTGCATGTACATTTCTTTATCATTCAAACAAAATATAATACATAATTGGAGATCTTCCATATTAGTGCAGGTACACTGTTCCATTTTTTTAAAAACCTCTTCATAATGTACCATTGTATGAATGCATTGTAGTTTACTCAATAATTAGAATTGATATACATTAAATCATATCCATTATTTTATTATAAAAATTGCTCTGAGTTTTAGCATGTACCCATCATTTCAATAATGTGTCACTATATACTTAGTATAAATTTGTAGAATTTGAATTACTGAATTGTTTTGTTTTGTTTCAAGTTTTTTCTTTTATTTGAATTTAAATACAGAGTGCTATATGTTAATACACATTTTCTCAATAGTTTTTCTTTGAACATTGTACAACCTTTTTTGTTTGTTAATTCAAATTCACTTTTATGTCTGGAAAATATGTGGAATTATGCTATCAGTTGTTTTATTTACTTTTTTAGTGCAGTTTTGAGTTCATGGAAAAATTGAGTAGATCAGTTACATGTACTCACTGCCTTCACATAGGTATAGCCTCTCCCACTACCGATATCGTCCAATAGCGTGGTACATATGACACAATCGGTGGCCTTCATTGACTCAATATATTGCATTAGGACTGTTTTTGTTGAAAATCCAATGTGTTTAAGAAATGCATAATGGTATGCATCCATCAATGTAGTATCAGAGTGATTGCACTGCCCTGCTAATTCTCTATACTCTGCCTGTTCCTTCCTCCTCCCCTTAATACCCGATAGTTTTACTGCCACCAGAGTTTGACTCAGAATGCCATGCAACTTGAATCACACAGTACGTAAGTTTTTCAGACTGGCTTCAAATATGCACTGGAACTGCCCTCCATTTCTATTCATGACTCAATAACACATTTCTTTAAAGTGCTGAATAATATCCAGTTTTCTGTGTACACCACAGTTTATCCATTTACCTACAAAGGACATCTTAGTTGCTTCCAAGTTTTGGCAATTATGGATAAAACTGCTCTAAACATTTGTGTGCATGTTTTTGTGAGGACATAAATTTTTAGCCTCTTCAGGTGAATACCAAGGAGTGAGAAGGCTGATTTCTGTGGTAAGAGTACGTTTAGCTTTATAAGAAATCACTAAACTGTCTTATGAAGTGCCTATACTGTTTTCTACCCCCACCAGCAGTAAACAAGAGTTCCTTTTACTCCACATCCTTGGCAGCATTTAGCATTGCCTGTGGTTTGGATTTGGGGCATTCCAGTGGGTTTGCAGTGGTATCTCATTTGCATTTCCCAGGTGACACAATGCAGGGCATCTCTTCGAATGCATGTTTGCCAGCAGTATATCTTCTTTGGTGAGGTTTTGGTTAAAGTCTTTGACATATTTTTTGAATCAAGTTTGTTTTCTTGTTGAGTTTTAGGAGTTCTTTGTATATATATCTATCATTAATCAGATATTTCTGTTGCAAATATTTTCTTCCAGTTAGTGGCTTCTTTTATTATTCTCTTGATAGTGAATTTTGCAAAGCAGACATTATTTCTTAATGTTTTCAATATGTTCTAATTAGTTATACATGACAGAATACATTTTGACACATCACACATAAATGGAGTATAACTTTTCTCATTCATCCAGAGTTGGTATCTGATGGCGTGGGGTGACCACCCCCTTTTTTTACATTTTAAGTTTCCTTTCTTCTCATGCCCTCTTCTGCTCATATCTTGCCTATGTAACCAATGACCAAAAGCCAAGAGAGGAGATGCCCAGAAAGGCAGAAAGAATCATCCAGGGGGTACTCATTAACAACTCCTTCTTCCCTGGAGCCTGGTCACCTTGGCAACAGGTTGGAGGAGAGGAAGTGCTCTGTGGGTATTGGCATTTTATTTCCTTTTGAATCGGTCCACATATTCCTGACCCAATCATTCATTATGTACACTTGCTGTTCTTTTGCCCAGGTCTCACTGATATTCAATAGATAATAATGATGAAATAATGTAATACTTTTAGAATTACTCTTCAAAACCTCAAAGCAGAATCTCTAGGTTAAAATCTTCATGCTGATGGAAAATAGTGTCATGCTAAGTGAATTCAATTTAGTTAGAGAATTTCCTCTTCCTTCTCTAAGGAATAATGACATCTCCAGATGCCCAGAGAAAGAACATGGCACTCAGTAGATACCCAGCAGGTATTTATTAACTTATTTTTAAAAGAAGGTAGAAACTATAATGGAAGCTACAACTTTCAGTTTTCTATGTATTTAAAATCTTATTGAGGATGTAACCTTGATTTTTGAAGGGTGAGGTACTAAGGATTGAATATAAGGGAACGTTACCACTGAACTACATCCTGATTAATTCATTCCTTCCTTCCCTCCTTCTCCTTCTCCTTCTCTTTTTTAGACAGGTCTTACTCAGCTACTAAGCTGCAGTCTGGCTTCAAAGTTGTGATCCTCTCACCTTAGCCTTCTGAGTTTCTGTGATTATAGATGTGTGTCACCATGCCTGGCTGAGGACACAACTTTTTGATGGTTAATTTTGTACATCAATATGAAGAATGGATCTGGGTGAGATTAGCATTTTTTATTAATTTTCTTTATTTGTTCTAATTAGTTGTACATGACAGTAGAATGCATTTATACATTTTGATAGATCAAACATAAATGGAGTATAATTTCTCATTTTTCTGATTGTACATATTGTATGATCACATCAGTCACACAGTCATATATGTACATGAGGTAATAATGTCTGTTTCACTCTACTATCCTTCCGACCTCCATGTCCCTTCCCCTCCCTTCACTCCCTTCTACCTAATATAAACAATTAGCATTTAAAAGGTGAATTTTAGGTAAAGCAGATTGCCCTGCATAATGAAGGGGAGCTTCATCTAATCAGCTGAAGGTTTAACTAGAACAGAAAGCCCATTTTCCCCAGGGAAGAGTGAATTCATCAGCAGACCATCTTCAGACTTCATGTGCCCTATCATCTTCTCAGGGTAAGAGTCTGTTGAACCACAAAGCAAGTTTCTCCTCAGTCCCTACATAGTTGTATGATGTAAGTCCTTAGAATAATGATAAATTCCTTGCTTTCTCTCTCTCTCTCTCTCTCTCTCTCTCTCTCTCTCTCTCTCTCTGTATGTATAAATGTGTGTGTGTGTATTCTTGACTCAGTTTCCCCATCTGTTCTATACAGCAGTAATGCTTGCCTGTGTATTTCCCAAGATGGATAAGATGATTAGATAAAAATATGAAAGCTAATATAATTTATAAATAACTAAAAATCAAAGGAATTAATTTATATACCTCTAGGCTCTATGTTTTACTATATCATCAAAGATTGGATTTAATACATGAACTAGCTTATAACTCATTTCTACTAATTCTGATGATGTTTGAGCTCATTAATGTACATGCAAATTCAAATATATTAAAAGTAAATTGTTTTAGCCAGGGCAGTTGATTTTGCTCTCATGGAACAATTAGGGCCCTCCACATTGCATGATGCATATTTTCTATTTTATTTATGTTTTTCCACCTTTTTCTTCCCCTTTACAGATTGCTTCTGTTCTCTTCATCTTCCAGGTTCACCGCTGTGTCGTATATTCTCTTTCCACTTCATTTCACTTGTGTTATGCTCACGTGTCTCTCTCTGAATTTATCTTTGATACCAGCTTTTACTTTTCCATATTTACGCATTTTAAAGCCATGAAAGAGCACATTTTAAAAGCAACTGTTATGTCATGGGCTTGCATTTGCTTCATCAGTCTTCAATAGAGACTTTATTTTAAAAAATGGAGAACAAAAAGATTCCACTAAAATCTCTGAAGTGCTTGTCCCTTTCCTTCAAGTTTCATTGACATCTGGCAGATGAGAACACTGCAGTAATTTCACAGAAAGGCTGCCAAATATGACGTGGGAAAAGTACAAAGCACATACTCTTTCTTGCTACAAAAAGCCTAAGGCCTAATGACATCCATAAATGCCTGGAAAAAGCAAGTGATGACAGTGCTGCCAGTGTTGGCCGGGTGCTAGCGGAAATGGAGAGGGATGTCAAGAGGCGAAGCCTCCCTCCTGGGCAGGGTGCTCTCCTGCTCATACATGCATAATATCAGCATCCCATATGCCAGCTACTGCTGGAACACAGAGGCTGCGCAATTTCTTCATCACAAGGACAACAAGGGCACATTTTCCTATTTACTGTTTAAAAAAAAAAATGGAAGAGAATAAGAAGTGCATCCCTTATTCTGTGGTTTGAATATAGTTTTGAGTGTGTCCTTCAGAGTTTCGAATATTAGAACTTAATTTCCATTGTGAATTATTAAGACAGTGAAAAGTAAATCTTACAATGGGATTGAGAGTTGGGGCTTTCAAGAAGTGATTAGTATCACATAGGTCATCACACTGGGACCCCCTTGGTTGAGTACTGGTGGCTTTGTGGGAAGAACAAGAGGTAAGAGGACACAGACTCATACGCCTTTTCTCTTGTCAAGTGATGTCCTACTTAAACTCAGGTGTCTGCCAATAAGAAGTCAACACCAGAGGTGGGCCCTTGGACCAGAACTGAAAGCTTAAATAAATTTCTCTCCTTAACAAAGTTACCCAATTTCAGGTATTTTGTTACAGTAATACAAAGTATAATAATATACTTTATAATTTATTTTCATAAAAGTAAATACTACTTTGTAATAAGATATTTGGTCCTTCTTTCTCTTCTATCCCAATTTTCATTCGTTTGTCTTTTTATGGCCAATTTTGACCTTCCTTTTTTTATATCATTACTAATATCTATAGACTATGGGATCTATTTCTTCTGCATTCAATTATGTACTAATTTCCACAACTTATAAAAGATTTTTCTCTCTCACCACTGCTGATTTGATTCCTTCCATTGAGATTTTTTTTTCTAATAAGAAAACTCTGATCCATTGTTTGTTCACTATAGATGCCAGATCTAGATATTATAGCTGGATATTTGGAAATTTTTTATGGCAATTCCTAATGAGGGTACATTGTGTTTTACAGAGAAGAGATTTATTATTCAGTGATGTTTCAAATGGGATTGAATTAGAATTGTTGAGTGCTGGAATTTATTCTAATATGTTTTTCCTCCAGGCATTATTTTCTCCTTTTTCTAGGATATGGGGTTTACTGCATCTCACTGATGAGCCTACAGCCGTCTCTCTTTTTTTTTTTTCTTTCTAATAATCTATGGTTATATCTTCAACTCATCATTTATCTTTTCCTTTTATTGTTCTAAATTTTTTTCTACACTGCTTTTTAACCAAGAGAGCCATGTTTGATTTTGATGAATGTTTCTATGTTTGTTTTAATGTAAAATAAATTTTCTTGTGTTTCAACTATTTCCAGTTATTTAGGAGATTAAACTCAGTTATGTTCATATATTTTAATTTGAAACAACATATTTTATGCATATAGTGTTTGTAACCACTAAGGAAAATATAATTGGAGGATGAGAAACGACCACTTAAAGAAATTCCAGTGAAAGGTTTAAGTGTGGAATTTCACAATCCTTTTTGTTTTACATGGATTATAGTGCCATATTTTATGAAGAAAGGAGATATGTTTTGTGGATGTTTCTCAACATACAATGAATTTGTCTCTTAATAAACCAATCCTAAATTTAAAATCTTATTAACTTGAAATGCATTTAAAACACCTATCATATCAAATGTCATAGCTTGGCCTAACTTAAACATGCTCAGAACACTTATATTAGTCTACAGTTGGACAAATCATCTTACACAATGCCTCTTTCACAATTAAGTGATGCATATTGTGTCATTTCTTAAATACTTGTATCTGAAAAATGTTGGCAACATGGAATACTGCAGAGTATTGCCTGTTTACCTCATGGCTGCATTGTTGCCCAAGGCTGCTGCCCTGTCACCACCAAGCATCCTAAGACATGTTGTACTTCATTCCAGTGGTGCTGGAAATGTTCACAATTCAAAACTTGGTTTGTGCTTTCCTCTGGGTGCACATTGTTTCTCAACATCAAAATTTTGAAAAAAATTATAAGCCAAACTGTTATGTCAGTTATCTGCATGTGAAATGATTCTGAGAGATCACATAGATTAAAATCAAATTTACCAGAGTGTGATGATAATTTTTGAAAAGACTACTGGAGACAGATGACAATTTGAAAGAACTGAGAGGCAAAGAAAAAAGTGAACAAAAGTCTATCTCGAATCATAAAAACAGAGTTACAACCATTGTATGAATCTCTAGACTCAAGTCAATTAGCAGATCCAGAAATCCTTGAATGAGTGGGTAAGTAGGTCTTGATAAAGGCCCTGCTATGCTGCCAAAACTGTATAGTGTCCTATCTCTTCCAGTCTTCCCCAAAGGAACCTACAGTCTTTTACCAGGGTGATAATAAATTGAAAAAAATGAAATAATCACAGCTTTTTTTTTATTACGAGACATTGAATCTAAACTGACTCTAATTCCAGGAGATCCAAAATGTTACTGTGGTCCATCAGTCAGAATAGAGCTCTGTCTAGAGTCCAAGAGATCAATGTAGTTTTAGAAGGTCCATCTTCCGTGGACCTAGTATAACTATGATCATATTTCTGGGGTTATTTTACCAAATATAGAATGCAAAATTGAAATAAACAAAGTCAGCAGTTGGAAAAACATCCACATTTGGGAATATTTTCTTTTCCTTTTTACCATTTAGGCTTCAACTCTAATTTCAGTACATTTTTCCTCGCCACTCCCCATTAGATTAGATTAGATCTCTTTATTATATGGTCCCACGTTGAAACAGATTTCTCATTTGAGTCATTAGCTTATTCATGACTTTTTAATTAATTATTGCTATTTGCTATAACATGTCTTTATATTGTAAACTCCAAGTGGATAGGGACCTGTCTGCCTTTTCTACAGCTACACTCCGCACATCTGTGCAGTGTGTAACCAGGTAGGATATTTAGTCAGTGTTGGTCAACTGAATGTCAGTGTATATTACTGCATTTAATTTGCAGCCTGATCTATGTGTGTGTGTACAGATACACACACGTCTATAAATGTAGATTCAATTTACTACAAGCTTCCTATTTATGCTGCTCTTTTCACTATCTAGTCAAAGCTTCTGACCCTTCCTTGATTTTTACTTAATGGTGATCATTCACAGCTCTTTTTCTCCATCTTACTTTTATGATCTTGTTTGTAGTTCTGAGATGTTTTATTTTTTATTTTAGTCAATCTGGAACTCATGTTTTTTCTCTTAGATGTCTAATAAAGTTAATCTTCACAACTTTGCTTGAGCAGAACTGAGGGATGTTGCAGAGCTAGAAAAGAGGGAGACACCTGAAGCATTATAAATATTGTGCATAAATTTCCTTCACTTCTGTACAAGTGAAAGAAGCCTCAGTATTTGGAGTATTTTGAAGAAAACAGGCTTTAATAGCTTGAGTATATTTTTGTTTGCCCTAATTATATCCAAATTTATTTGTTATTCTGACATTTTTCTTGCTTATACTCTCTCTTCTTTTGCCATCATTTAAAAATATTTTTAAAATGATAGCAAAAGAGTTGTGGCCCACTAATTCACTTCAGTACTACCTATTGTTTTCCACTCTTAATCTTCTGTGTGATGAGTCCTGTGAAACATTTAATAGAAAAATATATCATGCTTTTATCGGGAAACATTTTTGCTTCTTTTTTAATGAAGGAAAAACTTAAACTTTTTACAAGAGAAGATCCTTTTTGTTAATAGCATGCTTTCTAATTTGATAGCACACAATTGAATGTGTTAACAATATAAATTTAAAATAACTCTGTTCTCATTGTGGTAGATGGCATTAAAACTGAGTCACTAAATTGTGTTACAATTGGTGATTTGTATGCATCATCAATATTTGTATTTTCAGATTGTGTTATTATATAAAGAGCTTCAGCTTTAAGTACATGAACCAAGGTGAGATATCAGGATCTGTGGTGAACTTCATTTGTTCTTTTGTTCATGTTCTCCCTGAAGTCCAAGGATGCTGGATAATTGCTTAAGTATTTCTATTGTGTGGGAGAAATCTCCGAACATCACTGATACTTGGTTTTAGAGAAAGCAGTAATGAATGCATGGATCAAACCTCCACACAAGTTATTATGTAAGTCCTATGGCAATATCTGAAAATATTGTAATGAATTTGGTTCTTTATAACTGAGTTCTCACTTTCTATATTCTAATTTAAATAAAATATCGGAAATATAATTGTCCTAGAATTTAGCATTCCCAATTGCAATGATTTTAGATAAAGCATATATTCTTTAGCAGGAAATTCACCTTTTGTAACTGACACTCCTGACAACAGATTTAACCCAATAAATTGTAAATGGCAGAAATTTATCTAGAACTTGTCTCCAAGAAGTATTTTTCTTTTTTTGATGAGAGGTATTTCTCTATTAAAAATGGCATGTATTGCCTTCATTAAAGAAACATAACTAATTATTTCTAGGCAAACTTTGAAATGAAAATATGGAGGTTTAATATTTCTTAGCTCATATTAAATAATTGATTTATCTCCTGCTATTACAGATAATGTGTTGCAACAATAGCATATAAAATTATTATTATTTTCCTTACACAAAGTAATGTCATTTAGTTTAGAAGAAAACAATGAAAATTAGAGATAAACAACAAAATCACTCCTCTGTGCTGAACACAAATAACCAGTTAAATCTTGGCATGCAATATTTTACTTTTGGTATATTATTCTAATCCAGGCAATAGTTTATGATGCAACATACATGCAACATGTAATTCACACATGAAGAATACTTATTTATAGCACCTTTTCTTAAAAAGAAGTATAACTAGGAGGCAATGTGATACACGTGATACCATTACATAAGGAAACAAATAAATAAAACTACATCACTGCATGAATGAAGATTATACATGGTTATATAAGAATATAGTTTAGGTCCCATGTTCACTTATTGTGTTTAGTTCCTGGCATGACATGAATTGATATAGGTCCCCCAAAATATGGTCAATATGTAATAGGCTCTTGGAATTATATGAAAAGTAATTGATGAAATAGGAAATGCAATGAAGGAAAGCCTCAACCCTGGAAAAAATGTTTATCTCATAAACAAATATAAATTGGGTGACTACTATAAAACCAACACTGCTCCATGCACTCAGAATATGTTAGTAAACAGAAGATATAAAAATACAACCTTTTTGAGAAAAGGATGGGAGGGCACCTAGGTTGGTTGCATAGCTTAGCTATTGTGAACTGAGCTGCTATAAACATTGATGTGACTGCATCACTGTAGTATGCTGATTTTAAGTCCTTTGGGTATAAACTGAGGAGTGGGATAACTGGGTCAAATGGTGGTTCTGTTCCAAGTTTTCTGAGGAATCTTCATACTGTTTTCCAAAATGGCTGCACCATTTTACATTCCCACCAACAATGTATAAGTGTTCCTTTTTCCCACATGAACTTTTAATTGATAGCCTGCATCTCCAGTTTGCATTAAATTTGCAGGAGCACATCTTTTAAAATGAATATTACCTACTTCTTGAAAAATTCTAATTTAATGCATAAAACAAAATAAAACACCTCCTTACCATTTTATCAAACTGGATCTTAAGTATTCCTGTATTTGTTTTGTTTGTTTGGTTGGTTTTTGGTTCATTTGTAATGTACTTCTTATAGTTTGGATGTGATGTGTCCCCCAAAGCTCACGTGTGAGATAAGGTGAGAGGGTTCAGAGGGGAAAATGATTGGGTTGTGAGAGCCTGAACCCAATCAGTGAATTAATCACCTGATGGGATTAATTGAGTTGTAACTGAAGGCAGGTAGAGTGTGACTGAAGGAGGTGGAGCATTGGGGGTGTGGCTTTGGGGGTCTATATTTGTATCTGACAAACAGATCTCTCTCTCTTCTTTCTGAGCATCATGTAAGCTGCTTCTCTCTGCCACATACTTCCACCATGATATTGTGCCTCACCTTGAGCCCCAAGTAATGGAGACCAAGAATCGGGACCTCTGAAACTGAGCCTGTTAATAAACTTTTCCTCCTTTACAATTGTGCTGGTTGGGTCTTTTAGTCACAGCAGTGAAAAAGCTGACTTAAATAGTCCTTTTCTATTTTACCTCACATTCATCTTTTTGAGGGACATTCGCACTAAAATCTCAAAATTTAGTTCCTTCCACATCACCCAGTTAATTTCTAATATATTTCAATATTTTACTTTCTATAAGACTCAGAAAGGGGATTAAAAATTTCATATAAAACTTTAACATAAATTCAGAAAATTGTTAGAATAGGAAATGCAATGGTTTAGACATACTTTAAAACCAATGATAGTCCCAAGACCGCAGAAATAAATTTCTATTATTTTCCATCTCTTGTATGTAGTGGCACCCTAAAGATTTCTAAAACATTGCTATTTTAGAGGCAATATGGTACAATGCTTAAGAGGATGCCCATGTGACCAAAGGGCATGGGTACAAAAATCATGGCTCTATCACCACTGGTATTCTTTGGGCAAATAACTACTCCCTCCATCAATTCTATATCAGTAGATTGGCCTGGTGGACACTCACCTAAACTCCTCACAGGGTTGTCAGAAATATCAATGGATTTGTGTATATAAAGCCTTTGTGGTACGGCTGCCATGATAGGAGTATAATGTATATTCCTTCTTTATTTTTATTTATTTTTAGTGGTGCTGGGGATTGAACCCAGGGCTTTGTACATGCAAGGTAAGCACTCTACACACTACCAACTGAGCTATATTTCCTCTTTACACAAAGCATTTGCTATGGTCTGTTTAACCAGAGAAAAGACTTCCATTTTCTCTTTGTGTGTATATATAAACATATATATATATGTATATATATATATAAAATATATATTTTAAATTTTAGATCTAAGGAGAAAACTTAATAATCCAAAGGTTCTTCTTATTCTCTGTAGCCTGTTTACCCTGTTTCCAAATGTTTAAGTTTATATTCTATAACAAGAAATCCAACTGTTAATCTAGCTTTCTCTGGAGGGTCTGCATTCTGTCACATAAATATGTGTCTTTTGATTTAACTCATAAGCTTTTCATGTGGTTAATACATAAATAAATATGCTACACACTTTTCCTCTCTGTCAAATGTGAATTTTAAAATATGTGAATTTTAAAAGTGTGAACAAGATCTTTGTGGCCCAAGTAAATAAAGAAAAAAATGGAAAGTAGCAAAGAAACAATTGCCTCTGTATGTCACAAGGCTCAAGACACTGAACTGCAAGTCTTAAGACTATCATTTAAAGAGTTCTTCCTAAATGAAATCCTAGTTTCTTTCAATGTCCCATTCATTATTTCATGTTAACATAGAGGCCAAGTTTCCACATGAAAGAATTTCGGATTTACTGCAATTCTGTCAGACTCACAAATGCTTACTGTACAACTGTACTTCAGGTAGCACAATCATATTTGACTAAAACATTTCTTTCTGAGATTCATGAGAATAAAAGCAATGTATTAGAAAGACTGTCAACAGAGTACTTTGTCATCTATTTAGCTTAAGAACATCAGTAAGAACTTAAAAGTACTTTTTGTCAGATGCATAAAGCACAGAAAGATAATTCCTCTATCAGTTGTCACATTTCTACTTTGGCCCCAAATTTGCTGGTTATTGTGGTAACATTGTCCTAAATTTTCTATTTTTATCATTATCAGTGACCAGCACAATGATTTGCATTATGATAGATTCTCTCCTAATCAAAAACTTTTTATACTTGAATTAAGACCATTTAATATTATTTAAGTTTTTCTGACTTTAACATTCGGTTGATATTTGATTTAATTGGCATTAAATATGGTTTTATATTTTGTTATGACTTTAAATATTCAATTTCTAGTCATAATTGTTTGCATTTATTGTTTCAGTTATGGTTTTTATGTCTTTATTTTCTTGAGTTCTATAGTGTTCAGCAAATACTATCCAAAATATAGTGCCTTGGCATATTGAAGAGTTCAGTTCAAAAATTTAAATATTTTCTATAGGAAAGCACTTTATGATTCCCTTTTTCTCTCTAACTGATCATAAGATTCTCATGGGAGACCTGACCCCCCTATATCCAGAGGAAGGGAGCATTCTTATCTAACTGTTCTTCAGTGTATAGCCATTATCTTAGTATTCATGTTTTATAGAAGAGAAGGAAAGTACTCAACATTCAGAAGCTATTAATTCTAAAATTTATGAACTTTTCCTAATGTATCCCTGAAAACTGTCTATAATCTTCTTGAATAAAATATATGTATATAAAGGTTTTATTAAGTATTTTTGATTTATTTCAACCACTTATAACTGGAGGCTATTAATATCTGTTGTCTTATTTAGTTGAGCTGCTATAACAAACTACTACAAACCAGTGTCTTATAAATGTCACATTCTTTTTTCTCATGGTTCTGGAAGACTGAGATCAGGGAGCCAATAAGCTCAGGAGCCTGTGAAGTACCAGTTCTATGATTTAGGACATGTCTTCATTGTATTATCCTGTGACAGAGAGCAAAACATGAAGCAAGTTCTTCCATGACTCTTTTAAGGGGCATGGACACCATTCATGAGGGCCCCTCTATGACCTCCTCTAATTATAATTATTGACAAAAGCCTGGATTCCTAAAGCATCATGCTGAGCAATAGAATTACTGCAAATGAATTTTGAGGATTTGCAATCATTCAGTTTATGACACTTGTATTTAAGTGTAAATTTGTTTTCCTTATGTCTGGCTTATTTTCAGAAATGTATCAATATCAAACTGATAGCTTCCTTGTATCATGTTGTATTATATTGTACCATAATTTCCCTTTTACTCTCAGAATTTAAAATATTGTTTATAAATTAATCATTCTTTACTTTTTCAATATTGTAATGTTGTATCTAAAATTATATGTGATTTTAAAATATAATTGTCTTCTATTTCATTGCTTAGCTGTTCCTAAAAGACTTCCTATGTTATAAACTTTTTATTTAAGCATAACTCAAAATGTCTGGTAATCTAATTTAGACTTAAACATATTACATGAAAGGTAATTAGATATTTAATGAGTTAAAGATATATGAAGCCAAGAAATCTTTTATTTCTTTTTTTCTGAGAAATCAGCAATGATTTTATCAAAGGAAAAAAGTATGATGTAAGAAAATCAGTTCCTCATTAAATGTTTTTATTACTCAACTTTTGACCCAAGAGCCTGGGCTATTTTTATCTGTTGGAATTGTGGAAACAATATCAATATCTAGCACTGATTGAGCAGTGATAGAGACCTTTATTCTTGGTCAAAATTAGAAGTGAAGATAACCTCACTGACCAACTTCTCATCCTTTGGGATTTGGGAGGTTACAGAGATAGAGTAAAATAAATGAGGAGGAGTGATAAGCTAATAAAAGGTTCACCTCAACTTGTAATGAAGTTAGCTTGCCTGGTGGTCACTCTGGTAGCCATCTTGAATCCAACCAGTTCCAGCAAGTCCAACTGAGAAGGAACTGCTGTCCTGCAGGCACCCTGTCAAAAAGACAAGTTAGATAAGCCTGAGGTTAAAAACTCCACCGGGTCACGCAGGCAGTACAAAGCAGGGGCTGGGTAATACTTTTACATTCCACACATAAATATGTCACCAAAAACAGCCCAAAGATCATAGAACATATTTTAAAACAGGATGACATAAAATTTCATGGAAAATAGAATGCTACACTTACTGCTCAAGAATGCTCAGAAACTAAGGTAAAAAACTGTTCATGATTGAAAAAATCAATGAATATTTTACTTATCCTTACTTTTGACTTTTTAATTGGTTATACATACTCATGTTTTCAGTGTAACAGCCTTTGGAAAAGTAGCCAGAAATACAGTTATGCTTTGTGTACAAAGTGTAGCAAGGGCAAAAATAAGAATATCCCTATTTTGAAAAAAAAAGGGAAGAAATACCCGTTTATGTACATAAATGGTTATATGGACAAACTCTTCATTATATACTTTAGAATACAGTGAGTCCTTTGACTTAAGATACTGGTACAATCACTTCACAAAGGCTCAGTCACTCATGTTGCATTTGTGAATTTTAGGAAATCACTTCATTTCACTTTGTATTAAAGTTAACATGGGGAGGAGGGGAGAAATCTTGTCTAGCAAACAAGTCATTACTCAGAAGAAAGACACTTTTTTTAGTTTGTCTCTCCTCAGTTGTGACTCAGTGCATTTTTCTATCCAGAGGACAAGCCACTTACAAATAAAAAATTGAATAATAAATCCTGTCTTTTTAGCATAATTATCTCAAATTTTAAAAATTCAGGTTACCTTTCAGAAATATTTGCAGTTCTCGTAATGTTGGTCAGTCATTTGTCACTGTAAAGCACAATCTCAGTTTAAAATATTGACAAAATCCATATGTTTTATGAGCAAAACAAGTATTTACTGGAAGAAATCAAATCTGAGATGACTAAGGCATTATTACATATTGAGATTATGTAGAGTGTGAAAATTGTGATTGAAAGCAATTTTAGAATCAGCATTTCCTGGTATGGTGACATATCTATTTATTTCAATTTCTATCATGTAGATCATATCTACCATAAAAAAAAAAAAAAAAAAAAAAAAAAAAAAAAAAAAACTGTGAGGCAGGACAGCACATGATACAATCAGGAAATTTGTGCTGGGATAACAAAATTGCATTGATAAATAAGCTTTCCGTTTTACTGACTTCTCAATTTATAGTTATTTTTGTATCTATTTCTGACAGTATACTTGTGTCACATCATTAAAAAGATTAAACTGCATTGGCTGATATGACTGAAAGATATTCACCTGGCACTTTGTAGTGCTTCAGAGTAGAGGGAAAAAGGTGACACCATGACTTACTTTCAGTGTGTGGCTCCCAAACATTTGAAGAAAAATGGTCAGTGTGACCAAGGCTAGCAGATGAGAGCCATGATGACATGAGAAAATTGCTGGATAAATTTTGAGTGAATTTAAGATGAAGCATTTTTCCTACTTCCCTTTCCCAATTTTTCTCCTTTTATTTTTCTCCCATTTTCTTTGATGTTGCAAAAGCAGTTTGTACATCTGACTTTAATAGGTGTGCGCTAATGACTGGTATCACACACTTTGTTTCCTTGAAGTAGTAAAATTAAGATAGATCAAGAAAATGTCATGTCATATTAAGCATGGAAAAACATGAAAAAATGTTTGCATTTCACTAATAAAGAAGAAAAGTAGAGTAAAATTCTTCTGCTGCTGAGGCTATACTCAAAGGATGTTGATGATCACGATGAAGAAAAGACTAGAGAGAAGAACACCTGTTTTTTTCTTTAAAAAATTCTAGAGGTCACTGTAATTATTAGCTGCATTACTTTTATCATAGTATTTACTTAAAAAAATCATGGTCTGCATTTTTTGCTTAGGTGTTTTTAAAATTTAAAAAGTAGACAAGTAAAACATGTGAGACTCTAGATCTGGGACCTGGGAAACTCAAGATAAGCCTATACTACCTTATATTGCTGGAAGCTAAGGAAATGCTAATCAAAATAGTAAACAAGATAAAATAGAATAGAATAAAATAAACCCACACAATGATGAGGTAATGTCAAAGGGACCGATGCAAGGACAAACTTGAAAGAGCTCCAAAATTTGAACACTTTGAGTAAAGAAAACAAATAATAATATAATTGGACTACCATCCTAAAAATACAGCACTCAATTTGCTACTTATATAAATAAATGATTAAGTTAATCTATAAAAAGAGAAGAAAAGTATGGTATACTTATGGAATAATTCAAAAATCTAAATATGGATATTTCCATTTCAAGAGATAGAGTCAATTTCTTTCTTTTTGAATGTGAGCTTGATGGGGACACTGGAATAGAACATAAAAAAATGAAATTAGTGACATTACAATGAATACGTTTGTGAGAAACCACTTTCCCTTGTGTTCAAGGTTAATACCATCAGTGTTTTCATGTCAATGTCATGTATTTCTGTTATAATGGATGAAAAGGATCATTCATCTCTACGGTGTTCTTCCCTAAGTCTATAACCCAAGTCTAATCATAAATATATATGTATTTATGTATCACAGAGTTTTCAGGGTGGCAGATAGAGGAGGTCACTTTCCTGGTTGCTGTGAGAAAAAAAGAAAGCAGATGGGCAACTTCTCAGCAAGGTGGGTAAACAAAAAAGAAAAAAGGGATAATTTAGTAGAATTCAATACTGGACACAAAGTGAAAGGATAAGGGGATTAAGGAACCCACATTATTTAGGAGGACTAAGTCATGTCTGGGTATGAAGAATTTAGAGATCAAAGACACAGTCCAACTAAACTGAAAGACCTGCTGTGAAATATCCTTGTATGGAAAAGAAACTGCATCTCTCCCAGGTGCAAGCAGAGAACAGAGGAAGTAAGTTTTGCAGCTTTGGCAGAGGGGCCTGTAGCTGAGGGAGTCAATTCCTGGAAAACCCAAGTTTGACCCAAAATATAGGCTTGGCAAACCCATACTGCATGACATAGAGTGTGCCTCAGTGAACAGGAGAAAATCAAATGTGGACAGAGAGTTACACAGGGGAATATTGGTCATTGAAACCCACCCACCTCTCCTTCTTGCCCTCCAATCCAGCTCCTTGCAGGACTGGCTGGGAGAGATGCACTTGGTTGAGAAATCAAAAGTGCAGGGGCAGTAGAGACTGAGTTTGGATTCTGAACCCAAAACCAAGAAACATGGGGTCTGAAGATTTATATGGTGGACTAAGAATTGGCCCGCCACATGAGTGGAACCCAGGGGAGATCTCTGGGGTTCAGTTTTCCAGCATGGACTTTCTATTGCTGGGCTGTGGAGGTGCACTGATTTAAAATCTCCAGAAAATAAAAATGGCTTTCAGAGAAGAGCCTGGAGCCTGCTTAAGCCTAAAACCTGCCTCCAGGATTTTCACCTACAGGATTACCTCTCTTACTCTGCAAATCTGTGAGGGGGAAGCAAGCATCACACACACGAGACAATTCCACCTAACACTACTGAGAAGAAAAGCTGAGAATCTTTAGAAATCCAATGAAAAAAATTCTTGAACTTTTCATTGAATTTTTTCTATTTTTATCTTTTCTGTTTAATTGTGATCTTAATGATTCATGGACTTTTATACATATTCATTTATTTTTCCATTTTGAAGCCAGTTATTTTTCATGGATCAGTTTTTTGAGAACTATGATGTTTGATTACCATATATCAGTTTAGTTTTATATTTTTATTTTTATCTTTATTCTTAATTTTTAAAATTTTTACTTTATATTTATTTATTTTTTCTCTCTTATCTGTTTCCCTTGAGTCTCTTCTCTTTTTTTTCCCTGTTAACTGCCAATCTAATTATTCTTTCACTCTTCAATTTTTTTACTTCTATCTTGTTCCTTCTTCCCTTATAGTTATCACACTCTACATCTCTTCTGTTCTTTCCTTTTGCAAAATTACTCTTTTTATTATAGGTAATAATGGAGTATTTCATTTCTGTTTATTGTGACAACATTGTAGAAGTCATAGCTAGAATTATTTGGTTTAATCCTGTTATTGTTTACATTGGTTGTTGGTATTATTTGTCTCCCCCTAAATGGTAAATACTGGAAACCTTCAGGGACACTATGAATCTACAGGGTAGAAACTCTATTGCCTCAAATCCATACTGTTAGATGAATAGAAACACTAACAACATGAAAAAGAAAGTGAAAACATCACATAAAAAAAAGATACTTCAAAAACAAAATCCCTCAATGACACAGTGGAAGAAATGTCAGAGAAGGAGTTTAGAATGTACATGATTATACTAATCTATCACATATAAGACGATGTAAGGAGTGAAATAAGAGAAAATACAGGAAGTGAAAGAGCACTTCAATAAACACATACAGATTCTGAAAATAAATGAAGCAGAAATCCTTGAAATGAAAGAATCAATTAACCAAATTAAAAATTCAAGTGAAAAACATCACCTACAGACTAGACCACTTGGAAGACAGAGTTTCAGGCAATGAGAATAAAATATATAGTCCAGAAAATAAAGTTGACCATGGAGAAAAAAATGTTAAGTGACCATGAACAGAAGTTTCAAGAAATATGGGATAATCTGAAAAGATCAAATTTAAGATTTATCTAGATAGATGAAGGCTCAGAGATACAAACCAAAGGAATGCACAAAATTTTCAATGAACTAATATCAGAAAATTTCCTAAATCTAAAGAATGAAATGGATAATCTGATACAGAAGGCTTACAGGACCCCAAATATACAAAACTACAAACAGACCCACACCAAGGCACATTATTATGAAAATGCCTAGCATACAGAGTAAAGATAGAATTTTAATGGCTACCAGAGAAAAACATCAGGGTATGATTAGATATAACAGAATCCAGATCTCAGCTAATTTCTCAACCCAGACACTAAAAGCTAGGAGGTCATGAAATATTGTATACCAAGCTCTGAAAAATTGAATACCAGCCAAGAGTACTATATCCAGCAAAATTAAGCTTCAGATTTGATGATGAAATACAAACCTCCCATGGAAAACAAAAGTTAAAAGAATTCACAACTACATAGCCTGCATTACAAAATCTACCAATTAAATATTTCATGAAAAGAAATGAAAAATAAAAGTGAAAAACAACTATGGGAGGCAATACACTGGAAGAAGAGTTAATCAAAGGAGAAACTAATTCAAATTAAAAATCAGAAATAAATCAAAATGATGGGAAATAAAAAGTATTTCTCGATAATTACATTGAATGTAAATGTCCTAAACTCATCAATCAAAAGACATAGACTGGCACACTAGATTAAAAAACCAGACCTGACAACATGCTGTCTCTAAAAGACTCACCTCACAGGTAAAGACTTCCACAGACTGATGGTAAAAGGATAGGAAAAAACACATCATTCACATGGATCTTCTAAACAAGTAGGTTTTCTATTCTCATATCATAAAAGTTTGAGTTCAAGCCAAAGTTAATCAGAAAGGACAAAGAAGGACATTTCATACTGCTTAAGGGAATTATACATTAACAAGATACAACAGCCTGGCATGATGGCTTATGCCTGTAATACCAGTGGCTCAGGAGGTTGAAGCAGGAGGATTGAGAGTTCAAAGTCAACCTCAGAAAAAGTAAGGTGCTAAGCAACTCAGTGAGACCCTGTCTCTAAAGAAAATACAAAATAGGACTGGGGAAGAGGCCCAATGGTTAAGCGTCCCTGAGTTCACTCCCCAGTACTCAAAAAACAAAAACAGAAACAAAAACAAAAAACCAAGACAAGAATCAAATAGACCACAACACAATCACTGAGCAATTTAACACACGTCTAACACAACTGAATAGATTATGCAAGCAAAAACTAAAGAAAGAAGCTATGCCAAATGTTCTCTCTGGCATACCAATGCTAACACGCAATGGGGCAGGGGAGGGAAGAATACAAATTCACTGCATTAGGCAAAGGGGAATGAAGGTAATAGAGTGGGGGTGGGAATAGGAAAGATAGTAGAATGAATCAACCATAATTTTCCTATGTTCATATATGAAAACATGACCAGTATATCTCTACATCATATATAATGACAAGAATGGGAAGTTATACTCCAAGTATGTATAATATGTCAAAATACATTCTACTGTCATGTAAAACTAAACACAACAAATAAAAACTAAATTTAAAAAAAAAAAACTATAAAAGTCAAAATTTTGATTAATAATTTAGACCTAACAGACATATATATAGACTATATATATAGAATATATAGACTATTTCATCCAAAAGTGTCTGAATACACTTTCTTCTCAGCAGCACATGGATATTTCTCTAAGATAGACTGCATCTTAGGCCACAAAGAAACTCTTAGCAAATACAAAAAAAGAGATAATACCTTACACTGTATCAGATCATAATGGAATGAAAGTAGAAATCAATGATAAAATAAAAAAATAGAAGCTAACACTTGGAGACTAATAATACACTATTGAATGACCACTGGAAAGCAGAAATTTCAGGGATGAAATAAAAAAAACTTAGTGGTATATGAGAAGAGCAATACAACAGGTCAAAATCTCTTAGATTCCAATTAAGGCAGTTCTAAGAGGAAAGTTCATTGCATTGAGCTCATTCATTAAAAGGATAGAAAGTCACCAAATAAATAACCTACTATTACATTTCAAAGCCCTAGTAAAAAAAGTACTAATCAAAACAGTAACATCAAAACAGTAGAAGAGAGAAAATTATTAAAATCAAAACTGACATCTATGAAATTGAATCAAACAAACAAAAAACGTCCAAAAAAATCAATGAAACAAAAAGTTGGTTCTTTGAAAAAATAAATAAAATTGAAAAACCCTTAGCCAAGCTAGCAAGGAGAGAAAGAAAGAAATTCAAATTACTAAAATTTGTAATGAAAAAGGAAATATCAAATCAGACTCTACCAAAATGAGACAATAATTAGGAACTATTTTGGAAATTTATACACTAACAAAACAAAATCTTGAGGACAATGACAAGTATCTAGAGATATGACATAGCTAAATTGAAATATGACAACATAGAAAATTCAAATGTATCAATTTCAAGCAATAAAATTGAAGATTCCATCAAGTACCTACCAACAAAGAAAAGCCCAGGATCAGATTTCTCAGCTGAGTTCTACCAGACCTTCAAAGAATAACTAACTTCAATCTTTCTCAAATTATTCCATGAAATAGAAAAAGAGGGAATCCTTTCAAACTCATTCTATGAAGCTACTATCACATTGATTCCAAAACCAGACAAAGACACATCAAGGAAAGAAACTTCCAGATCAATATTCCTGATGAACATAGATTCAAAAATTCTTAATAAAATACTTGCAAACTGCATACAAAATCATATTAAAAAGACAGTGCATCATAATCAAGTGGAGTTCAACTTAGGGATGCAAAGTTGCTTCAACATGTGGAAATCAATAAATGCAATTCTTCACACCGGTAGACTTGAAGACAAGAATAACATGATTATCTCAATAGATGCAGAAAAGGCATTTGACAAATACAGTATCCAAACACAAAAAACAAAAACACAAAAAATCTTGGGATAGTAAAACATATATCAACAATGTAAAAACTATATATGCTAAACCCAAGACCAACATCATTCTAAATGGAGAAAAATTGAAAGCATTCCCTCTAAAAACTGGAAGAAGACAAGATTGTCATCTTTTTTAAAATTTATTTATTTTTATTATTTTTTTTATTTTTATAGACTGCATTTTGATTCATTGTACACAAATGGGGTACATCATTTCATTTCTATGGTTGTGCATGGTGTAGATTCATACCATTTGTGTAATCACACATGTACATAGGGTAATGATGTCTGTCTCATTCCACCATTTTCCATACCCTCCTCCCTCTCATTTCCATCTACATAATCTAAAGTTCCTCCATTCTTCTCTCATCCCCTGCCCCACCGCCCCCATTATATATCATCATCCACTTATCAGGGAAAACATTCGACTGGCGGAGTTGCAAATTGGTGCAGCCACTCTGGAAAGCAGTGTGGAGAATCCTCAGAAAACTTAGAATGGACCCACCTTTTGACCCAGTTATCCCACTCCTTGGTTTATACCCAAAGAACTCATAATTAGCATACTACAGTAACGCAGTCACATCAATGTTTATAGCAGCTCAATTCACAATAACTAGATTGTGGAATCAACCTAGATGCCCTTCAACAGATGAATGGATAAAGAAACTGTGGTATATATACACAATGGAATATTATTCAGTCATAAAGAATAATAATATTATGGCATTTGCAAATAAATGGATGGAATTGGAGAATATCATGCTAAGTGAAATAAGCCAATCCCAAAAAACCAAAGGTTGCCATCTTTTAGGACTTATATTCAACATAGTTCTTGAAACTCTAGCCAGAGCAATTAGACAGAAGAAAGAAATTAAAGAGATAAGAATAGGAAAAGAAGAACTCGAACTATCACTATTTGCCACTGACATGATTCTACATTTATAAGACCCTAAAAACTACACCAGAAAACTTCTAGAACTCATAAATACAGAAAAGTAACGGGATATAAAAGTAACACTCATAAATCAGTTGCATTCCTAAACCTCAGTGGTGAATCAACTGGAAGAGAAATTAGGAAAACTATCCCATTCACAATAACCTCAAAAAATAAATAAATAATATCCTTGGGAGCCAACCTAACAAAAAAAGTGGAAGAATTCTATAATGAAAACTACAGGACATAAAGAAATTGAAGAGGACATTAGTAGATAAAAAGTTCTACTATGTCCTTGGATAGGCAGACTTGATATTGTCAAAATGGTCAGAGTATTATTAGTACTATACAAATTTAATACAATTCCAATTAAAATTAAAATGCCAATAATAATCTTCACAGAAACAGAAAAAGCAATCATGAAATTCATTTGGAAAAATAAGAGAGCCAGAATAGCCAAGGAATTCCTCAGTGAGAAAACTGAAGCAGGAGGTATCACAATACCAGACTTCATACGACACAAATACAGAAACAAAACCAGCATGGCATTGACATCAGGACAGACATGAAGACCAGTGGTACTGAATAGAAGACACAAAGACAAACCCACAAACAGTTATCTCATACTAGACAAACCGTAAACATCACTGGAGAAAGGATAGCCTCTTCAACAAATTGTGCTGGTAAAGCTGGAAATCCATATGTAGCAAAGTGATATTAATCCCTTATCTCTCACCCTGCACAAAACTCAGCTCAAAGTGGATAAAGGACCAAGGCGTTGGACCAGAGACCCAGCACCTACTAGAAGAAAAGGAAAGCCCAAATCTCTATAATGTCAGCTTAGGAACAGAATTCCTCAACAAGAGTCCTAAAGCACAAGAAGTAAAATCAAGTCAGTAAATCATATGGTATAAAACAAACAAGCTTCTTTGCAGCAAACGAAACAATCAAGAATGCGAACAGAGACCCTACAGAATGGGAGAAAATCTTTGCCACTTTCACCCTTCAGAGCATTAATTTCCAGGATATATAAAGAACTCAAAACACACACACACACACACACACACACACACAATAACTCAATGAATAAATGGACGAAGGCACTGAATAGGCACTTCAGAATAAATATGATCTGTAAATGAATATATGAAAAAATGTTCAACATCTCTAGCAACTAGAGAAATGCAAATTAAAACTACATCAAGATTTCATCTCATTTCAGTCAGAATGGCAGTTATCAATACCAGTAACAAGTGTTGGCCAGGATCGCTCATACATTGTTGGTGGGACTGCAAATTGATGCAACCAGTTTGGAAATCAGTATGGAGATTCCTCAGAAAACTTAAATAGAACCACCATTTGACTCAGTTATCCCACTCTTCAACATATTCACAAAGGACTTAAAATCAGCATACTACAGTGACACAGCCACTTCTATGTTAATAAAGACTTAATTCACAATAATTAAGAACAATCAAGATGCCCTTCGACAGATGAATGTTTAAAGAAAATGTGGTATATATAAACAATGGAATATTACCCAGCCTTAAAGAAGAAATGATGGCATTTCCTAGTAAATGGATAGACCTGGAGACTAGCATGCTAAGTGAAAAAAGCCAATCCTAAAACACCAAAAGCTGACTGTTCTCTCTGACGTGCAGATGCTGACACACAATAAGGGAGGGGAGAGGAAAGAATAGAAGTACTTTGGATTAGACAAAGGGGAATGAAGGGAAAGGAGGGAGAAGGGAATAGGAAAGACAGAATGAATTGGACATGACTTTGCTATGTTCATATAAGAATACACCACCAGTGTAACCCAAGAATGGGAAGTTATGCTCCATGTATAATATGTCAAAATGCATTGTACTGTCATGTATAACTAAAACAACAAATAAAAATTTTCAAGAAAGAAAAGAAAACATCAGAGAAACTCAAATTAGAAGATACTCTTCCAACTAACAGACTGAATCTCCTCCACAGGATGAAGGTCATGAAAAGTAAAAGAAACTATAGCCAGTAGAAGTGACTGAGAAGACTGGTTCCTGAAAGTGTCTTGGTACCTTGGAATGAATCCTGGAATGGAATGAATGACATTAGTGGATAACTGGAGAAATCTGAATAAATCTATAATGTATTCATTAGTGTTACATCAAAAGAAGTCTTTTCAAAAGATTCTACTATCAGGAAGACAGGGTGAGATTACTATATAACTTCTCTGCACATCTAAAATCAGAAAAAATGTAGATTTTTGTTTAATTTAACACGTACTATATATTTTAGATGGTGAAAAATGAAGTGGAGTTGAATAAAACTGGACAGAGTATGTCAGAATGGTGTGTCACAAAAACCCTCAGTGAGAAAGTGATCCTAAGAAAGGCAGAAAGGAAAAGAGCAATGCAGTCAGATAATCTGCTGTTCACCTGCTGGATTGGCCACAGCAAAGGCCCAAAAGAGAGAGTGTCTCTGGTGTTTTATTCATCACCTATTACACTGGTAACAACGTTGAATTTAAAGAAAGTGGTTTTATTTTCATGCCATGTTTCCATTTTAAGTTTATCCTTTACTTTAAAAGCAAACATATACAAAATCATTTATTTATATATCTATTATTTTATTTGGAAGTTATTGTACATTTATATTAAAATCTTTGACACATACATTTTAAAATAATAATATAATCTTTTGAGTGATTCTAAAATATATGTTTAAAAGAATTCCAGTGTGAAAACATGTCCTTCACTGTCTTAACATAATTAGGCTCAACTTCTAAATGTTCTAATGTAAAGAACCATTTGTCTTTACAATGATAGATCTGGGACTACTGGTAAACCATCTGGCATTAATATGCACTAGAAGTGCTGATGGTCAGTTATTACAATGGATGACAGTAAAAGTGCTTATCCTCTGATTATTGTCTGTTTCAATGCTTTACATATTTTTTCAAGGCTGTTTTCAGACATCTGCCTATTAGTGCATATTATAAATATAAGAATATTTGTAGTAACCACTGACTAGCATCTCATTCAAATAAATTATTTTGCTAGTAATTGAAGTCTTATTTGTGGAACCAGTGACTGTCTTTTTCTTTGGGTATTAAGTGGTTATCAATTCATAAATGAAATCATCTTGCATAATTCTTATTTTCATGGTTAATCTGCAAGTCCAATATCTTATGTATATTTTGGGTCATCCAGAAGCAATGAGAACACCTAAATCAAAATATCTTCATTCTCTATTATAAATACCTATTTCATTATAATTCCAATTCATTATAATTCATTATAATCTCATTCACTGAAAATTATCAATCTTCAACAATGCCATTGAGACCACTGGTTAATTCACATCTGAGTCCAGTTTCTTTTGTTCTAATTTAGCACCTGGGTAATCTAAAAGGAATAGAAGTTTATTTAGTTAATGGTTCTGGATGATGGGGAATCCAAGAGCATTGCTCTGGTACCTTCTCAGTTCCTGATGAAGGTCTTCTTGCTTCATTATAACATAGTGGAAGGTATCACATGGTGGACCAGAACAAGAAAACCAGAGAGAGCTTGCTTTTATAACCAACCTCTTCTGTGATGATTCATTAATAAGTTAATCCATGAATGGATTACCCTAGTGATCCAATCACTCACCAATGTTCTCCCCTCCAAATACCATTAACATATGACTTGGGTTTCCAACAAATAAATTCTAGGAAGCAAGCATCCCAATCACAGTACTCCATATACATAAATTAACTCAGAATGGCCAATGGGCGAATATAAATACACTAAGAGGCTATAAAGTTAAAAGGGAAATAACAGCCACCGATAAGGCTATGAAGAAAGAGTAACACGTGCATTACTCTCAAAAATGCAAAAAGGTATAGTGAATGTGGAAAATGATGGTTCTTCAACAAGTTTATCATAGAATTACCATATGGCCCAGTAATTCTGGGTATATAACCAAGGATCCCTCCAAAATTGTTATATGAGAAATCTGGGATATGGGACATTTTTAGAGATGTTTAAACTGGTAGAAAAAGGCTTATCAGAATAGGTTCAATCTCTTTTGACATTCTACCTTCCTTCGATAAGGACACAGAACGAACACCCTCACCAACTGCTGGGATGTTACTCAGACTTTCCAGCCTTCCAAAGATTAGTAACAAAGTTGTGTTCTCTATACATTAGCCAGTTTTCGGTATTCTTTTTATAAGCAACATGGTAGATTATACCTAAAAGAAATAGGTAATCAAACTGATTGTTGTTCATAAATGTTCATTGCAACACTGCATGCACTAGCAAAAATGTGGAAATAACCAAAAGGTGTATCAAGAGACAAATGAATCAACTAATTGTGGTACTAGTGTGTAACAGAATATGAACCAGCTTTAAAAATAAATGTGATACTGGGCATGCTGAAAGTTAGATGAATTTTGAAATCTGTTTAAGAAATCAGACCCCAAAAGTCACATATTGCATAACTCTTTTTACATAAAATATTGAGATCAATCAAAATTCTTGAGACAAATGTAGAGTAGTGAAGATTTTGAGGACTTAGGGGAGGTGGTGGGGAAATGACTGCTTAGTGGGTAGAGGAATTCCTCTAGGGTGATGAAGAATTTTGCAAATAGAGCTTATGGTTGCATAAGATTATTAGTGCACTAAATGTCAATGAACAGTGCACTTTAAAATTATTAATTTGTGTTAAATGACTAATACAAAAAGTTGGAAATCCTAACATATTGCCAAGTTATCATTTTACTTTGTGATTTTTTTTTTTTTTTGGAAAAATCACCTTTAAACTAGAAGTGTTATCTGCATGATTGAGAAATCATTGCCAAACTTCCAAAGAAGTAGTGATATATAAATGAAAATGTATTGAGATATTTGAATATGAGGGCCATGTTTGAATTGAGACTAAACATATTTTTAAAAATTTCAGTTTTAAACTATGTGTAGAATATTAGTTCACTAGTGATGACTGAGTTTAATTCTGTTTGAAGACACGATCTTAACTACCTCCTCTTTGGGAGGCTATTCAAAACAGAAATGAGAATTCAACTGGAAAAATAAAAAGAGCTACCTATGAACAGATGGATCCTTTTGTTGTGAATGAACAACAATCAGTATAATGAGTGCTAGTGAACAAGTTGACCTGCACCAAATTTTTAGTCCTTAGCCTTAGATGGGAGAGAAGATAAATAGCAAGAAATAGCAAGTATTTACTTTTAACTCATCCAGGTGAGTTTCCTCAAGGCAATTACTGTGTCTCATTGCTGTTCAGAATTTGTTTTCAGTGTTGTGACAAAAATACTTGCCATTAACAACTTAAAGGAGGAGAGGTTTATTTGGCTCACAGTTTTAGAAGTGTCTATATATGGTTGACCTGCTGTATTACTCTGGGCCCTTAAACACCAGGACAGAAGGGCACAGTGGAGAAAAGATGCTCAGTTCATGACAGCCAGGAAGGAGAGGGAGAGAAAGACAGAGACAGCAAGGAACTAGAGAGTAGATAAGTCCTTCCAGAGTACATGCCCCCATGATCTGCTTCCTCTACTAGGTTCCTCCTTCCAGTAGTCCATTCAGCTATCAATGAATTAACCCACTGATGGGGCCAGAACCCTCAGGATTCAATTAAATATCCAGTATTTAAACACATGAGGTTTTGGGGAATATTCCAGATCCAAACTATAAGAGAAATTGCCACTTTTGGAAAACCTAGATATTACAGAGTACTTAGTAATGCTTATTAGATACATTGGTTTAAGGGCTGAATAAATTTTAGAAAAAGTTGCTGGCACTAACTTTAGTAATTAGCCTAGAACATGGACTGAGGGACTGGAGGGGACGGCCCCTTGGCATATGATAAGCATTATTTTGACTTATTTAATATTCATGGAAATTATGGTGGAAATACTTTCTTCTTTTCTCAACTTTGTTTCCCTTCCATAAGATGCTAACCTATCTGCCTGCATCCTCAGTACTGTCACTTCTGATACAGATTACCAATTGTTGCTTGTGATGTCTCTATTGGGGGCTATGCCTACATTCACATTCACAGTCACTTTGACATCACTTCCTCTAATGTCCTGGAGGTTTCCAAAGCACAGGTCCTGTGCAAATGGTGAAGAGACTCATCATTGTAGTGATACACACACACACACACACACACACACACACACACACACACATATACATATATATACGTTTTTTCTATAAACAGTTCTTGTGGGCTTCAGAGTCTTAAAGAGATTTTGCCATCAGGAACTTTTATTTTTAGCCATAAAATTTCCCATAAGCACTTCTGCTTTATCATGGGATCTGGAGGACTTTTGATTGGAGAAAAATTTCAAGTAATAAATACATCAGTAAACTAAAAATTTACCTCCTGGGACTAATTATTTGCAAATATGATTGTGAATTGATGCTTTTCATTAATATCTGTTCCCAGCAAGAGGCTTCCCAGGACCTACTGTTACCAGATTTCACAGGGACAGACCCACCATTTCAATAGTAAAAAAACTTACACCCAAGTTGCCCTCAAATCTCATCCTAACTCACTACAGAAAAAAAAGATAACAATTAAATAGGGCATTTTGTAAATATAGATTTCCAGTAGTTTTAGTACATCGAGTATTGTGAGGATTTTCTTGCAAAATTGTTTTAGAAATAGGAATCTCTCATCTGATCCAATCCATTATTTTTAGTGTGACTGATTAAGACTGTTAAGAGAGCCTCAGCAACAAAGCGAGCATAAAAGAAAGGAAATAAAACAAAGCTATTGATTTGCAACACACATTAAGGGGAAAAGGATTGAGATATTGTACAATATATAAAAGGTAGCTGAAAGAGATGAAAGGAGCAGCTATAGAGGCCTAAAAGTATATAGAGGTTTTAACACACACACACACACACACACACACACACACACAAACGCACACTTTAGGGACATGGAATTTGGTATGAGAGTTCTAAAAATTTTTTGTCTTAACCTGATGGGAAACTATTTTCTGTTCTATATGATAACGTAAGAATTACAAAAAATTTCAACATGGATACAAATAGTTGTAAACTTGATATATTATCCACTCATCTATTTTAAAAACACTTCTAACTAATATTTGCCCTTTCCTCAGTATCCCATTGTTAAAACTCTAAATTTGTTCTAGTCTGGTAGAGAAAAAATGTCTACAGGGACAAATATGTTATCAATAAAAGAAAATAAAAACAAAGGATTTTTAAAGGTGTACTTTAGTGTTTTATAAGTGTTTTTATTATTCTTGAGTTATTGGATGGATAAGATATTCTAGACATTTCTACTTCTCAATTACAATGTCACTATATACTAATGTTTTATATAATGCAGGACTGGACTTTTAATCCTTCATTGGTTCTTTTCTTGTTTTGTTTTGTTTTGAAACAGGGTCTCCTCACTATGTTGCACATTCTGGCTTTGAACTCTTATACTCTAGTGATTCTTTTTTTTTTTTTTTTTTAATCTTGTATCAGAATAGCATGGCTTTATTAACTTTGTTTTTGCTACTTTTTTTATGGAAATTAAAGAGAAATATATTGGCAAAATGAAATCTGTTTCCCCAATAACTCTTGCCTTTAAGCACTACCAAATATAAAATACATTTGCCTCATTTTATTAATAATTTAACAAATAAATATTTGATATTTGGGGGTTTACTTGGATCTATCAGAATAGGTAAGTAACTTTCACTACATGATTTTCCAAATTTATTTATTTATTTATTTATTTATTTTTTTACGTTTACATAGGGTAATGATGTTTATTTTATTTTTCCCCTCCCCCCACCCCCCACCCCTCCCACCCCTCTTTTCCCTCTACACAGTCCTTCTTTCCTTCATTCTTACCGCTCTCCTTAGCCTAACTCTAAACCTAACCCTAAACCTAATGCTAGCCCCTCCCACCCCCCATTATGTGTCCTCACCCGCTTATTAGCGATATCATTCGTTCTTTAGTTTTTTGAGATTGGCTTATCTCACTTAGCATGATATTCTCCAATTTCGACCATTTGCCTACAAATGCCATAATTTTATCATTCTTCATTGTGGAGTAATATTCCATTGTATAAATATGCCACAGTTTCTTTATCCAGTCATCAACTGAAGGGCATCTAGGTTGGTTTCACAATCTGGCTATGGTGAATTGAGCAGCAATGAACATTGATGTGGCTGTATCTCTGTAGTATGCTGATTTTAAGTCCTTTGGGTATAGGCCAAGGAGTGGGATAGCTGGGTCAAATGGTGTTTCCATTCCAAGCTTTCTGAGGAATCTCCACACTGCTTTCCAGAGTGGCTGCACTAATTTGCATCCCCACCAGCAATGTATGAGTGTTCCTTTTTCACCACATCCTCGCCGACACCTATTGTTGCTTGTATTCTTGATAATCGCCATTCTAATTGGGGTGAGATGAAATCTTAGGGTAGTTTTGATTTGCATTTCCCTTATTACTAGGGATGTTGAACATAAAAGTAGGTCCAAATCTTCAACTTGTTGGCTTAGGATCAGACTTCCTTAACAGGACTCCCATAGCACAAGAAATAAAAGCAAGAATCAACAACTGGGATAGATTCAAACTAAAAAGCTTTCTCTCAGCAAAGGAAACTATCAGAAATGTGAAGAGAGAGCCTACAGAGTGGGAGAATATCTTTGCCAACCATACCTCAGATAGAGCGCTAATTTCCAGAATCTATAAAGAACTCAAAAAACTCTACACGAAGAATACAAATAATCCAATCAACAAATGGGCTAAGGAAATGAACAGACACTTCACAGAAGAAGATGTACAAGTAATCACCAGATATATGAAAAAATGTTCAACATCCCTAGTGATTCTATTACTTCCCAAGTAATGGGGGTTACAGATAGGAACCATCATGCACAGGAAACCCTCATTCTTGAGGTCAGAGCTCCTTCTTACATGAAATTATAGACAGAATCAAAGTAGGATATTACAGAACATGCTTAGTAAGATAGAGAAAGAAGCAGTTTTTTAAATGAAATTACATGATACCTTCAATAGGCACAACCATTATTAGCAAGAAACTGTACTATTATAAATATTTCATAGTAACACTAGAATTAAGATGGCCATGTAAATAAATGCCGTTTTTAGAATGTGCTAAATACTGTGCTTACAGCCTTGTGGTGGGAAAAGAAAAATGGAACCATCTTATGGAGAGCCTGCTCCAGGGCTGACTGCAGGAAAAGGAAAAGACTTATTCAAGGATTTAAAACCAAGAGGAAAGGGAGTGATGTAAGAGAGAAAAAGTTCCATGATGCCCCTTCAAATGGATTCTGTATGGTTGTCCTGAACCACAATGGGAAAAATAAATAGTCCATGAAAATGATTGTGAAGAGAGTGGTCTTATTTAAAGGGAGAGGAAAAGTTCAAAACTTACCAACAAGGACTACTAAGTCTGAAATCCATTTGTTATTTGTTGTGTGACTGCAATGTACTGTCACGGAAAGCCCAATTTACATAGTGTGTAAAACATGAACATCTTTTCTGTTTCTTTATATCTGCTTGATACAGAATAAAATTTTCAAGTAGGCATTGGGTTGCACTTTTCTTGAAATGCCTTGTCATAGACACTCCAGTTGCCATCAAACTCCATTTGCAATTTGCCTTCAAACTTATTCTTAGTTATCAATTAGACAACATCCATTCCTTAAATCTGCTTATGAAATACCTCAAGGATTTAAAAATCATTACTCCTATTTCCTAGGCAACCTTTCTAAAAGGTATGTAATTATATATTTTCTTCCCTTGACATCAACATTTCACAATTTTAGCTTTGAAAATATAATTATATACAATGTCCTTGGAATTTGTTGAATAGGTTTAACCTTTTAGCAATCCTCCAAAATGGTTATTAAAATTCCCACTTGAAATTTAAAAAAAATGGTTTGTTTAAAACACTCAACTAGGTTTTATTTTATTATTTAACTTCTGTCTACCTACTTATAATTATAATGCCATTAAGACCATTCATTAATTTTGAGACTATTTACATTTTAGGAAATTTGGTCTTTTCATTCAAGATATGACACATCTCTTCATGTGTTGTATTTCTTACTGCTTACTCTTTATTCTTTTTAAAGATTTTTTTCTTGTAAGACCTGTGGTTTGTTTAAGAGATTTGTCCTAAGCATTTACTATTTCAATTATCATATTTTAGTTTTTTATTCATTTTTAAGGTACATAGACTTGACAAACACTTTTGTAATAAGACCAGCAAAGCTTTATTCCTATGTCATAGTGATTTGGCTTAGAAATTTTTCCTTTATAGTTTTGTTTTGTTTTTAAACAAAACCCTTTCTCTGTCCTAGAGTTTGAGTTTTGATTAAGCAGTTTAGAGGGTAAACTCTAGAGATAGAATGGAAGTTGCAAATATTTTCTCTGTGATTACCTTTGACAACTTACTCTAAGCTAGTTTCTTCATTTGATTATGAGGTTGAGTTAATGCATAAAAAATATTAGAATAGTTCATGGTACAGAGCAACTGTCATACAATTTTAGTTATGATGCTAACCTGTTTTTCAATTCAGGATTCTGTAGTAATTTACAATTACTTGTAAATCCTATGGTACTCAAAATTTTGCAGGCCAGACACTTCTGTGTACCTTATTAAGCATTCACCATGATAGGCAATATTAATTTTTTTTTTAATTTGTTTGTTGATATTTGATAATTTAGAAAAAATTATGCTTTGTTTTACATTCAACAATTATTGTTTGCTATTGAAAATTAATAAAAAAGAAAATTCAATTAAATTCTGATACTTTTGTAATTATTCTTTCAAGACTAATCTCACACATTTTAGTTAGAGAACTATATCAATATTCAAAACAAATAAAAGGGGGTGGGTGGGTAATAAGAGAAAGAAGTACTTTCATAAGTTTTATTATATGGAATCTGTAGTTGTAAGCACTTTATCAAACTACCTCACTTAGTAAAGTAACAGTGATAGGTGGGTACTAATACTGTTCTCCTTTCATCAAGTGAGGAGATCCAGGCACAGAAAAATTCCCTAAGTTTAAACATTAAGTCCATGGTAAAATTCAGGTATGAATCTGAGGACTCTGGCTCCAGATTACTTGCAGATTGTATTTTCCCAAAATGTCCATAACACAATTTCTGGGTCAGCATACACTTCTAAAACTGCCATTACAGTAACATCAGGTCATGGAATCTGTGTCTCCTGCACTGGTCTCTATGTGCTTGCCCCAGTAAATACTGTAGTAGGAGTCAAATTACAGTTTTCTGAATCTGGGGCCTGGTAAGGTGAAAGAGCCCCTTTACAATCTCTTGGTATATGCCCTAGGAAGCCCTGAGTCAGCAGGACTTCACTGCATCTCTGAAACTGTCATGATGGTCATACCACATAAATCACACAGCAATAGAGAGAGAATATGGTGTAGGAGCCCTAGAAATCTCAGTCTCCACCTTTGGTCTTCATAGCTGAGAAGACAGATCAGACATGGTAACAGTCCTTGGTTGATTTCACACTTGGCTATCATCTGTCTGTAACCACCACAGGATTTCCGAGCTAAATCCTGCCCCTTAGCTAAACCCAGCCCACACACTGAGCTATAAAATGCCTCTTATCATTTTAAGCCATGGGATTTTGGAATAACTTGTTATATATCAGTAGATAACCAGGAAAATCAAACTCTCTTATATATGTAAAATTACAGTTCTTTGAAATTATACCAATTTTTAATATTTCATTTTCAGGGGTCATTAGAATTATACTTCTCAATGTGGAATAATAATAGTAATGGGAACATTTCTGGTTTTTTTTTTGTTTTTAGTTGGAAAGTCTTTAACTTTTAATCATCAGAATTATATGTAATGGTTCATTCTATTCTTATATTTACTGATACATTGTTATGTTTGATTTGTTGTTGTTTTTTAACTTTCCTTAAGTCACCTATTCTGAGAGAGAGAAAAAAATAGAGGTTACAGGGCCAGGTTTTAGGAGCCAGATTCCCTATATTCATACTATAATATGTATTGTTATGAGACCTGGAGCAATTGATTAGATTTTTCCATGATTCAATTTCCTTCTGTGTACAATGAGGGAAATAAGTAATAATAACATCTAATCCATAAGGTTACTATTGAAATCCTATATGTTAATATCTGTAAACCAGATTTTATGGTTTAGATATTAGATGTCTACCAAAAACTCATGTATGAGATAAGGCAAGAATGGTTAAAGGTGAAATGATTGGGTTATGAGTCTTAACCTAATCAGTGCATTAATCCATTTGAATGGATTAAAGGGGTAATAACTGAGGGCAGGGTGTGGCAAGAAGAGGTGTGTCATATGGAGTCCTGCCTTTGGCGCATACATTTTGTTCTTGGTGAGCCAAGTTCACTTTCTGCTTTGTGTTGCCATGTCCTGAGTTGCTTTCATGTCCCATACCTTTCCACCATGATGTTCTGCCTTACCTCAGGCCCTGAGGAATGGAGTTGGCCATCTGTGGTCTGAGACCTCTGAAACTGTGAGAGCCAGATAAACTTTTCCTCCTCTAAAATTGTTCTTGTCAGGTCTCTTGTTGCAGCAGTGGAAAAGCTGACTGAAACACCGCTGAAAGCAGTGCCTGACAAAAAGTATCAAGTGAAGGTGAATTAGACAACTAATATAATCACATAGTTGCTAATATCAAGTTGTGACTGTAACAGATCTTGCCGATGAATTTTGCAATATTGAACCATCCATAAATTTCTAGCTAAAAACCCTGCTTGAAGAAAGTAGTCTAGTGTATATCACCCGCTAAGATTTTAGTAAGAACTTTAGAGTCAGTATTCATGTACACTTTCCATACAATTCTTTCTTTCCTTCCTTCTTTTCCAGTAAATCATGTGAAGATGAGAGTGGAGGTAGAAGTTATTCCAGGAAGTTTTCAACCCAGTTACACATTGTGGAAGGTGTAATATACTGAGACCAACCCTCTGAAAGACAGAAATTAAAAATCAGGATTAAAAAAAAATGGCAATTCTTAAATGAATTTTAAGAGATGACAAGGTAGTAAGGAATTATCAAGATAAACCATAAAGTGAGACCAACAAACAACATGGGTTCTTATGCTTTGTGAGATACAGGGAAAACAGCCAAGAACTCTAAAGAGAAGTCTTTCCACTTTTCCTTAAAATTGGTTATGCTACAGAAGATACTGCAGACAATCTCTCTGTTGTAGAATAAAAGAAAATACGTCCCTGAAAAAAATAAAGTAACAAACTGGCCATTACAGTTCTAATGATGTCACCTCTGTGATCCAACTAAAAAGTCATACACTGCAATGAAATTGATATCAGACTAGTTGCACCCTGTTAATTGGCAGAAGCAAATACACTCTATCTAGAAAAATTAACTACTTTTATTATGAACTCCTCAAAAGTACTGCAAATGTTTTTCAAGGACAAATAAACTTTTGATTTAAAACCATCCATGAATCCTGTGAAACAGAAACAATCTGATATGTTAATCAGAGTTTTGAATGGCCAGCCTCAGATTGATTTTTGAAAATGGTTCACCACACATAAAAAAATACCAGCTGACTTTCAAGAATTAGGAAACTATGAAACTTTAACTCATAAATTTTTCATAAACTAGGAAAAAATTCTGTAAGAGATTCGAAAGAATAATGAAAATTAACACAACATGATTAGATAACAGTGATATAGACATAACTAAGGAGGCAACTGCAGTATTGGAAGACAGATCAGAAGAGATTATTCAGATATCAGAGGGAGAAAAAATGAGAAGGAAAAAATAGACGAAAGTTTACAAATATGGAATATTAAAGTAATAAAATCCATTATATATTTCTTACTATTACAAATGTTGAACAAGAGGGTGAAACAAAGGTAATGTTTGAGAACACAATGAGAAGAAAGCATAAATGTTTCAGACAAAAACCTGAACTTTTTATCAGAAAGCAATTGTAAAAAAAAATTATAATGACTATGTATTAGATAGAAAGGAGACAAGTAGATGAAACATTATGAATTAAAGTGATGCAAATCAAAAACATGGGATGTAAAACGGAATGAAGAATGATTTTGTAAACTAGAAGTAAATCTATGAATGGATACTTGTGTTTGAAGTTGTGAATAGTATAGAATGTTTACATGCATAAGAGAACTTAAGTATACTTTGGGAAGGAGGCAATGAAGTTAAATTGCCCAACAATTTTTCTAAATCAGGAGGAAGATATAGGTGCTGATTAACTCTGACTTTGATAACTTAAAAAGAAATGCAATTTCTAGAGCAATTATTAAAATAATAGAAATAATAGAAATAACTTGTAAAATTTCAAAACAAATAAAAAAGGAAAAATCAAATGTAAAAATAATCAATTTGGTGTGCATGGTGGTACCCAACTATAATCCTAGAAGATTGGGAGGTTGAGGCAGGAGGATCACAAGTTTGAGGACAACCTCAGGAACTTAGTGAGGCATTAAGAAACTTAGAAAAAACCTGATTCCAATTAAAACCAATAAAAAAGTTTGGGGATGTGACTAAGTGGTTAAAGATCCCTAGGCTCAAATCCTAGTACCAAAATGAAATAAATAATAATAAATAAAATTATTATAATAAAATCATTGTAATAATAAATTACTATAACAAATAAAATAATAATAATAAATACAAGAAAAATAATCAATTTAAAATAAGGTAAGATAGCAGAAGAAGCCTTTACTTCATACAAATGGACTAAAAGCTTAGTTAAAATTTAGGGTTATATACTTTGGAAAAATATATTAAAATGCATGGGATAAGAGTCACATGGAAAAATATAAAGATAATAAGGTTGAAAGAAAAATGCAGAAAAATTAGAAGCCACAAGACATAACTGAAGAAAAATTGGAAATCATACGATTAATAGTTAAAATAATAATTTAAGGCCTATTGCATTATTTGCAATAAATATATCAATTTAGAATAAATATTTGAACATACCAAGCAAATATAATACATTTAGATTTGTACAAATCTTTTGGTGTATTCTAAAATATTTGTTTGTTTTCTAGAATTGTCCTACCAAAGCATCACAAACCAGGTGACTTAAACTTGGTAGAAATTTCTCTAAAATTTCTAGAGTTGAAAAGTTCAAAATCAAGGTATTGGCAGAGTTGGTTCTTGGAGAAGTTTCTGAAAAAGAAACAGTCTCATGGAGTATAGAATTACTTTTGGATGTTAATCATCATATGTATATAAAGATATACAACTTTGTCTTATAGTAAGGCTATCTGCATGTACATATATACACATATACACAAACCGATATCCTAGCTAGAATCTAGTTTATAGTTTTCATATTATTTCTTAGAAAACATCAGTTCTACCAATTTCTCCTTTCAAATCCATTAAGTTTTTACTATTTGACTATTACATTTTTCTATCAGGTTCAGATTTGTTTTATTGTTCATATTTTAACCTCTTGAATTAAACATGTGGTCTACCACTGGTTAATAAGGAAACCATACTGCTTATTTATTTATTTATTTTGTTACTGGGGATTGAAGTCAGGGGTGCTTAACCACTAAGCCACATCCCCAACCTTTTTCACTTTTTATTTAGAAACAGGGTCTCAATAACTTGGTTAGGGTCTTCCTAAGTTGCTGAGGTTGACTTTGAACTTCCAATCCTCTTGCCTTAGCCTCCCCAGTCACAGCACTACAGGAATATTCCACTGTACCTGGCTCATGCTGTTTATCTTGATGCAATGATTGCTACCTTCTAATATAATTTTAGCTTTGACATTTCTTTGTAACATCAGTTATTTAGTATTATTAAGATTTCCCTTAATGAATATTTTATTAAATGATTAGTTTCTTATGTTGCTTGTTTTAAAATATCTAATATGATGTTTGATTTTATCATGTATAGATTTTTTTTCAGAAAAAAATACATAACTTTTTGCACAAATTATGATGCCCACATAGAGTATGAATTTTAAATATTTCTATGAAATTAAACCTTCAAAAAATTTTAGGCACAGTGATGCAAACCTGTAATGACAGCTATTCAGGAGTCTGCAACAGGAAGATCACAAATATAAGGCCATCTTCAGCAATTTAGGAAGACTTGTTCCCAAATAAAAACTAAAAAGGGCTGGGGATGTGTCTCAGTGATACAGCAGCCCTGGGTTCAATCCCTAGTACCTCCCAAAAAGTTTTTAAGGATGATTTTTAAACATTTTAAATTAATTATGAACATTGTTGTTATAAAATTGGTCTTAATAATTTTATTTTTTGAGCCTTTAAATAATGTATGACTGGATCCCACCACTATTGCTTCTCTTTCTCTTTCTCCTTGATTTTCATCCATTAAAAAGTGTACATACTTATATGTACTTTTGTTATTTGTGGAAATATTTTGATTTTTATATTTACTTAATTACTTTCACCAAACTTATATCAAAGACATTTAATAAATGCTATCATACTTTAAAGTAAAATATCTTGTTTAACAGAACTCAGCAACAGAGAGCAGCGAGAAGCAGAGTAATAATAACTCCGCCAGGTGAGCTGTGTGTCTCCCACTGCTCTTCCCTCCCTCCTCACCTCTGTGCCCTGGACTCCGGGAGGCTCACTGTGTGTCCTCCCTCCTTACCTCTCTGGCCCTCTGACTTCAGTGTGTTTTTGTCTAACAACAAGTGAAGAGAAGAAAAATGAAGAGTGAAGTTGAAGATGCCTTCAGAGTTGCCTTTGGGTGGCTGCATTCCTTGGCATCCCCAACAACTGAGCAAGAGGCACAGAAGTAACAACCAGATTTACTGAGGGTGAATATAGCACCCCATAGGCAGTGTGGAGTAGACCCAGCATGAGAGAGAGGCTCAAGGCCCCAATATGTAGAAATTAGGATCTTGTAGCTCTTCCCGGTATGGACCTGTTTGAAGATCTTACCCCATTTTTTCCCACTGGGTAGCTTATGATACCTCATTAGAATGTTTTCCTATACCCACCCCATTGGTTATTTTAGAAAACCTAACAAGAATGCTGCCCAGATTACTTCCATTGGTATTTGTATTATTACATGAATGGTGTGATTCTACATCGTGCACAACCATAGAAATGAAAAGATGTACCCCATTTGTGTACAATGAATCAAAATGCAATCTGTACGAATAAAAGATAATAAAGTAAAATAAATTTTAAAAATTAAAGAAATAGGACTGGGAAGATAGCTCAGTTGGTAGGGTGCTTAGGTTGCAAGCACAAGTCCCTGGGTTCTATTCCCAGCACTACAAAAAAAAAAAAAAAAAAAAAAAGAAAGAAATAAAATTTGAGCCTGTGACAGGAGTTGTCATAGTGATAAGTCCTCTGTAGTGAGAGTTGTCAAGGTAATGGGATTCATTTTTAACAGGACAGGACCGGTTTCCTCATCCCGTCCTCTAGTGGCTTCTTTTTAATACCGTATCTCTGCCATCTCAGTGTCCCTGAACTCCTACCTAACAGCTGCACTCCTGTCTGCTGTGACCTGTACAGCTGTTAATTCAGAAACTGGACCAGGGGACATGGGAAATGGAGAAAAGATAAACAGACACACAAAGAAAGAAAAATCTGGGTCCCAGTGGATCAATACAACCAGAAAAGGATATAATGACCCAGAGCCAACTTAGCATGTTTATTATATGGGGTTTAACAGCAAAAGAATTTTTTGTGAGAAAGTTTCTTCAAGGCAAACAGGAAAAAGATTGTAGTGATGGACAGCCAACTGTAATGATCAACTTTGTGCTTATAATTTTGCTCCCCACCCCTGCTCCCCGGCAGCTGGTGTCTGAATTTGAGGTTGGAACTGATAATCCCATTGCAAACATGGAACCTCTGTAGATAGGGCATCACCAAAGCAACTGGGCAGTCTCAGCTGTGCCTTTGCACCAGGAGTTCTCAGCTCCAGGTGCTCCTGTGGCTGTACAGTTCAAGGCCCCTAATACAAATCACTGCTGAAGACACCTGTTTGACCTTCTGTCCCCAGTCCTACAGTGCTATGGTCTCCTTTGAGGTTTTCCTCATGCCTTGCAGACAGCTCGTGCACAATGTCTCTGTAAAAAATGAACTTCAAGCCCGGTGTGGTGGCACACACCTATAAGCCCAGGGGATCAAGAAGCTGAGGCAGGAGAATAGAGAGTGCAAAGTTAGTCTCAGCAATGTGAGGTGCTAAGCAAGTTACTGAGACTAAAAAAAGTACAAAAAAGGACTGGGGATGAAGCTCCGTGGTTGACTGCCCCTGACTTCAATCACCAGTATCAAAAAAAAAAAAAAAAAAAAAAAAATGAACTTTAAATCCTAGTTAAATGGGCCACCTATTTCCAGCTAGGACCCTGACTGGAATACTAGGAAATTTCTTACAAGTAGCCTGAACTCCTGGAAACTGTTTAACACTTAATGTTAAATTCCTAGTAATCGGTCAGCTCCATGGTTACTGGGAAAAGGCACCATGCAGACCTACCACTCTCCTTTCTCATTAGTAGAGTAAGTATAACATTGTTTCATTCTTATATAAATTCCAAATTTGTGCATTACTACTAACTCAAAACCACTTTTCCCCAGGAATTTTAATGCTTTTTAAATGTTATTGCAGTGTTATATAAAGAAAAGGAAAAAAGTAAAACTTTTTATATCAAAGATCAACATTTGGAAGGTTCTAGGAAACTGATTTGCCATTTAAGGTCCAAAATTCATAAAGTATTCAAAAAGAATAAAATGAGGGAAATAACGGGTCAAGTGAAAAGAAACAATGGGAGACAAATCAGAGTTCTAAGTACTGAAGTAAAGGAAGAACTTTTTAATGCAAAATGATGAAAGTCCATAGCAAAAACTAGAGGTAGAATAGTTGGTTTTAACAAAAAGTGGACAGCTTAAAGCATGAACCATGGGAAGAAATTTATTTTTTTTAAGTACAGCATCATTGATATTCAGAAGTATAATGAAATGAGCACCAAGGCAGTGCAACTAATTATGAGTTGGACTAATTCTGAATGGGAAAATGGGTTTTTATCAGATAATTTAGAAACAAATAACGTACCATGTACTGATAAGTAAAAGATACTCCGAGGACTCCTTGCTGTGATTTTAAAAACAAAGGAGAGTTCCTTTTGAAACCTGTATTTATAGAGTTTATGCTTCACGAACACTTTCAGGAATTTGCATTTGAAGGGAAAATTAACAAACTGGAACAAAATGAAAAGTGTTTGGTTTCCATTATTTTTTTTTTCTTCTTGTATAAGGGAGAAGGCAATTATATTATTTCATGTATCTTTAAATCTAGAATCAATGAAATAATTTAATGAATGCTCCAAAAATAGGGATGCTACAATATTTTTGAAATATACAAAAGATGTACAGAAAAGTTGTACTGAACATAATAGACCCTTAAAATACTTTTTTTCTGAAGCAGTTGTAAGAATTTGCATTTGATAATGTCCCTAACTTTTGAATAAATCAGTCTGAAAATTGAGCAGCTATGAGCCAGCCATTCCCATGTTGGACCACGCTAAACCACAAATGCTTGTTTTTCAAGCACACATCCTTTTCATTAAGTGTTGGTGGAATGATTCCTGAGAATAAAGTCTCATACATTCAATTTTCACACTTGTTATCCTTGGAATATTAAGGAAAATATACCATGTCTCATTAAATTTAAACGTGTATCTCTTACAAAGGCTAGCTTACAACAATTTTTTGAAACTTGCTAAGGTAATTAAGACCAACCATGTACAATTAGTTTGTAGTTAAGGTCCAAAGTGCATAATATTCTGCCTGAAAAAGTTAAACACACACACATTTAAAACTGCAGTGTAGTGTGTGTGCACATGTAAATTTATTTATGAGCACTTGCACAAACTCTTACCTGAATAGAAGGAGGAGGAAGGAAAAGGAGGAGGAAATGTTTGATAGCTAATGTAGACACAGAAGAGACATGATAAAAAGGCTAAGATTAAGACAGGAAAAATTCAGGGGAAAAATAAGATAGAATTTTGTCCATATTATACTCTCAAATGTGGTTATGGATGTATTATACTTTGGTTTGTTAATTATTACTATGCGTTATAGTTTTAACCTCAACTACAAAGTATATTTTGATTATATTTCATTTCTTGTATTTGTTTGCATTTTCTATAGTGTTCCTAAAAGCTTAATTCTTTTTTACTTATATTTCTAAGTATTCCAGGTAGGATTTTTCCCAACCGTTGGAAGCTGCCAGGAATGAATTGTGGGCATGTCTGAACTTGAGGCGAGCCCCCACAAGAACTCGGTGTCATCTCACTGATCTGAGACTGTTCCATTGCTTTGGCAAACGTCCTGCTCAAAGAGAATTCTATAATACCAGAATTTATAGGCTCAGACAGCCCTAGGTTCAAATGCAACTGCCTAGAGGTGGAACGAGACACCAGTGCACCTAAGTAATCTTGAGGTGCCAACTGCCTGGAGGAAGAAGAATTGCACAAGCGATGTCTCCAATCAGGCCAACTTCCCCACAACCTCTGGCTTCTTCTTTACCTCGAAGAGCCCTCCCTCACGATAAATTCCTTTGATGTGCTTCACTATACATAAAGCATTAGGGTCTTTTCTCCTTTGTTAGGATCAGACCCATCATGTCTTTTCCACCCGTTAAGCCCCTGCTTTCAGTACCTATTTCTTGTGTCCTTTGTTATTCTTTCTTTCTTTCTATCTTTGTGGTACTGGGGATTGAACTCAGGGCCAAGGCAAGCACTTTACCAACTGAGCTATATCCCCAGCCCTGTTTTTATTACTTTTTTTGGGGGGGGTGTATTAAACTGATTTTTTAAATTTTTATTGTAAACAAATGGAAACAAATTGTTTCTCTGTACATGAAGTAGAGGCATACCATTTTTGTAATCATACATTTACCTAGGATAATAGTTTTTGACTCATTCTGCTATTTTTTTTCTTCCCCCCAACTACCCCTCTTATCCTTCCACACAGTCTCTCCTTCCTCCATTCTTGCCGCCCTCCCATCTCCATTATGTGTCATCATCCGCTTATCAGTGAGATCATTTGTCCTTTAGTTTTTTGTGATTGGCTTATCCCACTTAACATGATATTCTTCAATTTCATCCATTTGCCTGCAAATGCCATAATTTTATTATTCTTTTTGGCTGAGTAATATTCCATTGTATATATATACCACGGTTTCTTTATCCATTCATCAATTGAAGGACATCTAGGTTGGTTCCACAATCTGGTTATTGTGAATTGAGCAGCTATGAACATTGTTGTGGCTGTATCTCTGTAATATGCTGATTTTAAGTACTTTGGGTATAGGCCAAGGAGTGGGATAGCTGGGTCAAATGGTGGTTCCATTCCAAGTTTTCTGAGGAATCTCCACACTGCTTTCCAGAGTGGCTGCACTAATTTGCAGCCCCACCAGCAATGTATGAGTGTACCTTTTTCCCCACATCCTTACCAACACCTGTTGTTGCTTATATTCTTGATAATCACCATTCTAATTGGGGTGAGATGGAATCTTAGGGTAGTTTTGATTTTCATTTCACTTATTAGTAAAGATGTTGAACATTTTTTTCATATGTCTGTTGATTGCTTGTACACCGTCTGTGAAGTGTCTGTTCATTTCCTTAACCCATTGGTTGACTGGATTATTTGTATTCTTGGTGTAGAGTTTTTTGAGTTCTTTATATATTCTGGAAATTAGTGCTCTATCTGAAGTATGAGTGGCAAAGATTTTCTCCCACTCTGTAGGTTCTCCCTTCGCATTGCTGATAGTTTCCTTTGCTGAGAGAAAGTTATTTAGTTTGAATCTATCCCAGTTATTGATTCTTGCTTTTATTTCTTATGCTATGGGAGTCCGGTTAAGGAAGTCTGATCCTAAGTCAACATGTTGAAGATTTGAACCTACTTTTTCTTCTATAAGATGCGGGGTCTCTGGTCTGATTTCAAGGTCCTTGATCCATTGTGAGTTGATTTTTGTGCAGGGTGAGATATAGGGGTTTAGTTACATTTTGTTGCATATAGATTTTCAGTTTTCCCAGCACCGTTTGTTGAAGAGGCTATCTTTTCTCCATTGCATATTTTTGGCACCTTTGTCTAGTATGAGAAAATTGTATTTATTTGGGTTTGTGTCCATGTCCTCTATTCTGTACCATTGATCCACCTGTCTATTTTGGTGCCAATACCATGCCGTTTTTGTTACTATTGCTTTGTAGTATACTTGAAGGTCTGGTATTGCGATACCCCCTGCTTCACTCTTCCTGCTAAGGATTGCTTTAGTTATTCTGGGTTTCTTATTCTTCCAGATGAATTTCATGATTGCTTGCTCTGTTTTTGTAAGGCACATCATTGAGATTTTAATTGGAATTGCATTTAATCTGTATAGCACTTTTGGTACTATGGCCATTTTGACATTATTAGTTCTGCCTATCCAAGAACATGGGAGATCTTTCCATCTTCTAAGGTTTTCTTTAATTTCTTTCTTTAGTGTTCTGTAGTTCTCATTGTAGAGGTCTTTCCCAAGTATTTTATTTTTTTCAAAGCTATTGTGAATGGGGTAGTTTTCCTAACTTCTCTTTCTGAGGATTCATCACTTATGTATTAAAATGCATTGTATTTATGAGCATTGATCTGATATCCTGCTACTTTACTGAATTCACTTATGAGTTCTAAAAGTTTTCTGGTGGAATTTCCAGGTTCCTCTAAATATAGAATTATATCAGCAACAAATAGGGATAGTTTGAGTTCTTCTTTTCCTATTCGTATCCCTTTAATTTCCTTGGTCTGTCTAATTGCTCTGGCTAGAGTTTCGAGGACAATGTTGAATAGAAGTGGTGAAAGAGGGCATCCCTGCCTTGTTTCCAGTTTTTAGGAGGACTGTTTTCATTTCTTAATACTACTTTTTAAACCTTTTATTTCCCACCCTCCAAGGGTTACGTATTCCCTTGCCCAGCAGGTAGCCGTGAGACCCAACCATCTAAGAGAGCCATAAAGTGATTATCAAAGTGGTTAAAAGATTGTTCTGTTTGTTGCTTGCTTGCTTACTCTTGTTTGTTCCCTGCTGACAAGCATTCTGCCTCCTAAAACAATTTATCCTCCTTCCCTATGGCACTTTTTCCATAAGTCTGTTCCATGAATGTCTTTCTGAGGTTTTGTCTTTAATTGATGAAATTCCTTTACCCTCTTTTCTTCTGGATTCACTGTTCCTATATCACCCTCCTACTTCCTGGTCATGCTATGTTCATGAAGTTCACACACCCTACTGGAGTTTCCAGGGGAAGGGCACATCCAAGTAGGCTTATTTATGAAATACTGCTCACATTGTGTGTTTATGTCTCCTGGAAATCTGATAGATAATTTGGCTGGTGTAAAATTCTAAATTCTCTCTGAATCATAAGAACATTAAAAAAATAATCTTGTTTCCTACATTTCTTGTGAACAGTTAATACCATTTTGATTTTGATTCCTTCATATTTTAGTTATTTCTTCCTCTTGAAAAGCCTTTTGGAACTCTAGTCATATGTTCTGATATTTCTTGATTATGCACTATAATGCAGAAATTTTAAAATTCATGTTACTACATTCTAAAAATAGTACTTTAATTCTGAGAACTGATCCTCTATTTTTTTAAAATAACCTACTTACTTTCAATTTCTCTGTCTTTCTAGACACCCCAAAATTAGATATTAGAATTCTAGGATTGAAGGTTGATATTTTTCTTGTATTTTCTAAGAAAGTTCACCTTTTATTTTCTATCACTTCCTATAACTATTCTGCTTTGGGAAGTTTGTAGAAAGATTTCTTTTCTAATATCCTATTTTACAATCGGCTCTATGACAACAGAAATGTTTGTAGATGTGCATGTATGTTTGGTATAAGTCTTTCTGATATAAAGGATGTATAGGATATAATCTCCATTTAAATACATATGTATATATATAATATTCTTAATTTAAATAGCAAAAGTATTATCATAGAATGCTTTCATTGATTTTTCAGAATTCATTTATCTGTATACAAACTATTATAACTGCAATCCACAAAAACTCATAAAATTTTGTGCCAATAATATTGATTGATATGCTCATTTACTTTAATAAGTAAGACAAAAGTAAAACAATAAAAACATGGGGAAACTCACTCATTCATCAGTGAAATGAGCTACCTCATTATTAACTTGGATGATTCTTTTCAAATACTGGAAGAATACTTCCTCAATTTTTCATCCTGCTCCAAATGTAATACAACAACAAATTTCAAGTGTAATCTACACTTAAAAATTTTATCTTTTTTACAAAGCAATAAATTATGGCAAGAATTATTGTGTTTGCAGATGTGTTATAGTGCACTATTGATAGAATTTCTTATCTAATGTAATACATGAAAATAACACTAAGGGTATAGAATAAAAATGTGCTAAAATAATTAGAATGTGATGGATATGGAACATTTTCATCTTTTAAAATTTAATTTATTTAAAACTAAATTTATAATTTAATGTTTTAACGGTTCATAAAACTTTTTGAAGATTTAAGAAGTGACTCTCACAGCTGGTTTGGGCATAATACTGATGTCAATGTTACTTTTACATTTTTAAACACCATGTGAATTTCAGAAGCTCTTAGGTGCTTTCTAAATGTTTCCTGTGGTGTTGTTACTTGTTTAATCATTAATTATATATAAATATATATAATAATTACTTTATTATGGAAATTTTTGGTTCCTGGATGTAGTGGTTTTGTTATTGCTTCATCTTGTTCTTTCTCTTTAACACCAGAGATTTTTGTCACATATTTAAGATTCTGTGGGTTCATCTATAGGGAAATGCAACTTAATGCAAAGAGATCAGGATCCCTGTGTGCACACATAGTGCTTCTTATAACAGGGTTCTTTCTAAGATGATGAGGTGGCATGCTTCCCTTCTTAAATAAAGATCTCTGAATGCCAGAATCTCAAGTTTTTATCTAGACTGAAGTTTCAACTTTATCCAGTGTGCCGTCATAATTAGGCTTGTCTGTTTTCACTTGTTATATTTTATTCTATTGTTATTTGATGTCTCTTCTTGTTTGTTTCTATTCTTATTCTTTTTTGTGTATTTGCTCTATTAGTGAGTTTGCACATTTGTGTATTTTGTTCTTATTGGTGATTATCATCTTCTCACTTCTAGTATAGGATTGCTTTAAGCATTTCTTATATGACCAGTCTGGTGGGCATGAATTCCCTCACTTTTTGTTTAGCTTAGAAAGATTATTTTCCTTCTTTTCTGAAAGATAGCTTTATTGACTATAGAGTTCTTAGGTGCAAAACTTTGTTGTTATTTTTTTTCCTTTATATTTTAGAACTTTGAATACATGGTTCCATTATCTTCTGCCCTGTAAGGTTTCTGCTGAAAATTCTGCTGCCAGGCTAATAGAATTTTTTTTTTTTTGTACTAGGAATTGAACCCAGAGGTGCGTAACCACTGAGCAACATGCCCAGCCTATATATATATATACATATATATATGAATTAATATATATTATATTAATTATTATATATTATAAATAATAATCATATATTAATTATATATTAATTATATATTAATACATATTATATATATATTAATTAGAGACAAGGTCTCTCTGAGTTGCTTAGGGCCTGCTAAGTTGCTGAAGTTGGGTTTGAACTTGTAAAACTTCTTCAGTCTCTTGAGCTGCTGGGATTACAGGTGTGCACCATAATAGAAATTTTTACATGTGATTTGAGACTATTTTATTATTATGTTTAGATTTCTTTCTTATTCTTTTTGCAGTTTGACTATTACATACCTCAGTGAAGAACAATTTTAGTCATATAGATATCTATTAGTGGTCTTTTGAAATTCCTGGAACTAATATTTGTTTTTATCTCAAAATTTGGAAAATTTTCAGAAATTCTTTTCTAGGTTTTCTATGTTCTTTTCCTTCTCTATGAGGATCACATATAACATAAATGTTTGTTTTTTTAATGCTGTTCCATAAGTTTCAAGTGCTTTCTTTGTCCCATCAATTTTTCTTTACTCTTTTTCTTTCTTTTTTCTCTATTTTTCTTTTTGTGGGGTTCTAACTTGATTGTTTAAGAGATTTGTCTTTAAGCTCAGAAATTCTTTTTTCTACTTTTCTGGAGTCTGGTGTTTAGGTGCTCACTTGCTTCATTTGTTTAATTATTTCTTATCAACAAGATTTCTGCTTTTTCTTGATAATTTTTCTTTGCTATTATCTCAATCATATCTTGAATTGTATTCTTATTTTTGTTGCATTGTCTGTATTCTCTTATATCTAATTTCCTTAAAATCATTATTTTAAATTCACTTCAGGTACGTCATCAATTTTTTCTTTGGAGGGATGGTTTCTAGAGTTATTTATTATTATTATTATTATTATTATTATTATTATTTGGGGGACCATGTTACCTTGTTTTTTCATTCTTCTTATATCTCTAAATTGATATTTAAGCATTTGGAAAAATTAATTGCCTGTGCAAGTTTTATAAGGGGGTTTCAAGGTAAAATATTTTCTCTTGTCATGTGTCAGGGGTATTGGATGGGTGGGTGATGTTAATTTCAGTTCCATATGGGCACTTTAGTGTAGTTCCTGTCTCTTCTTCAGGTGCAAGTAATGTCAGTGGCATTTGCAGTGTTTCAGTGGTTTAGGTTATAGAAGCTCTGGGATGCTGGATCTGTGGGTTTAACTATCTTAAGAGGAGTAGGATCACTGCAAACTCTAGGTGAGGGAGTCCTGGCTGTAAGTGTAGGGGGCTTGTCAGTTTCTATGGTTCATAAAGTAGTGGCTCCCATGTAAACAAGGTGTGACTTCTGTGCCAGAGGTGTGGTACCCATCAGTTTCCATAAACCTATGTAGTGGGGGCCTCTCCAGTAGGCACAGGCTTACGTGTTATAGTGTGCTTCATACTAGGGAAGCGTGCCTGTCAGTGACATTGGTCCACAAATGTGCCAGGCTTCAGCAGTGGGCCAAGATATACACTGTCTAAATAGCAAATGAGTTTTATTTTTATATAAAGAATTAATAGGTATCTGAGACAGGAGGATTGTGAGTCCGAAACCAGTCTCGGCAGATGCAAGGAGCTAAGCAACTCAGTGAGACTCTGGCTCTAAATAAAACACAAAGTAGGGTTGTAAATGTGGCTCAGTGGTTGAGTGCCCCTGAGTTCAATCCCTGTTGCCTTCCAATGTTAAGCATATTGAGTACAAATTCAAGTAAAAATAAGTGTCTCATAATATATTATACACAGTTCTTGGAGATGACTTCTGAATTTCTGTCTCGTATTTTAATAGTTAAATATTTTACAAGTTTGGGTCATATTAAAATTATGAGCCAAATCCAGTCTACTGCCTATAAATAAATCCTTTTTGGAAAACACTCAACCTCATTTATTTTTGTATTCTCAATTGTTGCTTCTGCCCTACAACAGCAGCAATATGTAGTTACAACAGTATCCATATGACCTAAACAAATATGTGGCTCTTTGCAGAAAATGTTTTCTAATATCTAGTGTAAGATATTCACTTAGGTGTCTGTGATGTGTAGTCCTTAGTTTCTTTGACTTTAACAAATGTATTGCTCTATGTGAACCTTAAAGTCTTAGTTTTATATATATATATATATAATTATATATAATATATATATATAATATATATATTGGTTTGTTGTTTTTAATCTTATGCGCCCCAATTTTGCTGTGTTGGGTTTATAGATCCAGAGTTCATTAACACTCATGTCAATATTACAAATGTATTTTTCTGCTTTACTCTTTTTAGAATGAACACATTAAATAAATATGGTATCCTCAGTAGAGCAAGCATTAACTGTAAAAGGAAGGAAAAATCAATATTTGTGCCTCTAATTTATTTTTCATTCTGCGCAGAAAGGTGAAGAAGAATGTTCGGTGATGACAATCAGTCAAACTTTGGAACTGGATTATAAGATTTACTGTTTGGTGTTTTTTCGCTTATTTTAAACATCTTTGGGAAAACATATTAAAATTAGGATGGTACTCAATATCACCATCCATTCTAAAACATTGTTTAAAAATAAAAGCACTTAAAGGTCTGAATTCTTGCTTGATTTGCTCTCGTAGTTGTGAGGGCATGCCAAATCATGACGTAATAGGTAATTCCCAATAAGGAGCCAAAAGTCAGAACAAATATTTTTTAATGCTTACTTCAAACATATAAAATTGCACTTTTAGTATAAAAAGGGAAAATAAAGTATTTCAGTAGCAAATTGATGTAGTGTACCACCTTGATATGGTTTAAAATGAAGTGTTAACTACATATATGAGGGAATGATGGACAAGAATGTATTCGTATATAATAATCTTCATAAGTCAGAAACCATACCTTCAAATATTAAAGTTTATACCAGGAAGACAGGGACTTAGAAATAGAAAAGCTCTTCAGGCCTTCTTGTTTCACAGTGTTTATTTTTGCTCTTCTCAAACTGACTATTTTATCTAGTCTACTATTCTTGGCTGAACAATGTTTTCTCTGACAAGCACTGGATGCCTTCAAGAGATTAGAATGATTTAGTGTAGTAGAGACTGGTGTTTTTCTGCCCTTAAGAAAGGAAGATGCAGATGTGAACGACCTTAAAGGTCTTTGTCCAAATCAGCTTCTTTCCCCCTCCTTTTCTTCCTGCAGGAGGAAAATCAGTCATGTCTACACAAATCCCAATTCCATTAACCTTTCAGCTACTGCTGAGGCATGGTTGTACTAAGGTCCCTAACATTATATATGTCAAAAATTGGCTGGCATGTCCTTTATAAGCCTCTCTTGTAATATCTTGACTATTTCAAATAGTTCATAGATCAGTTATCCAAGAATATTAAAGTGCAGTACAATTTTGATTTCTGGAATTAATGCCTGAACTTGAGGTTCACTGGAGGGTTGAGGAGGAGCAAAGCCAGGCTCCAGCATACACACACTTTGGCATGCACGTACAAATACACACATGCTTCATTTTTATTTCCCCCGTATTATGTTTTTGTAAAATTCTCTGCATTTAAAGTTCATAGAAAGGTTACAAAAGGAAAAGTGGATAATTCTACACTAAAATACATAAATGTATTCTTTCTTGAAAACATAGAAATATGATTGGGTTCATGAGTCAGCACAGGGTAGCAAACAACAGGAACTCTACAGCCAGAAGACTTTATCCCCACTTCACCTTCCCACTTTATAAAAGTTGTGATTTGGGGACTATTACAACTCTTTTGTGCATCCCCTTCCACAAACACAAGTAGTTATAATACTGAGGAGTACAGTTATTGTGATGGTTGACTCAGTCAACATTTGTCTGTAAAATGATAAGTGCATTATTATCTTTACTTCAGGCAACATAAACTATAAATTAATTAAAAGAAACGTAACTTTTGAAATACCCATATAGTTACAATTTCTCATTTTCTTCATTCCTTTAGGTAAATCTAGATTTACTTTCAGTATTATTTTCTTTTTATTTGAAGCATTTTCATCAATATTTTTTGTAGTGCATGTTTGCTGGTGACAGGTTGTTATAATTCTTCCAGTTTTTGTATATCTCAAATAATCTGCATTATTTTCTAGGTTGAAAAGCATTTTCCCTGGGGATAGAATTATAGACTGCTAGCATTTTGTTTTTCTTATTTTCTTTTCTATGAAAATGTTCCTGTCTTCTGCTTTACATTATTTCCAAGGAAAATTCTGCTGCTGTCATTCTTAAATTTGTTCATTTGTGCATAGTAAGGTTTTTTCCTCTGGTTGTTTTATATTTTCTTTTTCTCACAGATTTTCAGCACTTTCATGGTATTTTGATGGAGTTTTCTTCTTCATGTTATCAATGTTTCTTGATTTGTGTTTAATAGTAGCTTCAATTTTCAAAGATTTTTTGTCCATTATTTCTTCAAACATTTGTTCTGCTCTTGAACCTTCCTGAGGAATTTCAAATACACATATATTAAGCCCACACTTCACCTATGCTCTGTGCATAGTATGTTTCCCAGGCACTATTTTCATCCTTTCATGATGGATATCATTGATTACCTTGATTCCTAATATTTTCTGCTTAAATAAATAGATTATCAACACTATCTAGTGTAGTTTTCATATTAATCATTGTGATTTTTACCTTAAGGAGGATTTATTTGGAATTTCCTGGTCTCTGATTTACATACTTAATTTTTCCTCCAACTTTATGAAATTAAGGAATACATTTGTAATATCTTCCATGTCCTATTGTGTTGGTTTAATTGATTCATTTTTATCCTGATAATAGGTTGAATTTTTTTCTGGGTTCTTTCATACATAGTCATTTTTGATTGGATAATAACTGTTGAGAAGATTACCATGTTGGATGCTGGATATGTTTTTATTCATATGAATTTTTTTCCTGAATTAAAAAAAAACTTTAACTTTCATCTATGATACATTTTTATTATTTTAGAAATTTTTTGATACTTTTATAATTTTTTTCCTTAGGATAGCAGCAAAATTTATTGTATTCAATTTCCTTTACTGTAGAGGCAAGACTCTTCTAGGTAAGATATGTGGTATTCTGCTAATTTTGAGTGTTCGTATCTGAATGGAATATAATACAAAATCTATAAGAGTTTTGGATATCATTCCCTGTAATTCTCATTGATTTGCCCCAAAATATGACACAGTATCCTCACACGCATAAATTGTTTAGTATTCAGATGATCACTCAAGGGAATGTTCTCTCAAGATGTCTGAATCTATCTCTCTGAGCACTTCTTTGTTCCTACGAATGGATTGTTAATTGTACCTTCGATAGCTTCTCCAGACCCCAGCTTTGCCTCCTGTATCTTGTTTTCTCCTTTCTGCACCACAAACTGAACACAGTTGTATATAAAAGTTGTGGAACTTACCACGTTTGATTCCCATATCTCATGTATCATTATCATTGTTTCAGTGTTTTGAGAACTTTCTTCATATTTTTTTTGTTTTCATTTCTTTAAAAAGTTCAAGTCCAGTGTTACTTCTTCTAGTGTGATTGGGTATAAGATTCCTTAAAATTATAACTTTGAGTTCAATTTATAATGAATTACTGGTAGGGACATAAAATTATTTTACTTACAAAGTAAGTAAATATCTTACATCATACTCTACTTTATTAAAAACATATGAATAGTTATACATTTGACATTCTGTTAAAAACAAATCAGTCCACGGGTGTGAAGAAACTACCAAAGCTTTAGGATATTAAGAAATAATTTAAGCATAATTCACATAAGAATATGATACTTTGACTAGTCAATAAGCAAACACTACTGTGGATTGAACAAAACCAGTGGCTTATGCAACCAAAGTTATTAATCACTAAAAAGAATAGAGTAAAGAGGTGATATTTTTTTAAAATTCTGAAATAGATCTGTGTGTTTTTATGTGTCTTTAATTAGGTAATAATATAGAATTGCAAAATTGGAAATGTATTTTATTCACTAGGAAATACAACTCCATATGACTACCATTTCTCCATAAAATGGTTGAAAAGCTCATTGAAATCTTATTTTAAAGTGATTTAAAATCACGAATATTTATGTAATCAATTTCAATAGCTAACAACTGTGTTTTATAAAAGATGAATGTTTTGTTTACACATTATACACCACAGATATAAAGGCAAGAGAGGGAGTCTAATTACGTTTTAATATGAATGTGCTATTTTCTCAAGATTTTTTAGCATCTATAAATGTGAACAACTTTATTATGAGTGTTATTTATGCTTTAGATTTGTTTAGGTTTTTTTTTCTCCTTAAGAGTGATATATTCTAAGCCTGTTGAAGAAAGATTTTCAGCATTTCCTATATTTTTCTTTTATTCTAGACTTAATCAGCAATACTACCTGCAGAATAACCTAGAATGGAGAGTAAGAATTATAAGGAAGGGTCTAATATTAACCTGAAAAAGCAGTCACATATGTCTACTATATCAATCTATCCTTCTTACATTTTATTATTTGTCCTAGACTCTCATATCTGATACCAGTTCTGAATTCTGAGAAAATAAAGTGAAGCCACATTTAGGATCCCTAGGATTGCTGACTCTATAGAAGAATTCTATGACTAATTTTTTGCCAGATAACTACATCAGTCTTTCACATATCTGTCACCCACAGTAGCAATACTATGTTAATTGATTTTAAACAATTAAATTTAATCCCAAGATAACTTTTAGTCTGATAAAAATTTTAATATTATGGAGGAAATTATATGTTCAATATTGTCTCTTTTTTACCTATCAACTTATTCATTAATTTATTCCATCAATATCTCTTGATTTTCTATGTTGCCAAGGATATAGCAGGTACTGGAGAACATGAATGGCTTAAAAGGATAGTTCCTCACAGACTTATTTTTCAGTACAGGAGAAAGATATTGAACCATTTATTGAATAAAAGGATTATTCAGGGATAAGGGATTATGCAGGATGTCACTGGAATGTGTTTCAAGGTTTTTTGTGTTTTGTTTTGGTACTGGGAATTTAACCCTGAGGTGTTTTATGACTGAGACACATCCCAGTCATTTATATTATTTTATTTTATTATTTCATTTTGAGACAGAGTCTCAATGCTTTGGGCCTTGCTGATTTACTGAGACTGGCCTCAATCTTGCAATCCTCCTGCTTCAGCCTCCCAAATCACGGATTCAAGGTTCTTGACACTTTCTGGAGGAGATAGTAAAGAGCTCATTAAGAAAGTGGTAACTTTTGTCCACAACAGGAAAACTATTTCTCTGATTATATATAAACAATTAACAAAATTTTGAACAGTACTTAGTATATAAGCAAGTTGTAAAACAATTCACCTTAGATAATCTTCACAAATATTCTGGTGATAAACCTCTCATGGTAGCAATTTCTCTTCACTGTATTAGCTTGCACGTAACAATGAGGCGATCAGTTAACACTCTCAAATAACTGAAGTTCATTTCTGCATTTAATAAAGATATATGAGTACAGGGGAAGATTGTTCTTCAATCTTGGAAAATCAAATGGAACGCTAAGAGTAGGGTTACCATTCACCTATTTGGTATTTTTCAGATACACTCACTTTTCTACAACCAATGAGCCTCACTGTGGTTCACGGCATTCTCACCTCTCCCTGTATCATTGTCAAGGTTCACTTATTTTCTGATTCCAATCTTTATTAATTCCCACTCATAACTTATTGAGGAGTAATATTTTTTTTCTGGAATGCAAAGCAAACGTTATTTTCCTTATTGCTGAATAATCTTTAGTGAGTCCTCATTTTGTGCAGTATAAAAGATGATGCAAAGTGTTCAGCTCATCAAAATCCAGACCACAAATAAATAGACAAATAAATAGATGAATCATATTCATTCTTACATTCTTAAATGTAGGAGTGGTGACTTACCCAAAGTACATGCTCAAAATTACATTTTTCATCATTGAATATTTAATATGCATAGGAAGTTTTCCTTGCAAGCATTTTTAATAGATCATTTTAATGAAAAACTACAGGAGGGTTAGAATTGTTTCAGAAGATGGACTATGGCATCATGTCAACAAGCACAAGGTCTGATCTGTTGCTTGCACCTAATCAATATTATTGAATAAATAAGTTGCAAGAAATTTTCTGACCTTGAATAGATAGGAGATGAATAGAGTGTGATGAAGCACTAATTTGCATAACCCCAACTGCTCAACTAGTGATCAGGAACTTAGAACTTTAGGGGAAAATTATTTCCAGACATAAGTGTAAGTCAGTGATTTCAGTCATGAAGTAACAAAGTAGACACATTAAAAAGAATTAAGATCAAGTAGTTTGTTAACATTGAATGCTTTACAGAGATACCTCTTTCTAAAGATATCTCTTTTGAGAATTGTCTTCTAATTGGTTAATGTAATCACATTTTTTGAGAGCAATAACATATTTACCAGGATCAGTTTATATAATAATAACTATTGTTCATTCTGGCTGCCAGAGTTTTAGGCTAACAAAAGCATAGATGGATTTTATTGCAACTACCAGGTGAGGTGACTCCAAAATGACTCAAGGGACCTAAATTAACCAGAGACAGTGTGAATGCAAAGATGCAAAAACAAAAGCAGATAATACTCAAAGTAAATTGAGACAGCTTAACCAAAAAATATAACTGGAGCTGGAACTGGTACTGCCTAAAATATCAAATAAAAGAAATGCATACTGCAGATACCAAGCACCATTCACAAAAATATTGTGCATGGAGCCTCCAGCTTAACTAACTTTAAATTAGTTCAGGTTCCCCATCATCTTATATAAAATAGCACTTATCATACTATCTTTCTTTCATATTTTTGCATCATGATATGCTTTTAATTTATAACCATTACCCAAACTTATGTCATATTTGTTAGATAATATAAGTGTAAAGATTTTATTGTTTTACATTCTGATGTATGTCCAATAACTAAAATAGCACCCAGAATATAGTAAAACACTAAATAATTGTCAAATCAATGAGTAAGTTAATGAAAGCTTTCAGAGGCTTCCTGTCCTTATTTTTTCACCAACCTCCTTTACTGTTAACAAGATACAATATTGTTGGTGGAAGGGAAACATACCCAGCACCATTGTCCATCTTTAAAAATTGGGAACCACATCTTCATATACTTGAGAGTTCTTTTAATCTATTATGAATGGAGTTCAAATGCTGTGAATACACTTATTACTCTGCAAGAAAATAGCATTACTACAGAATTCTAGATCAGACTAAATCCCATCAGAATCTGTTACTTTTTAATATGAAATCTTTTATATTTACAAAAACTTCTGCTTTAGATACATTCTAAAGACTCACATATCTACCAGATCCAAGTATAGGTTTTTTTTCCTATCTTATCACTCACTCCCTAATCACTAAAATTATAAGTTCAGGAGTACACATGGATAGCTAAAATTTGTCTATATGTTTATCTGTCTCTCTCTCTCTCTCTCTCTCTCTCTCTTCTTCTCCCTCTCTCTTTCTTCTTTTCATTTGTAATAGCTCAATAGAAATACATAAATCAAAGAAAAACCAAATAATAAGGTAAGTCTATCTGTGGTAACATTGGCACTTGTACTTTCATTATTAAATACAAAGAATATGAAAGGGTAAGAAACTCTCATGTGCATTGATTACCTTACTGCTTTAAATACCTTAATTTAGAAAACACACTACATTTTGGAAATGTTTTTCACAATCCCATGTGATGATTTAACACTTAGAAAATAGTTGATGTCTGCATTTAAATAGCAAAGCATAGGAAACCAGCTCTCTGGCATGTTTTTATTAGTTCAGCTGCCATAGGATAAGATTTTAGAATAATAAGAATTGGCATACACACAATATTATGCATTTTTATCTTGTCTTGTGATTATATAATTAATCGACCCATAGCTATTCATTAAGTATTTGGGTAATAACCATCATTCTGATACAAATTTTTATAATTTGGGAACACTTGAAAATATATTTTATAATTTAAAATATGCATTATTCAAAAATAGCACTACCTAAGCAAAAGGGAGTATATTCAAATTAATTTGTTTCATTTTTGAACATCATTTATTCTTCATCACTTTATTTGCTGCAGCATATACAGAAAGTGAGTGTATTTGCTTTCTTCAACCCTGCAAAAGCCGTTTCATGAGCATTCACTTTATTTAAAATAAGGAAATCACTTCTGTGACAGATTTTTAATGTCAGTTTCAAAATGCCTTCTAATTGTTAAATGTATTTAAACTTGTGTATGCCTTAATTCCTTATCCAGGAAATAAACACTTTCAATTAATAGATTAATGCAGAATTACTGTGAGCAGTTCAGAGAGTTAAATTCCATTACATTCCCTAAGTGTTAATCAATTAGTCATTTCACTAGCTGTAGGTCACAAGATTGGAGTGCCCCAAGGAATTCATTCCCTACTCTTTTCAAAAAACAAAATATGCTTATTAAATCAATTTGATAAAATGTGTCACATCTATGGCTAATTTTACCTTTCCTTTTCAGTCTCGCTCTAAACCTCCGCCCCTGCCCTTTGGGCATGCACAAAAGCCCACCTCTACACATCCCCCTGTGACATGCGATTAAGTGTGCTTCTAACTGCTGGCATGAGCTGTATACTAAATATTGTACCTATCAAGCTTTTACATGTTTTCATTTTGAAATTTCCATTTAAATGCAAATTCTGCCATTTAAATAGAGTCCTCGTGTTCTTTATTACACTATAATTACTAGTCCCCGTCTTCCTGGGACCAACTACAAGAAAGACCATAGGTCACTTTACTAGCTCTCTAAAAGTGCAATTGGAATCAAAAAGTCATCATCGCTAGCATTTCTGAGTGACACCCATTTGTTAAGGGAGGCCTGAGGGACTGATTCAAACAGTGCCCTAAAGCCTGTCCTGTCCTGTGATTTACAGGAACAAGAACAAACAAAGCCCACAGCTACCATTTCTTCAGGACCATGTGAATTAAATAGTTTAGCCAGGATTTGGCACAAATAAATTGCAATTGAAATGCTGCCCTCATTTTGAGAGGAGACACAGACCAAGTGATACGAGCTAATTCCAATGTCAAGGGACAAGCAAGAAGTACAAATATATTTAATACTGTCTATTCTTATTGAGCAAAATGCAATGAACATTGGCTTGAACTGAATTAAAATGCCAGACATAATATTATCAACAGGATTGTTTATCAATATCATTGGCACAAATAAAAAGAATACAAAATAAAATGTAGATTTTCAGTCCTTAGTACTTATGAATATAAATGAAATTAATTCTGGTAGTTTTAGATTGTAAAACTATAGAGTAACAACAATTCATGAATAGTGGCATTCTCAACATTTAATTGCTAACATTTAGTAAAATATTGAAATTTTGCGACCATGTAAATTTTGTGATGTTTTTTTCTTTGCCGGGGAATGGGGGCGCGGGTTGGGGGAACTGGGATGGGAAGTGGTGATAAATAGCAATCAGGAAAAAATATGTTTCAAAATGCTCATTAAATTTATTTGATTCTCTGCTTCGAGAGGCTAATTTATACTGAAAAGAATATGGATATTTGAATCAGATATATATGGATTTCAAACAAGATCACAATTATCATATTACTATTCTTGAGCAAGATATTTAATACCTATTGAAATTAGAAACTGTGAACTGAGAGTGAGGGGGTGGTAGGGGGCATTGCTTTAAGAAATAACATTTAACAGGGGACAAATACTTTCCAGACAATGAAAATTCCCAAGCACTTAGTTGTACACTCATTATGGACATGAGTTACTGTTAGTATTTGAATACGGGAAAACAGGCCCCTAACCAGCTGACCTTCTTGATGTCTCAGCATCTCTATTAATAATAGATATTTTTAGCCCAGTTGGGTGGGTTGCGGTCCTAGGAGCTGGAGTGAGTAACGGTATTGCCAGCACTGAAGGAGTGAAACACAGCCATTTATATACAGGGTAGGTTCAATTTGAGTCCTGTCATCCTTGACAGTATCCCTTTAAAGTATATTAAATCACCAACTAGAAATTTATTATTTGTTCTACTGTTTGCTCTCACCTTGACTTCTCGTGATCTTGTCTCTAAAATAGAAGTAAAGCCGGCTTCATTTTCTAAGTGGAACTTTAATATCATACTGACGTAATAAAATTAGTAAGTCTAATGTTATTCACAAAGTTCAGTTTTGGTAGTAACTGATCTATGCTGAACTTTTAAAAACATGTCATGTCAAAATTGCTCTATCAACTATATTATCTATTCTCAAAAGTCATCTGAAATTATTTTCTACATCCATATTCTAAATGTTCCTGTGATCACTTTAGTCTTTATAATTTTTAATTCAGCACTTTAATAAATTTGGAATACACTTATAGAATATAAATGGGTTTTAAAAGTGCAAGTGTATTCTGTAGCAAATGATAGAGCTATTTAGTACATGGTATACTTTTACAGAAGTCATTTAAATATTCACCTCTCTTTAACCCAGATCAAATGATTAAATAAACTAGGCTCCACGTTTTTAACTATCTGGTGATACTTACATAGCTGATAAGGCTGCCACTGCCAGGCCCTTGGGGTGACTTTTAGGCAAACTACACCATAATATTCAGTATTTGACTCAATGTGCAGGTTAAAAATGAATATTGAATATATATTGAATGATATAGATCCATTTTAAATATTATTTCTAATTAGTGACTCTTGCAAGTTTCAGTTTTGCTCTTAAACTGAAATTCTAACTCTCCTTAAGATTATGTTCTGGAAGATTTTCACTTTCACATTCTTTTCTACAAAATAGTAGCATGGCCTGAACACACATTTTTATGCAGAAAATAGATAAACATTCTTTAAATCTTATGCTATAGATTTATCTTTACCCTTATTCTATTTTTTAGACAACAATATTTGAGCTCCATAAATTGTTTCAGAATGTCAGCAGAACTCAATTGCTTTTGTCAAGATATTAACAATATCAGTAATTGAATCTTTCTCTCCTTCCAATTCCTGATGCTGGCTACATTGACATCTCTAGTTTCTGGCAGCTTACCAGATTATTACTTAACTTATTTAAACTTCAAAAAGCAGAACAACTATAGAAGACTCAAATTGCAGTCACCTGCATTTCATTCATTTATTTATTCTTTCACTCAACACCAATATATCTGCATGCCCAGTCTATGCCAGGTACTGGGAAGAGATACAAGCAAGGCAGATAACTCTTTTTGTCCTCATAAATTCTTACATTTAGTGGGAGAAGACATACAAAAGTATACGTATACACATAAATTTGTTACATGATTCAGGCACCAGTGCCACCAGCAAAAGGCAATTGACTAAAGTGAAATGAGGCCACGGGTGAGGGAGGGGACAGAATTACAGATGGAATTGTTGGAAACATCTTTTATCCAAAGGTGATTTTCGAAAAGAAATCTGAATAATAGGAGTAATGATTTTTGCAAATATTTGAAGGAAAGACTCTCTCAGGGACAGAAAATAGCAGAAGAAAGGCCCTGGAACAGAAACCATTTGTTATGTTCAAAGAGCAAAATGCTGGCTTGAGGGAGCCCGGTGAGCAAAGGAGACACCGATTATGAATGAGGTCAGAGGGCCTCTGAGGGCTGTATCATGTAAGGCCTTTGAAATTCAAAGCCAGGACTTTAAATTTTGGTCTCTGCAAGGGGAAATGTTTTGTTTACCAAAAGGTCACTTCAGCTTCTAAATGGAGAATTGACTCTCAGTGGAAAAGTAGAAAGACTTATAGCAGTTTGGAGGCTGTTCTGAGGGTTCTGGAGGATGACAGCTATGTGGACAAGGAAACAGTGGGGTGATAGCAGGAGGATCAAGTCACTATATGTACACTTAGAAATAGAGCTTAAAGCACACGTTAGTCTTTTCAGTTTCCAAGATAAAACCCTGATCTTTGAATTCTCCCTTTTTATTCTTCCCAATACATCATCCATCAACAAACTATTTTGGTTCAAACTTCAAAACAAAAGCAGAATACAACCATCTTACTCACTTTTTTAGTACCAGCTGGGTTCAGGACCACAGTGTCTCTTGTCTGAATGAATGCTTCCTAACCAGTCATCTCATTTGTAACCCAGGAGTCCCTGGGTGATTGATTGTCAACACAGTAACCAGAAGACACTACCTAGCTATAGGAAAAACTCATTTTATTTTTCTGATCAAATTTTTAAAGTGGCTTTAAATAATTCCATCCAGGGTGACATTGGATCCATGGGACCTTAGTTCTCTCATACATTCTCTCAGTTCACTCCCTTCACCAGCCCCTTGCTATTGCACAAGCACACAGTGTAGATCTCTACAGCAAGAAGCTTGTGCTTTCTCTACCGTTTACCTGGAACTCCACACCACACCCCAGATGATCCTCTGTTTCACCCTTCTACCTCTTCAGTCTTTATTTAGTGTCAACATCAATCTCAGACTTTCCCTGATATTTATTTATTTGGAACAGAAAAACCCAGGGCCTTGCTCACTCTAAGCCACCCCTCTACCACAGAGTTATACCACCAACCCAACTAGATTTACTATTTAAGACTACAACCCTGAAGCTAATCTTCCCACTCTACTGTTTTATTTTACCCTGTAACTCCTACATGATGTATGCATTTTATTAACTTGATTTCTTATTATATGCCAATATGCAAGAGGTGGGCATTTGTCCACCTTTCCATGTCTCACGCACATGGGAGGACTGAACCTTATTTACCATGTTATTTCCCAGTGAGATCATGCGACTAGTCCTGGCAAATGCATTGTGAACAGAAGTGATACATGAGTAATTCTTGTGCTGGAGGATCTTATTACTGGTGTTAGGCCCTTTATAGTTAATTTCCTTCTCCATTTGTGACTGGTAGACATGACTGGCTACTCCACCACAGAATGAGGACATGAAAAGCAGAGTCCTGAGCAAAGCTACAATAAAGAATCAGCCTGGACTATGAATAAATGTTTATTATTTTAAGCCCCTATAATTTGGGTAATTTAACAGGTCTGTGTAGGCAGAAATTTTTGTCTGATTTACTCTCTGTTGTAACCTTAGCTGTAAGAATATCATGCACATTGCAAATTAAAAGTTTGATGAATGAATAAATTAGGGATTCAGTGACTACTAGTTATAAGATTATAATTATTTCTGTTATAGTTAAGAATGACCCCTAACTCCTTCACTGAACCCTACCATTACCCCATTCAACCCCTTAGTTTCCGTAAAAAAAAATTCATTTGGGATATAGAGGAGATGACAATGCTTCATCGTACTTATAATTTGGAATATGTTTTAGCCTTTGGGGATCATAGGAGGGCCTGGACTTTCCTAGAATTTGAGTTAGACCATTAACCATGGTGAATATTTATGGGAGGGAAGGCTAGAGAAAATGAAATGAAATGAGAAATTAGGAATGGTGCACCAGATATCTCTTTGCTCAGCACTATAATCCCTTTAGAGTGAAAAGTGGTCCTAAAGAACAGAGGAAATTGCTCTGAAATAAGGAAGAAAGAGAAGTTTGTGAATGAAGAAAACAGAAACACTGTCCAGTAATGTGAGACTACATGCTGTTCTGTAGTCTTGATCTCAATGCTACTCTGAGGTAGATCTGAAAAAAAAAAAAAAGTTTAAAACTTTAAAATAGTAAACTGGAAGTACTATAAATATTATTAGAATTCAAGAATAGCTTATGATCTGAACTTGCCAGTCTAAATGATTCTGATTACCCTGCTCTGTGCTAGCAGGTACAGTTTGAAGCAGCTAGATCCATCAGGAGAAAGCCATAGTTGATATTTTAGAGACCCATGAAGGAAGATAGATAATCACCCAATTGTTTACAACAATGTATTGGTGAAGTGAATATTTTATCTTTCCTTTTTATTCAGAGAAATTCTTTAGTTTCTTTAGTCTTTGATATTCCATCATATTTTAAGCAGCTGCCAAGAGTTGCTCTTATAAGATCAGGAGAGAATTTGCTAATAATGTCTGTTATGGTTAGCAGAGGGTGTTAGACTCTAGAAAACATCACAAATCTCTGCTATTCCTGTATGAGTCTCCTTGGTAAGAGTTGATGATTTCATTCATCCAACTTCATATGTCCAACTTCATACAGGGTACAGAAAGCACATTTTAATTCCAAGTAAAATGTCAGATTTGGGATATCCAGAAACTGGTGATATCAGTCATATTTAAAACCCACATTAAAATTCATCCCTGAAGTTGAATAATAAATGTATATTATTTACATTTACATATGGATATATATGTATATGTGGGTATATTACTCATATATATATATATATATGAAAGAAAGAGACATAATTTAGAATGATGCTGAACCCCATACAAGAATATAAAATGAAGGATATGCAATACTTTTTTCACACACAAACATAGCATTTTCCTACGTATGTGCACATGCATATTCAAGATCAGGTATTAGCTTTCCTAAATCTTTTTTAAAATTTTTATTTTCTGTAGTTCTGAGGATCAAACCCAAGGACTCACACATGCTAGGTTAAGTGCTCTACCACTAAGTCTCTCTCCTAGTCCTTTCTATATGATTTGAATTTTCCATATAACTGTATTAGACTCATATACATTTTTACAAAATATTTATGTACTTTACTAAAAATTCAAAGAATAACAAAAAAATAGGGGCTATCTATGAAACTAAAGCTGAATTAAATAAGACTAAAACAGTATGTTTAAATTCCTTCAATTGAAATAACTATGTTATGATCTACAGTTGAGGAAATCACAGTTATCACATGAATTCACATATATGAAACTTAAATGCACAGCTTTAGTGAAATTAATGCAGTCTAATAGTAGATTCACAAATTGTTAAAATTATGGACAATTACAAAGTCAAACTTCAGTCTGATTTTTCTAGCTACTTAGGTTTGAATTTTCCTGTGTGGATTGGCAGGAGTCAGATGCATCTCAGAAATAGCTGCATTGTTTTTCCACAGCATCTTTAATTAAATTAAGATTTAATTATTTAAAATTTAATTATCTAAGTTAAAAATAACAAGGAGGAAGTGGGGCCAAGATCTCTGGAATTCTCTTTTGTCAAGAAAATTGTCAGGGCTAAACAATTATTTTAATATTAGTTCACTAATCATGTGGTGGGGTCCTCATGTTCACTATGAGATATTTCAGGATAATGGAACGTTAGGGAATTTAACTAAAGTAATATTTTCATTGAATGAGACATTCCTGATTGTATTCTATTTTATATTCAGTAACTTTCTAAAGAATATAAGGGGTATTGTATTTGAATTTTGTGAGATTCTGAAATAAAACTTTGAGTCCCAGTACCAATTAAGATCATGAAAATTTAGCCACTTGGTGCTTTGTAGCACATGTTAAAGCTAATTGAGAAGCTTTGTCATAGACATGCAAAACCTGTCCAATGATATATATATATTTTTTGCATAAATTTCTTTCAGCAAGTTTTGTATATCCAACAGAGTCAAATTGTGGAACCAATTATCAGTTCTTTGTTTTCCCTCCTGTATTATTTAAGTTTTTAATTGGTGGGTTCTTATTTATGTATATACTTCAGGGAGTTTCTAATTAACTGTGCTCATTTTTCATAGGTTTCTTCCCTCAGTGTGCCTCTAATCAGTATTGTCAAGCTTAGATATCCACCCATGGGTTATGGTTGCTTTATTGCATCTAAGGATCCCGAAGGGTTGGAGATGTAGCTCTGTGGTACAGCATTTGACTAGCATGCATGAAGGTCAGGGGTCAATTTCCAGCACTGCAAAACAAAAAACAAAAAAACAAAAAAACAAGAAAAGACCTGGAATTTAAGAAAGGATTGAAAGGATTGATGTGCACAAGTATATTGTCATGAGTGTTTCTCCATAGATCCTATTGTAACAAATGCATAAGTAGACACAGTAGCAGAGACATGTTGTAGGATCCTAGGGAACTTTCTGTAGCACTGGGATTTTGGCATGCCACATAGAAAGTGATTTTTCATAGAAACAGCTACCCCAAAGGCCTGTATTTTGAGAGATACCAGTTTTTCCTCTGAGCACTCTATATAGTAGGTACCAGTAAGAGACATTACTAGTATTCACAGGGCAGAGTTTTCCCCTTTGGGTAAGTGTATTTCACATATTATGCTGGAATCAAGAAATACGATTCAATCTGAGGTGTATGGAGAAGTCAAGGATCAGAATTACATCTACTTTGAGGAAGATCTTACTGTCATATTCCTGTCCCTAATTCACCAATAATTTTTTTTGACATTGGTAGGTTAAATCTATAACAGAGGTTCAATAGGACTCGGCAATTCAGCAAAAAACAACATAGTTGAAAATGCCAACTGATCAGTACACATCAGAGACCGTTACTAATAAATAACAAACAGTGTTCCACAGTGGTGGAGGTCATCTTCAGGCACCAGGCCACAACGTTCACCCTACCTGTCATTATGGTCACAAAAATATTGTAAATGAACTTGACCCTAAATTTAATTCAAATAACAAGACTGAGGTTCTCATATTTGTATCAAGTTAGTATGAAAATATATATTACTCACATAATGAGGATTTTAGAAAGAGAAAGGATGACCCAAGTATTTCTGAAAACAACTTTGTGACAGGTGTGAAAGAAGGGTATGAATTCTGTGGTGGTTAATGTGTGGTTCTGGGGAAAGGTTATGACTCTAGCTGGGGCTTTACAGGGTTTAAAATCCCACTTGCACTAAAGGAGGGATAACTAGGGTATCTTATCAGCTTGCCAAATTTGAAGTGAAAGGGAAATAATAACGGTTGGGTTCGTAATCTGTTGTCAAATATGAAGTTAGACTCTTTATTCTGTCAACTTAACACTTTTGTTTTCTTCCTGCCCCAAACTGTCACCTGTTCAATCTATGACAAACAAATCCAGCACAGCTATTAAACATACCATGCTTTAAGTCAAATGATTTCTCACCATCTCTGAGAGGATGAAACATCTCCATCACTAAAATTCCTGGATAGAATACAAAATATCACTGGCCACTGGACCCCACCCTCTCTTTTGAACTCCTAAGTTTGGGCAGTGCTTAGCGACTGCATCAGTCATGTTCACTGAGAGAAAAAATAAAACAAAGTAATGACAGTAACAATACCACCCGAACAATAAGCAAAACAAAGAAAAACAGCTACAGGTAGGTAAAGCAGGAAATTAGTCACATGCCTAGAAAATGATAGAGGGCTAAGGAGGGGATTCAAGTCTTGGTAAAAATGAAGTGACTTTTAGAAATACAGACGTGATTCAACAAATGAGGTACAACCTAAGACCTACTGCGGAAGTTATACCATAATTAACTGCACATCATCTTTTCTGAACAAAATAAAGAAATGAAAAAAGTCATACAGAGTGCTTAGTATATTGTCTAAAATAAAGAACCGGTTCTTTTTGCTATGGTATATTTTTCTCTTTTTCTCTTACTCATAGTTTAAATCACATAATTATTTTATGGTATAATTTTATTTTCTTCTTGTTGAAATGAGTAAATATTAACTCTGTCATCAAGATATCTCTTAATCACATGACTTTATTTATATTTATTTCAACAAAATGTGAGTGTTTAAAATACATTGGAAATCTTTCTAAACTTTCTTTCCAATTATGCCATGTGCTAATTACAATGTGTTGATTCAATTAGTGGTTCTAGATTAAATTTTGTTGGGAGTCATAGAAAGTCTATTTTCTCTACTATAGAGACAAAAAGTTTCTAATTGTTCTAATGGTGAAGCAACCCTAGGTTCAATCCCAAGAATTCCTCCTCCTCAAAGAGAATTACAAATTTAAAAGAAAAAAAATTCATTTTTTCTTTCATCTACTAATTGCAGCTAAAATGCAAATCTCACTAAATATCCTTCAAAACCATACTGATGACACAAAACATATTGACAAATTACCAATGTTTAGAACATAACAGGAGGTAGTAATACTTTTTAATTATGTTTAGGATGTCAGATAAATTTTCTCAAACCAGAAAAACCATAGAACTTTCTTCAAATTTCTTGGAATAAATAATTTTTTAAAAAAACAGACTTTGATCTTGTGTCAAAAGGACTTCTTTTACTAAAAGTATAATTATATGTTATAAATTCTGTATTAGTTCCATTCTATACCCACTTCATATGTTATGTGAGAGTGCTTTTGAAATATCAAAACTTTAATTCCATAAACAAGAACAAACACTTCTTGAAGCAGTTTGAATTACTTGGACTTGTGTTGGAATATGAAGCAAATTTAAAGAACTGTCCAAATTTACCCAATTGAAAAATATTGCTAACGTTTCAAGATAGTTATTTTTCCATTTTCTTCAGTAAGTGTAAATCATATGCAGATATGTCACTGCCATCAAAATAGAGAAATTATGCTTTTTCCGGAGTACCATATTTTTTCAGGTTTATATCATTTTAGATAGTGTGTCAACTTATAGATTGCCACAAAGTAATTGATGTCTCTCCCTGAAAATATTTGTGATTTTTCAAGTATTAAGTAACCTACTAAATTACCAAATCATGCTTAGATATATTTCACTTTTTTATTTACTAAACTCTGAGCAACACAATTCCACTTTCTGTTTTGGTATAAAACACCCACCCTTGTCTCATGAGCAAAAAATTTTCTCTTATTCATAGTTTAAATCACATAATTATTTTATGGTATAATTTTATTTTCTTGTTGAAATGAGTAAATATTAACACTGTCATCATGATATCTCTTAATCACATGGCTTTATTTATATTTATTTCAACGAAACGAATGTGTTCTAGAAATAATGGGGATTCTAAACAAAATTAATTGAGGCTCAGAAATATCTACTCTAGTTCTGAACTTCTTAAAACTAATCAGTAATTGAGGGGTTTATAAGGACGAAGTGGCATTATTTGAAACAGAAAAGAATATGAGCTCATTACAATAGGAGGATGAACTAGGACCTTACAGAATCCTAACACAGAGAGTTAGGAACCACCTCAGATGGGAGATATGTGGAAGGATCTTCTCTGGTAAACTAAATTGGTGAGAAACCTACACAGGGCTTCACCAGGAGGGCAGGAATTATCCTCAAAGCCAAGAAAGACTTCATGGAGTATAGTAGAGTAATGTATCAACATAAGTGATTTCATGTGGGCAGAGTTCAGATTCAACTTTTTGTTCTTAATCTCAGTCAAGTTATTTTACTCTTAATCTTCCTTTTACTCCTCAGTATGAAATAAGAAAACTAATGCATCATGGATTAGTTGTGAGGAATAAAAATATGTCTTAACAATTTAAAATAACCACTGGTATACAAAGAATGTAAATGCGTGGTAATCTGGTATAGCAGTGTTTAACTCAGGAGTTAGTGTTTGAATACACTCTATTGGAAGGAGCTTAGTTTTTATTGTGGTTTTAGCATAATTGTTTTACTAATTTTATTTTAATTTAAACATGTTTTACTGGGCCACTTGTAAATTAAATATTCTTATTGTTCACTGTTATTGACAGGCAAATGTCTTACATGTGCCACATGCAAAGAAAGTTATTTTCTAACTCCAAATACCTCATAACCACGAGAGATTTAATTCTTCGGTGCTTTGTGGTATTTGTTGTCTACAGTCTAAAATGTAATTTAGGTATTGCGTCACGTCAATATTTCTAGAGTATATTGCATTTTATGATCTCATAATGAAATGCAAGCATATGTAATCTAATAAATTTAATTCAGAAGAAAAAATACACAGGCACAAACACACAACACTGCTTTATAGAGTCTCCAAGGAAATATTTTTGCTTGCAAGCTAGCAGCCTGCTGTTGGTGACATTTTGAAATAGTATGAGTCTATAGGTGATATTTTGTGTCACATATGGAAAAATAATAAACCCAGGGTCATGAGTAATTAACCTATCTTTAGATTGCTAATAATGAACTAATATTACTAAGGAATTTCTCTGAATACAAATTGGCACTACAGATACCTGTATACCTTTTGGCCCACTTGAAATTCCAAGTAGTTTATGCACTTTTATTCTGAATTCAGAGACCCTCCACTGACAGATAAGCAAGAGCAACAGAGAACATTACAGAATGAGCAGCCATCTTTCTTTTATATAAGAGTATGCGTGGTCAGACCGTTAGCTGCTAGTTATTGCGATTCTCAGCTGAATGTGCTGGTTTTGGTTTACTTGACTGATCCTCAGGGAAAAGAGTTAATTTTACCCTCAAGCACAATGATATCCTTGAGAATGCAACCTATTCTAGTGTTATAATGGGTTACATAATATGTGATATACACATTACCTAATTTATACCTTAAAGTAATATTGTGGGAGTAGAAAGAAAACAATCTTTATTACTTCTGCTTTGAAATTATGGAAACCGGTTTCAAGTGAGGTATAATGTTTTCATTTCCCAAAAAAACAAAGAATGAATTTGGGTATAAACTTAACCCCTTAGAGTCCGTTCTAAGTTTATTTCTTTTACAGTACCTCCCCTGTATTATGACTACCAAATAGCAGGTAACTTTGTTATGTGACATCAGAACATGCCATCCATGTCAGACAGCAGCATCTGAAATCTCCATTATATTTACTATTCTTCCTCTGTCATCGATCTTATTTATGGAGCCATCACAGATAAGCAGATTCATAATGAGATCATCTCTGAATTCAAAAAAGCTGTTAATAAAAAACATTCCAGTATCTGAATGTGACAGTTATATCTGGTACAGTCCTTGATCTTTCGTATTATAATAAATGACATTCTTCTTTGTTAACCTGTAATTTTGGAAAAAAAAAAAACAACACAATATAATGCCACTGGAGACCAGCTGCTTGTTTGCCTTGCAAATGAATTTCTAAATTGTTTGACCCATTACTACTGCTAATAAGCTATTTAACATTTTGAACTAAAGATTAGTGGCAACTGTCAGCTCATTTTTCCTCTGACGAATCAGGATTGTATGGTTAGAGGTTTGTCCTCCTGAACAAACCCTCCCTAGATTTGAAAAACAGAAAAAATATCAGAGCTACCTATATGATTTTCTTCTTCAGTTAAGTAGAATAGAAAACAGAACAAAGGAAAAAGGAAGGTCCTTTTTAATCTTATTTTCCAAGCCTAGGAACAAGTTAGCAGTTCCCAAACCATCCCCTAAATCCTCAGTGTGGAACGTGGATGACCTGTGGGCACACAATCTAATCAGAAGAGCTGAGTGCCTGCCCGCCATGTGACCAAATGGACTCTTCATCTTATAGGTTTGTGGCAGTCCCCGACACCCTTTCCACTAAAGAACAACAACAAAGACCTTTCCAGATTCTTAAATATGATTAATTACTTCCCTACTGAAGGCTCTATTCTCATGCTTAAATCTAAGGAAACAAAGGATAAAGTGGAGACACCAACAAATACCAATGTTTTAAGAATATATGGTTGATTTTCTACTTCTCAAATGTATATAATTTTAATTATTTCTAATCTTATTCTGTCTTTGCATTGGATCTATATACTTCAGCATTATTACTCCCATTTTGTATTCCTATACATGACTTCTCCTATCCCTTAAAACTACCAGGATATATAGTAGGATATACAGAATATACAGTCCACAAATGGTGTTACTTTACAATGAAAGTAAAAGTATTAAAATTTTATTCAACTTTGTGTGTGTGTGTGTGTGTGTATGGTACCAGGGATCGAACCCAGGGGTGCTCAACCACTAAGTCACATCCTCCACACCACTCCACACTTTTTAATTTTTATTTGGGATAGGTTCTCGCTAAGTTGCCTCAGGCCTCCCTAAATTGCTGAGTCTGGCTTTGAACTTGTGATCTTCCTGCCTCAGCCTTCTGAGCTGCTGGGATCACAGACATGCACCACTGCACACAACTCTGAATCTAAAACTGATTGTTCATTAAAAGAAAGGCAGTGAGGACAGGAATTATTTCAGTAGGAAAAAAAGTCTATATAGGGCTTAATAATTTGCCAGATAAAATAAGCACTCTCCAAGAAATAATAAAACAAATAAATTGGAATTCAACAAAATCAAGAACTTCTACTTTGTGAGACGTTTTTAAGAAAAATACAACTCAAAGACATAGGAAATATTATATATGAATTTTAGACCTTAAGTTTATTAAAATATATTATTGACAAAAGTTATAGTACCTTGTAAATTTTGACTTATTTAATCTTTATAAAATCACTTTGAGGTAATCACTATTACCATCCCCATTAGATCAGTTAAAAACATAGATAGATGTTGAGTAATTTGCTCAAGTTTACACATACATAGGAGAATGAGAACTACCTGAAGTGGCTCTTACTCTAAGCCATGATACCAAGTACTAAATAGCAAGTTAGTTTATTCAAGATTTAGCAACCTCCAGACTAGAGGATTTTCTGAAGATCTGAAGAAATGACTCATAATGGGGTCCAACTCTATTCTTCTGGTTTTGTTTTAAAGATAATTCAATCCAAATGAAAACATCAGTATACATAAAAATATACATAAAGGTGTGAAGATACATGAATAAACAATGAGGAAATACTCATAAATTGGTGAAAAAAATCTATGTAGTATAAAACAAAACAAAAATGTCAATACTTAATGAGAGAATTTTTAACTTTACTATTCATCAGGATAATGGAATTCAAAACACTATATGCCCACTAAAACGGCTAAAATTAAAAAGAAGCACAATATCAACTGTGACAAAGATGTGGAACAACTGGAACTCTCAAATATTGATGATGGTTGTATAAAATGATAAAATTACTTTGAGAAAGAGTTTGGCACTCATTATTTTAAAATGCATTTACCAAACCACTCAGCAAGTCCACTCTGAGGCATTTATTCCAGAGCATTGAAAACACACCTAAACACAGTTGTTTTTTTTTTTCTTGGATTTCCCAGAAACATTTTTGTAAGTCTAGCACTTGACACAACTCAAACTTCCATTAACTGGTGAATGGATAAGCAACTTGTAGTATCATTAAAAAATGGGACACTTCTCATTAACATAAAATGATAAACATTGATGCCTGAAGTAGGAGTATTGAATCTCCAAAACATTATGCTAAGTGAAATAATCAGGATATGTGGAAGTAAAGCTGTACAATTCCATTTATGTCAAATTATAGGACACACTAAAATAATTTACAGTGACAGAAAGTAAATCAGTCGTTGCCAGGGGTTAGCATCAGATAGAATTGATTGCAAAAGGCCAGAGGCATATGTGGTGATACAAGGACTCTATACCTTGATTATAATTATGGTTACATTGTTAATTATAATTATTAAAACCAATTGAATTTTACACTTAAAAAAGGATGCATTTATTGTGTACAAATCATGTCTCAGTAAAACTGATAAACACTGTACAGTGAATAATCTGAAAATAATAAATAAAACAAAATAGAGGCAAAAGGAAAGAGTAGGTCAATCTAAATTAAAATTTACTATGAGATGACTTAATACATTCATTTATTCCATTGTATATAATCAGATGGAGATTCGAACAAGCACCCATAGAGTTAATACCTGCAGTGGATAGAATTAATGGACAAAGAGCCAGCAGTGCAATTTTAATACTTTTTGCCTTATTAATGCCTGACTTTTCATTTTAGAATCAACTGAAAGAAGCCATTAAGAAAAGCACTTCTCTGTCTTACACACACATACACATACATATACACCACCCGCCTTTATATGCTCAGCAAATTAGTACACAAATTAAGAGAGGAAAAATAAAGAACATGAGCAATGGAATGAAATTAGGAGATTCCTCTGACATCAAAATTCTGAGACAGAATACTTGCAATTTCACATCTCCATTCTGTATATCATTAAGTAAAATATTGGGCAACAAAACCAGCTTTGAAACTTTGATATTTATTCCCCTTGAAGTAAGTATTGAAAGTTGGTTATTTCAAAGAACACTAAGCAAATATCCCAACTTTTTTATGGATTATTTTTAGATTCTGTGTATATGTAGTTAGATAGCTAGCTATCTCTTAATTCCCATGACTTTTGTGCATTTAGGCACATCTAAGCTGTGTTAATAATTCAAATTTCAGCTATATGATTTTGCTAAATCCAGGAATAACAGTTTATTGCTGCTCTCTCCTTAGAAGAAAATTAAAGAGACACACAGTCTCAAAAAGAAAAATAGAAGGTACCTATTAGAATTGATGTAATTTCCCATGTAAGTCTTTATTTATTTATCAACAAAGATTATTTTGTCAGAATCCAAATCTTCTGATTTTCAGTTCTGTATTTCTTTCACAATACCTCAAACCAGATTACCAGGAAGATTCTTTTGGGTCATCTAGAATAGCCACAATTTCAAGTGTAATTTTGTATTTTTTGCAACAACTGCACCAAATATTAAAGTATAAATTTATATGCACATATTTCCTTTTCATAATTAATTTACTGAATATTCCCATTCACATGATGTCAGGTAAACACTGTCCTACTGTCCTTATATATGCAGTATTGTTAATAAATCAAGTCCTTTAAATTCTCCATAAAAGCATATATGGTCATTGAAATAATTATACATTTGGGAATTTTATAATTTCCCTGTTATTTTCTTATACTTGGTAGAATAATATTGACTTATATAACTTCTAAAGCATTATTAAAAATAAATAGAGCCGGTGTGGTGGCGTACATTGGTAATCCCAGCAGCTCAGGAGGCTGAAGCAGGAGGATAACGAGATAAAATCCAGCCTCAACAAAAGTGAGTGTTAAGCAACTCAGTGAGACTCCGTCTCTAAATAAAATACACACTAGGGTTGGTGATGTGGCTCAGTGTTTGAGTGACCCTGAGTTCAATCCCTGGTACTCAAAAAATAAATAGATAAATAAATAAATAAGAGGCTTATTTATTTGGCTGTTCAAATGAAGAAGTCCAGGCCTGAACATCCTATGAAATTTTTATGACATTGCTTATTTAGAAAACCAAATACATAATGCATATGCCTGATTGTATGGACTACACCATCAGCTTTCCACATTACCTAAATTGTTGTGAAAATTTCTACATATGTCTTGTCAATGTGAATAAAGGAACTCAATGTCTGGTGTTTGCTATTATTATTTCTTACCCAATCTTGAAGAAATGAAAATATTCTTATCAATGAATTGAAAAGGTAAGATCATTTATTAGTTATACAACGATTTTGAAACCTCTCCACTCACTCATCACAGAGAATAAACTCTTTCCCATTTTCTACTATTACACATATAATTTATGCTTGAGAAAATTTTGAATTAATAATAAAATTTGTAAGAAAAATATCTATGACATTTGTATTAGACTGTCTAATACAAATGGTATTTGTTTTATATCAATGACAAGTAAGAAACAGATTTCCCATAGCATCTATCTTTAAGTATTTTATTTGAAAGAGAATAATAGCTTCTATATTTTATAAGAATGAGTTTTAAGTGTCTTTTTCTACATAGCAGGAATAATTGGACTAATTTTGATAAAATCGATAACATTAGTTATAACTAATTTTGTAATAGTGTTTTGTAATAATATATTTAAGTGTACATCTCTACCAGTATAACTTCAGTTTCTTAAGATTAAAAATAGTCCTTAATGGTATTTGAGGACATAGCTGTTTATACATATATAATAGTCCATTACTTTTTTTCTTTCCTTTTTTTATTACAAAACTGTGAGGATACACATGAGCATTTTAAAAAAACAACATGCCTTGGAAAGCTGCATCAAATCCACAGTTTTACATTTGCCTACATTAATACAGTCAAATGGAAATTATTTTAGACATCTTGGCATTTTACAGCTGAAGGTATGTTTTTATATATGCATCTACTTATTCATATCCATGCTATGTTGTTGAGATTAGAATTCTTTCATTTGACTTTGTCATCTAAGGTCAAAACCCTTAGATGGCCCCTGGTACATTGTCCTATACAATGGCATATTGGCTAGTACAGGCCAATGAGATAGTAGTAAACGCAAGACAAGAGAACTGGAATGTGCTTTACCACTTCCCTTTGCACCACTCTTGCTCTAGAAATCATCACAAAATGTTAAGCAGAGCCTGCCTACTATAGGATAATACAGCAGGTGAAGCAAATTCCATTTACCCCAGCTCTCCTTAGCAACATATATATCGCAAACCAGCATTCCCACCCAACCCACCAGCTCACCAACACACAAACCAGCCCAGCTGAGATGAAGTTAACTAGCTCCAGATCTAAAAACCAAGCAAGTGGGCCTGACTTAAACTGTCAACCTGCACAGATCTTCTTTCGTGAACTGAAATGAGACGTGCATAATGTAACGTTTGGATAAATGAACAGCTCAGAATAGAATATTGTAAAATGTAAGGAGAATCACTACGCAAACTATTTTAATCATTAGTATTCTCTGAGAGAGAAAACAGTTTGCATCTGGAATTTTTTGAATATGTCAGAATATATAATACTGATATTAACCTCTCCATTTTTTCTTTGATTGAGTTCAATTTCATAGGTTATGAACTTTGAGCACTTGTCACAAATTATTGGGAATTGTGACAAGGGTGTCTCAATACAATTTTTTGTCACTCCTGCCTAGATTTACCACAATATCTCTGCAATGATATGTGATAAAGCAACATTCCTAATTGTGAAAACATGATTTTGCATGAGATGGCTGCAATATTGTTATTGCAATATTGTTATTTGGATTGTTTCTAAGTTAATTTTAGTTTTATATATGTGGAGTTCATTTTGTGAAAAATTTAAAATGATAGGATATTAATAAAATGCTTAGACTTGAATCAATTGAAATGTGAAGGATAAAAAGAATCTAGACTCCTTACAAAGGAAAAAAGTCCAGGCTACAGATTTTGAAAGAATGCTCAAATGCTCCCAGTAACTAGGATTTAATATGGTTGAAACTAAGAAAAATAAGAATAAAAGGAGAACAACAATTTAACCACCATTTAAGACTGAAAAATGCAGATTTCCTATATACCAGAGGTCCACCTCAGTTTCCTTACTACCTTGTTATAAGTTTCAAACACTTGTACAAGAATGCCTATTACATTATTGTTGGTGATATCAAATGACATTAAATGATAGGAATATCAACATTATAACATATGAACAGCTATATTTTATTATCAAATGACATTAAACAATAGGAATATCAACATTATAACATGTGAACAGCTATATTTATTATCAAATGAAATATTATATGATAATATAATAATAAAAATATCTAAACCATAACTACATACAACAATGTGGAGGTATCTCATAAGCTACACTTGAGCAATTCTGTATAGCTAAGCAAATACAGCAAAAATAATCTTTGCCATTGCTTTCAGAAAGAAATAAGGAAAAGAGATTAGAAGAGGAAACAGGAGGAATCAACAGGAAGGTTAGTATTTTCCATTTTGCATGACATTTTATTATACCTGCTATTATCAGCAAATTTCCTGGTCATTTTGGAGAGTTTTGATGTTTAACGTTAAAGGAAATAATTATTTCACTCCTTCATGCATTCCTCTCTCTCTCTCTCTATATATATATACATATATAATATATATAAATTTTTTAATTTATATATATTTTATATAATATTATTATTATTTACTTCATATATATTAAAAAATATATATATATATATATTTCCTTTTTTTTTTGTACTGGGGATTTAACCCAAGGTGCTATGCCCCTTTAATTTTAACTTTGGGACAGGCTCTCACTAAGTTGTTCAGGGCCTGGCTAAGTTGCTGAGGTTGTTCTCAAACTCTCAACCTTCCAAGTTCCATTGAGATTACAGGCAAGTTCCACTGAGTTTGACCTTTTATATTTTTTAACTTTAGCTATGATTAAACAAAGATCATAGCATTAATGGAGCTCACATACTTATCAAAAAATAAAAATAAAATACATCATATACCACAGTGATAAGCACTAGAGAAAAAGCATAGAAAGGAAGTAGAAAGTATACCTGTCATGTGAGAAATGTTGTAGTTTTAACAGCATGCTTGAGAAGACTTAACAAGAATTTCAGGCAAAGATCAAGAGCAAGCAAGGGAATGAGTTCTTAGATATCTAGAATAAAGAGAGTACAGGCAGTTGAAATATCAAGTGCAAAGCAGAGAACATGGAGTGTACTTGAGGACTAACGAGAAAACCATTGTGGTTAGTGTAGAATGACCATGGGTAAGTTTAATAGAGAAGTCAGAGGTGTAAATAGGTAGGCAGAATATGCAGGGCATCTAAGAGTTTTACTTTGAATGACTTAGAAAAGTACTTGTATTAGTCAGATTTTTCATCACTGTGACTAAAAGATCTGACAAGAAGAATTTTAGAGGTCAAGTATATTTTACACTCACAGTTTCTATTGCCAACTCCATACCTCTGAACTCAAGATGAAGCAGAACATCATGGTGGAAGGGGTATGAGAAGGAAAGTTGCTCAGGACAGGGCAATCAGGATGCAGACAGAGAGAAAACTCTGCTCACCAAGGACAAAAAATAAACCCTAGAATCACATCCCCAGTGACCTACCTCCTCTAACCACACCCTACCTACCTGTAGGTACTACTTATTAATCCATAATCAGTGGATTAATCTATAGATTAGTTTATGACTAATAATTTAATTACTTACTCTAAAAATTCTTGCCTTGTCTCACACATGATCTTTTTGGGAAATATTTCATATCTAAATCCCAACATTGTGCCCTTGATCCCCAAAAGATCATGTCCATCTCACAACACAAGATACAATTAGTTCATTTTCAAGATTCTCCATAGTCTTAACAGTTCCATCCTTGTCCCAAAGTGTAAGTCCAAAGTCTCCTCTGAGACTTAAGGCAAATTCTCAGTATGAACCCCTATAAATATATTCAATATATAATGACCCAGAATAAATATTTCCATTTTACAAGGGAGAAATAGGGACAAAGAAAAAAGGAATAGGATCAAAGCAAGACTGAAATCCAACTGGGCAAACAAGTCCTCTAGCTCCATGTCCAACATCTGGAGAACATGGTACCATGATGTTTCTCCAAATGGCTTGTATATCTCTGCCCCTTATGGACTTGCTGTTCGTAGCCACATGGCCTATCTCTTGACTTACTTCTCCTTGATTCCTGTAGTTTTCCTTGGGAGATGTCCCAAGTGGCCTCTTCTTAATCATGGGGATCTCCACTGTAGCTTCAGCTTCCTTCTCACTTCTTGGCTCATCACCCTCTCAGGGACAACCTACACGGACTGGAAACCTGTTTCCTGTTTCCCTTTGCCTGGCTTCCCAGTCTTCCCTTAAAAACTTGGTGGAACCCACTGTGACTCCCTAACTCTAGTTTCCTACATTCCCACAAAACTAGCACCACATAGTTGATGCTAAGGTCTACCAACATCTGGCTCAGTATCCAAGCCTTTAGGGACCATGGCAGCAGCAGTCTCTAAGTGATTGGAAGACTGAGCATGGTGAAACAACTTCCTAGGATCCCTGTGTAAGGAAGGTGCCCTTGTGGCCTCTTCTCTAAGAAATTTTTACTCTTACACTTTGAGTTTGAGAGAGGTGTGATCTTGTCAATTTTTGAGATACCCTCAAGTTATTTTCCCTATTGCTTCTTGGTAAAATACTTAGCATTTCTTTAGTGACTACAATCTTCCTTGGCCCCAGTTTACTTGCATTTTTCTGGAAGAATTGCAAGGTTTTCAAATATTCCTGTTCTTCTTTGTGCTTCTCATGATTAAACTTTGCTAAAACCAACCAGCAATATCGATGCCGCCCCCTGAATACTGTGTGGTCTTGAAATTTCTTCCACTAGATTAATTAGTGCATTGCCTTTAAATTCGACCTCACAGAAAGTCTTGGGACATAGGTGAAATAGAGACAACTTCTGTCCCAGAATGTAATATAAAAGCCTCTACTCTAATTTCCAATGGAGTTCTACTCTCTTCTAAAACCTCATGAGTCAAGTCTTTACTCTCCAGTCTTGTCATCATTCTGATCTTCTGAGCTCCCACAAGAATTTCCCATTAAGCTCTACTTACAACATCATAAAGCTTTTCCAACTTGCCTCTCAAAACTTTTCAAAATTTCTCCTCCCACACACCAGCTCCAAAAGTTTCTGAACCCTATAATCAGGTTAATCAGAGTAAGACCCCACTTCACAGTACCGATTTCTGTTTTAGTCAAATTTTTTCTGACAAAAAAATTCTGACAAGTAATTAGAGTAGTAAAATTTTACTTTGGCTCATAGTCTTAGTCCATAGACAGTTGACTTCATAGCTCTGGCCCAAGGTGAAGAAGGACATCTTGGTTGAAATGTGTGTAAGGAAAGTAGCTCAGTCATGGCAATAAAAAGCAGAAAGAGAGAGAGCTCCACTCACTAGGGATAAAATGTAGATCCCCAAATCAAACTCTTCACTGATCTACCTCTTCCATCCACACCCTACTTGCCTATTGGTACTGCCTGGTTCATATTATCTGAGGATCTATGCACTGATTAGGTTAAGTCTCTCAGAAGCCAATCATTTTAGCTCTGAAAATTCTTACATTGTTTCACACATAGCTTTTGGGAGACAATGCATATCTAAACCATAAGAGCACCTGAGGGTTTTTAGTTAAAGATGAATGTGGTCTGTCATTGAAAAAGATCACTCTTACTGCTTTGCTGAAAATTGATTCAAGGATGACAAAAGCAAGGAGAGAAGGATGAGGACCTGAGGACTATTCCAAAACCTTTATGATAATACAGAAGAAGAATGATGATGACGACTTACTTAGACCAAGGAGATGGCAAAGAAAGAGGTAAAAAAAAAAAAAAAGGTCAAATTCTAGATATATTTTGAAGGCAAAGCTGGAAGTATTTGCTGATGATTTAGATTTGTTGTATGACAGTACAAGGAGTCAAGGATAAATCCAAACATTAGTACTTGCTAAACTGGATTTGATATCATGAATTAAAATAAGACCAACCTCAAAAGAGAAAGTTTGGGGAAAATATAAGGAGTGTAGATTTATACATAAGGATTTAAAGGTGCCACTCAAGCACTCAAATCCAAGAATGAATGGATGAGAAAGAGCTAGCACGAATAGATGCCTGAACCAGAGTCAGTGAACTAAGAAGACATTCTGCAGAAAATATTCCAAGATAGAATGATTGATAATCCAGATCTAATGTTCCAAACACATGTATCATAATTAATATTCTGTGAGAGGTAAGGATGACATATATTGAAATGAACTAGCCATCGCTCTTATGGATTCAGGATATCAGTGTCCCCAAGGAAGAGGCAGATTTCTATAATACTGAGGCAGTGAAAGGAATGCTCTGAAAAAGTATTGAGACATAGAGTATTTTAATGGTAATGGACCATGTGTTGTAAGACAGTGGAAAAGAACCAGAGAAGATTAAATTGGGAAATGTATGAGAGTCATGGACTTCTTTGTATTTTTTAAAATTTGTTTTAATTAGTTACACATGACAGTAGAATGCACTTTGATACATCATATATAATGGAGTATAATTTCTCATTCTTTTGGTTATACATGATGTAGAATCTCATGGGTCATATACGCCCATACTCCCCTCCACTCCCTTCAATCTCCTCTACTTAATATGTAGTAACTCTATTCTTCCCTAGCTTCCCACACCCCATTGTGAATTAGTATCCGCATATCAGAGAAAACATTTCATTTTTGGGTTTGGGGGACTGGCTTATTAAATGAGGCATGCACTTCCTCTTCACTCTTGTCAAAGTTGATGCACAGAATGGAGGATAGGGGAAGAGACATATCTGAAGCATTGTTTTCTGAGACCCAAACTCTTCTTTTTATGTTCATGAACACTTTTCCTCTTATTTGCATTATATCCTTTGACTTGGGATCTCCAGTACATTTTTCTTTTGTTCATTCCCCCAAATCAGAAATCTGTTCCTCCAGGAAAACATTCTCAATTCAAGAGGATTTACCCAATCTGAGTGTTTTTTTTGTTTTTGTTTTGTTTTGTTTTGTTTTTTCTGGTCCTATGTCATAATAGTAATAGCCCATTATTTCTTTATTTCTCTCTACTTCCCTTAATAATGTTATCTATTGGATGTACTTGAAAAATTATATGCCCTATCTTGACATCACCAGGTTGGATATGTAATAGGCCATTTTAAGTGGAAGAAATGTAATTTTTAGTAGTCTTAATTTAAAAGTACAAACGAATTTATAATGAAACCAGTGTATTGTAGAGAAATTTCTCTATTTAGGGAATTTTGAAATTAACCAGTATAAATATTAGAAAATAAGGGTTATCTAAATGCAATTTTGATCTTTCAAAATACCATAAAAGAAGCTAAATTTCACAAGGAAATGAAGTTTGCACAAGGTGTCAACTCCCAAATAAGATCTAGGCTGCTTTTAGAATAAGAAGTAGAATAAATGATGGCAAATCTTAGAACATAATGCAAAGTTAACAGGCGTTCAGAGGACCAAGAAAGTCTTTTTGTGTGCCTTTTGTTTTTAGCAACAAGTGGGGAAGAGAGAGAGAGAGGGTTAGAAAGGCAGGAAAATCACCTTTACTAAAGAAAGTTGAGAATTGAATCTAAGATGAATTCAGAGACATTATGAAGGCTCAGGCTCTAATAAAATAAAGCCAACACACTTAGTCTAGACTTTGAAAATTCAAGGAAATGGATAGATTCTCATTAAAAAAATCATTTACATGTATATAGGGATTTATCATTATCCATTTGCTGAATTTTCTTCTTTGAAATCTATGCTATATACCAACTTTTTCTATGTATTTGTTAGGCAGTTGTGAGAGCAATGTATGCTTATTTCCAATCCACAGGTGAGAACAGCATCCATAAGGTCTCAGGATTTGCCTAAAGACCTGCATGAGCTGAATAGCAGATCCAGGACTTAGAATCAAACTCAGAGTTCTTTCTAAAAGACAAAAGATAGTGCAAATATATTCTTAGAAACACTTTTGAGAAACAATAACTCTTACAGAAATAATGAAAAATTGAAGAGAAAAAATATACTTGAGTTTGTGTGTTCTAATGCTCAAGAAGGGGAAATAGACAGATAAAATTAGATAACTTACCCTGATATGTTTGATGCCAAACCCCAGTAGAATGGTTGAATGATTGCCTTGAGGGAATTAGAATGATGTATTAGACCAAAACTGCTTAATGTTGAAGTCCAGCATGGTGGCATTCACCTGTAATCCCAGAAGAAGGCTGAAGCAGGAGGACTGCAAGTTGGAGGCCAGCCTCAGTAATGTAGTAAGACTCTCAGTGACTTAGCAAAACTGTATCAAAATAAAAAATAAAAATAACTGAGGATGCAGTTCAATGATAAAGTGCCTCTGAGTTTAATTCCCAGTAACTAAAATAAAATAAAAGTTAAAAATATAACAAATTCATTTTCATTGTTTCCCTTTATTTTTATAATTTTGTATACATTTCTTTTCCTTCATGGAATAGAGATATCATAGACGTAAAAAATATGAGAGGGTATTTAACCAGGTTGCTCAATATACTTTAGTGGGTAATATGAAACAGGTAAAGCAATCATTCATAGGGAGTGCTGAAATTAGGCAAGGCCAATTTTCAGGAAGCAGTCCTAGAATTGGTTGCTCCAGGATTCATTCTTGTATCTGTCCTGACACAAAATAAAAGGGTTACCCACCTCCTTAACAAAATCTTGAGTTTCTTCATTGCAAAGAGCTGAAATTGATTTTCATGTGAATTTGATATTTAGGACCAATTTATCTCTCGCAATTAACAACATCTGAGCAAACTCAAGTGACTGAGGCAATCATCTAAATGACACAAAGTGAGTTGGCATAGTCGCATTTTCAGGAAAATTATTATTTCCACCCCTGTAGTATAATAAAATAATTAAAAATGATTCCTTCAAAATGATAAACCACAAAAGTAATGGGAAAGAAAGGAAAAACAGCAAAAATCAACCTTCCATTTTTCAGCTTGGCATATTCTTGATACAGGCACAGCTGCCGCTTCAGGCAAAGCCTATTACAAATGCAAGTAAACTCATTTTTTTTCCCCACAAATAATATTTTCATTAATTTCACAGTGTTTAAGGAATAAATCATATTGTAGTAGAACCTTTGGAGCTTCAAAGAAACAAAACTGGCCTCTTTAAACATCAAGTCAGATTACTGACCACAGAAAAGATAGGTTGAGCAAAAGTCAATTTTATTATGAATTATAATTTTCCCTTATTCCTCTATAAAAGTTATGCTATTATTAACATGACACAGTCACTTATAATTCCTATCAAATTTCTTATATTTGACTTCTTTATCAGAGTGTGAAAATTGTGGGAATCCAAAAAAATCTATCATCTTAAATTCAATCAAAGATGCTATATCTACTCACATCATTTCTCTTTGTGAACTTTAAAATATTTTGGAAGAAAAGAAATAAGATTTGAAGGCAGAGAGGTAAATTATCCAGGGTTCTCCAGAGAAACACAGCCAACAAGATATATAAAGACATATAGAAAGAGGTTTATTGAGGTATCAGCTCACATGGGTATGGAGGCTGGGAAGTCTCAGAATCTGCTATCACCAAGCTGGAGACCCAGGAAAGTGATGATGTAATTACAGTTTAAACAGAAAGGCCTCAAATCTATGGCACCATTGATTGGTCCCTGTTCAAGTGTGAAGGTTCTAGAACCAGGAACAGCTATGATGTAGGGCAAGAGAAGGTGAATGTTCAAATTCAACTACAGAAAAGTTTCGGTTCCATTCAGGCACTTGGTGGATTGGATGATGCCAATTTCATTGGAGAGGGGGCCCTTGTTTACCTGTCTACTGATTCAGACACTATTTTCTTTCAGAAACACCATCAGATACAGCCAGAAATAATGTTTTACTGGCTATCTATGCATTATTTAGCCTGGTCAGATTGTCACATATAATTAACCATTGTAAGAGTAATGTTCAAATTCTTTTCATTCACTACTTGTGGAACTTTTGGCAAGTAACATAATCTCTTTTAACCCTCCCACATTGTAACAGAAAGAAAAGAGAGGAAAAAAGGAAAAAGAATGGTTCCAAATATCGACAGATTTATGATATAGCTCTTAGACACCGAAAATGTTCCCATCTATTTGGTTTTTATTTTCACTTTTGTTCCTTTCTGTGAAGTGGTATACGAAATCATTTGTTGAGAATGAAATGGTAAGAAAAAGACTTATTGGTGGTTTGATGATAGTTGAAAGGGAGTCAATATTTGTTGTGGAAAGTGGAAAATAAAACATCCAGAGAAACAGAATTGCTCAGTGATATTGAAGACCCAGTTGAGACACTCTACAATTTGTGGTTATAAATATGTTTGATTAAATAATATGCTTTCCCCCTCAGAAATACTCTGCAACCCAGTCATGGGCAAGGTAATGTCAATAGTTAGATTAACCAGGATTAGGGTTTTGCTATGTGAGGTAGTAAAAAGAGAAAAGGACAAGTGAATTTAGAATTTAGAAAAAAGAGTAAGGGACATGACAGTAAGTGCACCAGAAGAACTATGAACACATAGAAGTCCATAAAATAGTGTCCACAGGACTTTGATATATGGTTGTAATGGGTATATATTCAGCAAGAAATTGAGAGAAACTAAGAAAGCTAAGGTCATAGAGTAAAATGCCGAATTTGTGGTTATTCTCAGGTGGGGAAATATAACAATAAGGCTCATGAATTCAACTACTGCTTAAAGACAAACTGGATTACAGTGGTAGGTAGCAATTTATCACAAGTCAAACAGGTTTTCAAATATAGGTTAACTAACCATGAGCTTTACTTTAAAAAAATATGTTATTACAATTGGACTTTGAAAGAACTGGGGTGGGGGTTTTATGTGATGATTGAGCACAGATTTTAGATTGAAAAGACCTAATTTGATATCTTTTTCTGACACTGCATAGAGTTGGAAACTGTAGGAAATGACGTTTTTTTCCTCAGTCTTAGTTGTATAGTTCCTAATGAGTCAAGACTCTGAGCCTACATTCTCTAAATCCAAATCCTTTGTTCATTTTGCTGTATCACAATAATCTATGGTTAAATATCCAGAAAATGAAGAATTCACAATTGCTGTGCTGGGTTTGAGAAATTCAGACAAGATTTATGTTAGTGCTTATCTCTACCAGCTGTCTTTAAATCACAAGGCTAAACACAGGCAACAGTTTGCTTGGATTTTCCATTTTGGGTACTTAAAACATATTGGAATAAGTTTCTACACCTCAGTTTAAAGCACAGTTTAGTCGGCAGCGAAGACTAACTGTTCTCTGTAAAGAATCTAAACAAGTACTAGACATTTTCTTCAGTTTTCAATCAACTGTGCTACATGTTTAAAATATAGTTAAAGCAACAACAAGACTAGAAATATGGCAGAATGCAAAGGAAAAATAGGCAGGGCCACTTTGCCACCAGAAATGGAAGCAGATGGAGAATTATGTAACTAGGGAAAAAAATCAGAGCCAGCCAGGGAGGGTAGAGAGCCAGCAAGGCAAGAACTACTCCAGGGAACACAGGCAGATTGCTTAGCTCCTCTGGTACAGCAGCATCATATAAGAGATAAGCCATGGGGAATGGATTACTGGCTACTTAGACCAATTAGACCAAGACCAAGAATACAATAAATAGTCACCTGTTATGAATATTCTGAACTAAAATTATTTTCTCCCTGGTGTTCAATGAATGATATTCAAAACCCCACTCCAGCCACTTATTAAATAACTAAAATCTATCAGCATATTAGTGAATCAACATAACCTTGATGACCTAGACCCTATTTAACCCAGTCACTTCATACATATCTTCTAAGTTATTAAGATGATTTTATCACTATGCTCTAAGCACAACACATACGTGTAGAATTTGCTTAAGGTTACTGCAGGAATGAAAACATCAATAAATGTTAATTAAGTGAATTAATTAATTTATCAAATTTTAAAAGAACTCTTTTAGTTTCAACAACTAGTCAAAGTACTTAATAAACTGAAATAACCAAAAAATATTTATACAATAGGCTAAAGGTATCATATTATCATCATTTCCATAATTATCATTTTCACTATAGAGAGTAATTCCCAAATAGATAACCTGTCTACTTCATACAATATAGAGCAAAATTTTAAATCTCTGATCTCCTTGTTGAAAATATATTTAGATAACAATTCTTTCTACAGAGAATGTGACTTTCCATACTTTTCCAACTAAGTTGAAATAATGTTTAGATGATTTCTTTTCTGCCTTCACTTACTAGACAATGAAAGTTCCTATTTGTTTGAACACAAAGAACCAGAGCAAAGTACTCCCTGATGGCTTATTATACTGTCCTATTCTATTGTGACATAAATGTTATTTTCAAGTAATATTGATTTTCTAGGCCCTTTTGCTAATTAACAGAGAGAGTTAACTACAACATAGTACAATTTCACATTTGTCAACTGATGTGTAATCAAACTTGAACTTTGTTTAGGCCAAGAGAAAAGAATGGGTATCTTGAATTGATTTTGTTTTACTCTAAACACTACAGCACCTTCTTTGTTAAAATCCAAGTCACTTTAGAATGCCTATTTAATACTACTTTAAATCTTTTCTCCCCCTCTCTCTCTCAGTATAAGACAGGTATTTATTTTCCAGGCACAAAGAAAAATGTGAGACAGAAATGCTTGCACTTTTTTTTTGGGGGGGGGTGTATAAACACACCCTACCTCCTCAAAAAAAAAAATCAATTTTCCTCCTTTCCCCAGAATCCCTGGATACTGGAAAGAAAGCCACCCTCCCACTGCCCCTTCTCCTCTTGCAGCCTGGTTATGAGTTATGCACTCAGAACAACAAAAATCGTTGAGAAATTCAGGGTTTAGCACAAAAAATTGGAACAATTTCCAAAACTAGGCCCTCTACTGTGTGTCAAAAACTCTTTTCTAAAGACTGATGATATTCACATGTGAGCATTTATTAGAATGTCATAACAGCTGTGTTTGGAGAAGGCAGTCCTACAGAATAAGGATTTTAAATTAAAGTCCCTAAATGCCTCAGTAGGAAAATGGACTGGAAAGGAGCTGGGGAACGGCAGCGTCCTGCCTTCTTGTAGGCACATAGATGTGCATGTACATGGACACCCTCCCACATGCACAGAGCTGGCCCAGTGTGTGGTAGACACAGAACCGCTTCCACCTTTCCTCATGGAACTGATTTTTAAGTGTGATGGGCTGACAGATCTGGCTCCATGAGAATGTTATAGGCCAGACTCTAAGGGAAATGACTAAACAGACTCCATTTTGCTCTGAGACTTCATGTTATGTAGGAAATAAGCTTCTACAATGGGAACACCCCGCCTCTGTGCCCATCATCAGTTACTTAGTGTGACATGTTCAACAAACTGAATGATAATTCCTATGTAAAGAAACATTGCTCTCTTTTGATCCCTATTGTTCCTAAACAATGTACCATGTGAACAGTGATTGTGTGGATGCTAGTAACCATTCTTTAGATTGTACCTAGGTAAAGGTCATTTTGACCCACTTCCCCCTATGTAGATGATCTCATGATGTTAATGTGTAATTTCAAATCATAGCAACAGACTCTTACGATTCATGTGATTTTTGGTATAAGAACCCATACAATCCTGTGGTCGGGGCAGTTCTCCCAATAACCATTTTTTGGGGCATTGTGTGAGACAGTCAGCTGGCTGGCTTAATAAAGACTTTCAAATTTGGACTTCTCAGTGGTGATCGGTCTGTTCTTAAGTTGTGCCCCATAACATAATGAGCCAGGGGGAAAAGAAATAAAAATAAAACAAAAAGCAGACCTGATCCTTTAAGAAAACATTTCTGTAGATTCTAAAGTGGAATAGAGAAAGAAAATAAGTCTGAAAGTAGACTTCAACAGCAACCTCAGCTTGAAGGAAAGGCTCTAACTAAACCCAAATGGAAATCCTTAAGTCTGAGGAAAGCAGCTTGCCACACACCTGGAGGGCACCTCCCAGCCTGGACACACCTGCGTGCTGTGCTCACTGATAGGTGCACATGCCAGCGTGACTTAAGACTGTGTCGATCAAAAAGAAAAGAAAAAAATTTAATAAAATAAACCATCACAACAACAATATAACCCTACAGCAGCCCTCCCCTCTAACTTCCTGCTCAGGCTCCTGGGTGTGGCTGCTGACGGATTCTCTCCTCTCTGATTTGAGGGCAGCACAGGGCTATTGGACCCCCAGGGTCTCTGGTTGGGTTTGGCTGCAGTTTTTTCTTCTGTTCCCTGTGGGGTCTCTGAAGGAGCAGCAATGGAGCTTTTGGTTGAAGTAAGAGCTGTGTTTTCTGTCCTTGTGTCCGTCAGTCAAAAATATTTTCTTTTCACTAAATTACAACTAACAATCTTTCTTCTTGCTTTACACAGAAAATAAGATCATCACATTTGAAGACTTTTTTTTTTTTGGAGTGTGTATGTGTGTGCAAATATATAAGAACATATATAATCAAAAATCTCATCTCGAATGGAGGATTTAGCCTCTTTTTAATGACTAACATAATTTCTTACCTAATTTAAAACTTTTCTATATAATTTATCTACTTTTATGTATCTTAAAGTTTTTCTTCATTTTTTTCAATGTATAAATCTAACAAAGCCTCCTTATTGCAAATCTATTCCTAATTACAGAACTGACCTTGACCTACAGAAAAATAAATTATAACCTCCAGCTATAAAGACAATATGCTACTAGAATAATAACACCAAGAAATAATACAGTAAAACTTATAAGTTTAATTTGAAATACACAGAACTTACCTGTGTAACAACAAAAGCCCACAATTAAGTAGATTGTAATGCACCAATAAAAAAGATCTAAACATGTATATAAAGAAATTTGAGCAACAATTGAAATCAAAAGGGAAAGAAAAGTGAACATTGGGAAAATACATAAAATTTAACTTGACATCATTTACAACAAAAGAGCTACATAGATAGAATTCATATGTGATTATATAATCTTCATTTGGAGATCTTATAAAATAACAACTCAAAAACTGATTCCATGAAAAAAATAACATGGACTTTATACCACACCTTGTGCTGAACAAAATGATAGTTTATTGAAACTTGAATGAAAAGATAGCAAATATGAAAGATGTACTCAGCCTATTATCTACATACATGACTAATTTAGCAACTGGAAGAATGTGCCTGTGTACACTCTGCATTAGTGCTTAATATTTTCTATTTAATGCTGAGTATGTGAATCAATAATCCTGAAATGAGTAGAGAAATTTCAGAGGAGAAATTAGCTACTATATTATGTAGATGACTTGAGTATATACACTGCCTTACACTGATACTTAATAAATCATTCAAGAAGAAAAAGAAACACCCTGGGAAATCACTATACTCAAAATATTTGATTATTCCATGTAATTCTAGTAATGTCATATAAGACTGCATTACTTCAACTACTCTTATGTATAAAAGTGAAGTTTATGGGGCAATTGTTATATAGACTATGAGGATTGAACTATACACCAACAATAGTTATCTAAAATTTTTGATATACATATATTTTGTAAAACTTTGTATTGATTATATAATTTTATTGCTTTTATGTCAAATTAAAAATTTGTTAGAATAGTAATAGAACAACCATACATTTGTTTTTATATATTTTTTTTACTACATGAAGTTTCTGAATTACTCTGAACCTAATAAAAAGAACTATATTTATTAACAATGAATAATACTAATTTTATATTATCTGCTTGAAATAACTAATGATTAGTACTTTCTCTCAATGATAATTATGCATGAAACAAAGGTATTTTTCCTAGGATTGGTCTCTGTGCTGATGATTATCTGTTTTGTATCTGTACCTAGGCTTACTATGGCTATTATTTCTCTTGAGATAATTTTTCCATGAACAAAAACAGTCAAAAAATTACAATTTCATGTATAATGTTATCACTTTGAAGGCATAAAAGTATAAGCCAAGCACAATTCTAACTTATCATAGAATAGTCAACATGACTGATGAAAACATCCATAATGTTGTGATGATTAAATTCTAATGGGGCAGGCTTTGTGTTGAAAAAACAGGTAAATATATAGGATATCAAGTAATCAAGTAATAAAAAGAAAGATACAAGAATAAAACCTGGAGATAAGATAGGGGGAAGGTAAGTAATCACGAGTAGGATATTTAAGAAAGATCTTACCCAGAGTAAAGGGAGGGACTAAGGAATAGTCCCAGCAGCTGCAGAAGCTCCTTTTGCTTCAGGGAACACCCACATTTTCTCACTGGTAAAGTTGCTCCATCATGGCCCATTTTGAGAAAAAGAAAACTCAAGTCAGTAAAGTTGGTCATCGCATGATCCCTGCTCTATGAATGCCTTGCCCAGTCACCTGCCATCTGTCACTGCGGACCTCTGAACTGCTCTAATGATGAATACCCTAAACTTTCCACATCCCACTCGAAGAAAACAAGGACTTTGGGTTACTTCCCCCAATTTCGCCCTCTTTCAGCAGGAAGCAGCTTGGAGATGTCGTGGCCCATTTTTCCATAGAAATGGAATGTAGAAATAGACAGTGGTGAAACCAGCGTTTTGAGGTGAGACCAAATTACACACTTTACCAATTTCCTCTGGGTTCCTGTCTCTCAAATTTTGTAGAATAAAATCCAAGGGCAATCACAGAAGGGAAGAAGTAAACAGAGTAGGATTTATTTAAGCAAGAAGAGACAGAATTCCTGCCATGCGGAAGGGGGCCTGATAGCAGAACAAACCATTCTGGTGTGCCAGCTTAGTTGTTTATATGTGATTTGGGGAAAAACATGGAGCAAAATCTATGTAAAATAGGTATTGAAAATGTATCCTGGCTACCATCCAGGTTAACTTCCGTCCTCCTTTCTGTAACTCATCCTCCTTACTGTTACTTCCATCTGGTTCACCCCCACCTTCTATTTTCCACCTCTGGGACAAAAATTTGGCTGGAGGTGTTCCCACAGGTAAGCCTCATGATTTTTTATATTTAAAGATGCCTTGATACTGCTCATTAATATATCTACTGGTTAGCCTCCATGGGTGGGTGAATGGGGCCTATTATCCTGACTGCCTGGTCATTTTACTATCTTTTATTTTATCATCATTCAGTGGGGTAATGTAACAGTGGTCCACATTATGCTTTGAATATAGCTCTTTTTGCTCTACCTCTGCAATTTGGTTTATTTTTAAATGGACATGTTTATTTCTCTTCCTTTTTCCCTTCTCCTCCTTCATCTTTCCCCTTCCCTAATTTCCAGAGAAACAAGATTACATTTCTTTTTTAGGCAGATTTATCTGTCCTTGCATACACACCAACCTTAGGAAGAAGTACCATACTAGGGGGATGGTACCAGAAGATCTCAGAAATAACTATCTCCCAAATTAAGTGAATTACAACTCCAACAGAGAACATGTGGAATGCAGCCTTTGAATCAACTATTTAAAAGCCCCCTGCTCCTGTCAGTGGGCAGAATCACAGCCTCTGGGATAAGAGTCCCCTGTATTTCTCCTTTGCTAGCAAAGCAATAAAATTTATTTTTCCCTTTTCTCAAAATCATTTCCTTCTTATTAGATTGGCATCAGGGACAAGGGCCAAGCTTTTGGCAACAAAAGGAAGAAAGAAAAGAAAAAAGAAACTGAAGCAAGAGGATCACAAGTTCCAGGCCAGCCTCAACAATTTAATGAGGCCCTGAGTAATTCAAGAGACCCTAAATTAAAAAATAATAATAATAATAATAAAAAGGCTAGGGATGTAGTAACATAAGTAAATCACCTCTGGGTTCAATCCCTAGTACCAAAAAAAGAGGAAAATATTTTCTCATTGAACATATTATGCTGACACTGAAACCTTGTCAACTTCTCCCTGTACAGCTGAGAAAACACAGGGCTCTGAATCCTAACAACCTTAACTCCATGTCTGTCCAGGGCTATGACGCACACAGAAGACTGGAGGCTATTTCACTTTTTATCATCTGTTCGCCATAGAATAATCCACTAATCCTTTGGAAGACAAAATTTTGACTTTGTGAATGCCAGAGAAAATATTTTAGAATGATCATGTATATGGTGTAAATAAAGTTAAATATTCAACAAAATGATTGTAAAACAAGGAAGGGAAGGGATGAGAAGAGAAAGGAAGAAAGGGGGAGGACAAGGGAGGAAAGGGGAAGGAAGAGAAGGAAAGGGAGAAAGAAAGACATTACCCAAACTTTTTTTTTTTTTAAATGAAGTGAAAGAGTGGGCCTTCAATCAAGGTGTTTCAATGGAGTGAGAACAGCTGCAGAGTCTCTGAGGAAAACAACCTGCTATATCCACACAACAACAACAAAAGTTCTTTGGGTGAACATGAGAGATGAGGTCAGAGAGGTCACTGGGCTTACAGAGAGAGATCCAGACCTTACAATCCATTTTGAGTGGGATATGAAAGTACTGAAGTGCTTGAAGGGGGGATGTACACAATTGCAATTCTGTTTTTACTTGAGTCACTGCAGTTTCTTTATTGGTAGAGTTAAGAATAAGGAAGTGAGGCAAGCATGAGCTTACCAGAATAATCTACTTGAGAATTGATGGTGAGTTGGACAAAGGTGGGCCAGAAAAGAAGAGAAATAGTCACCTCCTGGATAGTTTTGAAAGTACCAATTAATGGGCTATGTTTTGAGGTGCTGTGGATCAAGGGAACCAGAAGCACTGTGCAGTGAGACACTTTGAGAATAAATTGAAAAATCACCAAGCAGGAGATGTCCAGAACATCACTTGGATTTTTTAAAATGAAAATACTAGTGAAGTTTTATAGTCTAAATGACATGTGAATACATTCAAATAGAAAAATACTTTATATAAAATTCTCAGTTGATTTTTCTGTGCATATTGACACCACTTGACTGTCAAATAAGAATAGGAATTCACAGAAAAATACATTAATGGTTTTGCTGATTTTCCAGAAACTATTAGGCTTTTGAAACACAACCTAAATCATCTCTATTATCTTGAAAGCACAAAATTTTATGAGGAATATTTATTTTTACAAGGGGGAATTTTTAATCCAAATATATATTTTCAACTAAGCAGAATTTTGTGAAATTCTCACCATACAGTGTAAGGGGTTTTGAAATACTTAGTGGGACAGAAGTGTATACAATTGTTTGTATCTATGAAAATGATTTTGGTAGTAAAACTGTTAAAGGGTGCTGAGGAAAAGATGGAAACAAAGTTCATGATAAAAAGTATGGTGCTCTTACTGGTCATGGTGGAACATGTCTGTAATCCCAGCAGCTTGGGAAGCTGAGGTAGGAGGATCACAAGTTCAAAGTGGCCTCAGCAACTTTCAAGGCCCTAAGCAACTCAGTGAGACCCAATCTCTAAATAAAATATTTAAAAAAGTCTAGGGATGTGGCTATGTGGGTCAGTGCCTCCCAGCACACATTTCCTATTTCTATTTAGGGTTTTACTCAGATTCCTTTCAAACTTTATTAATTTGCAAGATAAAATTTCACATGTTGAAAGTTGAATCAATAAACACAATAGTGTTGACACTTTGGAAGTTTTTAAAGGTACTTTTTATAAGCTATAATCTGAGAATTTTTTATAAGTACTTTTTTATAAGCTATGATCTGCTCAAGTCAGTACTAAACCAGTAATAGTATCATACCAATAACATCACTTTGGAGAAAATTACAAATTATTATTCATAGAAATATTACCTAAACTAGCAAGTGATGACATAAACTCTTGAACAGGTTCTATGCACTGAATAAGATTCTTAGATGGATTATAATTCATTGGCAACTAAATAGTCAAATAATCATACATACATTAACTGAGAGAAATCAATCCTCCAGTTTCTATCTTCCAGAAGAATGTACCAGTGTTTCTTTTACAAAATGGAATTGTAATGATGTTTCCTCAGTGTTTTATGTCGGTGAGTGTAATTGTTGGAGAAGTTTATAAGATTATAGTATGATTGTAAAACAACATTTACAGATGATAATGCAGACCACTCACGGTCATAGGACAGTTATTTTTAGCATCTTTAGAATAGAACAGATGGGTCTCTTCCACATCCAGTGATTTTTAAATGTTCTAATAATGAAAGTTCATGCAAGGTGAAAGAGGTTTAATTTCATTTTGCTACATACGGATTTCCAGTTTTCCAGCACCATTTGTTAAATAGGCTCTCTTTTCTCCAATATATGTTATTGGCACCTTTGTTTAGTACAAGAAAACCATAATTCAGTGGGTTTTTCTCTTTGTCTTCTGTCCTCTACCATTGGTCTACATGTCTATTTTAGTGCCAATGCCATGCCATTTTTGTCACTGTGACTCTGTAGTATAGTTTAAGGTCTGTGTATTGGGATGCCTCCTGCTTAACTTGTTTTGCTGAGGATTGCTTGGGCTATTCTGGATCTCCTATTTTTCCAAATGAATTTCATGATTACTTTTTCTAGTTCTATGAAGAATTTCATTGGGATTTTAATAGGAATTTCAAAGTGGGTCAAACACTTAGGTGCTAGAACAGAGACCTTGGGCCTAATAGAAGAAAAAGTAGGCCCAAATCTTCGTCATGTGGGCTTAGGATCTGACTTTCTTGACAAGACTCCTAAAGTACAAGAAGTAAAATGAAGAATCAATAAATGGGATGAATTCAAATTAAAAAGCTCTTCTCACAAAGGAAACATTCAATAATGTGAAGAGAAAGCCTACAGAATGGGAGAAAATATTTACCACACACACCTCAGATAGAGCACTAATCTCCAGGATATCTTAAGAACTCAAGAAACTTAACACAATAAAAACCCAAATAACCCAATCAAATAAATAGGCTAAGGAACTGAAGAAATATTGAAATAGATGCTTCACAGAAGAAATACAATTGATCAACAAATATATAAAAAAAAGTTCAACATCTCTAGCAATTAAAGAAATGCAAATCAAAACTACTCTAAGATTTAATCTCACTCCAGTCAGAATGGCAATTATCAAGAATACAAGCAATAATAAGTGTTGGTGACGATGTAAGGGAAAACATACAGTCACACACTACTTGTGGGACTGCAGATTGGTGCAACCACTCTGCAAAGTAGTATGGAGATTCCTCAGGAAACTTGAAATGGAACCACCATTTGACCCTGCTATTCCACTCCTCAGTTTATACTCAATGAACTTAAAATCAGCATATTATAGTGACACTGCCACATCAATGTTCATAGAAGCTCAATTCACAATAACTAAACCATTGAACCAAACTGGGTGTCCTTCAACAGATGAATGGATAAAGAAAAAATGGCATATATACATAATGGAATATTACTCAGCCTTAAAGAAGAATAAAATTATGGCATTTTCAGGTAAATCAATGGAACTGGAGAACTGTTGGGGTCTTTATCCCCCTTGCTCTTTTCCACCAGCAACAAGGGAAGGGAACACTCCCCAACAAGGCCAGACCGGGAAAGGTAGGGCCGACTGACCCCCACTCCCAACCCTCCAGGCAGAGGACAATCAGACAAGTCAGGGAGACCAGTCACAGCAGGAACTTGTTTATTGAGGAAGTCACACAACTTTTATGTAGGGTGAAGGCTAGGTGGGAACCAATCAGCTTAAAGGTCAGCAAGGCACGGGGGTTCACACAGAGGAGAGTCCCATAGGACTATATGGCAAGCATGAGCTGATCATGTTTGCGGAACTGTTGTTAACCAACCCCTGACGGTGGTCTGATTTATCGTCACTAACTTTTGAAACCGCCTTTAAGGCCTTGATCTTGCTCATTCCCAGGGAGTAAGGAGTCAGCCTGAGTTAACATGTCATTAGTCCCAACAGAGAACATCATGCTAAGTGAAATAAGCCAATCCCCAAAACCAAAGGCCAAATGTTTTCTCTGATAAGTGTATGCTGATCTATAATGAGGTGCTCGGGAAGAATGAAAAAACTTTTTATTGGGCAGAGGGGAGTGAAGGGATGGGTGAGGGTATGGGGGTGAAAAGGACTGTGAAATGAGATGGACATTATTACCCTATATACATGTGTGATTGTAGGACCAGTGTGGCTCTGCAACATACACAGCCAGAGGAATGAAATTTGTACTCCATTTTTGTGCAAAGTGTCAAAATGCATTCTATTGTCATGTATAACTAATAAGAACAAATTTTTAAAAATAGGTATTTTTAAAAAGAAGAATGTTAGTATAGCAATTCAGGGTATTTTAATAACTCTTACCCAGGAGATATGAATCTATTTAATGATACATCTTTCTTCCTAAAAAGTATATTTTATATTACCATTATGTAGAGTTCTTTTGTTGTTCTAAATCACTAACATCTTCACACCTCTTCCATTCAAAATAATTATACATGGGTTCTCTATCTTTGGTGCTTTTAATATTGTTATTTAAATTATAACAATGGCCCTATATTTTTACATTATCAGTTACAACTGGGCTTGCCAGTTGGCAGATGAGGTGCAGGATGAGTACTTTTAAAGGTCTCCTTCATATTTTGAATATTGATATATCCACACTTAGAAAGTATCACTTTTAACAATGTGACTTTGATTTAGTGCTCAATGAATATTTGTTATCGGTATGCTTTACAAAAGGGAAAAGAAGACATACTTAAGATTAACTAATGGAAGGTTGATTTATAAGGGGATAATTGCAAAGATGTGAGTGAAGAAGAAAAGAAACCACAAGAGACCATGAGTCAACCCCAAAGTCATCCTCAGTCATTAAAATATATGAAATAATCAAAGTCTTACCAAGGAAATTAACTTAAGAGGAAAAATAATTGTCAGTGTCAGAATACAGCCAGTTCAAATAACTTTCAGAGATCAAGTAGAGGTATAAATACTAAATATTTTGACTTCAAATTTGTTATTGCTTCAGATTACTTGCAGGGCTTCCTATTAGTGGAACCCAAATAGAATCCAAATATATAGGAACCCTGTTGACAGTCTCCTGGAGGTGGAAAGTAGAGTAGAACAGAATGATGGGTATTTTTGGAGGGGCAATTTGAAAACGGGTCGTTAAAAAAAAAAAAAAAAAAATTGACCATTAGAGGAGAGTTGGAGAGAAAAAGGTCTTGTTATAATCGTTGTAAGGAAAATAGAATCATTAGAGGTAACAAGTGAGCTGGTCTTAACAAAGAATTTGTGCTTGAAAAGAGGAATGGAAGCATTTTAATCCTGGAAAAAAAGAATATGAAAATAGTAAATGAGAGGAAAACAAGATTAATATTTATAAAGATTGGTCCTGCTGATTTCAGTGAGTAACTTGTGAACCAAAAATTAAAATTAAAAAAAGATTTTCACTTCATAAATACAGGTTGGCTAGGAAAATTTTTCTGCATAGTAAAGGGTTTCAAATTCAAAATGCATGATGCCAAAATTAATCAGAAAAATGGTAATATAGACTAATCTCTTTAACTAAAATGAAAAAGTCACATGTATAGACCTCGATTTTAATCACTAAATTGAATGTAGAAAATAGTAGTACACTCAAATTTACTTAATTCCCATAATCATTCAGTTATATACATTATTATTTTTAGAGAAATGAGGTATATTTTAATATTTATGTCTTTTATTGTCAATTTATAGTGACATTCTGATACACATTCCACTGCCTAGAAGCCTGTCAAAGAAGGTTTATTAAACCATAATATATGAATACTTGAAAAGAAAGCTATAAACGTTTTCACTTCTTATTTCTTTATATCTGTATGTGAATATATATCAGAATAGTAAAATTAGCCAAACTACAAAGTGCCATTCTATAATTAAGATAAGTATGAACTACCTATCTTGAATCTGCATTTCACCTTTTCTTTGTGAACTTAGGTAATTGGGATTAAAAAAAATCAAAGGTGGTGATTTAATTGGTGATCTATAGTAAAAGAGAAACACAGCTACCCATATATTTCTCTAAACTTCACTAATCCATGATTTACAACCATTTTGTAAGCATGCAATCCTTTTTACTTCTACAAATCACACTTTGCTCTAGAAATTTCTATTTTCCTGTCTAAACTACAAAGGAGATAATTAAAACTATCTTGGAGTAATTGTCTCCAAAATTACTACCAACTAACACACTAGTATATTGATTTGGCAATTACTTTTTGAAATTATCTAAAAATGATATATGTCTGACCCTTATAGAGTCAGAGAAAAGGGAGATGGAAGAGCCTTGGTCAGAGTGGAGTTCTATGAAAACCTCAGCTGGCTCAGAGGAGAACCCCAGTGCAAAAACTGTTCATAGAGAAGTCACGCATTGGACAGATATTGTGAGGAGTGCTACATTCCCACCCATTGCATTGAGACTGCCTCTGGAAAACATGCCCTCAGCTTGAATACTGTGGTAGATCCCAGAGGGTTCAAACTGGAGGAAATGCAATGGCATGGTCCTTGCAGCAGGTTCCCTTGAAGGGTTTGCTGAAAAGGTTGTCACAAGTCATTGTTAAGGCTAAGGACAGTGCCAAAATTGTTTTTATGTATGTATCTGCATATCATCATGAAAATAAGTACATCTTTCTGAAAAACAATGAACTCATCTCTGTGTTCACACATATTTTAGGTATGTATTTCTATCATGTTCTACATGTTTTGTTGATCTCATTAATGTCTGAATTATCTGCTTCATGAAATTTGCAAAAGTATGATCAATGTGACCTAATCAAATGTCTCCCCAAGTGATAGGCAGTGGCAATTGTGGGGAATTGTCAGCAAAGAAAATCTGGCTTGGTTGAACCATTAGACATGGATATTTGGTTCTCAGGAACTATTATGAACTATTGTTCCAGATTGCCTGGAGTAGGTGGTTTCTCTGCAGATTGGTTCACCGCTGGAGTTTGCAGACCCTAGATGTGCCAATGACCCACTAGAGCAAAATGGCTTGCTTAACTCCACTCCATTCTGATTCTCATGGAAGAAGCTCCTACCATTCCCCTTTGATCTGTCCCTCTATAAGTAAAGAAAATGCAGGCTCCTCCATTTTGTTAGAGCCAGACCCTTATGAATGACTCAACCTGTCATGCCCCTATTCAAAAGATAAATGTCTCCTGTTTTTTTCTATCAAATAAATGTCCTGGCAATTAGTTCATTGCCAGTCCATCCCTCAGACAGGAACCCTTTTCCTCACCCATGGGGATGTGCGGAGATAGGAAATAGTTGACTGTCTCAAACTACTTCTGTCCAAAAAACTTTCCATATTCACTTATTTAAAATCATTAGGTACCCTGATTGCTGTCTTTGAAAGAGGTGCATTAGTAATATTGATTTTTAAGACTATTTTGAAGAAAAAGTAGGCTAATCCTTTTCAGGTTTAACAAATCAAAAGTGATTACTTGGTTTACCACACATTTAATTCACACACTACTAAATAAAACCACAAAAGAATTTGGAACTTAAAAATGAAGATCTACTAAGTACATAAGATCATATTCTAATGTAGTTATTTAAAGACAATTCAGTGTTAAAAATGATAGATTTAGGTCAAGTACCAAACTAGTTGGAGGCTTGGTAAATAAACAAGCACCATGATAGACCAGGCAAAGTTTTATAATAATAGAGTCTAATTTTTATTTTCCTTAATTCTGTATGTCCTCTAATTTCTATAATAAATGGGAAGGCAGTGATAATGATGCAGTACGTTGCCCAGTCAGTTAGGGATATGGGATACCCTTCTCTTTATATTTTTAAACTCCAGCTTAAGAAAACCTAATGAGCAGAATAATTTCGCCACCACTGGACATTGTTGGCACTATTGTTCATCATGTGGCATCCATATGGAATATTCTTATTGCTCTTTAAAATGTTCTAGCTCTTTGGAAAAATGGCAATGAAATTGTCCTTGTATTTAACTAGGATCCTGAGGCAGAGGTTGACCCACTGTAGTTTTCTTGCCATTTGGGCACAGGTTTAGTGTGACCGAAAAAGTTTTAACTAAAATACAATTTAATTTATCAAGATTTCTACCAACTCTTTATTACCCATTTTATGTTCTTCATGCATTTGTTAATTAATTCAAGTATTTAGCTGGGTTTTACTGTGAGTAAGATATGAAGATATTGAAAGGAATTGACATAATTTGAAATTACTTTAATAATAGCTTAACAGAAATACAAATCACATACCATGAAAGTCATCCTTTTCAAGCGTACAGTGCAGTGGAAGTTTAGTATGCTTATAGTTTTGTTACTCTCACCACTATTTAATTCTAGGACATTTTCATGACCACAAAATGAGACCCTGAAATCATTAGTACTCACTCCCTGCTGCCTCCTTTTCCAAGTCCCTGATAGCACTGATCTACTGATCTTTCTGTCTCTAAGGATTTGCCTATATGGTACATTTCATATAAATTATATCGAGAGAGACAGGCATGTGTAAAGGCTTGGTAAGTAAAATCTGTAGGATACAACAGCAGGCTGAAAATTTTAACAGATGTTCATCTTGGAGTCTGGAACCCAAAGGTAGTATGTAATTCTATACAGAATTTAGCAGAATTCTTTCCTTTGCAGGGAACTCATCTTCTGTTTTAAGGCTTTCAACAGGTTAGATGTTTCATACATAGTAATTTGCTGTACACGAAGTTCACTCATTTAAATATAAAAAGTATCTAAATACAATCTTCTTAGCAGCATCTAGACTAGTTTTTGACCAAATAAACAGGAACCACAGCCTTGCTAAGGTGCTATAACAAAGGAACCATGAAAATATACAAGAGTATTCGCTACAACAATATGCTATTGCAAAGTAAAAGAAATATTAAAATGGTAATCAATCATAATTAATAAAGTAAGTCAATAAATATTAGAGTTCAGAAATAATTTAAATGCCATCATTCAGTGGACTGCTGATTTTACAAACTGACGAATACATATAATAGTTACTTTTCTCTAAAAGTGACTAATATGATTTCTCTGTCACTGATGTGATCTCAGGATCTATTTTTGAATGAAAAACCAAGAAACTTTTGTACATATATCAATATATGTGGGTAAAGTAAACTACTTGTAAATAATGAACATACTTACATATATGACTACTACCTATTAATAAATATGAATTACATAATTTTTTAAAATATTTCAAAAGGAATCTAATGGCACAGTGTAGAAAAGATCAGGATAGAAGCTAAACTAGACTTCGGTGAGTAAATTTACTTTTGAAATTTTGATTTGGAAATCTTGTTTATATTTGACATAATTTTAAGAAGATTTGAAAGCTATCCTGAAAGATCAGAAAATAAATGAAAAGTACATAACTGGCTCTATGTGAGTTAGTGACATAACCACAAAAATATTTTTTTTTATTATTAATTTAAAATAATTTAAATTTTCAGAAGCATTGAAAGATTAATTGTATTTGTACTGTACTTTTATTCCAGATTTACCAAAGCACCAGTGATGAGAATTTTGCCCAATTCTCTTTCTTTATGTACAGATATAAATATATGTAGATATATATCAGGATATAGGTATGGTATCTATATTGGTGTTAATATACATATTGGTAAAGTTAGAGAAATAGTGATACATATTTGCATAGAGACATAAATACACAATACATCAAGAAAAAATATGTTTTAGTAGAATATTTGGTACTATTTGAAAGTCTGAAATAAGTGGTCTGATCAAAGGCAGAGTTTCCTTACACTGCTAAGTTTATCTTTAATAGAAAAGCAGTAAAACAGCCTGGAGTCTAAAAATACAGCTTTATAGACTTACATTTCATGTTGTTCTCTTAAGAACTGCTACCTTCTTGTGCAAATGCATGCACACCTCACAAAATATAATGGGTTTATTTTTGTCTCTGGTATGTTTTACTAGATGAGAAAGATATCAAGAAATGGGCATTAGTGTTCCATTGGGACTCAGTAAAAACATTTTTTACAGTAAAATATAAATGTACTGTTTTTAAAACCAAAACTGCATTACATGAATTTTTAGTTTAAAAGCCTTGGGAAAATCATTCTCTTTATCAAGTATATCTGATAATCTACTCATTTTGATATTGAAATGAAGATATTAGTTTTCAGAAGTGAGCCAAAATACCATTTTAGAATTAATTTGTATACAAATATATATAAATTTATGTTTCATTTAGAATGACTCCTAAACTATAAGCAAAGGGTATTTATTTATAATCAAATTTATCAAAATTTTATTTTATTTTTTTCTCAGGAAAGGAATGAAATAAATGATACAAACATAAAAAAGAATAATGACACAAAATTTAATATATTATGGGAATTTAGTAAATTGACTTATCTTCATAAGCAAAACCGAGTTTACTTTTTCTCTAAATCCCATCACTATAAACTATTAGAATAAACAAGATTATCAGCAGGTTCATTACTTTCCTGAATTTTAAGAGCTCTTTATGCTGAAGAATAGCAATTCTGAAATTTTTACCATCTGGAAAGAAAAAAAAAAAAAAACTTTTAGGCATATTTGCTCATAATGTGTTTCTTGTGAGACCAGAATGGTGAATCCAAGAGGAATTGTTAGTTTGCATGGAACAATTCAGTAAATATGAGATTAGGGCTGAGAAGGAGTGAAAGAAGTGGGGAATCTTCACTGTGGCTTGGGGCTAAGTCCTCTTCATCAGGAGGATCTAAAAAAAACAGGCATTGAGGAGCTGCGCTTGTAGCTGAGGGACAGAGTGCTTGCCTAGCATGTGTAAGGCCTGGGGTCAGTCTCCAGCACTGAAAAAAAAATTCAGAATGTGCTCATGGCCTCCATATTATATACTACACATTGAAAACCACACTTCATAGTTAAAAGAAGGCATCTCTTTGCTTATGACAAATAGAATTTCCGATATTCAAAATATTAATCATTTTAGGTACTTATGTTTCTATACTTAACTATTTAAAAATAAAGAGCTTATATGTACCTCTTGGAAGACAGAATTTAAGCAGTCCTCTCAGTTATCCAGTAGGGTTTGTGTCAGTGATTGCCTTAAATACAGTTGAACACAGGGGACTTCCACATGGGGACGTTTTCAACTGATGCAGAGGTGGCCTTCTAAGGGTGGCTTCTCTCTGATTCTATTAGACAAAGAGACACTGAACAAGGCATTCGGTTTCTTGAAAAATTCCCTTAGTTTTGATTGTTTTAGTCCCCTGTGATATTTTTACAAATATAAAGCCATTATGTATCTGTTCAGTTTTTTTTAATATGCATACAGATGATAACCTGGCAATATTTGTACTAGACCAACCCCTGAGTAAGCTTTTCAAGTCAACCAAGGAAAAATGTCTGTCATATCAAATGACTTACTTTTAGTAGATTGAGCTTTATTGCTATTTTATTGATGAATGGAGATTCACTCCCATCTACATTAAAAGGAAGAAAAGGAACATCTGTGATTTCTAAAGATAACTGCACCCACAGATATTTGTAATGTTTTGTGGCTCATAGTACTGTGTTTATTTTTAATTTGTTCTATTGTTAATACTTGAGATAAATTATAATAAATAAAAGATTTTTGTAAGATTTTTATGCAAATTACCCAATTTCAAAGCAAATTTTACTATTGCCTAAAATCGATCACTCAAAGACCATACATGGCATCATTTAATGTCTAGTGGACTCATTTTTGGTATTCTTTTCAATCTGATACTAAAATTTTATTTGTGTTTATTTCTCTGACACTCTAATCATTAGGCCAAACCTTACTCGTTTCATATAGATCTCTTTATAAAACTTCCATAAAAGTATCTTAAATAATTTAAACAACTTTATCTTATTAGAATATTACATGACCATCCTCCTAAACCGTTATCATTTTCCTAAATTTCTATTTCTATTTCAAGTAAAGGATTCCTCTCTCCTGCAGTCTTCATTTAATTGATCTGCAAATTCCACTGATGTCCTTGGGAAAATGCTGTCTGTCCCTTTTACTAATTTCTTCTGCATTACCATAATTTCTAACCCTTACCCTTACAGTCTATTGCTAGTATGACAGTCAACTTTGTATGTCAACCTGACTGGACCATAAGGTGTCCAACTGTTTGGTCAAACATTATTTTGTGTGTGTGTGTGTGTGTGTGTGTGTGTGTGTGTGTGCGTGTGTGTGTGAAAGAGAGAGAGAGAGAGAGAGAGAGAGAGAGAGAGAGAGAGAGAGGAAGAGAAAAAAATAATTAACATACGATTTCCAAGTTAAGTATGTCTCATGGAAGACCTAAATAGAATGAAAAGCTGATCTTCCCTTGACTCCACCTTCCTTAGTCCTTTGAGCTGTGGCACTTGTCTTTCTTTCCCTTTGGATTTGAGTTGGAATATTTGCTCCTCTTGGGCCTTGACATTACTAGTCTTTCAAAGGAACTCACACTACAGGTCAATCTCAGACCTTTAGACCCAGACTGGAACTACACAAAGGTTCTTCTACCAACTGCAGACCTTGAGAATTTACAGTCTCCTAAAACATGTGGGCCAATTCTGTATAATCAGTCTTTCTGTATACACATACATCTTATTGATTTACTGACTAAAGTAGCTAGCAATCTATTCAAATTTACTTTGACTCCCTACCTGTATCTTTTCCAATGCTTCCTGTAACTGGAAGCCTGATTTTTTTCCCTCATTCATAAGACTAAATAATTCATTCTCTAGCTTGAATATTCAGTTTTCTTTATTATCATACATAACTATTATAACAAAATAATTGTATATTTAATATTTGAACGTAGTAACAAGATAATATATCCTTTATTTAAATTAATTAACTCACTCCTTAATTTATTCATTAATTCAATGAATGTTTATTGCATATTTACTGCATACCATTGCCTGTGCTGAACAAACAGGTTAAAGTAAAGCACAAAACAAAATTCCTTTCCTCATTGGGTTTACACATGAGGAATTAACAATAAGCAACTTAACAAATAATAAACAAACATAATTCAAATAGTAATTAATATTATCAAGAAAAAGAATAAGGGAATTGAGTCTATAGATGATTACCTGTTCAGATAAAGTGGTTAAGAAAGACCCACATGAAAAGACAAGAATAAAGAAATATAGGAGATAGTCATAGGAATATATCAGGAAAGAATGATAATTCTAAGTAGAAATACAACTAGCTAAATGTCTTTTGGATTTATTATGATGGCATTAATAAAGAGCAGTGTGAAATTACATTCATTACAACTAGCGGAAAAGAGTCTTTGAGGGTTTTATATGAAAAAAATCTAATGAAATTTGACCATGTTTATATTCTATACCTAAAATCAATTTCATGTATTGCTATATAAATAAATTCACAAGGTTATACTTAAAAGGAAAGGTAGGTATTGTCTTAGACAGGAAAAACACTAAAACTCCAGAGTCAAATATTAATACATTAGATTACATTAAAATTAGGAATTTTATTCGCCTAAAAGGTGATTAAAATAACAAAGAAGCTAGTTTCTGTCTTATGTTTTTTTCCTTCTCTCTAAACATTCATTAATACATTGATTCAAAAAAATGTAATAAAATAATATAAATGGCTTTTAACTAACAAAGGCTCACTTTTAGAATATGTAAACACAAATCAGTTAAGAAATAATAGTCACCCAAAAGAAAAAATGGGGAAAATACACGAGCATTCAACAAGAGGAAATTTAAAACAAAACAAAACAATAAAAAAAAAATACTCAAGACCACATAATAAGTGTAATCAGAAAAATGAGAAATCATACTCCATTTATGTGTGACTTATCAGAATGCATAAATGCATTCTACTGTCATGATAACTAATTAGAACAAATAAAAAATAAAAAAGAACATATAAAAAGAAGTTAACTTCACTGGTAATTAGGGGTATAAAAATTTGGTACATGAAAACTTCTGTACTAATTTAGAAAATCACAATTTTCACAATATTACAAATATTAAATGTCTGACGAAAACCAAACACTGGAAAGGAGATGAAGTAATGTAATGTTGCTGGAATTGCAAAACAGTTTGTCCTATTGTTTAAGGTTAACCCCACCCTCCACCCTATGTTTCGCTGATTTAACATTTATTATACAAACCACAGAATGGCTTGCTTATATGTGCCAGATTTAATGTTGAAAATGTTTATATCATTACTGTATACAATCTCCAAAAGAGAAACCAGTTGCTTGATAGGAGTACAGATCAATGAATTCTGTTACATCTGTACAATACTATAAATACAGTGAAGAAGTTTGAAAAAATATCTATACACAATAATATGGATAAAATTTAAAATCATGATGTTGACATTCAAAGTCAGAAACAAAACAAACAATACTGAATTTAGTGTAATTTACATACATTTTTTGAAAAAAAAGCACTAATTTTTCTTATTTACTGATGCATGATTATACAAGTACAAAAAGTATAATGAAATGCATGGAAGAAATTTATGTAGTCATGTAAAACTAAAAAGAAAGAATAAATTTTAAAAAGAAATTAACCTAAATATCTGGATAGTAGTAACCACTAGGAAAGGCTTAAAAAAAAAAAAAAAAAAAAGGTGTCCAAAAACACACATGAAGAATTCTGGAATTGTTGGCAATATTTTGTTTCTTCATTTGAATAATTCTTACATTAGTGTTAATTTTGTATTAATTAGTTAAGCAGTACCTTTGTGTTTCATGGATCTTTATACTGTATTTCACAATAAAATATCACAAATTCTGTATGAATATCTCACTGAGTCATATGAGGTGTCATTGAATGACTATGGAAGAGGAATAATATGACTTTCCACTAATTAAAAACATTTTTTTTCAAACACTTGTAATGTTCTAATTGTATATTGAAAGAACATAGGGGAAACCATTAGAATACCTGACCTAATGTTATTTATACATGTGTGTCCTTGTGTATGTGATCATAAAACATGTGTAAATCATATAATTTGCCACAAGATTCGGGGTAAGGATAATTGGGAGTAAACATAAAGGAGGTGAGAGAGTTAACCATGTAGAAGTCTGAAGAGGTAAGGTGGATGGATATGGTTAAGTAGAAGTACAACCTCTGCAAAGACAGTTGGTAAAATACTGGTTCCACAAATCCCAAACCCCAGAAAAAAAGAATGTGAAATTATTTACAAATAGGGTCTTTACAGGTGTAATTAAATTAAGAAATTTGGGGGATTACAAGGGGTTAAACTCAGAGGCATGTGACCCCCGAGTCCCATTCTGAGCCCTATTTTGTATTTTATTTAGAGATAGGGTTTCACTGAGTTGCTTAGCACCTCCCGTGGCTGAGGTTGACTTCAAACTCACGGTCCTCCTACATTAGCCTCCAGGGTCGCTGGGATTACAGGCCTACGCAGCTGCACTTGGCTCAATTAAGAATCTTAAAATGAGTTTATTCTGAATTTAGAATGGACGCTAAATCTAAAGACAGGTATTCTTATGAAGGAAAGGGAGAAAATTGGTATACCAAAATGCACAGGGTAAAAAGCCGTGAAAATATAAAGGCAGAGACTGAGGTTATGAAGCTCCAAACCCAAGTGTTTTGGGGGTCACCAGAAACTGCAAGGGGCCAGGAAAGATTTTCACCTAGAGTCTGTAAGTGATTGTAGTCTAATCTACACCTTATTATCAGACCGTTGACCTCCACAATCATGAGAAAATTTCTGTTACCTTAAGCCACTTCATTTTTGGTAATTTATAGTAGCCCTGGGAAACTAATACAAGAAATATTCTGGGGATTTTACTGTTCCCACCAGTTGGTTTGAATTTTAGTATTTGCCCATATCTCCAAATATTGATGACTTTGAACTGTGAAACCCCATAATTTTATACTTTACATTAAATATGGTTTTTATGTATGTAGTTACCTTAGTAAAATATGAAATCTGAGAATACAAGAATAGACTTGTATGTATTTTTTATTTTAATAATTAAAATTAATATATAAAATTGAAATTACTTAAAACATACAGAAAGTTATTATTTTTTATTTTCTATAATCTAACCCTGAAAAGATAATCATTGGTTATATTCTCTTCCAAATGCTATATCTATACACTTGATAATATGATGATAATGAACATAAACTTTTAGTATCTCCTCTTTAATTTAACTATGAAGATTTCACCACATAATTAAGCATTATACAAAACATGGTTTTTATGTAAGCTTAATGTTTCATTCTTTGAATATAATGTAAGTTATTTTGCTGATCCTCTAGTACTAGTTTTCCCTAGTAGTTTGCTATTATAAATAGCACTGTCAGAATACTCCAAGTATGACTTTAGAGTGGGTTCAAATCCTGATTATGTCACATTATCTTTCTCTTTTGAATGATATTGTTTACTCAGTGTCCATATACATAAACTGATAATACAATCCAATAGATCTTATAAAATGCTTTTGAGTCTTAAAGCTAATTTATAAAAAATATTTGAACTTTATGACCAGAATATTATCAAATCTCTTACAAAGTGGGTTCTAGGGTGTACCAAAAGAACTGTTGCTCTCAAATGGTTACCCAGAGATTGGTGGGTGGGGAGGGATGAATAGGTGGAGCTCGGAAGATTCTTAGGTGAGTGGAAGTATACTGCATAATACTATAATGATGTACACCTATCCTTATGCATTTGACCAAACTAACAGGAGATGCAGAACCAAGAGGGAACACTAATAACAACAAAGGACTGTAGGTGTTAAGGGACTGCGTCAGTGTGAATTTGGTTGTAGCACATATATTGCTGTGGCGAGGGAAATGGAAAATGGGGGAAATGTGGATGAGTAGGAGCAGGGAATACACTAGAAATCTCTTTTTCCTCCTCTCAATTTTGCTGTGGACTTAAAACTACTGTTTTGTACTCTGACTCTTCCATATTCAGATGAGGTAGTTCTAGACAACCTCCTTCCATAGTGTGCACTGTTAGTGATACCCTACTAGAAATGTTTCCAGGCAACTCACAGGTACTGCTGCGGTTTCACAGGTGTTAAGTTTTTCTTCGAGCTTGTTCTACCTATACAATATCAACAGAAATTGTTTGATACTTGCAGAATGAAGATTGTGAACTTGCTTAGATTTCAGGAATATTGCAGATTCCATATCATATTATTACTTGGGGATCAACTTCCAGAAAAGTAGTTTCAGGTAGCATACATTTCCATAACAAACAATAAAATGTATTAGGTTACTATGTGAAAACAATGGAAAACTTAGTGAAAACATGTATGAAAATCGCTCCTTCTCTCCATACCAAATACTGAAAGTTATTTATAAATGACCACATATGCATAAATTAACCAGTACCTGGGTACCAGAATCATGCATGCTCAATTTCATGCCCTTGTTTATGTCACGCTAGTGTCCTTAAATGATTCTACCAATGACAACCTGTTTCAATGCATTCATTTTTTAAAAGCCACCCTCCAACACTATTTTCCTTATTTTATCAATTAGATGTTAAAACTAGCCTTTCAAATATTTTTTTTTCTTTTTGCAATATATCTGTCTTATTCAACTCTGTATTGCCAACATTAGACCACTCGTTCATTCATTCAACAAATATTTATAAAACCTGACTCAGGACAAGAATTAAATTAGACTACAGAGGGGAAGAGTTAGCAAAGCAGATATAGCTGAAGTTATCATGGAGATTAGACTGATGGGGAAATAGACATAGTTCACAATGCACTAATGTCATTTTGAAAAAATAGAAATAAGGTTTTATATCATTTAGAAGAATGGGAGCAAATTTATGTATTATCACATAATTACTTCCTCTTCATCAGAAACCATTTTCTCCACCATTCCCATCAAACAACTCCATTTTGGCATGCATATAATATGTCATTTATAAATATTTTTGAATAAAAATAGCTGAAGAGGGAAGACACTAAAATATAAAGGATGTATTATACATTAAAATATTATTTGATTTCTTCCTATCCGTGGTAAAATGTAGACATTTTGACCGTTCAGTGTGCTTTTGCTGTGCTGAATTTTTACTTTCAGTTGAAGTGTTTCAACTAAGTAGTTTTTTATCTGAAGTTATGTTTATGGGTAAATGAGCAATTTTTGAGTGTGCTGCACTTCAAATTTATTATGGATCTTGCCATTGATTCTTGAGAAATAGGCAATAGGAATTTCTATTTAAAAACCTAACCACATGTGTAATTGAAAATGTGGCAGAGCCTCCACTGTATTCCTTATTAGATCTTTTGAATTAAAACTGAGTTTAAAGGACCAGGTCAATACTGCCCATACAAGTAATTAGACATGTTTGGGCACTAGGTCAGAGTTCTAGAGTCCAGCTAATATCATTCATCAAATTGCATTTTCAATTTTTTGTGTTACTAGATATATGAAAATCAAATTCTGTAATGAGTTTCTACATATTAAAAATGAACAGAAAAAAAAACCTGCTAGAAGATATATTCTCCTGAGACTATTTTTGTTGTATTTTTTGACACTTTCTTAGCTCAAATAGTCAGAAATGAACAAACTAATGTGTTTTCCTTAGAAGCTGGACGTCGGATCATAAGGCTATTGCCATAGCACATATCAAAGAGAGGAGAGACACTGAGTTAATTGGTAATACCAGGAAATAAAGAAAAACATGGATTAGAGAAATGATGTAAGGACAGTTTCAACAAAATGTGGTGATTATAGGGAAATTAGAAAGCCCCAAAGAAATGAGGCTAGAGCTATATGACTTTAGATGTGTTGAAGAATGATGGTATTCATTACTGATGAGGAGAGAGAGAAAGAGAGAGAAAAAGGGGAGCAGGAGGAAAGGAGGAAGGAAGGAGGAAGGAAAAGAATGAGGTATATTACGAATATAAATTTAGCAAAAACTGAAAAATAATTTATTGATAAATAATGTCGAGTTCATATTTTATTGGGACATGTAGGGGGACCTCAGGAATTAGGGGTAAAGATAATAGCATGTGCTTGATAATTAACTTTATGCAAAGACAACATAAACTTCTCAAGTCTGTACAACAGGACGCCGTTTTATTACTTAAAATTGGGTGCATACTCCAAGTTAGACTCCTATTTTTCCATAGAAATTGAGTGATATGGGTATCATCTTTCTTAATATTTATATTTTAAAATAATTCCTCCCCAAGTCCTTGAAAAGACTTTTGGAAGAGGACTTAAAAGTATTTGCATCTCTATGGGGCAAAGAAAAACTTAATTAAAAGTCATCTAAATTAAATGCTCTAAGAACAAAAGAGATCTGGGTTCTAGAGTCAGAAAGAAGCTCAACTAAACTTGAGTAAAGCTGGGGAGAATGTTAAGTCCTTCTTGGTTATGGGGTGCCACCCATGGCCAGCAAATAAAACTAGGCATGGTCTAGCTATCAGACACAGAAATCTGGCTCTCAAGAACTGACAATCTTGAGAGATGGTTCCAGATTTTCTGGAGAATGTAGTTTACCTGCAGTGGTTCACCTCCAGAATTTTCAAACCCTGCTGGGATGACCTGATAGAGCAAAATGACTTGTTTAACTCCACCCTGTCCTGTTTCTCACGGAAGAAGCACCTCAGGTTCCACCTTTTATCTGTACAGCTATAAATAAAGGAAAGGTAGGCTCCTCCCTTTTGTTAGAGCCAGACTATTTAGCATGGCTGAACCCATCACGTCTCCTGATCCAAAAGATAATTATGTCCTGTGGTTTTTTCTATTAAATAAATTTCTTAGTGATTAATTTACAGTCAGTCCATCCATTTGACAGGAACCCTTTCCCTCACTGATGTGGGATGTGCAGCACAACTTGGTGACAAATAGATCCTGACAATTAAAGATATAGAACCAGATGATTCTCCACACAGTTCTGGTGGAAGGAAAATTATTGCACATGAGGGGCAGGCTGGAAAGAGCCTAACAGAAAGTAAAAGCAAAGGCAGAATTGAGTGACTGCACTTTGAATGTACATTCCAACCTACATACTGATATGTGGCCAAGGGGGAAATGTATGGCTTGGAGAATTTGATGATGACTTAAACCTAAATATTTTCTTAAAAGATAACTATCTGAAAAAGAACGTACAGTTGTGCTCCAAAATCATAGAGGTAGGCTAAGATCTGTGCTTCCAGAGACAGCAGAGAGCATTTACAGTTTCCATGAACACTTAGCCTATCATCTGAGGAATCTTAAGAACCATGTTGAAGAGTAGCTTTATTGTGTCCTGAACTTGTGGTAGAACCTATCTCCACTTGAGACTGGAAGCCTTCTTGTAGCACTCTGGATATGGTTCATAGTAACACCCTCAGATGCAGTGTGTGTTCTCCAAAATCTGAAAGGACCTACCAGGAACTAAGCCACTTCTTTTTTTTAAATGAATTATGGATACTTTTATTTCATCTTTGATGAAAAATGTACACATAATCAAAACCATTGATCCATCAGAAAATTTACTGAGATGGCAGATGCATGAATTTTTGCAAGTTTTTAAATTTCTTACTTTCTAGTTTCTATTTAAAGGACCTGCTAATTCCTTCTTGTCATGTTCAGTGCCTAATACCGCTCTAGTCAATTTTTGTGATGTCATGTGAAATTTCAAGACAATCAAGATTTCTTTAACACCAGTCTAGAGCTTATGTTTAAAAAACTTTGAAAGATGTGAATATTTCACTGGGTGTTGTGACACACACCTCTATTCCCAGTAGCTCAAGAGGTTGAGGCAGGAGGATCTTGAGTACAAAGTTAGTCTCAGCAGAAGTGAGGTGCTGAGCAATTCAATGAGACTCTTTCTCTCAATAAAATACAAAATAAGGCTGGAAATGTGGCTCAGGGGTTGAGTGCCTCTGAGTTCAATCTCTGGTAGCTCTTCATCCCCCAAAAAAGAAGACGTGATCATTTCATCTTCTCACTGTGTTATCACTATAATAAATGACTTTATGCACCTTTGTGGGAGGCTTGAATAAAAATTAATGTAAGTATTTAGGATAATGGTGTAGATTAAGGAATCGGTAAGGAAACCCTGCCTCTTCTTTAATTGAGTCTCTGGTACCATAACTTGTTATGTTCTTTCTCGGAAAAAAAAATAGGAGGTTATGACTCTTTTCTGTAACAATTCAAATCAGTGCTTTAGGTATAAGAATTTTGATTTTTTCTGCTATATAAATCAAACAATAATTTCGTATGCTCCCCATATATGTTTTTCCTGGGATGATCAAATCACCAAAATTATTGCTAGTTAAGACATACTGATCACCCATGTCTTGTTTCACTTTAAAGTTGATGTTTCTACCTGATCTTTGTTCTTTAAAATTATTCTTTCACCTCTATTAGAGTCTTTATCATCTCCTCAGAAATCAGTGAAACTATTATAATGACAATATTCCATTGAGTCATCTCTGACCTAATATATAACAAACACAAACATTATCAAGGATGTAGGTACTCCTACAAGAATTCTCAATTTTTTGGAAGGAAACCTTTTTCAGATATTCTATGTAATGTAAGTACTAAACTTCATAACTTTGGGAAATACCATTCATTCCTCTAGCTTGGGAAACCATACCAATATTTTTATTATGATAATTGTGATCATATTACTTATGGTTAGGTGTTAATCACTTGCCTAATATTATTTTAGATTTCTATAATGCTATAAAAAGTCTAGTTCTGTAAAGCTATCTCCAATAAGTTCTGGACTGGAATAGAAAGCTACCACTGAGAAAACACATTAATTTTTCTTATCATTTTGATCTCTTCCTCTATCACCTTCTATGAAAGTTTTAACACTTTAATTTTAGTTAATGTGAGCCAACAATTCTTCCCATCTTTCAAGACCTATACTACTGATCTCTCCCAAGGTGCTTGCCTGAGTATTAAACTTTTCATCATGGAAAACGTTGCCATATTATGAAAACCTCCAGTATTTAAATTGAAGTTATCTCCCTCTTGCTCCAACAATCTCTGAATCTATTTTTATCCATATTCTCCCATTTCTTGCTGGTATATGTAAATTAGATCTATCAACTTGTATAGCGTGTAGCTTCTCCTCTCCTTTAATGAGTCAGTTAGTTCATCCCTAGGCTACAATACTAGAATTAATGCATGATATTTCTCTGGCTGGCAGAAGGGGAAGTAAAAGTAAATGCAAAGAATAAGCATTGTCTTGTAAGGAACATATCTCACACGAGTCTTCTACAAAATTGTAAAGCAATTGTAAAGGGAAGTCAATATACTCCAAGAAGGTAAAGAGGCCATTATTTTTAGCACATGATATTCAGTGGAATGGGAGTTCAAGATTCTCAGACTTTTTCTAACCCAGTTTATCTATCTTTTTTCTTAGGGTTTTACTCTTTACCTATTAACACCTTGACTTCAACCATACTTGTGGTTTTGACATGTAAGCCTGAATGTCTTCCTTCTCTAATGTTTGACTGTAAGAGAATTCTGATTTTCCTTAAATTCTTCCCAGAGGATAATCTGTTTTCATATTTTCCTTGAGTCATTTATAATTACACTGGTGTTGTCATTGTCTGTCTTCAATGAAACAATGGTACTTTCTAACAGTCACTCAATTCTGTATTTCTTATAGTTAATATTTTCTTTATAAATCTGTAACTCCTAGATAATGTGTAAGGCAGCACTTTGTTTCCTTTTTAACAAAATGTATCTCAAACAATATCCTCACAGATAAAAGATTGAACAATTACCCTGCTATGTACAATAGAAATGACATACCACATGTTCTTACTTACAGGACTTTTATTGCCAGCAGACCAACCATCCTTATCTTAAAGTCTATTGTAGTGTCAGTTCCTAGAAGCTGCCTCTATCAGCTCTCTTATATTGGTTTTGTTGAAAGAGACAATCAAAGAGGTTCATTGTATACACTAGGGTCATATACTTGTGAGAAAGTGAAAATAAAATGATAATAAGTTGATGTACAGCCCAGTTTTTACTGAGGTTTCAGCTGATTCAATGTAAGAGTTGTCTTACATGGAGGCAAGAAAACCTGGGCTTTGAATTTCTACACTGACCACTGTTGGTAGAATTGTAGATTAATGCAACCACCAGGCAAATAAGTATGATGGTTCCTCAGAAGACTAAGCATGAAACCACAGTTTAACCCAGTTATACCACTCCTGGGTATTTATCTTAAAGAATTTAAATCAGGCTATAGGGATACACATATTCCCATATTTATAGCAGCACATGTCACAGTAGGCAAATTATGGAACTAGCCTAGGTATCCATCAAAAGATGAAAAGATAAAGAAAATGTGATGTATATATGTATGTAATGGAGTACTATTCAACCATGAAGAAAAATGAAATCATGTCATTTTCAAAAACTGGATGGAAGTTGAGACAATTATGTTAAACTCAATAAGCCAAACTCTGCAGGTCAAGGGTTATATGTTTTCTCTCATATGTGAAAGATAGAGAGGAAAAAGAAAAAGAAAGGTTGGGGGAAGAGATCTCATAAAAATCAAAAGGAGATCAATAGAGGAACAGGAGTAGGGGATGGGAGGAAGGGAGAGAGAGGAGGGAAGGGGAGATGCTGGGGCATAAGATTAGCCATAGTGTATTGTTATGTTGTGTGCATGTATGATTTATAACAAAAAAATTCCATAATTACATACAACTCTGATGCACCAATAAAAATGTGGAAGAAAAAATGAAAAACCAAATACACCATTTATTTCTAAAAATATAAAGAATATTGACTACAATACATTGAAAATACACATAAAACTCATAAATTAACAAATATACTTCAAAATACCATTCCTCACCATCAGGTACTCTGAAATTCAGTCATTATTCTGAAAATTAATAAATAAAAGAAAAGAATACAACAACAACGACAACAACAAAATAATTCATGTTCCATGCATAGGTAGAATGCTGGACTATGGAGGTGAGAATAAAAATTTATATCACTTAAATCCCCAACAATAAATATCAAAATAGCACCTTGCATATGAGGATGAACTCCTTCAGAAACTGATAAAAAACATTTACGACATAAGATGTTTTTAAATTTTAATCTTATTAACAGATTCTGTTACTATAGGCTAACAGCCAGCATATTGAAATACATTTCATGGCATTATTTGCAAACCACTGAATTTTAAGTTGAGAAGGAAAAGAATGAATAATTGTGAATATATGGCACTATATTTTTAAAAATAGATGATAACACTTCTGTTTTATCTAATTCACAAGCTTTAACTATAGATCAAGTACCTAAAGTTCACAGAAAAAGATTTATGTTTCAAATATAGGACATGAGAGACCTCTAATGGATCAACATAGGTAAAAATACCAGAAAATTTACTTACTTTAGCAATTTTTATTGACATTCTCTCATTTGAGAGAAATCACTCACATTTTCAAGATGATTTGAAAAGTATACATTTCCCATTAAACAACAGAAAAATTTGATGGTTTCAAACACAAAGTAACTGATAAATAAATGGAAAAATTAATCACCTTGATTTGATAAGAACACATCATATATATGCATTGAGATATCATGCTTTACCTTCTAAATTTGAACAACTATTTATAATTAATCAAACTTTAAAAATTCTAAGAGGGTGTAAATGATAACCACCCTGATTCAATCACTATAGTTTGTATAATGTATCAAACTATCAAATTTTGTCCCAAAATTATGTATAATTAAAATAATTTTTAAAAGAAGCAAATACATTCATAAGAATATGAATATATTTTAAGAGATATAAAAAAGGACATTAACATGAAATATGCAAGTCAGTGGCCAAAATAATGTTCCTGCAATATCTCACGTACCGGAGGCATATCTTATTAAATTGACCTTCTGTAGGTCAATGGTGATGCATCAATCTTGCACTCTGTCTTTTAATAAGAAAGAAACTAGAATCAGGTTGTTTTGGTGGTTTAACCATGCTCATATAACTTACATGGAAATCAGATTCAAATATAAACACTGCTTAATTCCTATTTTCATAAACCATAAGACACAATGAAATTATAAATGTTTCTCATTGTGAGAAAAATATGCTAATGAGTAGCAGTAGAAAACACGTTCATGTTATCTTAACTACAATACACTAATAACAGAAATTATTCTAGAAATGAATAGATTAGGCAATTGTGCCAATTCAGCAAAATTTGAAGATTTTTTCCATCTCCATATGTTCCCCACATGATTCCCCAGTATTGCTAGGATTCTATTCTTTGTGCAGGAATTTCTTCTTAGAAGACATATATTTATTCCTTGTAGGGAAATACATGAAGTCTCTAGTACTTAACCATGTTGTAATTGCAAGTTATTTTTCTTCACAATGACTGAATCTTCCATTGTAATGAAATATGCATGAAAACACTAATTCTTAGTTCTAGCCCCTACCAAACTATCAAAAGAGTAGTAGTGGATGGTTAACTTATGGTACCATCATTTTCTTAGCCAAAGGGAACGTACTAGTTCCCCTACTCATGGCCAGCCTCTATACCCACTTCCATGTTTTATAACAATTACTTTGCCTTGTTAACCTCCTGTCATCTCTAATATATCTTCATTTAGAAAAACAGGAATTCTATAAGATGAAGAACAGGAGGACACAGAGAACACAAGAAGTTAATCTCACCAAGAGTCCCTTGGATACTTTGAGAAATACTGTTTGCATAATTACTATGAAGTCTTGCCTATAACCAACCCTTAATTTTTTTCCCTTAATTCATCCTCATAGCCTATAAACTCCACATTCATTTATGTCACAAAAGTATTTCCCAAATAACTGTATAAGAAGAGTTTATAAAGTTGCTATAATTGCTTATGCTGAAAGTTGGAAGATAGACTTAAAGAAGCCACTATTAATAGGACAAGAAAGCCAGAAATAGGAGGGGAACCAGGGCTGTTATGGGAAAGCAGGAAAATGATGCCAGGCATTTGGCAGAGTAACCAGAAATTAGCAATTACTCCATATAATGGTCATGAAGACACTTCTGAGGATGCAGGTAATCAAAATATTTTAGCATTTTATAAAACAAATTCCTTTCCTGTGCCCAAATCTAAAGAGTAGGAATGAAGAATAAATAACAAGACACTTGAATTTTGGAACACTTTAAACCTTTATTAACTGTTCATCTAGAAATACAGATGATACAAATTCTATTGGAACCTTAAATAGTGTAAATGTGTAATAACCCCAGGAATTATCAGATACTCAAAAAGATCCATTAGAATCTGATCCTATCAAAAGGAGGATACTCAGAAAGTGTAAAAAAACAGAACTAGATTATATAATGCAATTTCCCATTCTGTGTGATCCAATCCACAGTCTTTTCTTTCATTTTCCCTAACAAGATTTGAGGTGTTTGTACTGTAGATGAGGAGTAAAAAAACAGGAGATGTGGTTAATATATGTGATCAAATATACCAGCTCATCTTCCATTTGATGACTGTACTATCTTTGATCTCTTAGCCACATATTTTTCCAATTTTACTGTTAAAGCCTTAATACTTCCCATATTCAACTTTCTTACTTACTCTTTAAGAAAATTTGAAACTAAATTTATATCTTCGCTCTTTCCATGGATCAGGAATTTTATAATGACTTAGACAATTTGGCAGGGTGTCTCAAAGATTGCTGGTAAAATATCAGCCAGAGCCACAGTCAACTGAACTTGACTTACTCATATGGCTGGAAAGTAGCTGCTGACTGTCAATAAATGACCTTAGTTCCTGTCCACATTGTCCACAATTCTACGATTGCTGGCATCATAGAAAAAATACCACTGATATTCTTTCCTTTGGTCAAAAAGGAACTTGTAGATTAGAGTAGAAATTGCAGCATTGCCCTTTAGCTGGTCCTCTAAATGGAAGGTAGTTTTGTCCAACAAGAAACCAACAGAGTAGTTACTTTGGATGAATTATGTCCTCAGATATTTTGATAGGAAAAACTGCCCATTTCTTGGTTCCAATGTTGATCGAGAGATAATCAAATAAGGTAAAAGAATGTGAATTAGTTTATGAAAATTTTGTCACAATTTTCATAAATTAATTTATGAGAAAGTTAATTTGTTGAATCTTCATGATAAACTTGAATTTTATATAATTTTCTTCATTTTATGGTAGAAAGAAACCTGTTAGGTATTAAAGGACACCCATAATCACAGGACTTTACTCATCTGTACTCCACCCAAAAAATCTGTACCTCAAATTTTGTGTTCTTTTCACTTTCAAGAGGATATAAATTGAAAAAAGTGGGGATCTATTTAGCCAAAAGATTTAGCAAAATATTTTTAATATTGTTTCTGAGATATGGAAAATAATATTCCAAATTACATCTTGGACTGTCTCTTAGTTTACACATTTTTCTTAAACATTATCAACTGAAGTTTGCAAAATGTACATGTACCAATAATTATGCTAATCACCAATGGATTTCAACACTTGATGAAATTTAGTGTCAACTTTTCTCATAATAAAGTTTTCCAGAGGGGTTAAAATGCAGTCAAGCAGTAAAATAGCAATAGAGATTAAGTGAGGGTTGACTTGAAGAGCCTGGGTGGTAAATTGTACTGAATTCCACTGAATTCATCATCTTTGATTGATCTTTAAAATTCTTGTTGGCCCATTACAGCAATCTGTATCTCCAGCTGCTCTGATGAACACATACATATGTATATACATATATATTTTCTTAAGGATGATTCTACAGAGATGGGTCAATGTATCATAGCAAAATTAGATTATATTTCAGTTAGTAACAATTTTGTATAACTGATTAAATATTCTCCTTTAGGAGAGATCTAGATCATTATAACATTTCCATCTTATTTTCTATTCAGTGATATTTTTGTGAGTACAATCTCACATTTGCCAAAATATATGACCAGATGACTTGAACACTAAATCAGGAAAAAGTGGGGTCTTCATTCAGAATTAATATATCTTTATTAGGGCCTGAATTTGTAGGTTTCCATACAAGGTACACATGTAAGAACACATATAAAACTTTAGTTCATTTTAGAGCAAATGCCTAGAAATATAAGTAGGAATAATGAGATTAGAAAATCCATTAATTCTCTTTTCCTTTTAGACTCCTCAATTCAGAACTTAAACATTTTTATCAAAAGAAAAAAATGTTGCTATTATGGAAATTGGGGAATGTCCTTATAAAGAAGGTTCATAAAATTTCAGTCTGGAAAATGGTTCAAAGAAATGGTCATAAGTATATAAAATAACCTAAATAGACCAGATAAAGACTGAGATTTAGAGATATAACTACTCAAAACAAAGCAATTAATGGCAGCATATTTCTGCCTTATGTAAGGGGAAAACATTTTGTTTCCTTTGGATTTGAAAGTTTTTGTTTTATTTCTATAATTGATATAATAAAGCCAATTATATTTTTTTAAGTACCTAAACAAGATGGATTAATGCATAACAATAATTGCAAATTGATCTAATTAAAAGAAAATTTTCATTATTTCTTAAGTAAAAGATCTATTTTAATTTAATGAATCTAACATCAGAGATTAGAGAAGATAGCTTATTGACCTCTGCTTTTCTTTGGAAATTTTTAAACATGAGCCAAATATTAAATTATTACTTCAAGAATTTAATTATGTATTTATCTATTCATCACTTTCTAGGCCTTGTAGAAATGCTTTAATAGCTATGATACACAGGTGCTTAACAGTTGTAGGCTTAAAATCTAGGGAAATTTATCACTCAAAAATGCAAGAAAGCTGGGTATGATGACACATGCCTGTAATCCCTCCTATTCACAAGGAGGCTAGCTTGGGCAACTCAACAGAACTCTGCCTCAAAATAAAATTAAAAACTGGGTCAAGGATGTAGATGAGTGAGTGGTAGAACATTTTCCTATTATACATGAGGGCATTTCTCAGTAGGGAAGAGAGAGAGAGAGAGGGAAGAGAGAGGAAAAATGCAAGTAATATATCAGTTTTTTACTCTAAAGTAAGTTTTTCCTACAGTAACTCAGATAAAAAGTTAAAAAAATTCAAAAATATTTAAAAGAATTCAACAGTAAGAAAACTGGAATAAAAATTTTCATTTTTAACCCTGTCATTTAAAAATTCACAACAGTGAAATCTACAGTGTGACAAATATATCAGCCTCTATAGTAATGAAAGGATCACATATATTTTCAGAGTATTTTCTAATTAGCTTTCAAATTTCCTTGTCAAAAGACTCAGTGTGATTATGAGATAGTATAAAGTCTTATCTGTAGTTATAACTAAATTTTTCAAGTTTGTAACCCAGTACATCTCTTAACTTGAAGTTGAAATTAATCTAAAGGAAATGTATTGGGAGAAATAAGAGCTGATGCTGTTCTACATAAACTGCAATCAATATATTCCATATATATTTTTGATGATAAACGTATTGAAAGATAAATGGTGGGGAGTTGTTAACATTGCTGATAATAAGATTGGAAGCCAAATTTGGAAACAAATAAATTCAAGGCAACTACAGAGACTTTAATAAAAGTAGCAGAAAAAATGAGTGACCTTGTGGCCAGAAATATAAGGTCCAGATGATGTCACAAAGATTTTTAAATTTTTCCAATATTTTTGCCCATTTAGTGATAATTCAAAGTCCAACAATGAAATATTTAATTTGACAATATTGGGTAATATTCCAAGGCTATTAATTTGGATTATATGCTTGCCCTGATTACAGTTCCGTCAGGCTATATCCAGTGGATACCAGGAAATTCCTTAAAATGAAATTGCAGTGTCCCCAAGTTGAGAAGTATGCTGGGGAGCCTGAGGAAACAAATCCTCAAGAGATACATTCTACTAAATATATAATTCTTTAAAATATTTGTTAATTAAAAGTTCATTTGAAAAGCGAAACAAAAAAAATTACAAGGTTTTAATGATCTTAGGTGTTTTGGGGCATTAGTCAATTAGAGAATTTGTCACCATAGTGACCCACAGAGGTATATTTGAATACACTCACATTCCAATGACTTACATACACCAGACACCTGTACAATAGTTACCAATATGTAATCTTATAAAGATAAGCATTAATAATACAGAATTTATTTGATAATATATCCAAAATGCAGTATGAGGATCCTGAAGGAATATTTATTTGCCTTTCTTCTGTTGCATTGTCATTCAAGAGAGAAAATCAAAAACATAAACTTTCAGTTGTTTCCAATTTTATTTGGGCATTCATTTTATTTCAGATATCAATGCTGGAAAAACTTCATCAGAAACATGTGCACTACCAATATCAGATTTATATCTAAAGCAAAACACTTCCGAGTTATAGCTTTACTGTCTGTATTGAAGCTATTTATTGTTCTGATGGAAGTAGAAGAAAACTATTGCTTGTAAAAATATATAATTTTCAGTATTTTTTTTAGTAAAAAAGAAATATCACCAAGAGATTCCAGAAGGAAAAATTGGTAGCATATAGTTCTTTTAGGTTTTTATTTATCTATTTATTTATTTGGTGGGGGTGTACCCTGGATTGAACTCAGGGGCACTCGACCACTGAGCCACATCCCCAGTCCTATTTTGTATTTTACTTAGAGTCAGGGTCTCACTGAGTTATGCCTCGCTTTCACTGAGGCTGACTTCGATTTGAACTTGGGATTCTCTTGCCTCAGTCTCCTGAGCCCCTGGAATTACAGTAGTGCGTCACTGCACCTGGCAGCAGCATATAATTCGTTTTGCTTCTATTAATCACCACCTTTTTCTTAACTTTAGTAATAAAACAAGAAAATCTAATCAACAATATTTTAACACTTGTGTAAGATAATACATATATATTATTTTTGTGGTTGCCTTACAAAGATATACTCAGCATTTCAAATAGGCATTATAAAGCACAATGAAAATTCTAATTTTAACCTTTTGATTCATGACTATGACACTGTCAAGGTGCCATTAAAAAACTTGTCTAAAATCAACTTTTAAAATAACACCCGCAATTTCAACATAGATTAACATTTTTATTTTCAATGCTATTCATAAATATTGTTTATATAGATTATAATATTAAATTATTACATAACATATTCTATATCAAATCTATACAGCAGTGACATGAAAAATTCAGTACAATTTTGTCATTGCTCATTATCCTACTTTTAAAGACACAAAATAACTATATTTATGGTCAAAGGCACTAAACATAAAGAAAGATTGATTCACTTGCCCCAGGTTTTTCAGAAATGTTGGTTAGAAGAAGAAAAAAATCTTACGAATACTAAATTTGAAATTGCCATTCTTTTACAGGTTCTGCCTTTCCTAACTTCTTTCAACATCCATGAATCATCTTTTTATTTCAATTTTAAAGCAAGAACCCAATTTAAAAAAGGAAAAGTACAACTTATAATTAAACCAATTTTGGTATTCTAGTGACTATTATAAAACTTTTTTCCTATTCTGTGACCTAAGCAGTTACTCAGATATCTTTGATGTTTCCCTAAAGTGTTGTCCTGTTTTAGCTTAAAAAAAAAAATAAAATAAGTTGATACTTATCACATTCAGAGAATGTTTGGACCAAATTCTTAATCCTTATCCTGCATAAGACCGTACTTTTATTACTTCTATACATAAATATTTTCTGGAGAATTTTTGAAAATACATCTTTTAAATATACACACTGGAGATTCTGATCAAAAGAAATTTATATGAGATGAAACCTGTGCTTTTTAAAACGCCTCCAGGTGATTTTCATAACAGTCTGATTAGGAAAAAGTCTGACTAGGACTAATCTTACACAGACTTTTAAAAGAAAGATGTTAAACAATTTCAAGATGCTAAAATAGTCAAATTAAAAAAAAAATTCTTCATGTCAAGTATTCAATACTTAGAGAAGACGGTAGGCTCATTTATTTCTAAAGCCCATGATGTACTATTAGAAACCTTGCAGAAGTCCTCTGCTAATGTTTCAGTGTCTAGACTGTGTCCTGTGGCCTCCAGATGGTACAGAAAATTCATAAGTTTTCCCACAAACGAAAATTGCAAGAAGTGTGTTGAAAGTGGGTAAAAAGTTACTCATGGATACTGTAACCCCCATGATGGCTAAAGAAGTGTAGACTTTAAATTTCTCCACATGCACCACCCTTCACCTCCAGCATCTCTGTACCATCATTGCTAACTTGGATGTAGGGCAATTCTCCTGATCTGTACTTTCCACACAATCTTTAGTTGGCATCATCAGTTTCCTGAATTATTCATCAATCTATTGACTACAGATCTATTTCTATTTTTTTTAATGTTATTCTACCATCTTATTGTACCCTTCTTTCTCCATAAATGCCCATATGATTATTTTGTTCAGGATTATTTTGTATTATTATCCCTTGAAATATTTCTGCAACATCTGTAGATCTATTGATAAATCTCATGTTGACAACTCTCATTAACTCACATCCATTTTCTGCACCCAACTTCTCATTTTTACTAAATGATGATAACTCTGAAAAACACTAATGGTTGCTGCCACAGTATTACCTATATACCTACTACACAATTAAGATGAAAATTGTTAAATGTTTTAAAAATCAAATAATATTTGAACTTTTTGTCATACTTTGGTTTTACTCTGTGCATAATAAAAGTAACATTGCATATTTAAAAGATGAATTATATTCATATATCTTCTGCCTCACTGTTCTTTGCCTTGAGCAATGTTCTCTCTAATTTTCAACTCTGGAAGGAACAGATTCTCTGAGAATAGAGCTGGTCATCCAAGAGGAAGTTATAGATGCTAAACTCTACTTGGTTAACAAAAATAGCTTAGCTACAGTTGCTCTATCCATAAAACATGTACTCAAATGGAAGAATGAAAGAAAAAAAAAGAACCAATGAAGCATTGTGCTTCTGAAGAGGAATATTTTACCCCAAGCCACTGTTTATTCCCTTGCATCTGAAAACACTAATGTTTGAAAAATCCACATATTTTATTCCATTTTACAATACTCATCCAGATGGGTTACTTTCAACAATTGGGTTGTGGTTTTGGGTTCCTGAGCTACTATTCTCTACAATACTTTTCCCCTAGGATGTTCTATTTCATCTTGGACCCGGAGTAATGGAGTCAGTTGCCTGTGAACTCAGACCTCTGAAACCTTGAGCCCCAAAGTAAACTTTCCCTCATCTAAAATTGTTCTTGATGGGACTTTTGATCACAGAGGTGAAAATGCTGACTAAAGCAGATCATTATCTAAACTATAACTCTAACTCAGCTTAAGCTGAGTTTAATGCTGTGAGGATCTTTCTATGCAATTTTAAGAGACAATTCCTGAAGTAAAAATATCAGAAATTGGTTTAAACTTGAATAAATATGGAATTATCTCTAGGTAATTCTTGAAAAATTATCAAATTTCTTAACTCTCTTAGAAAGCATAATGCTTGCCAAGGACTTGTTAAATTAAGAATAATGTTGCTAGAGACAATCTCTTTAACATGTACTGGTCAATAATCTTGTTGTACTGAACACATGGCACTGGTTGGAAGTCAGACAAGTGATTTTTGTAGACCATAGAAATATCAGCCATAATATTTATCAAAATAATTGCTCACTGTAATTTTAGCTATGTCCAGAATTTGAACAGATGTGAGGACCAATATTTACATTTATGTTTACTTACATTTCAAAGATGATGTGCCCAGAAACACAAAGCTCGAGATATGAACATATACAAATAAACTGATTTCTTTTCCCATCTGATAAGACACAGGATGAGGAGCAATAAAAAAAGAATCTCAAGATAACCAATAAATCCTGTTAAAAGAGATTCTCAGTCAAATTTAATCCTTTCTACACAGGCTGAAAGAAATTAAGCACTTAGAATCAAGTACAAGTTAAGGTCTGTTGAGGTGTGCAAAATAATCTGCACAAATTTTTGAACCTCCTGCTATGTCTCCATTGATGCATGAATACGGTTAAATTAAAATTCGTCTCTTGGCTATTTCTTCAACTTTCTTTTTCTTCAGATGTTTTGCAGTTGTGTGGAATTGGCACAGGAACTTAAAGCAATGACAGCAACTTCAGCAAAAATCACTTCTGACAGAAGTACCTAGCTTAAAACTATTAAATAAAATTAAGCATAAATATAGGGCACAGATACACATAGGTACACTAACAAATTGATCAAATCAATGAATAGATAGCTACATATGAGTAGGGAAATTTTATGAGACCTTTTATATTATATGCAAATATTAATAATCAAATCTTCTTTATCTGGGAAGTGTAACTGTAGAAACGCAATTTTAAAGTCTTATTTAGTAAATATGTACTCTTTGGTTTCCATGCATGTCCCAGACCTTCAACTAGATAAACAAATACAGTGTTGCACCAAAGAAATCATGGACATGACATTTTCATAACCAAAGACTGACAGAAAACAGATGTTGCAAATGTGTGCAGGTACACACTCACACACACACACACACACACACACACACACACACATCAGGTGGTGAAATATAAATATAAGTATATGATATGAATAAATCTAGGAGGCAGGAGACATGTCAAATATATCGGGACCTATGTTATACATATATGCATCTTCTTTGCGTATAGGTATGATATATGTGCATGTTTGTTTGTTTGTTTGTTTGTTTTTGTGGTACTAGGGATTGCAGTCGAGGATACTTCACCACTGGGTCATGTTCCCCAACCCTTTTTATTTTTATTTTGAGACAAGTTTTCACTAAATTGCTGCGACTGGCCTTGAAATTGTGAACCTGCTGCTTCAGCCTCTTGAATTAATGGCAACTACAGGCTACGTCAGAGCAACCGACTAATTTTTGTATACTTAATATGTATGCATGGGGTGTATATATCTAAATTATGATATACATTATGATATATATCAGATACTAACAATTACAGTGGTAAAAATAAAACAGAGTAAGAGGGATAGTGAGAAATAGTGAGTTTCTCTGAGTCAAGTATTTCCTGCTTTATAATTGGAGGAAAATATGACATGATGTAATTTGATCATAGAATTAGGTGGAAGTTATTTCAGATCTCTTGTGAGTATGTAGACAATGTTTATGATGTTGGACTTTGTCCTGAATGATATAGGAAACCGTGAAACATTTTTGGAAGAAAATCAGCAGTTTATCTTGTCTAAAACCCTCTGACTGCTGTCAGAATGAACTATATGTGTGAAAGTACAGGCAGTGAAAGCAGTTGGGAACCTTTGTGATAAATAATCTGGCCAAGGGATGTTGGTGGCTTGGGTAAGGTATCATACTTACAAATCGTGTATGCCTTCTTCATTAAAGTCTCGAATTTTACCTGAACACTACTGTGGTACAGCATTGCATTTTACATCCTATCTTTTCTTTCTTCCCTACTTCATATCTGTATACTAAGATGTTTTTTCTCAAATATGTAATGTTGAGATTTATCACCTTTCTATATTAAACTATAGTTAGCCTATGATATTTATAAAAATAATGTTTTTAAATGTTAAATAAATAAATGTAGAACATTTGGAGGAATATATATTGAGAAACAATATGAGAAAATAGAAGAGACAAATACTGAGAAAACTTTTTTAGAAATGAAGATCACTTTTAATTTTGCCATTTGGATATTAGCACTCTTGTGTTCTACATGTGTAAATATTTTCACTTGCATATTTATGATCCCTATGAATTAGAATGATGTGTTCTAATTTTGCTCACACGTTAGGAAAAATTTTATATGCTTGCATATGTTTGACTCTATTTTAAAACAAGACTGATTTCCAATATTTAATTACATTTACTTAGATTTCTTATTTTTTCGTATCAATTATTTTCTTCACCAGATATTTATTGAATGAATACTATAGGAAAGGCCTGTTTTTAACACTTGGGATGCATCAATTAACAACACTGGAAAAATGAAATTTCTGCACACATACAGTTTATATTCGCATGGCAAGAAATGGTCATAATAATGATGAATGATAGTTAATAAATAAATTATAGTAACAGTTTAAGTCAGTGATTGTCATGGAGAATTGGCAACAGCAAAGTTGAAAAAAGAGATGGTAGAGTGCCATCATTGAAAAGCTATTGCTGCTTATACTATTTTTTAATTATGAAGAGCTATGTGCATCTTTCTTCACTTACTTTGTCTAAACCTCTGATATTTGTCTTGGAAATATTCCTAGAAAGGGATTTAGTGAGTTCGAGACTCTTTAAGTACCTCCTGGCATGTAGTCAAATTGCTGTTCAGAACTCTTTTTAAACCAATTTGTGCACAAACCAGCAAAGTTCAAATTATTATTTCAACATCTTACTATTAATATTTAACAAAATATAAAAACAATAAATTCAAATTTGTTTTGGATCATTATTATTGGTAATTTCTATTTTTTAAATTGCTTTGATGATCTCCATTTGAAGATACTAAAATATATATTTTAATTTATTATTGTACAAAATAAATATTAGTGCTCCTTGTTCATTTTTCAGTTACATTTTGTTTCTATTTTGGTGTTCATCTGTATTAATATTTTATTAAGGATGGTAGTTTTAGTTATAACACGCATGATAAAGTATGTATTTTCTCTGGATTTTGCTTTGCTTTTTAAAATAATTTTTGGATAGGTGATCTCTCTCACATGTATATGTTTTCATATAAAGCACTAATGGCTTCTTTATTTCATTCATCACTTGCCTAGACAGTTTTTCATATACTAACAACCAATATTCACATATGTCCTTATCTAGAATTTATTTCTCCTCTTCCTCTCCTACCTTTCATTATTATTTAAATCTTCAGTAAACTTAAAATTCAATTTGGTACACTATGTGAGAAATTAACCAAGCACAATTTTACCCCAGATGTATATATATCTTATATATATTTATAAATATAAATTGGCAACATATATTTATATATATGTGTGTGTGTATACATAAATCAGCATGACAAAGAGATATCAGCAGTCCTATGGTTATTATAGCATTACTTACAATAGTGAAGATATAGACTCAAACTCCCTAGTGTTCATCAGACGATTGAACCAAGAAAATGATGTATACATATACAATAAATATTTTTTGGCCTTAAAAGAAGGAAATTATATCATTTGTGACCCCATGAATGAATCTGAAGGACATTATACTAAATAAGATAAGCGGGGCATGGGAAGTGAAGCACTTCTATCACATGAAATCTACATGTGCAATCTCAAAGAATTAAACTTGCAAAATCAGGAAGAATGGTTTTTACTACAGGCTGGAAGACATAGGCAAAGAGAGAGACATTAGTTAAGTAGTACAGTTTTTCAGTCAGACAGGAGGAAATCAATGGCAACTATTTGAGATAATGAATGTATTAACTAACTTGATTCATTCATTCTACATTTTGTATATATATCATAGCATCACTACCCATCAATACATACAATTATACCTTGTCAATGTTTAATAAAGCAAAAAAATTTATAATACCTAGCACAGTTAAACATATAATATAATAAAACTAGCTACCAGTTCTTAAGAAAGAAAAAAAATTATATTTTAATTAAGATTTATGTAAATGTGTTAATTTCTGAATAATTGAAACCATAACTCTAAAAGTTTCTTGTCCTTTAATATAGTTATACTTTTTCACTTACACAGGATTTTTATATTTTTCAACAATATTTTCTAGATTCCCTCAGAATTGTCTTACCTTTAGTTTGATGACTTTAGCCATATATTGTACCTATTCTTTATGTTTTTATAAATAATACACATTTCAAATCTTTATTACTGGCATAAGCAAATTGTTTGTTTTGATCTTATATCCTATGTCCTCATTAAATTTATTCAGCATTCTACTAGCTGTTTTTATATTGTTCAAGATTTTCTGTATATTTAATTATTATGTACTATCTGTAAATAGAGAATTATTTCCATTCTCTTTAACTGTTTGCCTTTTTTGTACATATTTTTCTTTATTGGACTGTCAGGCATTCACTATAATGTTAACTACAAATGTTGGGAATACACCTTCATGTCTTATTCAAGATCTTACAGAAAAATTATTCAATTTTTTTTCATTAAGTGTGATGTCTGCTGCATATTTTTCATAAATACCTGTATGGTTTGCCATAATAAACTACCAAAAAAATTATTTTCTTGTAACTCTACAGGACCCAAGATAAATGTGTAAGCTCAGTTGATATTTTTGTGAATGCTGTGAGAAAGGTGTCTTTCCCAGGTCCCTCTTTTAAGTATGAAAAAATTATATTCTCTCTGTATAGTCATATCATCTTCCTTCTGTCAGGTTTATGATTCATTTTCCACTTCTTAAAAGAACCCAAGCCATGTTAGATTAGGGTCCTCTGGAGTTTACTGATTTTAACTTAATTACAAGTGTAAAGACTGTTTCTGAATATGGTCACATTCAGAGTACTGGGGATTTGTACTTCAAATTACAAATATTTGGCGGGCGTGGTGAACAATTTAGCCTAAATAAGCAATACCTTTTAACAAGGTAATGAATTCTGTAAGAAGGTGTTTATGAATGAATTTTGAGTTTTGTCAAATGCTTTTTCTGTATCCATTGAAATAATTCTATGATTTCTTTAGTAGCCTAACAATGTGCTGAATCCATTCATTGTTTTTCTAGTGTTTAACCAAAGCTCGTTTTCTCATGATATATTAATATTTCTACTATTGCTAAGACTTTGTTGAAGATTTTTGTATCTGTGTTTTTTAGGGATACTACTAGTCTTTAATTGTTTTTCTTTTAACCCATTATAACTTTACCTGGTTTAGTATAAGAATAATTAATGGTGTCTCTAAAAAATGAGTTGTAAATATTTCCCTCCTTATTAATCGATATTCTTTCTTATATGTTTGATCCATTTTTACCAATAATACTATATTTCTTTGGAGTTTTGAAAGGAAATTTTTCAATTGTAATTCAATTTCATTAATCCATAATTAATCCTCCAGTTTTTCCATGTTTATCTTAAATGAGCTATAGTAGTTTTACTGTGTTTCAGAGATGGCCAATTAAGTCTGTTGATGCTTAGAAAAAAACAAAGTTGACCCCTGCAAAAGTACTGTTGACAATATTTGCATTATTCCCAATGTTGAAGCCTTATCTCCAATCTGATGATACTTGGAGCTAAAGCCTTGAGAGGTAATTTGTTCACAATCAGGAGGCCTCATGAATGTGATTACTGCCTTTATGTAAAGATGAATAGCTATGTGCTTTTTCTGTTTCTGTCTCTCTGTCTCTCTTTCTATAATTTTCACCATGTGAAGACACAAAAAGCAAGTCTTCTGCAAACCTTGAAGAAAGCCTTAACCAGACTTTGGATCTTCCAGCACTGTGATCTTGGGCTCCTCAGACTCTAAAATTGAAAAAAAAAAAAAAACAAATCACTGTTTTTTTGTTTGTTTTCTTTTTGTTTTTGTTTTTAAATTTTATCTTGTCTATTCTTGTTTAAATTTTTTATTTGTTCTAATTAGTTATACATGACAGTAAATGCATTTATGCATTTTGATAAATCATACATAAATGGAATATAATTTCTCATTTTTCTGATTGTACATATTGTAGGATCACAATGTCATGCAGTCATATGTGCACATGAGGTAATCATGTCTGTTTCACTCTACTATCCTTCCTACCCCCATATCCCTTCCTCTCCTTTCAATCCCCTCTACCTAATATAAAGTAACTTTATTCTTCCCTAGTGCCCCACCCCTATTGTGAATTAGCATCTACATATCAGAGGAAACACTTGGCATTTGGTTTTTGGGGTTTGGCTTATTTTGCTTAGGGAGGATGTGGGGGAAAAGGTACACTCATACATTGTTGGTGGGAATGCAAATTGGTGCAAACATTATGGAGAGCAGTATGGAGGTTCCTCAGAAAACTTGGAATGGAATCACCATTTGATACAGCTGTCCCACTCCTCGGTTTATATCCAAAGGATTTTAAATCAGCATACTACAAATCACTGTTGTTTGGACATTTCATTACATGGTGTTTTATTATAGGAATCTGGACAAAGGCAAAGTCCAAAGGCATTTTGACTAAGAAAAAATGGAAGACTGGGAAACATTTGCTCTTTTCTATTCATTCTTGGGCCAAATTCTCTTAAATTTAAGAATATTAAAAGAATTTGGAGAATGGTGCTTTTGTCCTGCTTCTCACTAAGGTTATTCTAAGAACTCTCTGAAGTTGCTCTTCAAATAACTTAGTTCTATCAAATTTTTGTTTGATTTGAGGGCATAGAAGAAATATTTATTCGCTTGTTCTTCTTTTTAATCAGTACACTAATGATAAAAAGTTCATATTCGCCCAGCCATGAAAATATTGAAAATATTAGAAACATTGAAGGTACCACTTAGCATAAAATATATTTACTTTCTAAAATTACTATCCATAGTTTCATAAATGCAAACAATTAAATACTGTAATCCCAAAGGCAAAAGTTATTATTTCAGTGTGGTAACTTTTTTTTTTAGTGAGTGGTAGATATGTAAGTTGGTGGGGTAAAATACATTTCAGCATCATAGGCTGATCAAAAATATCAGTTAATATTTTTCCATGAAACCTAGTACTCGGTCACTAAAGTCACAGTTTTTTAAACTTCCACAACACAGTAATATATATTTATAATATTTTAAGACTAAGATCTAATTAGATTTTAATTTTGAAAATTAATATTTGAATTTCAAGGAGAATTAATATTAAAAATAATAATTGCATTTTAAAGATGTAAAGTTAAACAATTTGAATTCTTTTATGTTAACATGAAAGAAAATAAAATGTTCCCTTTTCACCTTAATAATGGAATGTGATATTTCTGTAAAAAATATCCAAGCAGCCTAGTTCTACAAATCATATAGATGTCATTCTTCAAAGGTTAAAACAAATTTATACAATGTTTTGACTTTCCATTTTCAAGTAGTGAATTTTAAAATACTTTTAGCATTGAACTACAATTTTCTGTGCAAACTAGTACAGTCAGTCCTCTACACAGTCAAGGATCTCGTGACCTACTAGCAGGTTTCATTGGGCAGAATATCCTTATGAATATTGCTTATACTTTGTATCCTCTACTTGATTTGCTACATATATTTTAATTCATTCCATTTTGATTTGGACACATCTGGTAAATTTGCACTGAAGTATTTGAAAGCTCCTAAAGCAATTCTATTAATCATTTTCAGTCTTTTCAAATATGTTCGGTATAAGCCTAACAGGATATTTCTGTTTTTCTTACTAGGTGTACTACTTTTTTAAAAAATTTCTTCTCAAAGTTAATTTTTATTATTTCAATTTCCTGTTCAATCATTATTCTTAATATTATCATTTTCATATATCATTTTGTTGATTTAATAATTGACAATATTATCTGTATTTTAAAATATCATAAAAGAATTTTATGCCTTGTTGTAATAAATATTCAATAATGGTTAATGTATAGTAACAATATTTTAATTCCCAAATTGTAAAGTAATTCTGTTCCAATACTCAATTTATATCTTTTAATATTTTACCCATAAAAGTTTAATTAAATTAACCTGTTAATTTATAGAATACTGATTAAAAGATAAAAATATTAAATAATACTTATTTCGTAAACCAACAAAGTGCTATTGATACACATCACCCATGATTTTTACCTAGCCATTAAAATGTAAGGAGACATTTTACTGACATTTTAATGCTTCTAAAAATAGTACTCATCTTACAAATCAATATACATAAAATGATTCTTTGTTATCTGAAAATATATTGTTAAAAAGACTTGTCTTATACTTAATGTTATCTTAAAATTAAAGTAATGTGATCCTAAGATATCCAATACCTTCCACAGAGCCATATATTAAAATCATTAGCCTCCTTTACCACACATTAAACAGATGTTCCCATTTAGCTGTAGGTGGCCAAATTACCACATTGCCCTGTTGTGCATACAGAGAAAACACAAGATATTACTTTGATTTAGTGTGACTGCAAAACCAGATCTGAATCAAAATCAAGTTCTAGAACTTACTGTAAGATTTTACACTTGATATTTAATTTTTCTGACTTGATTTATTTATCTGCAAAATGTGGGTGGTAGGGTCCTTGTGAGAATGAAATGACTCCATTCAAGTAAAGTTCTTGTAACTTTACCTGAATTTCAGGGAACTCCCTGTAAACATTTTAAAACATGCCCTATGTTAAGTATATGACATGGTTGCTTCTGATTATTTCCATTATGATTTTGCAGTTCCCAATAGCATTCTCCAGAGGCATAAAATTCCTTCGAAGCTTTGCAAGTATACTCAGTTCAAATGTCAATACTGATTTCCTAGCCATTAAGGCATTGTCAAATACGCTCTGTTTTGCTTGGCTAACCCTTAAGAACAGCTTCATTTAGATGAGAGTGAGCATAATAAGTGAAGTTAAAAAGAGAAGAAAAGAAAAAGAAGTCAATGAACAGGTTAGTGAAATATATAAAAAATGTGGCAGAGACTCAAAATATGTCCCCCTCTGCTTTTTCTTGACTGAAGTAGCAAATGTTATCTCTGCAATTATTAACATATATGCTAAATGCATCTGTCTATATACAATAACACTGCAAATAAAGATACATTGGTCAACAATAGACTTCATATAGGAGCATGGTCCTATAAGGTATAACGGAATGAAGAAAAGCTTATCCCTAGTGAGATCATAGCCATTGTAATGCAACAAGTACTTACATGTTTATGGGGATGCTGGTAAAAACAAACCTACTGTAATTGTTTTACCTTTACATAAACCTATTGGTATTATGTACTGTGTTGAGCTAAATATGTCAGATCACATTATATTCTTAAATTCATTATAATGAAAAGAGTAACAAACGTATTCAGTCACCAAAAGTAGATTTATAAGCAAAAATTCATACTATGTCCCAGATATTATCTTTTAGTCTTTAGGCTAAAAGAACCAGTAACAGGGCAGTAACTGGTTTATGTAAAAGTATAACATATTTGATTATGTGTGACACATAATATTGATAATACATGACTATGTTATGGGCTTATATATTTACTACAGTACAATTTTATTGTTATTTTAGTTCTACTCTTACCTATAAAAAAAGTTTACAGTAAAATAATTTGTGGGTGTCAGGATGGCAGCAGCCCCATTCATCTCATGTTTACTGTCTCTTAATTGCAACCAGAGGCCATGTGGGATGAATAACTGTAACACGCAGATTAGTTAAGTATACTCTATGCTGCCCACACAAGGAGAAAATTGACTGATGATGCAGTTTTAAAACTGTATTCCCATCATTAAGCAATGAGTGGATTATACAAATATGTAAAGATAAGCATGAATTTGTTTTTAATTGTTTTGAATTAAATACCAACTAATAATTCAGATTAAAAATATTTGTTCCAAATTCTACTATTTCCTATTCCTTTTACAAATATACCCTACCTTCCAAATTTGTTTTAAGGCAAAACAGCCACTCTGCTGAATGAGCATTCCTCAAATTCTCTAATAAACTTAATGATTAGTAACTAATTAATAATACAATTTAATAGCATCATGGAAGATGAGTGACTTGCTGGTTAATTTTTATATTCTTTTTACTAATCTAAAATTATATCAGACAGACCTTATACTGATTAAGAATTTTGAGGGAATATGCTATTTTTTTTATCTCCACCAAAACAGAAGATACTAAGGAGGAAACTGGAATAGTTGATAATTTTAATTCTAGGAGATTTGTGAATTTAAATTAAAATGGAAATTGGAAATTTAAAAATCTAACGGAATTCCATTGTGTTGAGCTAAATATGTCAGATCACATTAAATTCTTAAATTCATTATAATGAAAAGAGTAACAAAAGCATTCAGTCACCAAATGTAGATTTATAAGCAAATATTCATACTATGCCCTAGATATTATCTTTTAGTCTTTGGGCTAAAAGAACCAGTAACAGGGCATGGTGGTGCATGCCTATCATCCCTGTGGGTTGGAGACAGAAGCAAGGGGTCATAAGTTCAAAGACAGCTTCAGCAACTTAGTGAGGTCCCAAGCAACTTAATGAGACCCTGTCTCAAAATTTTTAAAAGAATGTAAAAAGGACTGGGAATATGTCTCAGTGGTTGAGTGCCTGTGAGTTTTATCCCTGGTACCAAAAAGAAAAAAAAAAAAAAAAAAACCTGTAGTACTTATGAGGGAGAAAATCTCATGCACATTAGCTCTTTCAAGAAGAATACATGGAAGTGTGTGTGTGTGTTCAAGACTTGAAGTATAGTTATCTATTACATTTGAAAAGAGTAATATTTACAAATAAAATTTCTCTCTTTTCATGAAGATATTTCCTACTAATAAAGATCCATCTTAGTAAAACCAAATAAATTTTCAAAATGATATGCAATGCTTTTGGATATTTTAAAAAATGCTAATATTTGAATTGATGATTGAGTTTTATTTTGAGAATAAACTTTTATATCTAGACTATACAAAAAGGTTTTGGTTATCTATGGTATTGTTGTCTAACATTACTGATAAATAAACAATAACAATATTTTTCTGTATTTTTTTTTGTTTATTTAAGGATGGAAAAATATGCTCCACATGATTTGAGTGGAAAGTCAAGTACACTAGATGTCAAAAGACTATAGATTTATCTACCTAGTTCTATTGTTTTCTTTAGAAAGGTCACTATTTTTCTGGAAATCATTTAAAAGCTTGAAAACATAAGCTTTCAGGTTAAACTATTTCCAAAATATACTTTTAAAACTAAATCAGATACATGAAATGGATTTTCAAATTTACTGCATGTAAAACAATATATTAAAAAAACACATTGGTTCATTTTATGCAACCAAATGTTTATAATTTCTATTTGTAGGTGTTGTGGATATGTGTGTGTGTATATGCATTTTATATAAACTCTGTCTCTTTTATTTAATTTATTTCTAGATATTTCACATTTTGAACATATATATAACCATAAATACAGCACCTACAAAAATAAATTTGTGAATTTCATTTGCATAAATTACGAGAAATTTTTGTAAAGCTGATGTTCTCAATGTGTCTGTACAGAAAATTATAATCTTATTAAAAATCCAAAAGAATTATTTTGTTCTTTTTAAGAAATCAATAAACTCATTCTGAAATATTCATAGTACACAAAAGACAAAATAGCTAAGTCAATCATAAAGAAGATATAGATTTGAAGAATTTATTTTACTAATTTTTAAAAATTTAAAGTATGGTATTAATGTAAGAAAATGGAAGCAGACCAATGGAAAGTAATTGAATGATTAGGAACAGGTGATATATAATTGATCTTATCATTATGACAAAACAACACCACAAACAATGGAAGAGGGAAGGTTTTCAGAATCAGTGCTTTAATAAATGAACATTAGAAAATATTTACTTTTGACCCTATCTCACAATACACATATCAATTATTAATCTAAATGTAACAGCTAAAAGAGTTTTAAAAAATATCTTAAAGATTAAATCTTCATGACTTGGAGAGGAATTATTAAGAAAGACTCAAATTGCTAACCACCAAATTATAAAATCAGTAATAGAACTATAATCAAATCATGAAATACACGTGTGTGTGTGTGTGTGTGTGTGTGTGTGTGTATAGAGAGAGAGAGCACATTAAAGGACATGAAATTTAAGACTTGAATTGGGAGAAGATGTCTTTAAATATAAATATTCAAAGTGGATATACATCTAGACATATGAAGAAATCTTACATACCCCACTGAGGGTGAATTAAAGGCACTACAGAGGAAAATGTTCAATGACATGAACAGATATCTGTCTGTCTTTTATACACACACACACACACACACACACACACACACACACATACACACACACACACAGAAGCAGAAATATCCAATAGTGAATATATACAGAATAAAGCCCTTACCATTAGTGATTGGGAATGCAAATAAAAATTATACTAGAATATATCTAGATATACACTATGATGACTAACACAAACCATATAATTCCAATATTTTATAAGATAGAGGAGAAACAGTATATTTATACATTCGAGATGGCAGTAAAAATTGGAATTAGCTCTGTAGAATACTGCTTGAAATAATATACTGAGAATTAGTAGTTCTAATCCTGGGCATATACCTAAAAAGAATGCTTAAAACTATTCACTAAAATATATGACCAGAGTGTCATACAAGTACAATGTGTAATAGTTCCAAATTGGCTATTTCTAAATTGTTCACCAAGAACAGAATAAATTAAAAAATTGTGGTGTTATCATATATTATTTTAAAGCAATAAAATACAGAAATATTGTTGATAAAAAGACACTAAAGAATATCTATTTGATTTCAATTATATAAAGTTTAAAATCAGGATAATATATTTGCAAGTGGAAGCTAAAGTAGTGGTAACATTTGGGGAGGCTACTGACTGATAAAGGAAATAAGGGGCAAATCCAGAACATCAATAGTTGAATGTTATCTCTCTCTCTCTCTCTCTCTCTCTCTCTCTCTCTCTCTCCTCCTCCTCTTTCCTTCTTTGTGTATGTGTGTGTGTATGTGTGTTTAAATTTCATCATTTCCCAAGTGCATTCATTATTGGAAACGATTATGCCACAGCATTATGATATGTGCACCTTTCTATATTCACATTTCCTAATAAATATGTTTATGAATAATAAAAGTTTGACTCAGTATGAAACTGACAAACTATTCAAGAAGACAGATTAAGATAAAATAAAGAATTATGTGAAAAACAAATAATTAAGTTATGTTCTCTGTTAGTTATAAATTATAAAATTTTGAAGTGAAATAAAATAAAATAAATTACCTAAACTGAATTTCAAATCACAAAGTATTGAATATTTATTAGGTATCTCCCAACTCTATTGTGATAAATCAACTTTGGGAAGAAAAATATGTAGGAAATGTAAATGTTTTAATGGTTACTCATTTGTAATTACATCACCCCATAAATGTGGGATGTAGGTATAACACAAACTTAGATATGATTTGAAGACTTTTGTAAATGCTCTGCTATCCCATATCTTCTGAAAAATGGTAGGCTCAAGATTTTCTGCTGGAGGGGCTAAAACTTTTAATTCCTCAGATTTAATTATATCTATATGTAATTACCTTTAGAAAGCAAACCACAGTGTTTGCTAACACAGTAAAGTTGGTTTTTACTGTTTTCTCTTTACAAAATACCAAAGTGTAACATAGCCTGATTTATAAGAGAGCTTTGTATATTTCAGACAATATCTATGCACTCATTTAACCTTTGCGATCCTAGGAAACACGAAGTGAATAGTAGTTAGAACAACGTTTGTAACTATACAGTTATAGTTCTGTGTTTTAAAGTAATGGAGCAGACAAGAATCTCAGCTTTACCAAATTCTAAAACTCAGACCTCCTTAAAATTTTCATTCTCTATCATGCTTTAAATACATCCATTAAAAAACATACTGCTTTTTCATAAGTTAAACGCCTTACCAATATTCATGAAACAAGCTTTAGCAGCATGAACTAGAATGCATAAATTAGTTTGTGATTTATGTAAACCATAAAATACAAAATGTTTTCTAAATTAGAACACTAGTTGTTAATATAAACACATTAAAATGTGAAAAAGCATCCATTTTATTCAGCATAATGGAAAGGACATTGTTGCTATATTTTGAATGAATTTCATAACAACTGGAAAAATACATATTTCCAGAGGAATAGGTACTATCTGAAGAGATAATGAATGCACATATATATGTATATGTATATGTAAGAGAAAATAAATGCATATATATCATAACCAAACATGTTTATATATATTTATATACTTAAAAAAGAGTATAAACTAGGGGCTGGGATATAGCTCGGTGGGTAGAGTGCTTGCCTTGCAAGCACAAGGTCCTGGGTTCAATCCCCAGCTCCGCAAAAACAAACAAAAAAGAGTATAAACAATTGCAGCAAAGTACAAATGCATTTTTAGCTGAAAGAGTTATCTCTGATTCTTTTTTCATGAATGATTAATGTGGGTGTTATTATCTGTGGCATTATAACTAACACTTTATCATATTAAACTCTCCTGAACAAAGAATGAAGGAAGCTAACAGTTATGAGTTTTGAATTTGCTGGGCACTGAAATGCAGTTCATATTAATTAAATGTTATTTAATTGACATAATAATTTTACATAAAGAAACTAATATTCAGATGAGGAAAGCTACTATTTGAATAACACACAGCTAGGAATGGGCATAGTAAAAGTGGGTAAACCATTTTTGCTCTAATTAGAATTTTTTTTACCTCACAATATCATATTAACTTATATACCCTAAGCCAAAAATAACTCATTTTAAAATGTTGACATGAAGTTATGCACTATTGACCTAAGAATAGACATAAAACTGCATGCACCAGAAAGGACAGGCATGAACTCAAAGATAATCTCATAATTAATCATATATGTAAGATCTAAAATTACAAAACTTATGAAAGAAAATGTGAGAAAAATCTTTGCAATCTTGGATTAGGAAAAAAAGTCATAAAATGGATATGGAAATTATAAAGTGCAAAACAAAAGTGGTAATTTGGATTTCACCAAACTGAAGTGATTCTTCCTAAATGTCTCTTCCTTACACAGTAGAAAGGAAAATCATAAATTAGAAGAGCATATTTGCAAAATGTAGAAGCAAAATGAACCTTTCAAAGTACATGAAGAAACATCACAATATGAACAAGTAGACGCATCACCTAATAAGTATAGTGCACAAAATAATAGCATGCACATGTAACCCTTTGTTTTAGTCAACTTTTTCAATGATGTGACTGAAAGACTAGACCAGGATAATTGCACAGTTGGAAGAATTTATTTGGGGGCTCACTGTTTCAGAAGTCTCAGTCCATAGGCAACCAGCTCCATTCCTCAGGGCTTGAAGTGAGGCTTAACGTCATGGCAGAAGAGTATCGTGGAGAGAAGGAGCTCACATGATGATCAGGCAGCAGAATAAGAGAGACTATGCTCAGTTCCCCAAATATATACTCCACAGGCACACCTCTAATAACCCACCACCTCCAGCCACACCCCATGGAGGTTTTCCATCCTCCTGTAGGAGGATGATGGTGCTGGTGATCAATTATTTAATAATATACTTATTTAATCAATAAACACAATAGCCAATACTCTTTTCAAATGAAAGGGGGTGTGATGGATTGGGTCATACCAGATCTGGTCTCCAGCAAGATGGATATGCCCCACTTTCACCTTTATTTATAGTCCCACAGTCCTGGTAAAGGGGCTGAGACCAGGAGGGGCTTCTTCTGTGAAGAACAGGATGGGGTGGAGATAAGGAAGACATTTGCTTAGAGAATTAGCATATTCTCAGGGGTGAGCCACCTCTGTACAGGGAGCCTAATCCCTGGATTTCTGAAACAGTCTTTCATGACTGCCAGGTTCTGGGAGTCAGACCTCTGTATCCCATGGCTCAGTCAAGCCTGATTCTGCTAAACATGAATGGCTCCCAACACACCCTACAAGCCTTCAGCCTCCATTAAGTTAATCCCATCAGGGAATTAATTCACCTGTTGTGTAAAAGCCCTCATAACCCAATTATTTCTCCTCTAAACCTTCTTGAATGATCTCACACATTGAGCTTTTGGGGGACCTCACATCCAAACCATAACACCCTCCACATGCAAAATGAAAATAAGCATAATGAAAGATCCTTAATATCATTTTTTATTAATAACATACAAACTAAAAGCATTATGAACTACTACACATACTACTACACAGACTACTTCATACTACTACACAGACTAAAAAACAAAACAAAAGGAAAAGCATAACATTAGCAAGTGTTAGAATTTGGAGCTACTGGAACTCATGTATTTTTTACTTTTCTGATGAGAATTGAAAGTGGTTTAGTCACTTTTAAAAAACAGTGTGACTGTGTCTTATAGAGCTAAACATATTTCAGTATAACAATCTAAAATTTTTTTTTCAAAAGAAAAGAATTCAAGGTAACACACTTCACATCAGCTTTATTTATAATAGCAAAAACCTGGATTCAACCAAATGTCCTACAACTTATGAACAGATGATTGCATTCACTGGACTATTACTTATCCATAAAAATGGGGAAAAAAAACTACCAATAAGGACATCTTCTAGACTTAATCTCAGAGGCCCAGTACATGAGAACATATATTGTATGAGATTATGTGAAATTTTTTAAGATAGTAAAATATTAAAAGAATGTAGATCGGTGGTTTTGAGACTACTGATTCTGAGTGGGAATGAGGGAATTTCATGTGCTAAGGAAAGCATTCCATGTCGTAAACATCGGGTTGTTTATACAACAGCACACGCTGTCAAGACTTATTGAGTTTTATTCTTGAAACTGGTACATTTTACTGAATGTAAAAGTTTCATTGTCATGTTGATTAAAACAAGAGTGAGAACAACTGACTCAAAACTAAAAATAGGGCCAATCATAAGAGGCTAGGTAAATTCAACTTCCTCTAGAGATTTGAATTTTCCAGAAAGGTAAGTTCTGGAAACAAGAGGTTGGGGGAAATAAAGAATATGTTAATTTCTCAAAATTTGAGACTAAAATATTAATTAATCCTACATAGAGATGCTGCACACAGAAAATGCCAAAGAAAAATGACTACATTAACTGAAAAATGAAAACAGATTCAAATTTCTTTCCCAGTTGATGTCTGAATAGATGGTTCACAAAATGACAAGTAGAAGGTAATTTCTAAAGTAGAAACTATTGCTATGAAGCTGGTTCCAGCACAAAAGAAAAATTTGGAGGTTTCAGAGAATTTTATCACAATGTGTGCTTCTTTCTGTAATGTTTAGATCAGGTATCCTATTCTATTCTAATGAACAATGATGTTATAGTTCTGATCATACTTCTGGCAGTATGCTGGACTAGGCATTGTATAAAGGTCTCTTGTAACAATGCAATTAGAATGTGGACATTTAACAACACTCTCATAAATGTGTTGCTCTGACATAAAGTGCAGAAATGTCCAATACAAAGAATAAAGATGCTATGAATAAAGAGAGATAGTGTAGGAAGAAGGGAGAGAAGAAGAAAGAAGAAGAAGGAGGAAGAGGAAGATGGAGGGAGATGTAGGGAGAGGAGATAAGGATAATGGAAAGAACTAATGAGTCAAAACAACAGTGGATTGAACAACAAATATTTAATTTGGGACCATACCTTGGTGCAAATGCTGAAACTCACACCTAGAACTTCATGTTAGTACAAGGCTCCTGGAATTGGGCATCCCTATGAAACCAGGAGCCTAATTCAAATCACAATCTTAGGAACAGCAACAAAGATGAGAAAGAAGCAGGAGAGTTCAGTAGTTCCTCATTCTTACTGAGTGTATTCATTAGATCTGTTATGGCACTCATACATTGCTGGTGGGGTTGCAAATTAGTGCAGCCACTCTGGAAAGCAGTATGGAGATTCCTTAGAAAACTTGGAATAGAACCACCATTTGACCCAGGTATCCCACTCCTTGGTCTATACCCAAAGGACTTAAAATCAGCATACTACAGAGATACAGCCACATCAATGTTCATTGCTGCTCAATTCACCATAGCCAGATTGTGGAACCAACCTAGAAGCCCTTCAGTTGATGAATGGATAAAGAAATTGTGGCATATTACTCTGCCATGAAGAATGATAAAATTATGGCATTTGCAGGCAAATGGATGAAATTGGAGAATATCATGCTAAGTGAGATAAGCCAATCTCAAAAAACTAAAGGACAAATGATCTCGCTGATAAGCGGATGAGGACATATAATGGGGTGGGAGGGGTTAGCGTTAGGGTTAGGTTTAGGTTTAGGGTTAGGGATAAGGAGGATGTTAAGAATGGAGGAAGGAAGGACTGTATAGAGGGAAAAGAGGGGTGGGAGGGGTGGGGGGGAAGGGAAAAAATAACAGAATGAATCAAACAACGTTGCCCTATGTAAATTTATGATTACACAAATGGTATGCCTTGACTCCATGTACAAATAGAGAAACAACATGTATCCCATTTGTTTACAATAACAATAAAAAAAAGATCTGTTATGGTATAGATATGAGGTCTTTCCCATAAAGCTCATGTGTGAGACGATGCAAGAACATTTGTAAGTGAAAAGATGAGATTAGAGAGCTGTGACCTAATTTGGGGGTTAATCCACTGATATGAATTAACTGGGTGGTAGGTGTTTGTCACTAGGGTATGGTCCTTGGGGTATGCCTTGGGGGTTTATAATTTATCCCTCATAAAGCTCTTTCTCTGCCTCACCTGGGGTCCAAAGTTAAGGAGTTAGCTGACCTTGGAATGAACCTCTGAAACCATGAGGCAAAATAAACTTTTTGTTTTCTAAAAATTTCTTATTATGTTTTTTGTTCACAGCAACACTATGGTGACTAAATAACAAGACCTATACAGAAATGAAATAGTCTTGGTTAACAACTGATCATCATAAAAAAAGATGCTCCAATTATACCTATTCCAAATTTTCTTCTTATGTAGCAACTTAATTTAGCCCTCCCATATGTTGTGAAACCAATGAGCTGACAGTGCTGTTGCCTCTGTGTCTTTTAGCAGGAACCACCAAGAGTAATTTAGGTCAACAGCAGAATCATGTTAGTTTTTTCCAGGGTCATGCTAAATTTTTCTCCAGACCAGAATGATCCTGATTTTTTTATATCTCACAGAACATATTGGCTACATGGATAGTACCATGTCCAATGAGCCTAGAGAGCAGGAAATAAAAAAAAAAATTGCCTTCATTTATCAAATGGGTGTCCAAAATGAAATACAACTCATCAAAGTTCATCTTACTAGGATTGAGTAGTCTAAGTCATATTGACATCTTCTCAGGATGAAAATTTTAATAATGGTCTCAAACTTCAGTAAATTTACTAAAAATCATTGCATTTTTGCTCTGGTAAAGTTTCTGTTAAAAATAGATAAGTCAGAAACTGGGAGAAAATATTTGCAAAAAATACAAACATGATGAAGGACTCATGTCCAAAATATACAAGTAGATCTTAAAACTCAGTAATAAGAAAATAAATAACTTCAAAAAATGGGCCAAGGATCCCAACAGATATCTCACCAAAGAATACATGCAGATGGTAAATAAACATATGAAAATAAGGTCAACATCATACATTATTAATAAATTGCAAATTAATGAAATACCACTACAGTTCTATTAGAAAGACTAAAATGCAATCATTGACAATGCCATATTGATGACAAGAATGTGGAACAACAAATATTATCATTTTTTACTGTCAGTGCTATACATACTATTGAAGATGATTGACAGCTTTGTAACAAAGCTAAACATAGTTCTTAGAATATATTCAATAATCATGAACCCTGGTATTGCCTCAAATTAGTTAAACTCATTTCCATGTCTAAACCTTCTCATGAAAGTTTATATAAAATATTACTCATAATTGTCAAAAATGTGAAACAACCAGTATGTATTTCAGTAGGAGAATGTATAAGCCAGTTGTGGTACATCCATATAATACATTATTATTTAGTGATAAAGAGACAAGAACTACCAAGTCAGGAAAAGATATGGATGCACCTTGATTGTCATGTGGCTACATGAAAAAAGATAGTCTTAAAAGAATACATAATGGTTTGATTACAATTATTTGAATTTTGGAAATGGTCAGTTATAATGACAATAAAAAGTCAATGTTCAAGCTGGGGATATAGCTCAGATGGTTGAGTGCTTCCTTGCATGCACAACACCCTAGGTTCAAACCCCAGAACACACCCCCATACACACACACAAAGATCAATGTTTAATAAAAGTTGGGAAAAATTATGGGTGAATTGGTAGAACACAAGAGTTCCTTAGGACTGTGAAACTAATCCATATAATTTAATGGTAGAGACATGACATTGTGTTTTAGTAAGCCCATAGTACTGAACAAAACAAAGGTTGAACACTAATATAAACTACAGATATTAAGAACAATACATCGATATCTGGTCATCAATTATAATAAAAATCTACTGTGTAAAATGCCAGTACTAGGAGCAACTATGTAAAGGGAGAAGAGGGTACATCAGAAACTACTGAAAATAAGTCTATAAAAGGAAAAAAAAAATGATAATGGGAAACAGGATAGGAGGAACTTACCCAAACAATATCACAATAAAGTGGAATTGGATCTTGCAAATGTAATTAGTTTCCCTGATGTGATTGTGTCTTTTCCATGAGTTTTGCCACAACCATGTTGTCATGGTGATAGGAGAATTTCTTTAAAGAAAGCACACTATGGTTCTGCTCAGGGGCATGCATATTCCAACACTTAGGGGATGGATGGGCTTTCTGACAGGGAACCAGAATGTTAAACTGATAAGTGAGAACAATTTTCATTCTTTCTTTGAACCCATAATTAGGACCCAGGTTCTTAGAAGAACATGAATCCTAGTGGTGACTTTTATGTTCTCAAAAAAAGACATCAGTTACCCATAGAGAAAAGCCAAAGACTTACAGAATGGGACTAAAATAATCTAGAAAATAGGTCCTAATATGTAAGTTAGAAGATTTATTTTACATTTCTTTTTCATTTTTTTCTCATCGTCTTGACTACTGTAAAGTGTTATGGATGGAGGGTGGAAAATTTCAAGGACAAGAGAAAACATTTTGAGGGAGTACTTCCCAGCCTGCAGATTCTTTTCTAGAATTAACTAGGGAAAGACATTTCTTTCTCTTTTTTTATTTTCCATTGTTGATGATTTTAAAGGAGGTAGATATTGTCCTGGGCAACAGATCTTCTTTAATATAATTAGAAACAAATCTCAAATGAATAAAATTCCCAAAAGGTTTTATTTGTGATTTACATATACTAAAGACAACAACCACCAGAGACAGGGTTGCTTTATTAGCACATATATACAGAAATAGTTTGCCAGTTTAATTTATAGGATGGAGAGTATCCAAATTTGTTTTGAATTTTTAATCAAGTTTTATCCCAGACAACTCAGGTTTATTGACTACTATAAATTCCTCAGGACTTTTTTCTTCCCATCACAGAGAAATATTAAAAAATTCATTAAGATAATTTTCCCTTTTAATTTGCAGACTGAGATTTTATAAATTTCTGAATTTCTAGGCTTTACACTTCTTACTCAATATAACTAATTTCAATGCGGCTTCAAAATGGTTTGGAATTAGTTTTATTAGTCAATGAAGATGTGCTTTCTTGAAGGTACTAATCAACAAATTCATTCATTCCATTTATAGTACCAAATATCCTAGTGAGTATTGAAAATAAAAATCAATGATCTGAAACTTTTCAAATATCAAATATTTGATGTCATATTCTAAAACAACGTTGTATTCTAAAATTAAAAAATTTATAGCACATTGAGATGCCCTGTTAATACATAGACTCCAAAATGATGAATTAGAGCTTCCCATTTATTTAATATATTCCTATGAGAAATTATGAGATTATGAAAAACTGAGTAAAAAATTTTAATTAGTTGGCTCAGTTGTTGGAGATGGTGTTTTTACAGTTTTTGATTTTCAAAAAAAAGAATTATTTCCTTTCAAAGCACAAAGGAAATAGTATCCTAATAAGTTCAATTTTATTTAGAATAATTATATATATTATATATTGTCAATTTCATTTTTGCCTCTCAACATCTACTAATTTTTTTTAATGCATTCATGTTTTGATTGTTCATTTGTTAAGTGGAACAAAGAAGCAAGAGTGTGACCAAGATCTCTGCTCTTCCAAAGGAGATTTTAAGAGTAGTGTTTTAAGTGAATCAATACTTGGTTTACTTATTGCATACAAATGTTAGATATAATGGGATCACATTCAGAAGTTTTATTTGAAGATTCGTAGTTCTGCCCACAGAATGCGCACCCTCTTTCCTCTGAATGAAACCATTCCTAATGACTTTGAAAGTGAATAATTCCATCTCAAAAAACCCCGAATTTGAATGTGATTTCAAAGACCTATGAAGCCATTATTGAGCACTTAATTGGTGTGAAGTATGATAAGAGGAAAGGAATTTCAAGATGAATGATGCATAGTCCCTGGTCTTGAGGAAAACAGTGACTCCCAGGGGAGACACATATGTTGTCATTTATACTAGACTCCAACGAGCGCTGCTATGATTTGATTGTTCCCCATATTTAAGGGGTTGGAAACTTAGTCTCCAATACAAAGCAAGTTTGGCTTCCACTTATACTCCCATGCTCTCTCCCATGTGATTCCTTCCACCATGTTAAAATACAAGGTCAAGGTCCTCACCAGGTATAACTGCTCCTTCCTGGACTACTTAAACTTCAGAAATGTGAACCACACTGACTTTTACTGTTTACCAGTTACCCATTCTGGGATATTCTGTTACACCAGTATAAAACAGATTAAGCAAGTATATTTATATCATAGTACCCATGGAGATACCTAAGAGATTGAAGATAACTTGAAAGACCTTTCATCATGAAGTTGGTGACTGTGTTCATAAAATAGTATGAGTAGGATCCCATGAGAATGTTGTCCCAAACAAAGAACATATTCTATGTATAATGCTTGAGTTCACAGGGAACACAATTATTTCATAAATGCAACTTCACACATCTTTCTGGATAGAAAAATGATGGTATTTTCCATGCTTTTATCTTAAAAATATGAACGCTAATATTGCCTACTTAATATAAGGCTATTAAAATGTATATAAAAGTCAGTGGCATGATTAGCTCTCATAAGTACTGTTTCAATATTATTACTAAATAAGAATGGTACCATTTAGCTGCAGTTTGCAAAATAGCTCTTTGCCAGTTCAGCTATCTTTTTAGACTTTGGAGAGTCAGTACACCTCTCTTTTGTTAGTTTTGTTGTGTTATTTTATCTTTTACTAGTATCAGGAATATCATTGTCATCCTACATTCCAGAGTTTGAATTGTCCATTTATTTTAATACCTTTTTTTCTGATTAATATTTTTTTTAAGTTCTTTTCCTAATTAATCCAGATATTCTAGGAATTAGACCAGATTCTCAGAATGCCATGGTAAGCAATAAGATAGCATATTTCTTTCAAGTAGCTTAGGATCTAGTTGAGGATGTCAGTGATTCACTTATGATTAGGTAATTTTACAAAGCAATTAGGATAATATCACAATATGTAATAGGTGAATATGATGATGATTTTAGGGAAATCTGTCAGGAAGCTTTAGATAATACTTGAATTATAGTTTAGCATTTACAAGATACAGAGGAGAAGTAAGAGAAAGTCAAGGATTTGAATTCAAGTCATTGTGACTAGAACAAGAAAGCCAGAGGCAGCCAGTCATGGGACAGAGTTACAGAGGTTTGTGCTATGCAGGGTCTTGTTGGTAATGCTAAGATATTTAGATTTTTCTTGTTATTTTTGTTTATATATTCTATTTTTAAAATTCAAACAGTCCTAGATGAACTTTGAAATGTGTATATGTGTGTGTGTGTGTGTGTGTGCCCACATGTGTATGTACAAACTCATGTGTGCCTATAGTGGAATGAATTTAAAAAAACCACATTTAAGGTATAAAAGCTTAGTATCTACTTCCTGTAAATATTTCAATCCTCCATTTTCTTCTTGTCAGATCTCTCCAAAAACAAAGTACATTCATTCATTGATATTTCTTTTTGACATCTTTTCCTTCTCTGAGTGACTGTAGTGACATGCAGTTCTTGAGTGTATATAGATCCCTACCTGGCAGATGTGTCTTCCTGTGCTGGAAATCCATGACTGTGTCTTCAAAGGTGTGTCATTCATGTCTCCCATCACTCATTCTGGGCCTGCATTTCCTCTTTTCTTCCCATGGTTCCCATTTGGTTCGCATCCTGGCCCAAGTGAATAGGTCTAATGTTTCATGTTTATATGTTTTCTTTTAATCCAGATATCCTGCTACCCACTTAACATTTTTTTATCTATTTTGTTGTATTGAAGGGTCAATTAAAATTGATCTCAAACTTAAGTGTGCATATTTTACTATAAAGCATTTTTCAAATCATACTGTATACTATTAGACACTCAATTTCTTTTTCTGTATTTTTGCAGTGAGCTAAATCAAGGACTAACACTAGAATAACTACTGGGAATTAGCCTAAATTCATGGAAACAATTAATTTTTCTGGATCTGATTTTAATCCTAGGGCAACACTTTTGACAGCATATGGTTCTGATTTGGCAGAAGAGTGGAAGCATGCTGAAATCACTACCTAGGGATTCACAATCCTTTAATACGGAAGTGTCCCAGTTAAATTTGGTCAGAGATCACTGAAGTATATTTCCAGAGAATGCTACAAGGCATGAAATATCCTAAAGAATACAGCAATGCAATCCCAGGACCACAATTCAGCAACCATTATTAGGCAACCTATTATACTGCAGGTAATGTATTATATACACCTTGGGAACATAAATATTTTGAGGTTTTGTCCCTAATTCAAATGCAATTCTGACTTAGTTCTATCTACAAACAGCTTATACTGTAAAGGTACAAGAGATACCTAGTATTAGAATGTGAGGGTCCAAACCAAGAAATTTTACTAGAAGACTATGAGGACCAAGGGAAATAAGCTGTTTGCCCAAGCAGAAGAAGAGAAGAAGGTATTATAAAGTATGAGTTACTTAATCTGGGAAGTATAAAGTAAATGTGATGTTTCTAGGGGTGAGGGATGCCATCTCATATGAAGGGGACAATAGATACCAAAGCATACAGATTCAAAATTGCAAGGTAAAATATCATGTAGGAGGGTACACATATGGTGTTTTAATCAGCACTTGTGCTGCTTTGACTAAAAGATCTGATCAGAACAATAGTAGAGGAAAAAAAGTTTATTTGGGGATTTATGACTTCAGCGATCTCAGTCTGTGGACAGCCAGCTCCATTCCTTGAGACTCGAGGTGAGGCAGAACATCATGGTGGAAAAGTGTGGCTAAGGGAAGTGATTCATATGATGATCAGGAAGCAAAGAGAAAGAGAGAAAGAGAGAGAAATGTTGGGATTAATGATATGTTAACAAATTCAGGCTGACTCCTTACTCCCTGGAGAGTGAGCAAGATCAAGGCCTCAAAGGTGGTTTCAAAAGTTAATGACGATAAATCGGACCACCATCAGGGGTTGGTTAACAATAGTTCTGCGAACTTGATCAGCTCATGCTTGCCATATAGTCCTATGGGATTCTCGCCTGCATGAACCCTCCCCACCCCCCACCCCCCCACCCCCCCCGCCTTGCTGACCTTTAAGCTGATTGGTTCCCACCTAGCCTCCACCCTACATAAAAGCTGTGTGACTTCCTCAATAAATGAGTTCCTGCTGTGACTGGTCTCCCTGACGCATCTGATTGTCCTCTGCCCAGAGGGCTGGGAGCCGGCGGTCAGTCGGCCCTACCTTTCCCAGTCTGGCCTTGTTGGGGTGTGCTCCCTTCCCTTGTTGCTGGTGGAGAAGAGCAAGGGGGCTAAAGACACTGACATTTGATGCCCAACGTGAGGCCCCTCAAGGCTGATCTGCAGCCAAAGCGAAGAGGCAGCTTCAAAACCGAAAGCACTGGCAGATCGAGCCAAGCAAGTTCCGAGGTAAGGCATCCCTGAAAAGATGGGGCAAACACACACCACACATGGTGACCCTGTGCTCTCAGCTCTTAGACTCATGCTGAAGAGTTGGGGCCTTGAGTGATCTGATACACAGATGGAAAAAGCCTGGGACACCTTTACTGGGGTGGTCCCTTGGCTTCCTGCCGCTGATCTTTTTGACTAGTCCATATGGGATCATGTAGAGCAACTTGTTAGGAAGAGGGAAATCAATTTATGGGAGGGTCCCCCATTGGGAGTCTACCTTACATTATCCACCCTTAAGGCCTGCTTCTCTCCAGGACCTCCCAAAGGGGGCTCCAAGTTTCCCCCCAAAGAACCACCACCTAAAGAACAGTCGGCTCCTCCCATTGCATCTCCTTCCAGAAACTTGCCACATAGTAAACAACGTTGGGAAACTAATGAGGAGTCCAGTCCATCTCCGTCCACTCTTCCCAAGGTTGAGGAACCATGAGGGCAGCCAGCCTCTACACATAGCGAGGGCCCACTTCAGTCCTGGGGAGGCTCATTACTGTATTCTGGGGCTCATCTTGTATTCTGGGGCCACATCAGACTCCAATGAAAGCCCTCGCCCTCCTCCTTCTGGATGGTGAGAAATCTTCCCGGCAGCCATTTTATGATACTGGGAGAGAACTCACTGACTCTAACCTCCCCACTCCCTGTATGGCCTTCCTGGTAAATGCTAACCCAGGGGGTAACCGTCCTGCTATATGGTACCCATGGGAGGCACAAGATTTAAAGGAACTAAAGAAAACTATTTCAGAGGATGGGCCCAATTCCCCTTGGGCTGAAACCATTCTCCAGGGCCTCACCCACCAGCAGTGCACCACTCAGGATTGGAAGAACCTAACTACAGCTGTCCTTCCTGGTCCTTTATATCTAAAGTGGTGTGCCTTTTTTAATGAAGAATGTCATGCTCAGGCTGAATGGAACCAGGCCACTAACCCACTCGTCCCAGTTACTTATGGGATGCGCTCGGGATCCAGTGACCAATTCTCTACTGTCCTCTTACAGGCTGTCATCTCGGCCCCATATCAAGAACAAGTAAGAGACCTAGGGTTAGTGGCATGGTAAAAGCTAGAGGAGAGCCCCTCAGAACCCCCCATCACAGGGATTACCTAGAAGGCAACTGAGGACCTAGCAACCTTCATTGAAAGGGTAGAAAGAAGCCTTCAGAGAAAGTTCCTCCGAGGCCCCTAAGAGATCATTTTGTTAAAATGTTAGTTTAGGAAGAAATGACTACCAATCACAAATTGGCCTGTGCAGGGATGAAAGATCGCTCCATGGGAAGGTGGATTGTGGCTACCAAAGATATTGGCACACAGCTTCCGTGAGCAAGTGGGCAGATGGAAAGGGATTCCTTATCTTTGAGTCTTTTCTTTCTTCTGCTTTTATGCTCTTCCTGCAAACTCAAACGCCTCCTTCTTCTCCTCCTCTTAATTCCTCCTTCTTCTCCAACTTCGACTTGGCTGTTTCTGCTTCCATTCCCTGACCCAGCCCATCTAGTCCTCCTGCCACGAGGTCCCACATACGCCGGAGTGGAGGGAGTAACCAGTCCAACCATCAGTGGCATGTCCTAGTAAGGAGTATGATATAGCAGCCCCATTCCCCACAAATAGTGGGAGATAATGTTTAACAATTTTTTGCATCCAAACCTGAATTGATTACTAATGAGGAAAAAATGGCTAAAATGCCCTAGGCACAAAATTTCTGCTAAAACCTGTCAGCTACTTCCAGATCTCAGTCAAGGTTTACATTGAGATGTAAATAGAGGAAGCCTGAAGATTCAGTAGGAGACCAGTCTCAAACCCAAGGAAGAAAAAAGGTGAAAACAATCTTACCTGAACTCCAGCAAAAGTAAATTTTATGGTGGCTTTATTAAAGTAATTAACGGCCATATCATTTTTCCAGGACTCTTGTTTTTTTTTTTTTTTTTTGAATTCTATATTCTTTTGAGCTCATGACTTTTTGATCAGTTCTATTTTTTTATTCAAATAGAGTTTTTGAACATCTGTTACATTGCAATGGAGATTCACCTATAAAGTTACCTTTGATTTTGTGTTATTTGTATGTCATGCTGTCTGACATCGTGTTTTGTCTGTATCAAAATTGAGCACTCCTAAAATTAAAATTTAAAAATGGATCCAGATACTTTTAATTCACATGATTTTAAAAAGTTCAATTTAAATTGGGTAAAGTAATAAAAGTAAAATGTCTTTGAAAATAACAAGTTTCTAGGCGGTCAAACCAATAAAATGTTGATGTTAATAATATGTCTAGGGCTGGGGATATAGCTCAGTTGGTAGAGTGTTTGCCTTGCAAGCACAAGGCTCTGGATTCAAATCCCCAGCACCGCAAAAAAAAAAAAAAAAAAAAAAAGAAAGCAAAAAGAAAAAAGAATAAAAGAAAAAAAGTAATATGTCTAATATCATTGTTTCTAGGACATTTCTTCAACAAGAAAAAGATGACAAATACTGTTAGTACACTTGTCTGATATCTTCGTTTTTACAAAATAAGTGAATTAACATGTTAACATATATGGGATTACTCAAATGTGTTTGTAGAGACGTCTGATTAATTTATAAAGTTAAAATGCTAATTGTTAAGTAACATCAAGTACTTTTAACTCCTTAAATTTCATGAGGTAACTCTATATACAAAGTGTTCCAAAAGTTTCAACTGTGTTTCAATTAGAGTATTATAACTAAAAAAAAAAAAAAATTAATTTTATTAAAATAGAGTAATTTATCTAATTCAGAAATTTCTTAAGCATTGTTTTAGAATGTGAACAAAAAGGGGTCAACAGATAGGAAAGAGAAAATTAAAAAAGGTTCTAGATATGGAGATATATTTAGTAAAGAACAAAATGTTTCTGGGTAAGAAAGTGCTTATGTGATGAAATAATTGAGGGCCTAAGTAAGTGCTAAGAAAGTATGTGTAAGTAAAGGGCAAATTTCAACAAATTTGCATGTAACTAAGTTGGTTGTATGTATGTGACACAGTTAAAGCTATTTAAGGTTTTTCCTAAGGTGAAATACTAATGTTCTGATATAAACCAAAGTTTAGTCTATATGGTAAAATGACAAGGATTTCTTAGAAACACTAATTCACTCTTAACTTGGTGTCTATTAAATTTTATTCTGTAGAACAATTAGTCTTAAAAATTGGGGTTTATACAATTATGGTTAAACAATTGTTAGAGTATTGTACTATGTTAGAGTCTAAATTTTTCTTTAAAAACTAAATTTGGTAATATAAAAGTGTCAAGGTAATTGTAAAATGGCCACTCTTTGTATATCAAATGTGTTCATATTTTTCAGGTATACAAGTTTTTAAAACAGGAAATTTATCAAACTGCTATTCTCCAAACTAAACTTGTCTGTAATGGTAATTTTAAACTTATAAAGAGTAAATTTTATTTGGGATTTATTTCTATCATTTAATGTTCTATTATAGGACCTGTTATCAATAGGGTATATGTAAAATTTGTTACTTTTTATACCAAGATAAAAATTTTAAGTATAAATGTATTTCTAAAAGTTAGAGCCTGATTTGTTTAAAGGTTAATATTGTGAAACATGAAAACATTTTGTCACTTTGCCACACAAAAGGAAAGTTAAGAGCTCTCTCAGCCTTTCTTTAATTCATGTTTTAGATATAGTGTTAAATTGTGTTAACTAATGTTCATAAAGACTAAGGAGTCAATATATGTAAACTTCTTAAAATGACATTTAAGAAAGAGTGTAATGTGCAGTAGCAAAAATAGGACAACTGTGATTGACATTGGGGTCTCTGACCTCATGACTTTGGACAGTGGACTTCCTTGAGAGCTACACAGAGCTCCTAACATTGCACTTTGCAGCTCTACCATCTTAGATCTACAGGCTCAACTTGATTCCTTGGCTGCTGTCCTGCAAAATCGTCATGGTTTGGATCTGCTAACAGCGAAGCCTTTGCCTGTTCCTTGTTGAAGAGTGCTGTTTCTACACCAACTGCTCTGGCATTGTACAAGATAAAATCAAAAACCTTCAAGAAGATCTGGAACGTCCTAGGAGCGAGCTCCACTCTAATTTCCTCTGGACTGGGTTACATGTGTGGCTCTCCTACCTCCTCCCACTTAGGGGACCACTAATCACCATTATCCTTGTGTTCACCTTTGGGCCTTGCATAACCAGTAAGCTTATCCATTTCCTATAAAGCTAGGCTAAGTCTGTGCAGCTCATGGTGGTCGGCAGCATTATACCACCCTTCATAATGATGATTGGGAGCCCTATAGGTTCATGGATCACTTGTATCAGGACACTGGGGTCTAAATGTCTCTCCCTTAAGCCCTGCTCCTCCTGAGGGACCCGCCTGAAGTGCTAAGGTGCTAGTCAATGATGGGTAAGATCCTCAGAGGAGGACAACCTAAGACAGACACACCTTCGAGTAAGGTGGAACCCCAAACTGCTAGGGTGATGTTCCATGACGGGTAAGACCCTCCCAGGGGCAACATAAGACAGACACACCCTTAATATAAAAAAATAAAGGGGGATAGGTTGGGACTAATAACACATTAACTAACTCAGGCTGACTCCTTACTCCCTGGAGAGTGAGCAAGATCAAGGCCTCAAAGGTGTTTTCAAAAGTTAATGACGATAAATCGGACCACCATCAGGATTGATTAACAACAGTTCCGCGAACGTGATCAACTCGTGCTTGCCATATAGTCCTATAGGACTCTCCCCTGCGTGAACCCCCCATGCCTTGCTGACTTTAAGCTGATTGGTTCCCGCCTAGCCTCCACCCTACATAAAAACTGTGTGACTTCCTCAATAAATGAGTTCCTGCTGTGACTGGTCTCCCTGACGTGTCTGATCGTCCTCCGTCCGGAGGGCTGGGTGCGGGCGGTCAGTCGGCCCTACCTTTCCCAGTCTGGCCTTGTTTGGGAGTGCTCCCTTCCCTTGTTGCTGGTGGAGAAGAGTAAGGGGGCTAAAGACCCCGACAGAGAAAGAGATAGACTCTATTCACTTGATACAAAAATATATACCCCAAAGGCAAGTCCCCAATGACCCATCTATTCCAGTCACACCCTACCCATCTTCAGTTTCTGATCAGTTAATCCCATCAGGGTATTAATTCACTGACTGGATTAAGGCTCTCACAATCTAATAATTCCTTCTCTAAGCCTTGCATCGTCTCACACATGAGCTTTTGGGGAACACCTCATATCTAAACCATGACATTCTTCCCCTGTTTCCCAAAAGTTGATGACCATTTCACAATGTAAAATACACTTAGTCCATTTCCAAAAGTCTCCATAGTTTCAACAGTTCCAAGATTGACCAGAAGGTCAAGTTCAAAATCTCCTCTGAGATTCAGGACAAGTTAGCATTGTGAGTTTGCATTTGCAAAGTGATTTACAAGCACCCAATATATAAAGGTATAGAGGAAACATTTCCATTCAGAAAAATGGGAACATAGAAAGAAGGGATGGGACCAAAGCAAGACTGAAACCCAACTGGGTAAACAAGTTCTGCAGACCCATGTCCAGCATCTGAAGCACATGGCATTGTGATATTCTTTCTAGATGGTTTGTGTAGCTTCACCCCTGTGGCTCTTTTGGTTGCAGCCCAAGTGGCCTTTCTGTTGGCTTGTCTCGGCTTGAACTAAGGCCATCCTCAGTGTATGTTCCACTGTACTGGCCTTTCTTAATCTTGGGGATCTCCACAGCAACTTTGGTTTCCTTCCTGTATCTCTGTGAGTTGTTCTCTCAGGGGCTGACCACAGAGACTTCAACACTGGGACACTTTGCCTGGTCTCCCAGGTCTTCCTTTAAAATCTTGGTGGAAACCTCTATGACCCCCAAACTCCAGTATCCTGCATTCCAGTAGATCCAGCACCACATGGTTGATGCCAATGTTTGCTGCCATCTTGAGCAGTAGCCAAGCCTTCACGGATCCTGACTGCAGCTGCCTCTGAGTGTCTGGGTGACTGAGCATATTGAAAGACTTCCTAGACCACCTTATGTAAAAAGTCTACCCAACTGGTCTCTTTTAAAGAGAATTTTTACTTTTACTTTTATTTGCTTGAATCTGAGATGGATATGGTCTTGCCAGCTCCTAAGACACTCTCAAACCATTTTACTTATTGTCTCTGGGCAAAGTCTTCAGCATTTCTTCAGTGGTGTAAATGTCTTTAACAACTGCAACTTCCTTAACCCCAGTTTACTCCCACTTTTTAAGTCCAAATTTTTCAAATCTATCTTCTCTGATTTCTGCTCCTGAATACCAAGATAAACTTGGCTAAAAGCTGCCAGCAATATCAATGTCATGGTCTGAATGCTATGTTGCCTAGATATTTCTTCTGCCAGATTAAGAAGTTCATCACATTTAAAATCAGCTTCACAGAAATCTCAGGACATGGGCAAAATGCAGACAACTTCTCAGATGGACCATAACAAAAATGATCTCTAGTTCAATTACCAATAGTGTCCTCCTTTTCGCCTAAACCCTCTTGAAAGGGATGGGACCAAAGCAATACTGAAACCCAACTGGGTAAACAAGTTCTGCAGACCCATGTCCAGCATCTAGATCTCTTGAGCCCTGCCTTCACTGTCCACAGTCCTATTGGCATCCTGCTCTTCAGAGTTCCCACCAGAATTGGCCATTTAAGATCTGCTTACAACAATCTAAAACATTTATAGCGTGCACTGCTACTTATCTGAAAATTCCTCCCACCAATTCCAGGAAGCTCCAAAAGCTTCTGAACAACATGGTCAGGTTAGTCATAGCAACAACCCCACTCCTAGTACCAATTTCTGTTTTAGTCAGCTCTTTTTCCTGCTGTGACTAAAAGATCTGACCAGAACAATTGTAGAGAAGGAAAAGTTTATTTGGGGGCTCATGGTTTCAAAGATCCCAGTCCATGTATAGCTGGTTCCATGCCTCAGGGCTCAAAGTGAAGCAGAAAATCATGGTAGAAGAGTATGGTGGAGAGAGGCAGCTCACATGATGATCAGAAAGCAGAGAGAGACACTCCACTCACCAGACACAAAATATATACCCCAAAGTCCCACCTACTCCAGTCACACCCCATTGATCTTCAGTTACCACTCTGTTAATCCAGTAGGGATTTATTTACTGATTGGTTTAATTTTCTCATAATGCAATCATTTCTTCTCTAAACCTTTTTGTATAGTTTCACACATGAGATTTTGGGGGTCATCTCACCTCCAAACCATAACATATGGCAAGAGTTTTGGGGTTTTTAAGACAAAATTATGTCAGTTCACAAGTAATTCCTCATCAGGATTGAGGTTTAGCAGTAAAATATTTCAAGCTCTGATTGTATAAAAGTGATCACGATTTTCAAGAGATACCAATTACTTTATGATTATAAATATTTGTTCTAGAAGAAGACAATATCCTAAAACTAAAATTATCTCTAAACTATGTCTTATCAGCACATAGTCCAAAATAAATAGATCTACAAAATACAAGGTGTCATAATTCATACCAAGAGGAATAATGGCCTGAACATGGAGTTCTTAGATATGATTTAAAAAAAAAGTTAGATATGCCATAGAAAACAAAAAGCAAGAGAGAGAATTTCTACAACTATATGGATATGCCATAAATGTTTAATGAAAATTATACACTGGAAAATTTATGTATAAATTTTTATTTAATTTATGAGTTTAAAAGATTAAACAATTGCAAAATATAATAGTAAAATTGAAAAATAGATGAGAAATAAGACTTTGAAGCAAAGTTTGGAAAGGCAAAACTTTGTATGTTAGTGAAGGGTGAAAGAGATGCAGGAAATACTAATGTACCTATGTAACACATACATTTGTGGTAAAATGTACTAATAATCTGAGTACTCAAAGCACAGGAGAGAGAGAATGAAGATAGAAGCAATATTTAAAGAGATTATGGAAAAATGTTTGCAAAAATCCTTGATAAATAAAATTATGAAGTCAAGAATGTATAAATAAAAATAAAATATTTTTTTCTTTTCTTTCCTCCCCCACATGGTGCTGGGGAATAAAATATTTCTAAAAGACATGTTATAATAAAGTTATCATGAGGACAAAGAAAATCTTAAAAGCAGCCAGAGGAAAAAAAGGCATATTATCTGCAGAAGAAATGCGATAAAATAGCAATACAATACAGAGATACAATAAAATACAATAAAATAAAACAGGTAGCTAACCTCTTTAAAAATAATTAAACTTCAGGAACAAAAAGGCTATCTATAAAAGTTAAATGAAAATAACAGCTAACCTAGGATTCTGTAGCCAGTAAACGTATTCTTTTTTTTTTTTTTTTTTTTTTTTTTTATTTTATTTTTTTTACGTTTACATAGGGTAATGATGTTTATTATATTTTTCCCCTCCCCCCCACCCCTCCCACCCCTCCCACCCCTCCCACCCCTCTTTTCCCTCTACACAGTCCTTCTTTCCTTCATTCTTACTGCTCTCCTTAGCCTAACTCTAAACCTAACCCTAAACCTAATGCTAGCCCCTCCCACCCCCCATTATATGTCCTCATCCGCTTATCAGCGAGATCATTCGTCCTTTAGTTTTTTGAGATTGGCTTATCTCACTTAGCATGATATTCTCCAATTTCGACCATTTGCCTACAAATGCCATAATTTTATCATTCTTCATTGCGGAGTAATATTCCATTGTATAAATATGCCACAGTTTCTTTATCCATTCATCAACTGAAGGGCATCTAGGTTGGTTCCACAATCTGGCTATGGTGAATTGAGCAGCAATGAACATTGATGTGGCTGTATCTCTGTAGTATGCTGATTTTAAGTCCTTTGGGTATAGGCCAAGGAGTGGGATAGCTGGGTCAAATGGTGTTTCCATTCCAAGCTTTCTGAGGAATCTCCACACTGCTTTCCAGAGTGGTTGCACTAATTTGCAACCCCACCAGCAATGTATGAGTGTTCCTTTTTCACCACATCCTCGCCAACACCTATTGTTGCTTGTATTCTTGATAATCGCCATTCTAATTGGGGTGAGATGAAATCTTAGGGTAGTTTTGATTTGCATTTCCCTTATTACTAGGGATGTTGAACATTTTTTCATATATCTGGTGATTACTTGTACATCTTCTTCTGTGAAGTGTCTGTTCATTTCCTTAGCCCATTTGTTGATTGGATTATTTGTATTCTTCGTGTAGAGTTTTTTGAGTTCTTTATAGATTCTGGAAATTAGTGCTCTATCTGAGGTATGGTTGGCAAAGATATTCTCCCACTCTGTAGGCTCTCTCTTCACATTTCTGATAGTTTCCTTTGCTGAGAGAAAGCTTTTTAGTTTGAATCTATCCCAGTTGTTTATTCTTGCTTTTATTTCTTGTGCTATGGGAGTCCTGTTAAGGAAATCTGATCCTGAGCCAACAAGTTGAAGATTTGGACCTACTTTTTCTTCTATAAGATGCAGGGTCTCTGGTCTGATTCCGAGGTCCTTGATCCATTTTGAGTTGAGTTTTGTGTAGGGTGAGAGATAGGGGTTTAGTTTCATTCTATTGCATATAGTTTTCCAGTTTTCCCAGCACCATTTGTTGAAGAGGCTATCTTTTCTCCATTGCATATTGTTGGAACCTTTGTCTAGTATGAGAAAATTGTATTTATTTGGGTTTGTGTCCATGTCCTCTATTCTGTACCATTGATCTACCTGTCTATTTTGGTACCAATACCATGCCGTTTTTGTTACTATTGCTTTGTAGTAGAGTTGAAGATCTGGTATTGCAATACCCCCTGCTTCGCTCTTGCTACTGAGGATTGCTTTAGCTATTCTAGGTTTTTTATTCTTCCAGATGAATTTCATAATTGCTTGCTCTATTTCTGCGAGGTACATCATTGGGATTTTAATTGGAATTGCATTGAATCTGTATAGCACTTTAGGTAGTATAGCCATTTTGACGATATTAATTCTGCCTATCCAGGAACATGGGAGATCTTTCCATCTTCTAAGGTTTTCTTGAATTTCTTTCTTTAGTGTTCTGTAGTTCTCATTGTAGAGGTCTTTCACCTCTTTTGTGAGATTGATTCCCAAGTATTTTATTTTTTTCGATGCTATTGTGAATGGAGTAGTTTTCCTAATTTCTCTTTCTGAAGATTCATCACTTATGTATAAAAATGCGTTGGATTTATGAGCATTGATCTTGTAACCTGCTACTTTACTGAATTCACTTATGAGTTCTAAAAGTTTTCTGGTGGAATTTCCAGGTTCCTCTAAATATATAATCATGTCATCAGCGAACAGGGATAGTTTGAGTTCTTCTTTTCCTATTCGTATCCCTTTAATTTCTTTGGTTTGTCTAATTGCTCTGGCTAGAGTCTCAAGGACGATGTTGAATAGAAGCGGTGAAAGAGGGCATCCCTGCCTTGTTCCAGTTTTTAGGGGGAACGCTTTCAGTTTTTCACCATTTAGAATGATATTAGCCATGGGCTTAGCGTAGATGGCCTTTATAATGTTTAGGAATGTTCCCATTACCCCAATTTTTTCTAGTGTTTTGAGCATGAAGGGATGCTGTATTTTATCAAATGCTTTTTCTGCATCTATTGAAATAATCATGTGATTCTTAACTTTAAGTCTGTTGATATGGTGAATGACATTTATTGATTTCCGAATGTTGAACCAACCTTGCATCCCTGGGATAAAACCCACTTGATCGTGGTGCACTATCTTTTTAATATATATTTGTATGCGATTTGCTAAAATTTTGTTGAGAATTTTTGCATCGATGTTCATTAAGGATATTGGTCTGAAATTTTCTTTCCTTGATGTGTCTCTGTCTGGTTTAGGTATCAGGGTGATATTGGCTTCATAGAACGAGTTTGGTAGGGTTCCCTCCTCTTCTATCTCATGGAATAGTTTGAGGAGTATTGGAATGAGCTCTTCTTTAAAGGTTTTATAGAACTCGGCTGAGAACCCATCTGGTCCTGGACTTTTCTTTGTTGGTAGGCTTTTGATGACCTCTTCTATTTCATTGCTTGAAATTGGTTTATTTAACTTGTGTATGTCCTCCTCGTTCAGTTTAGGTAGTTCATATGTCTCTAGAAATTTGTTGATGTCTTCAAGGTTTTCTGTTTTGTTGGAGTATAGATTTTCGAAATAGCTTCTAATTATGTTTTGTATTTCACTCGTGTCTGTTGTGATGTTTCCTTGTTCATTCCGAATTTTAGTAATTTGAGTTTTCTCCCTCTTTCTCTTTGTTAGTGTGGCTAAGGGTTTATCAATTTTATTTATTTTTTCAAAGAACCAACTATTTATTTTATTAATTTTTCCGATTGTTTCTTTTGTTTCGATTTCGTTGATTTCGGCTCTGATTTTAACTATTTCCTGTCTTCTACTACTTTTGGTATTGGTCTGCTCTTCTTTTTCTAGTGCTTTGAGCTGTAGTGTTAACTCGTTTATTTGTTGATTTCTACTTCTTTTTTTGAATGCACCCCATGAAATAAATCTTCCTCTAAGTACTGCTTTCATAGTGTCCCAGAGATTTTGATATGATGTGTCTTTGTTCTCGTTTACTTCTAAGAATTTTTTTATTTCCCTCCTGATGTCTTCTGTTATCCATTCATCATATAATAGTGTATTATTTAGTCTCCAGGTATTGGAGAAGTTTCTGTTTTTTATTCTGTCATTTATTTCTAATTTCAATCCATTATGATCTGATAGAGTACAAGGTAGTATCTCTATCTTCTTGTATTTACTAACAGTAGCTTTGTGGCATAAAATATGGTCTATTTTAGAGAAGGATCCATGTGCTGCTGAGAAGAAAGTGTATTCATTCTTTGTTGGATGGTATATTCTATATATGTCCGTTAAGTCTAAATTGCTGATTGTGTTGTTGAGATCTATAGTTTCTTTATTCAATTTTTGTTTGGACGATCTATCCAGTGATGAGAGAGGTGTGTTAAAATCGCCTAGTATTATTGTGTTGTGGTCTATTTGATTTCTGGAATTGAGAAGGATTTGTTTGACGTACGTGGATGAGCCAATGTTCGGGGCATAGATAAGTAAACGTATTCTTTAAAAAGGGCGAAAACTTGAAATTTGCTTCCAGCTAAAATGAAGTAACATGGACTTTAAAATCTTTTTTTTTTGAAATAATCAAAAAACAGAACAATAAGCAAAATACAAACCAAATAAAGGAAACAATAATTTTTAAGATATTGACCATCAGCCAGTAAAGTAGAGGGATCCCTTATGAGTCATGGGACAAAATGAGATAACTCCTATGATTGTACCAGCTTATAGCTCTGGGACAGTTTGTAGGATGTAGTATAGGGAGGGGAACAAATGTAGAGTTCAGAAGACTGAGCACAAAGTTTGGGGAAACCAAAGTGATTGGAGGCTGATGAACAGTGTAACAGAGTGAAGAAAATTGTAGAGAAGAAAAACACCAAAAGTCTGTAGAGTATCCTCTGAAAGTATTTGACAGTCAATTTATTAATGATTGCATGTGACAAAACTACCTAATGGCAACAAAAGAACTCTCTAAAAGGCTCAAAAGAAACACATCTTGCACTCATATACAATAGGTGTCCATTATCACAGGTGAGAAGGGAAAGTCATATTTTATCAGGTTCAAAATACACAATTTTGCAAGGTCTTGCCTCAGCGACTGTCAAAAATTAGGTGAAAATCAAACACTGCTATACTTCTGCCTAACAAACTTTCAAAAGAAGACCTGAGAGGATCAAAATGATTCAAGTAAATTAACTGTGTCCCAGAACAAAATTCAAGACAATTTATAGGAAGACAGAGATATTTGACAACCAATATATTAAATTTCACAATCTAATCAAAGATTGCCAGACATTGGAAGAATCAGGAAAATGATGTCCAAGATTAAGATAATAAGTTAATCAGCCAAAACTGATCAAATACTGACACAAACAATAGACTCTAACAGACATAGATTTAAAAACATTTATTACGACCACATTCAATATGTCAAAAAATTAAGTACAGAAAGAGAGAAAATGTTAATTTTTAAAAAATACCCAAAATAGTAAATTTCAGAAGGTAAATGTAGTGAACTTGGTGATATAGTGATAAACACCATTCAAATGAAACACAGAAAAAAATGAAAGTGAAAAGTATCAGTGAACTGTGGAAGAACTTCAGTTGACCTAAAACATGCAAATTGGATTCCCCTTAGAGAGGGTAAATAGACATAAACAATTATTAAAGATATAAATTACTATTAATGATTATCCTAATTTGATAAAAATTTTAATTCCAATGAACCAAAAAGTTCAATGATACTGAAAGTATATTACTTGATGTTATGTTTTTGGCTAGCATGTATAAAATAAAGTCTAAATTCACCAATAAAACTTTTAAAAACATTTTTAGTTTATAAGTCAAGTGGAGATAAATTGAAATCAGTTTTTAAAGCCATTAATGCATAAAGGACCAAAAGAATTAGATAAAAGAACAAGAAACAGATGGGACAGAAAGAAAACAAATAGCAACTATATCAATAAATACATTAAATGTAAATGGTCTAAATAACCCTAATTAAAACTTCAATTTGATAAATCTAATAAGAAAATAGAGACCACTTCTAGCTTTACTCAAATTAAAACTGAACTGGCTATGAGTAATATTATTATTTTATAATTTAATTTGAATAATATTTCCAGGAATATTGTTGTAGGAATTACAATGCTAAATATGTTAATTCATCATTTGTCACATATGATCCAGTGTTGAACTAATTTAATGTGTTACATTTGCTTATATCTTTATATTGTAATACATATGATATCTCATTATGAAATTAACTTCACTTCTCTTTTAAATTATGTACATATCTATATATTTCTTTTATTGTAGAAATAGCAGGATAAAATATTTGCTATTAAATATTGGTATTGGCATAAGAATCTGTATGCACATTCAGGAAATTATGTTAATAGGGAAAAAAACTTACCTCTTCCCCCAGAAGAGCATCTTCTGCAATATTGCATTTACACAAAATTCTAGATAAAAGAAAATGCATCATAGTGAAAGTATGTCAGAGTTGCTTGGGAAAACTGATGTCAGAAAGAACTGTAGTGAAGCACTAGGCAACTTTTTTAACCACTACAAATGAAATATTCATCCTTTCTTGGAGATTAGACAAACATATATACATATTTGTCAAAATTCATTGAACCAAAAATTTAAAGAATTTCCATTTTCTTTTGGGTTAATTATATCTTAATATAATTCACTAAAACATTTTTGATAGTGCTGCTATCTTGAATCTCCACGCTCTCACTAAATTACTGAGGTCATTTATCTTTCCGTCTCTCATCTATGTTCACCTCTTTCCATCACTAGATGTTACTGCAAACATTAAATTATTCTTCCTTTCTTATTGATAACAATCTGTCTCAGAATCAACCAAGCTAAGGCCAAACGACTAACATGGTTGTGTTTTACTACACAGGCACAATTCTCTGAGCTCAATAAAACTTGGCAACATGGTTTAAAACTAATATTTCCCCTAAAGATGTAAATTATGAAATTCTGGAATAAAATATGAAAGCTAATCAGAATTTAAGAACTATCTTAAGGAATTCTAGAATGTATATATATGTGTGTGTGTGTGCGTGTGTGTGGGTATTTAATGGCCCAGAATACAAACTTGTATTCTTTATATATACATATATTCATGAAATATACAAGAAAGATATAAGTATGTTCATTCACAGTCATTTATAGGTGATGATGGATCACAAGTAAAGAGGTGAAGTTCAAGGTTCGAGTTTTCTGTCTTAACATGAGGCAATTTACTCTTCCCCTCCCCTCATTGTGATCAGTGATAATTGTGTTCAAATGGTTGTCAGCACAGGGAAAGAGTTCATGTGAAGAGAGCTGTGCATGTGTTTAATAGAGGCCTTTATTCACTCGCAGACACTCTCAGCTCAGCAGTGTTCCTTTCTAGATTGAACATCTCAAGGACATGATTATCAAATTAGAGAACGATGTCCCAGGTTTTCAGTCTGGCATTTACAAGAACTGTTGAATGTCTATGATCGGAAATAATTGCTAAATATGTGAGAGTGATTGCTGAGTCAAGCTGTGCTGTAGCTGTCACCAAGTTACCACACATTCCAGATTAGTTTATACTTAGTCTTTACTCAAATTATCCATGTGGGGAATAGACTAATATATATGTGATTAATATTACCATGAGTGAAAATTCTGACATTCAAAATCAAATGTAACTCTTTCTGATAGGAAAGTGAAGAGTTAGCTACATTCTTTGCAAAGAGCTGCTTGGTCAAAATGAACAAAGTGATTGCAAGTGAATCTAATTTTAGCTGACAGTCTAATCCATCGGGATTCCCTTTCAGTAGAGGCTCTTCTTGTTTTAGAAAACATGTTCTTGAAGGTTAGAGCGTCTCCACCTTTTTTTTTTTTTCTTTTTTAATAAAAACATCTTATGTTAGAAATTAATAAATAACTGGGATACAAGGAAGTTTATAATCCTTACTTACCTGTTCTAGGTTTTATTATTCTGTAGAATAAATCACTAAGCAGAAAGACAAAAATTTTTAGCACATGATCTCAGATATTGTATATTGATTATATCAAGTAAGATACGCTCCTTACATATGCTTAATCCTATTATATGGAATTATATTTTGCAGGGTTTAGGTCTATATGCATGTAGACACTAATAATGGGTAGTTAATATATTGAATCCAATAATATTACATAGCTAATATATGTTATACTTTATACTGAATCATGTGAATTTACAAATTATTTTTATTCTACTAAATAAAAGCTTAGTTTAAGAAGAAAAGTCAAAGGACAAAAAAGAATGTACAACTAAGATTTATTTATTTAAACACATTAGTTCTTATATTTATTTCTTTTGACAACCTGAAAAACAGGTAATAAAATACCATTTGCAGGTAATGGAAGCAAGAATCATAAAATAAGAAACAAAAATAGAATAGAGGGGGGGTTTCAAGATGGTGGACTAGAGGGTGGCTGCATTTCATGTTGCTCCAGGATGCAGGATTCAAAAGAGGAGATAGTGAGAGACTTGGGACCAACTCAAAGCCTCCGGGTGAGTCTCTCCCATTGGGGAGGCATCCCGGATGGGGCAGTAGCCCCAGAACGCAGGGAACTTTGTGAAGTAGAGTTGCTTGGCGAGACACCCCTCCCCCCACAGGAGCAGTAAACAAGGACAACTGGGATCATCATAGAGGAGGCGGCTCAGCACAGCGCTTGGACTCAGAGCGAACACTGGGGCTCTGGGCGGCTGCGTGAGGAGGAGCTGAGTAGCGAGCTGTTTGGACTCAGAACAACCACTTCTGAACACCGGGAGCTGCCCGGAGGAAGAGGAGGAGCATGGCAGGTCTCTTGGTCTAGGAGTGACTGCATCAGAGCCACAGGTGGTTGCCAGAGGAGGAGGCGAATGGTGAGTTGATTGGACTAAAAGCAACCGCTCCTGAACACCGGTGGCCTGCCTGGAGGAGGAGCGCGGTGGGTCACTTGGTCTCGGAGCCAACGCTCCTGAACACCTGGGGGGCTACCCCGAGGAGGAGGAGGAGGAACAGGGCGGGTCAATTGGACTTGGAGGGACTGCGTAGGGCTACGGGAGGTTGGCGGGGGGAGAAGGAGACGCGAAGTGAGTTGCTTGGACTCCTAGTGACTGCGTCAGAAACCGGGCGGCTGTCCGGAGGATGAAGAGGTGTGTGGCGGGTCTCTGGGTCTCGGAGCTATTGTACGGGGCTCCAGGTGGCGGCTCAGAGGAGGGGCCGCATAGCCAGGCGATTAGGTGCAGAGCAGGGTCCCAGGAGCTAGGTGGCTTCTTGCTGGAAGAGCCGCACAGAGACACGCCTAGGGGAGGAGCGAAGTTTCCAGGACTGCAGGTAGATTCTCTGGGACAGGCAGACTAAAGAGACTCGCCTGTGAAGGGTGAGGCTTCCAGGCCCAGGAGGTAGGTCCGGGCCCCTGGGATCGTTGCAGAGGAAGACAGTCCAGCCCAGGTGGTAGTTGTAGATTGAGGGGAACCTCTAAGAGGGGAACTGACCAGTGAGACTTCCCCACTGGGTGAGTCTTCCCTACCGGGTGAGGTTTTCCCACAGGGAGGGTAAAACAAGAGACACAGGCAAAAACAGGCCTTGCCTCAGCCTGCAACCCAGTTCCCCGTTGGATGACCATAGGTCAACAAGTGGAGGCACCTCTGCCCACTACCAGGGGATATACCCTACCTGAGGGTCACCACCCCTAGAGAGGCAGCTTCTTCATGGAGCTCCGCATTATCAACTTCCTCCAAGACTTCAGGCTACTGAAGGATAAGAGGGGATATACTAGCAATCTTTAGGGACATTGTAAGTCGATAGAGGAAAACTGCAATATCTTAATGACCCACTGATTCCTGAACAATATGAGAAAACAAGGGAAGAAAATGCCCCAAACAAATCTAGATGTTACATCAATAAAATCCAATGACAGCATGGCAGAAGAAATGACAGAAAGGGAGTTCAGAATGTACATAATTTAAATGATCAGAGAAGCAAACAATGAGATGAAAGAGCAAATGCAGGCATTGAATGATCGCACCAATCGACAGTTAACAGAGCAAATTCAGGAAGCAAAAGATCATTTGAATAGTTAGAGATATTGAAAAAAAACCAAAAGAAATCCTTGAAATGAAGGAAACAATAAACCAAATTAAGAACTCCATCAAAAGTATAACCAATAGGATAGAACACCTGGAAGACAGAACTTCAGATATTGAAGACAAAATATTTAACCTCAAAAACAAAGTTGAACAAACAGAGAAGATGGTAAGAAATCATGAACAGATTCTGCAAGAACTATGGGATATCATGAAAAGACCAAATTTGAGAATTATTGGGATTGAGGAAGGCTTAGAGAAACAAACCAAAGGAATGAACAATCTATTCAATAAAATAATATCAGAAAATTTCCCAAATCTGAAGAATGAAATGGAAAATCAAGATCAAGAGGCTTATAGGACTCCAAATACACAAAATTACAGCAGACCCATACCAAGCCACATTATAATGAAAATACCTAACATACAAAATAAAGACAGAATTTTAAAGGCTGTGAGAGAAAAGAACCAAATTACATTCAGGGGGAAACCCATACGGATATCAGCAGATTTTTCAATCCAGACCCTAAAAGCTAGAAGGGCCTGGAACAACACTTTTCAAGCTCTGAAAGAAAATGGATGCCAACCAAGAATCTTATACCCAGCAAAACTTACCTTCAAATTTGACGATGAAATAAAATCATTCCATGATAAACAAAAGCTAAAAGAATTTACAAAAAGAAAGCCAGCATTACAGAACATTCTCAGCAAAATATTTCATGAGGAAGAGATAAAACACAAAGAAGCATATCAGCAAAGGGAGGAATTATCCTAAAGGAACTGACAAATAAAGGAGGAACCAAGTTGTGTCAAAAAATAAATAAATAAATAAATAAAATTTTAAATATGAACTAAATGACCAGGAATACAAATCATATCTCAATAATAACCCTGAATGTTAATGGCCTGAATTCATCAATCAAAAGACACATACTGGCAGATTGGATTAAAAAGAAAGATCCAACAATATGTTGCCTGCAAGAGACTCAACTCATAGAAAGAGATACCCATAGACTAAAGGTGAAAGGATGGGGAAAAAAATACCATGCACATGGACTCAGCAAAAAAGTTGGAGTATCCATCCTCATTTCAGATAATGTGGACTTCAAGCCAATGTTAGTCAGAAGGGATAAAGAAGGACATTTCAGACTGCTTAAGGGAAGCATAAATCAGCAAGATATAACAATCATAAACATTTATGCCCCAAACAGTGGCTCATCCATGTATGTCAAACAAATCCTTCTCAATTTTAGAAACCAAATAGACCGTAACACAATAATACTAGGTGATTTTAACACGCTTCTCTCACCACCGGACAGATCTTCCAAACAAAAATTGAACAAAGAAACCATAGATCTCAATAACACAATCAATATTTTAGACTTAACAGACATTTATAGAATATACCATCCAACCAAGAGCGAATACACTTTCTTCTCAGCAGCACATGGATCCTTCTCTAAAGTAGACCATATATTATGCCACAAAGCTAATGTTAGCAAATACAAGAAGATAGAGACACTACCTTGTATTCTATCAGATCATAATGGATTGAAGTTAGAAAGAAATGAAAGAGTAAAAAACAGAAACTACTCCAACACCTGGAGATTAAACAATATGCTATTATATGATGAATGGATAACAAAAGATATTAGGAAGGAAATTACAAAATTCTTAGAGGTAAATGAGAACAAAGAAACATCATATCAAAATCTCTGGGACACTATGAAAGTAGTACTAAGAGGAAAATTTATTTCATGGAGCGCATTTAATAAAAGAAGTATATCTCAGCAAATAAACGACCTAACACTACAGCTTTGGCCCTAGAAAAAGAAGAACAGACCAACACCAAAAGTAGTAGAAGACAGGAAATAGTTAAACTCAGAGCTGAAATCAACGAAATTGAAACAAAAGAAACAATACAAAAAATTGACAAAATAAATAGTTGGTTCTTCGAAAAAATAAACAAAATTGATAAACCTTTAGCCACACTAAGAAAGAGAAGATGAGAGAAAACGCAAATCACTAAAAGTCGGAATGAACAAGGAAATATCACAACAGACACAACTGAAATACAAAACATAATTAGAAGCTATTTTGAAAATCTATACTCCAACAAAATAGAAAATTTTGAAGACATCAACAGGTTTCTAGAGACATATGAATTCCCTAAACTGAACGAGGAGGACATACACAATTTAAATAGACCAATTTCAAGTAATGAAATAGAAGAAGTCATCAAAAGCCTACCAACAAAGAAAAGTCCAGGACCAGATGGGTTCTCAGCCGAGTTCTACAAAACCTTTAAAGAAGAGCTCATTCCAATACTTCTCAAAGTATTCCAGAAAATAGAAGAGGAGGGAACCCTCCCAAACTCATTCTGTGAAGCCAATATTACCCTGATACCTAAACCAGACAGAGACACATTGAGGAAAGAAAATTTCAGACCAATATCCTTAATGAACTTCAACGCAAAAATTCTCAACAAAATTTTAGCAAATTGCATACAAAAACATATTAAAAAGATAGTCCACCATGATCAAGTGGGTTTCATCCCAGGGATGCAAGGTTGGTTCAACATCAGGAAATCAATAAATGTAATTCACCATATCAATAAACTTAAAGTCAAAAATCACATGATTATTTCAATAGATGCAGAGAAAGCATTTGATAAAATACAGCACCCCTTTATGCTCAAAACACTAGAAAAAATAGGAATAGTGGGAACATTCCTTAACATTGTAAAGGCCATCTATGCTAAGCCCATGGCTAATATCATTCTAAATGGTGAAAACTGAAAGCATTCCCCCTAAAAACTGGAACAAGGCAGGGATGTCCTCTTTCACCACTTCTTTTCAATATCGTCCTTGAAACTCTAGCCAGAGCAATTAGACAGACCAAAGAAATTAAAGGGATACGAATAGGAAAAGAAGAACTCAAACTATCCCTATTTGCTGATGATATGATTGTATACTTAGAGGAACCAGAAAATTCCACCAGAAAACTTTTGGATCTCATAAGTGAATTCAGTAAAGTAACGGGATATAAGATCAATGCACATAAATCTAAGGCATTTGTATACATAAGCAATGAATCTTCAGAAAGAGAAATTAGGAAAACTACCCCATTCACAATAGCTTCGAAAAAAATAAAATACTTGGGAATCAATCCCACAAAAGAGGTGAAAGACCTCTACAATGAGAACTACAGAACACTAAAGAAAGAAATTAAAGAAAACCTTAGAAGATGGAAAGATCTCCCATGTTCTTGGATAGGAAGAATTAATATTGTCAAAATGGCTATACTACCAAAAGTTCTATACAGATTCAATGCAATTCCAATTAAAATCCCAATGATGTACCTTACAGAAATAGAGCAAGCAATGATGAAATTCATCTGGAAGAATAAAAAACCCAGAATAGCTAAAGCAATCCTTGGCAGAAAGAGTGAAGCAGGGGGTATCGCAATACCAGATCTTCAACTCTACTACAAAGCAATAGTAACAAAAACGGCATGGTATTGGTACCAAAATAGACAGGTGGATCAATGGTACAGAATAGAGGACACAGATACAAACCCAAATAAACACAATTTTCTCATACTAGACAAAGGTGCCAAAAATATGCAATGGAGAAAAGATAGCCTCTTCAACAAATGGTGCTGGGAGAATTGGAAATCCATATGCAACAGAATGAAACTAAACCCGTATCTCTCACCATGCACGAAACTAAACTCAAAATGGATTAAGGATCTCAGAATCAGACCAGAGACCTTGCATCTTATAGAAGAAAAAGTAGGTCCAGAGCTTCAATATGTCAGCTTAGGACCAGACTTCCTCAACAGGACTCCCATAGCACAAGAAATAAAAGCAAGAATTAATAACTGGGATAGATTCAAACTAAAAAGCTTTCTCTCAGCAAAGGAAACTATCAGCAATGCAAAGAAAGAGCCTACAGAGTGGGCGAAAATCTTTGCCAATCATACTTCAGATAGAGCACTAATCTCCAGAATCTATAAAGAACTCAAAAAACTCTACACCAAGAAATCAAATAATCCAATCGACAAATGGGCTAAGGAAATGGATAGACACTTCATAGAAGAAGATCTACAAGCAATCAACAAACATATGGAAAAATGTTCAACATCTCTAGTAATAAGAGAAATGCAAATCAAAACCACCCTAAGATTCCATCTCACCCCAATTAGAATGGCGATTATCAAGAATACAAGCAACAACAGGTGTTGGCGAGGATGTGGGGAGAAAGGTACACTCATACATTGCTGGTGGGGCTGCAAATTAGTGCAGCCACTCTGGAAAGCAGTGTGGAGACTCCTTAGAAAACTTGGAATGGAACTACCATTTGACCCAGCTATCCCACTCCTTGGCTTATACCCAAAGGACTTAAAATCAGCATATTACAGAGACACAGCCACATCAATGTTCATAGCTGCTCAGTTCACAATAGCCAGATTGTGGAACCAACCTAGATGTCCTTCAATTGATGAATGGATAAAGAAACTGTGGTATTTATATACAATGGAATATTACTCAGTCATAAAGAATGATAAAATTATGGCATTTGCAGGCAAATTGATGAAACTGGAGAATATCATGCTAAGTGAGATAAGCCAATCTCAAAAAAATAAAGGACGAATGATATCGCTAATAAGTGGATGATGACACATAATGGGGGGTGGGAGCGGTTAGTGTTAGGGTTAGAGTTAGGGTTAGTGAGGGGGGCAAGAATGGAGGAAGGAAGAACTGTATAGAGGGAAAAGAGGGGTGGGAGGGGTGGTGGGGAATGGAAAAAAATAACAAAATGAATCAAACAGCATTACTCTATGTAAATTTATGATTACATAAATGGTATGCCTTTACGCCATGTACAGAGAAACAACATGTATCCCACTTGTTTACAATAAAATAAAACAATAGAATAGAAAGCTTCATTCTTAGTATTATATACCTGTATAATTTCTGATCCATGGATGCATAAAAACAGGAAAGTAAATTGGTTACAAAGCCTTGACATTGAAGTCAAATGTTTACTTTGAATATATGTTCAACAACTAAAATCATTATGTCTTGTTTTTAAAATTCTGAGATCCCTGGGTCAGTAAAGTCTAATTGGTATCCTTAAAACAATTATGCATGGGTTGATACAAATGAAACCCATTAATGTCAGGAGCCATGATTAAAAGGTCAACCTGGAGTTGGCTGTTACTGATTATTCTGGCTTTCTAGTGAGATAAGAGAGGATAAAACAAAAGACAAACATTTATGCCATTTCAATAAGCCATTAAAAATTTAATCATTCCATTAGAGAACTGGCATGATTTTTATCAAAAATTATGTGAAGGCTACCTTTGGAATAACACTAGTATTAAAGATCAAAGGGGTATGCATTTAATTATTTAATCAATCAATTTTTTTTCTTTTCTTTTTTGGAACTTGGGACTGAATCCAAGACCTAACACATGTGAGGCAAGCACTATTCCACTGAACTACATCCCAGTCCTTAATTAATGTTTTAATGATAGTTTTACCTGCTCCTGAATATTGAGAAATCTGACTTTTCAATTATACCTGTTTCTCTCCCCACATATCAATATACTGATTCAGTCTTTCCTTTTTACCAAAGGTTAAAATAATGGACTATGTTTGTAAATGTTCCTCACTAGAAAATCCTCCTAGCAAATAACACAACAGGCATTCTATAACTTCTAGGTTTAGCTATCTCCATTGTAACTCATTTTAATTCACTAAACAGTATAATGATTCTACTAACTACACCTCATTGTTTGATACTTGTGTTTGACAGCTTTTCATTGCTGTGAGCAAAATACCTAAAAAGTACAACTTAGAATTTATTTTGAATCATTGTTTCAAAAGTTTCAGTCCATGGTGGATGGACTCCACTGCTCTGAGGTGGAGCAGAACATCATAGTGGAAGGACATAGTAAGTTCATGGAAGTAAGCTGGTCATCTCGTGGTAGCTAGTAAACACAGAGACACAGGAACCAGGAACTACAAGATACAATTCCCAAAGCACAAGCCCCCAGTGACCTGTTTCCTCTAGCCACACACCAGCTGCCTACAGTTACTACCCAATAGTCCATTCAAATTATTAATTCACTAATGAGATGATAGCTCTGATAACTTCCCAAAAGTTTCACCTCAACCTTTCTGCACTGGGGAATCATACTTTCAAAAAATGAGTTTTCATAGAATATTAAGGACCCAACGCATAAAAATGCTTTGTTGGATTAATTAAAATGTCAAGTATAATACTCATACTATTTTATTCATTTTCTTTTTTATCTCTAAGACATAAGCCTTATATTATCTATCCCAGATTATGTCTTTGTATCTTTTCTGGTGTAGATATGGAATCCCCAGAGTCTCATGTGTTGAAGGCTTGGTGCCAAATGTAACTATGTTCAGAAGTAGAGCATTTAGGAAATGATGGTATCATGTGGGCTGTATACTCATCAGTGGATTAATCCATTTAGTGGATTCATAATTTAAATGGACTACCGGAAGGTGGTAGAGACTGTAGGCAGGTGGAATACATTAGGAGGAAGTAGGTCACTGGGGTCTTGCCCTTGGAGACTATACCTTGTCTTTGTCCACTTTCCACTCTCTCCCTCTGCTTCCCAGCTTTCATGAGCTAAACAAGATTCCTTCACCATGCACTTCTGCCATGATGTTCTCTCACTTACCTCAGACCAGAAAAATGGAGACATCTGACTTGAACACATATCTCTTGAAACCATAATCAGAAAAATATCTTTGCCCCCCTCATATTGTTCTTGTCAGATATTTTGGTCACAGTGACAAAAGCCTCACTAATATAGTGTCATATAATATTACCTTGAGTCACCTGATCTGACAGAGTCTACTATGATTATATACCATCTTTTCATATGTAACTCTAAAAAAATATGGAACATATGACAAGAAACTAAGGCAATTAGTACTCAAGTACATAATCAAGTACTTATGTAGAACCTGGACCTCACATGGGTAAAAATACAAGGGCAGGACTGTTTATTTCCATTTCCACTTGTCAAAGAAAATGCCCTTTAATTGGATTTTTTAAATTGAATTTTTGCAGTGTTTTTTCTAATTGGATTTTTAAAAGAGATATTGTATATCAACAAAATTCTCTGACTAGAATACCCAAAAACTCAGATTTAGTTAACTGGCACTGTTATAAGGGGTAGATTAGTAATCTCATTCCTTAAGATCTTTTCAAATACCAACCTAGAAACCAGCACACTTTACCAATATATTTTTTTGTTTTTGTTTTTGTTTTTGTTTTTTCGGATACCAGGGATTAAACCCAGGGATGCTTACCAATGAGCCACATCCCAAGTCCTTTTTAAAATTATTCTCAATTTTTATTTTTTAAATAGAGTTCTGCTAAGATTCTCAGGTCCTTGCTAAGTTGCTGAGGTTGGCTTGGAACTTGCCGTCTTCCTGCTTTGGCCTCCTGAGATCACAGTATACACCACCATGCCCAGACTACCAATATACTCCTATGTAATTGTCGCACAACTCTGAAGAGATATTCTTTACATTTTATTAATGGAAAAAGTGAGCATTAGAGAAATTCAGTAACTTGCTAAAAATTTCACTATGATTGGAAACATAGCTGGCATTTCCATATACATCTTTCTGATTCTGTTTTTTGAATATTTACTATTCTTTTCTAACACATAAATTACATAGAAGAATAGGGCATATGGTTAAAACTTACTATCTAATCATGGAATTTAAATTTCATATATATATATGAAATGTGATATATATATATGATATATGATATATATATGTGATATATATATATATATATATATCACAATTACAAGATAGGTAAAACCCCAAAATTACCATCTATTAATTACAATGTGCTAAAGTCAAGCTTAGTGGTTGTGACTCAGATTATGGATTCTTGAACTCACTCACATACAGTTTTGCCACATAAGATTATGTTCAAAGTTAATATTTACCTTGCAAGCACAAGGCCCTGAGTTGGGTCCCCAGTACAGCAAAAAAAAAAAAAAAAAAAAAAAAAAAGAAAAAAAAGAAAAAGTTAATATTTATGAAACCCTTAAAGAGTAATTACTTCATGTCAAGTATTTCAAAAATATTGCTCATTATTATGAAAATATTTGTGATGATATGGAATTGTACATACTTTACTAAATGTAAGGTATTCATTAATAGGAATACATAAGAAGAATCTTTTTCCTGTCAGCCTTTGAACATTTTGTGGATGCTGAAAAATAAAAACAATTTAAGTCCTTGAATTTCTAGGATTCATTGAAGTTATTTTAACCCTTTTTTTTAAATTTTGGAAGCTTTTATTTATTCAGTAAACACCTTAAGTCATTCTGAGTACAAACACCAGAATCCTTCCAACATTTCCTTAAATAATCAGTTTTTACATAAATAGGAATCCTCTGAAGCACAGTTTGAACTACAAATTTTGGTTTCCAGCATAAATAATTCCTTTGAATAAAATTCTAGGGACAATGCTTGAAAAAAATCAGTGGTTTGGGTTCAAGAAAATTTAGGCTTACCAATTTCTTATAATTTGTTGAGTTATAATTCCCTATTGGTCAAAGCACTAGTTGATGCATTTCTAACAGTCCTAAATCAGGGACATTCTGGTTTAGGTGAGTAGGTGAATCAAGTTAAGTGTTATTCACCTGCACAGGAACAAAGGCTACTGTATCTATCACACTGTAAAAATTTAGCAATGTTACAAAGTTTGCCAAAAGGAAAAAAGAAAAGAAAAAGGCAGGATTTGGGAGTCTAAGTAAAATTTAGTAGAACATTAGTTATATATAATCAGCTCTCGATAAGTGGGGGTAGTAAACAGGTGTGGGGAAGCACAAGCACTTGCCCAAGTCTTGCGTGGGGGGTAGTCATGCTAATCTCTTAATTATTAAAGAAAAATTAATAGGTTAAAATTCAGTCAGCAGCTAATTCTAGAATAATAATGGAACTACTGTTGATTATTGGTACTTGCAGTCCTGTGGTTCAACACTTTTAGATTGATCCATACTTGTATTCAATGAGGGAGGAGAAAAGGGAGCAGAAGAAAAGGAAAAAGAAAGAATAAGCAAGTTATAATCAGCTAATGAGATGCTGCCCGATCATTGACGAACCTCTCTATGCCTTAACATAGCTTCTTTGCATTTCTTAAGCACTTAGTGGATGGTCTACCCTAAGATATGAAATATTACATAATTCACATATAAGACAAGGTAGTTTCTAACATATGGAATTTTCTCATGTTTACACATGTGCATTCTTTCTCTATGATGAATCCAATTAAAGTAACTCATCTTAAATTCCCCTCTGCATTTCATATTTGCAATAATAATAAATAATATGTAATTATATACAATTCCTATAGCCAAAAATAAAAGTTTTATATTTTTATTTTAAAACTTTTCAGAGTCTGTCAGATCATTAAATCATGCAACAGAGAAGAGATTTTTTTGATCAAGTAAAAAATATTCATCATCCTTCTAACTCTGCTGCCAGAGACTATGCTACATGTCAGAGATGTAGAGATAAATTAGATAAATATCACCTCAAGCTTTATATAGATTAATTCTGCTAGGAACGATGATAATAACAACTATGGACTAGGTCAACAGATGATAAAATATTCGAAAATTGTAAGAAGACAGTTATGGTTTACATAGTGACCTTCCAAAGTTCATGTCTGGGACAATGAAAAATGGTCTAGAGGTAAAATGATTGAGTTATAAGAACATTGACCCAATCAATGCATTAATCCACTGATAGGGATTAACTAGGTGATAATTGTAGATGGGCAGGGTGTGCTGAAGGACGTGGGTCCTGGGGCATGCCTTTAGGTTATGTATTTTATCCTGGTTGAGTGGAGCTCTCTCTGCCTCCTGGTGTGATGTTTTAAGCTTCTTTCTTCCACCACGCTTTTCTGCCATGAAGTTCTGCTTCACTTCCAACCCCAAGGAATGGAGCGGACTAAGTATGGACTGAGACCTCTGAAACTGTGAGCCCCAAAATAAACTTTTCCTCTTCTAATTGTTTTTGTCAGGTCTTTTAGAAACAGCTGTGGAAAAGCTGACTGAAACAAAGTGCATCTTGGAAAATATGTTTGAAAAAAGATGTTAAGATCTTACTTACAAATGTGTTACCTAAGACCAAAAGGATGAAATGGAGCCATAAACAATCAGCAAAAGGTGCAAAGAAAATACAAAAGCACCAAGGCTATGAATTGCTTCCTATTTCCCAAAACTTAAAAAAGTACCAGGGACTATGGAACAAGAACAGGGTGTAATTTTATCCCATTATTAAATTATAGAGTCAGGAACTAGATTCTACAAATCTTTATAGATCAAAGTAAGAGAGTTTGAATTCATTTTGAATGTGATCAACAGACATTTAAGCATTTTAAGCAGGGAATGATTCAATTGGAATTTCATTGAAGGAAAAATTTCTGGCTTTTGTGGCCACTATGCATTAAAGGGAGCGAAAAATTTAAAGGAGAGATTAGTTAAGAAGTAGTAATTTTATTCTGGGGAAACAGTGACTTCTGGTTGTGAGGATGTCACAGTGGGTAACTGCTGTAAGGTTGAAGTTGTTTTTATAGTTAGACTATCTAAACTCTTGATGGGCTTTGTACTTAGAATGAGGGAAAAGAACTCCTAAGTTTCCCGTTTGAGCATGAAGATAGTGTGACATCATTTGCAGCAATGGTAAGAGCTTTGAATAAACAGTTATCTTTATCTATGTGTTTATTTCACCATATGTATTTATCTAAAGAATTAAGACTCTCATACTGCACATGTAAAGGAAAGAAATAAAGAATTTCTGCTTTGTTTTTGTCTTTCTCAGTGATACATCAATCACTGTTCAAAGATAAAGTACAGTATCTTATTAAAGTTTGCCATATCTGAGAGTTATTGATTTATTTAAATACCTCTTCCATATTTTCTCATGAGTGTAAGAACTCCAATGTGTCTTAAAACCCTTATCTTCTGATTTAGGAAAGAGTCGACGGGGATAAACACAACATATGGTATATTTATCCAAAGTCTCAGTCCAGAAATTCCCCTACACTGAATTTTGCCATACTTTCACATATGCCAATATGCATCTTTTGTCTGTATAAAACTGTATAAAACTGAAACCTTTGACACAGTTTTAAATCGGATCTCATATAGTAATGGAGAAGGATCACTAGAACTGGTTTCAGGCATATCTCTTATCTAAAGTATAAAAGGTGATAAAATATATGCTTTAAAAGGTTATCAACTAAAAGGTATTTTTAATTCATTTTTCACATTTTCATATAACTTAAAATATCTCTTTTGGTGTTTAATGTTCATAATAGTTTTCAATTCTTGAATGTTTTATGTTACAAGGTATTTTATATTTAAAATGCATTTTATAGGTGTCTACAGGTATCTGTACACAAAGTGTATTTAAGAATTAAAAATTTTGTCCAATGGACAAAAGAAATACTTATATTATTGTAAGCAGAAGAGGTGGTTCTGGTTGCCAAACTTTGCTAATCACTGGATTCATATGGAAAACAGTTTTAAAAAGAATGACTTTCAGAGAGCAGAATTGGAATCTTCTACCCACACCAAACACAGAAGGAAATTAGCAGAATATATAGGTTTAACCTTACCACAATCGAATTTGCACTATAGGTTATAGAGAGCCATATAATTCTCCAGGTTGTTTATATATATATATCCCCAGTCCATGTGTGTGCATGTTTGTGTATATGCCTGTGTGTATATGTATGCTCCAAGCAAATATGATTATAGAGAAAAGATACAAAAAAGTATAGAAAAATATTTCATTTGCTCAGTTTTTCACTTTACTGGAACCACAGGTAGCCACCTTGAAAAATTATATAAAACTACTTTTGTAAAAATATGGTGTGTGCATGTGCATACTTTTAATTTATGAATTCACTATGTATTAAATTAAATCTCCTAGATACTTTGTTCCAGTCTTTCCTTCCTAGAATCTTACATTTGCACAGTCAAGACCCTCTTTTATAAGTTGTCATATATGTAGATTCACCTATGGATATTGGTAGAGTAAATTTGTAAGTAACTATTTTGTATTACATTTTTTAATACTTTCCTTGCTTAAATTGTAAAGTGTAACACTTGAGTAGTGAGAAACAGTTTATGATTATCTGGTAGCTTCACACTTGACCTGAAATGAAACTATTTCAACCTAATTGCAGTCATAGCCCACTCCTTAAACTTGCCTATACATCACTTCTACCACTGATTATTCCCTAGGCAGTAACGTGCAGGATCACTAAATTTTCTGTCTTACAAAATATAGAGGTCCAGTGTAATCTCAAAAAATGTTACAACAAATAGCAGGCTATTCAGCTGTCACAGTGACTTCTATGCTGTTCTCTAAGGGAATAATTTTCTATTATTTGGCAGAAGTATCTTCCTCCCTAGAAATAAAACTTTCCCTGATATGTGAGCATGAGCCCCTCTTGAAGTCAATAGGAGTTAAGATCCTGTGTTGAAGGGCATAACTTAAGCAGTGAATGGCACATAATTTCCCCAACAACTATTAGTCTTCTCTCTGTCTCTGCTGCATTCCAATTTTCTAACATCTTCTCTTATGAAATATTTCAATGGAAAAATACAATATAATATAAACAATGCACGGAGTGCCCATCTCTTATCAAAGTTTAATATTTTACATTCTGAGACTCCTTCAGTTTTAAAGAAATAGTAAAATCAGTTGAAACCTTCTCTGCATCATTTCCAATCCCAATGCTGCCCCTTCTAAGCAAACTTCTATTTTGAATTAAGTACATTTCTGACTATACAATTATATTTATATTAATATGTGTATATCTATGCAAAAATTCATAGAACTCTTACTTGCAGTAAACCGTTAACAATGGTAAGACTCCCTTTTCTTTCATTGTCATTATCCTTGTTTTCACTTAATATCATATTACAAACTTTTATTTTCCTTGAAATATACAAATCCAATTTGTTCATTTTAAGCTATGTATAGCACTTGATTATATAAATTTGATAACTATTTAGATTTGTTGTGATTATTGACATTTCAAACAATGTTGTATATTAAACACATTTATATGATTTTCTTTACCAGTGGTCTCCAAACTTTTGACACTAACATATAAAAACAAAACCACATACTCTATTATGATCCCATTCTTTCAACACATACAAATGTATTCATGTACATAAATTGAACTAAAAGATTCACACGTAGTAAAAATTTACCCTTTTGAGTTATTACATATGTTCTTTTGTACTTCATTTCATTAACCTATGATATTAGTCAAAATCTATTTACAAATTCATCTAGTGTAAATCAAGATAAGAAATGTTATTACCAAAGTAGACCTAGCTATTGCCAAAGGGTGGGAGGAAAAGGAAAAGAAAAGAAAATTTAATCCTGTATATGTGACCTATATAACCAATCAAAATGAATTTACTGTTTCTTCCTGACTGAGCTGCAATAAACTTTTCCCCATATTTTTCCTACTTCAATAAATTTTGGTCAAATTTTTGATAACTGATTGCAAATGAAGCTCTTTTCTTTCTCCTGTCCTTAGAAATACCATTTTAATATAAACCTGAAGATCTACCTATTTTATTTTATAATCTATTATATTTCAAATACTTTCTATCCACCAGCTCTTTCTATTTAACCTGGTACAAACATATTTTGTTCTTGTTGATATTTTTTCTGAGTACCAAACTGATCAGAATTTAAAATTCTCTAGCTGTCATTTCTCTTGCCAAATAATATTAATGCAGGCATTTCCATTGTACTCTACAATAACACTAAGAACATATTGCTTAGAACAGTAACATTTTCAGTAGATTAGTAGTTTGCACTTGAAATGGAACATATTGTAACATTTGGCTTTGTCACAAGGCAATACAACATAGAGCTCAAGTCACATTTTCTCTCCATGAACTTAAATCTCTGCTGATTACAGACACAAGAAGTGTAATAGCCTACATTCTGACAAATATGTAATATGTAAAAGCTCCATATATCAGTGCTATGCAGAATTACTTTGATTAATTTACATTCACCTGTGGTAAACAGTAATTCCCAACCCCATAAACAGGGATTTACAAGTACAATAGAGCAATAGAAAAGTATTTTCAACATGCTGATCTCATAGCTCTGCAGTTTGTGGGATTTCTAAGGGGGAATTATTTTATCTTGCCTATCATATTGCTGTTATATTTCTGAAGAACAGGTGGCATGTTGGGAAAACTAAAGACCATACAGAGATATTTTGGTTAGGATAAATCAATGTGTCATTTTCTTAAAATTCTTTAGTCCTTGCTTCTTTTCATTTAAAACAATTTGAACAAGTACAAAGCATTCGTTTCCCAGGTATAGCATATTTCTCACCTGAAGGCACAAACTTTAGTGACATCCTAATTATTTCGCCTGCAACCAATGGTTGTGCTATAAACCCAGGATTAAATAGTAGGTGAAGAACAAACAGCAGGAGCAGATGAATTTCTGAAAACAAACGATCCCTATTTGAATGCAAATATCACCATTAATAAAGAATGAGAGAAGAAACATCTTAAAATCTGTAATATGTTAAAGTGAATTATTTTTGAGCAGGTGATTTTCTAGCAGCTCTTTAATGAGCTATTTCTTCATATGTTGGTAACTAATTATTACATACATTTTGTATGTATTTTTAATATACATAAACTATGGAGTTGATCTTTATTTCTTATCAGTGTATTTGAAAATAATTTATGGAAACACATTTACACTGCTGGGGTTTCATGCTAAGTAGGAAACAATGGACTGAACATTTAATTTTCTCTGCAAGTTGGAAGATAAATAACAGCCTTTAATATAATACAGTGAAGATGAAGATGTCAAAAGCCTCTAGCTGGCCTTCTTTAAAGATATATGATGATGCTGAAATGCACAATGATAGTTGATCATAAAGAGAAAGCTAACTGGGTAATACATACCATCTGATGCATCTATTTATTTAAAATTTCCAGAAACTGTATTTCATATAGTCTGTGCAAGCACACAAGAATGTGAGAGTCATCACTCTGTTAATTGCATATATTATAGCAGGACGTGAAAGAGGAATTAATGATTTAGATGCTAATATTACAGCCCTTTTGATGATTGAGAGTGCTACAGTACTTGTGTGATGTCACAATTCTTCACAACCTAAACCCAAACCTCATCTCTGGTCCTTTTGATGTAGAAGAAAAATTTTAAAAAATAGGTAGAAAGGAGATATACAGGAAGGACAGGAAATACAATTTTAATCTAAGTTTTCGAATTCCTTTCCAGTTCTGTCACTCCCTAAGCCAGCTTCTCTCCCACGACCTTCACTCCCAAATTTCTGGGAAATCTGTAAATCCTTAAATTAACTTGAAATTCACTCACTTATGAGAATTATCTTATCCACTGTTAATTAGTCCACCAATAAATACAGTAAGAGACATGATATTTGAGAAATGCATAGTTTAGGGGAGTTTCCAGAATTATCTATTGATTAGATAATGAAGACTACATGATCCTAAGAACAGTCAGATCACCATAAACCATCTTGAGATCACCAGACTGATGTCTTCCCTACATACATTCCCATAACACCTCCCACCATTTCCCTTTAAAAAGGAGGCAGGAACTTCCAAAATGTGTCTGTTGCTCTCCATATGGCCCACATTCTCCCTGGAGTGTGTGTTCCTTGCTTTGCTTAATAAATCTCTGCCCCCGGCAATATGTGCTGAAATTCTCTTCTGTCGTGTATGTCAGGGTCCTTGAGTTGAGGTCTCCTTCTCCATGGAACGCCTCCAGTGCCACTTTGATCTGTGTCTAGTCTGTGCCCTTGCACATGCCATCTATTTCCCTAAAGTGCTTTCTTGCCTTGTTACACATGAGAACCCCTAGCCTGAATACCCCAAGTCAAAGGAACCCCTATCATAGGCTTCCCTGACCCAAAGTTACAAATATGTCTCTTGATTTCCTGATTAGTACCTTATTGTGACATCATTACATTTACATTTTTATCTCATTCATATTTTATCTGTGTATCCACAACAGAAGATTTTTGTAGAAGGAGAATAAAATCAATCTATTTGAGAGAAAAAAAAATGTATTTATTAGATTCATTTGGGGCTAAAGGATTGCTATCAAGAAAAATATAGATTCAAGCAACTTTGAAACTATGTTCCAACACTTACGAAATGGTGGCCATGTTTAAGTTTAAAATTGGTAGAGTGTAGGAGGTTATATCATTTATTTTCAGGAATGGAGACAAGCAACTCCTTGGCTCCGGCACTAAAAGTCAAGCTGTCTTGTAATAGGAGTGTCAAGTGTTGTCCTGATCGCCAAGCAATTTAAAGGAAGCAAAGATTTTGCAAGTGGTTTAACAAAATCTAATGGATTGCAATTTGACCTGGCGTGAAGGTCAATATGCATCTGGGTGCTTTTACAAAGTCAGCCCAGTTCAAAGGTTCCACTGAGGACAAACTTGATTTAAATTTAATATCTGCTTCCCCCAATTCTCTTTCAGTGCTCCAAACCAAAGACACTCCATTTTAATTTCCTTCCTTGACATTTTGAATTCCTGAAGCACCTGTTCCTTCTCCATTATTTGTTTTTGATAGCTTTCACCTGTTAATCTTTCTGGACTTGACTTCTGATAAATATTGCATTAGGTTTCTCGAAATATTTCCTTAGCATCTATATTTAAAGTACTTTATGCTCTCTTCATAAAGTATATATATATATATATATATATATATGCACTTTTTTCTTAAATGTGCATCACTAGATTATATGTTTCTTTGGAATTACACCCTGTTTTTGAAGCCTCAAAATTCTTCAACAAGTCTGGATCAAAACCATATTTTTATTCCCCGATAATCCTATTTCCCCTTGTCTGCTATCCCAGGGAATGATATCACCATTTTGTACAAGGCAGACATCACCCTCTTTTACTTTTTCCTTAAATGGAAAGTAGTGTGAAGTTATTTCCTGACCACCTCTTTAATCTGGACTATCATTTCTATTGCCACAATCGTAGTTCAATTTATTGTCTTTTTCTTTACTGGATCACTGAGATATGTTTCCAAATAGCACACAGTCAGATCCTTCTTACTTAGGATGTAGTTTCTTCTCAACATACTGCAGCTGGAAAAACAAAAAAAGTTAAATAACATATCTGATATGAGAAAATCACATTTGAGAATATTGTAATTCACTTTAATGAAGCTATTTATTTTTACGTAAGTATTCCTTCAGTGACCAATTTTCTTTCTAAGGGGATGTCATCAAGAGGAAAGTTTTAATTTATTGAAATAAAGAAATGCACCCATTATTCAAGTAAATAATTCTCTCTGAAGTGTTTATGTATCCACCTCTTATAAGATATACTTGATAAATCTTTTACGTGTACATTCGATCTTTACCTTCTAAACACCCACAAATGCTCTAAGAACCTTCATTTTTTTATCCTGTAAATAAATGGAATTTTTTTTTAGAAAAAAATGCACTGTAGTCACATCAATATCATAAATACTTAAAATGTCATTTACATTTGTAAGCAACCTGAATAATTAAAAAAATGCAAATTTAGCCTAATTAGGAAAAATAACATTATATGTAAGTTTTATGAGCTGAATTTCATTATTTATTTATAATACACTGATGATTAAAAAAACAAAATACTGTAACAAAAATGTAAGAGTCAATACCTAAACAAGTAGCCCTAAAGCAATTTAGATACAGTGAGATAGTATCTACTGCTATATTAAGAAAAATAATTTTATCTGGGAAACATGCACTGTTTGCAACCAAAAGAAACTGTCTGTAAATGAAATAAATTGGTCAAATTGTTCTCTTAACTCACTACTAGCTCAGACCTAATTCAGCTATTGGGTATACTAAAAACCATAAAAATATCACATTTCAGAAAATCAAACTTGGTGACAAAAACTATTCTTTCACTTATTCTATTTTATATTTTATTGACTCTTTTTAGTTATACATGACAACAGAATTCATTCTGACATGAATATAAAATCATGGAGGATACTTTGTCCTAATTCAATCCCCAGTACTTCCCCTCCCCTCCTCCCTCCTTCTGTTCCTTCCCAGGACTCTACTAGTCTTTCTGTTATTTACTTATACTTCTTGTTAATCAGTGTCTTGTGGTTGTACATAATGGTGAGATTCACTGTGCCATACTCATTTAAGTACATAGGAAAGTTAGACACACTTCATTCCACTGTCTTTCCCTATCCCCTCCCTTCTTCCTTCCCTTCATTCCCCCTTGTCTACACCACAGATCTTTTTTCTATTCTTTTTATGTTTAATTTCTAAAATGTTTTCCCTTTTCATTGACTGTCTAGTATATTTTGACATATATACATGGATTATAACATTCTAAATTAGAATCCCAAAGACAGGATCAGATTATAATATGTTTGGGAAATTATTATCATTGGAGTTGAAAAAATAAACTTTTGGTGTCAAAGTGATTTTTTTTTTTTTTATATTCATAACAGAGACTTGGGATCCATGAAGATCTTGGTTAAAATCTGGGTTGCCTGACTTCAAACAGTTAAACTAACCTTTTTGGAACACTGTTGCCTCATCTCCATCTGAATTAATTCAGCAGCTATGGCTTGGTAGTACTAATTACTAACGTATTGTTATGAAATGATTGAAATGAAGTTTATAAAAAAGCTGGCATTTGGTTGGTGCTCAATACAATTTAGTTTTAATTGACATACATTTTCTTCTATGCCTTACCCTTGCTACTATACAGCAATTCACTCCTTACTGCTCCATTTAACATAACACCTTTGAAGGCTAAGGAGTCGGTCTTTTTAAAAAATTTGTTCTTTTTAGTTATACATGACAGTAGAGTGTATTTTGACATATTGTATATACATGAAGTATAATTTCCCATTCTTGTGGTTGCACATGATGTGAAGTTACACTGGTCATGAATGAACATAGGAACATTCACATATGAACATAGGAAAGTAATGTCTGATTCTTTCCATAATCTTTTCTATTTCCATTCCTTCTCCCTTCCCTTCATTCTCCTTTGTCTAATCCAATCAAGTTCTATTCTTCTCCACCCCCTGCACTGCATTTTGTGTTAGCATCCACATATAAGAGAGAACAATTATCCTCTGGTTTGGGGGTATGGGCTTATTTCACTTAGCATGATAGTCTCCAGTTCCATCCATTTACTGGCAAATGCCATAATTTCATTCTTCATTAAGGCTGAGTACTATTCCATTGTGTATATATACCACGTTTTTAAATCCATTCATCCGTTGTAGGGCACCTTGGTTGGTTCCATAGCTTAGCTATTGTGAATTGGGCTGCTATAAACATTGATGTGGCTGCCTCACTGTTGTATGCTCATTTTAAATCCTTTGGATATATACGGAGGAGTGGGACAGTTGGGTCATATGGTGGTTCCATTCCTACTTCTTAGAGGAATCTCCATACTGCTTTTCACAGTGATTGCACCAATTTGCAGTTCCACAAACAAGGTATGAGTACACCATTTTACCCACATTCTCACCTACACTTATTTCTCTTGATCATTCGCATTCTGACTGTAGTGAGATGGAATCTCAGTGTAGTTTCAATTAGCACTTATTTCTCTATTAATAGACATTTTGAACATATTTTTATACATTTGTTAGCCATTCATCTTTCTTGTTTTGATATGTGGCTATTTAGTTCCTTTGTCCATCTATTGATTAGGTTATTTGTTATTTGTGTTGTTTTTTGGTTCTTTTTATATTCTGGATATTAATGCCCTATATGAGGAGCAGGCGGCAAAGATTTTTCACATTCTATTGGATCTCTTGTCACACATTTATTTCCTTTGCTGTGAAGAGGCTTTTTACTTTGATCCCATCACATTTGTTGATTTTTTTATCTTACTTCTTGTATTTTAGGAGTCTCGTTAAGGATGTGCCAACATGTTGGAGTGTTGAGGGCCCAGACTTTCTTCTAGCAGGCAGGGTTTCTGGTCTACTCCCTAGGTCTTTGATCCACTCTGAATTGAGTTTTGTGCAGGGTGAGAGATAGGGGTTAAACTTCATGGGCTACATGTGGATTTCCAGTTTTCCCAACACCACTTGTTAAATAGACTATCTTTTCTCCAACGTATGTTTTTGGCACCTTTGTCTAGCACGAGATAACTGTATGCATGTGGGTTTGTCTCTTTGCCTTATGTCCTATTCCATTGGTCTGCATTCCTGTTTTGGTGGCAGTACCTTGCTGTTTTAATTACTACAGTTCTGTAGTATAATTTGAGGTCAGGATTTGCGATGCCTCCTGCGTTGTTTTTTGTGCTGAGGATTGCTTCACTATTCTGGGTCTCTTATTTTTCCATATGAATTTCACAAATGATTTTTGTATTCCTGTGAAGACCATAATTGGGATTTTGATGGGAATTGCATTGAAACTATATAGAGTTGATGTCAGTGTAGCCATTTTGACAGTATTAATTCTGCCAATTCAAGAACATGGGAGGTCTTGCCATTTTCTAAGTCTTCTTCAATTTCTTTCTTTAGTGTTGTATAGTTTATTGTAGAGGTACTGTCCCTCATTTGTCAGATTGATTCCCAAGTATTTTATATTTTTGAGGCTACTGTAATTATTTTAAGTTTAGATTTAAATTTTACCTATTACTGTAATTTAGTATTTGAATAAAACACTGCAACACTGAGGTTATGTAAGATATATCAAATATAGCTCCCTGTATTTTCAAATAAATTGGAGTTCATTATCAAGGCTAAACTTTCTTATTTTGATAATAACAAATTGCAAAGTGAATTTAAAACATCAGTGGTATCAAATAGATTTATATTTATTATTTGTGCAAGAAATTCTCAAAAAATTATCGTTTCTTTAAATTGTTTCCTAGAAATTTTACTAATCACACATGATATCCTATCATTTCCATGATTTCCAGGATATTATGTTAATATTCATATTCAAAATTGTAACATAATTCTGGAATAAATTAGTCCTCTTTTCATTTGCCTTCTTTTTTTTCTTATCTACCACAAGGTTTTGATAAAATTTATTCTATATATGTAAAACATCTATTGAACCATAAGCTTGATCAAAATTCTTATAAAATCAAAATAAAAACACTAGGGGATTGTAGCGAATGCCTCCTTTGTTTTAAATTTTAATACTGAAAAGGGTTCCTGGCTTTTTAAAAGTACCTAATTAATAAATACAAGAATTTGATCTATAATTCAGTTCACTCATTTTTCAGTCCAATTCACCATAGATATCTCACATATCAATGGCAGTGAATCTACTGGTTTTCTGCTAAAATTTTGACCAATAAGAATAACTTAATCTATTGTTCCAGGCATCACTCAAGAACACTTCATTATTTTATCCCAATTACTTTTGAAATCTGATGGGTAGATTTGTTACCAAGTAGTTTTTTTCTTATGTGCAGAGTATTGCATATTTCAAATTTTTCACTATTGTTTTAGTGTAAAATAATAAATTCAAAGTGCTTAAATGATGTATGTTTATACTCATTCAAATATACATATATTTATGCTTATATATAATATATATGCTTCTGGTCAAAACAATTATATTCTGGTTGAACAATATCATATGTGAGACATTCTGTGATATTTTATCTTGAAACATATGCAAAAAAAATAAATTACTACTATGTCAGATGATCTACTGACTTCTTTTTTTATAATTTATTTACTTTGATTCATTATAAACAAATGGGGTACAACTTGTTTCTCTGGTTGTACATGAAATAGAGTTGCACAATTTGTGTAATCATACATGTACATAGAATAATGATGTTTGCCTCATTCAGTTGTTTTTCCCTTCCCCTCCACCCCTCCCACCCCTCTTTTCCCTCTATACAGTCCTTCCTTCCTCCATTCTTGCCCCCCTCCAACCCCCCATTATGTGTCATCATCCACTTATCAGTGAAATCATTCCTCCTTTGGCTTTTTGAGATTGACTTATCTCACTTAGCATATTCTCCAATATCATCCACTTGCCTGCAAATGCCATAATTTTCTTATTCTTTATGGTTGAGTAATATTCCATTGTGTGTGTGTGTATATATATATATATACACTACAGTTTCTTTATCCATTCATCAATTGAAGGGTATCTAAGTTGGTTCCACAATCTGGCTATTGTGAATTGAGCAGCTATGAACACTGTTGTGGCTGCATCTCTGTAGTATGCTGATTTTAAGTCCTTTGGGTATAAACCAAGGAGTGGGATAGCTGGGTCAAATGGTGGTTCCATTCCAAGTTTTCTAAGGAATCTGCACACTGCTTTCCAGAGTGGCTGCACTAATTCGCAACCCCACCAGCAATATATGAGTGTACCTTTTTCCCCACATCCTTGACAACACCTATTGTTGCTTGTATTCTTAATAATCACCATCCTAATTGGGGTGAGATGGAATCTTAGGGTAGTTGTGATTTGCATTTCTCTTATTACTTGAGATGTTGAACATTTTTTCATATATCTGTTGAATGCTTATAGATCTTCTTCTGTGAAGTGTCTGATCATTTCCTTAGCCCATTTTCTGATTAGTTTATTTGTATTCTTAGTGTAAAGATTTTTGAGTTCTTTATAGATTCTGTAGATTAATGCTCTACCTGAAGTATGTCTGACAAAGATTTTCTCCCACTCTGTAGGCTCTCTCTTCACATTGCTGATAGTTTCTTTTGCTGAGAAAAAGCTTTTTAGTTTGAATCTATCCCAATATTTGATTCTTGCTTTTATTTCTTGTGCTTTGGGAGTCATGTTAAGGAATTCTGGTCCTAAGCCAACAGGATAAAGATTTGGACCTATTTTTCTTCTACAAGGTGCAGGTCTCTGGTATGATTCCAAGGTCCTTGGTCCATTTTGAGTTGAATTTTGTTCAGGGTAAGAGATAGAGGTTTAGTTTCATTTTGCTGCATATGGATTTCTAGTTTTCCCAGCACCATTTGTTGAAGAGGCTGTCTTTTTGCATTGTATGTTTTTGGCATCTTTGTCTAGTATGAAGCAACTGTATTTATGTGGATTTGTATCTGTGTCATCTATTCTGTGCCATTGGTCTACCTGTCCATTTTGGTGCCAATACCGTGCAGTTTTTGTTACTATTGCTCTGTAGTATGGTTGAAGTTCTGGTATTGTTATATCCACTGCTTCACTCTTCCTGCTAAGGATTTCTTTAGCTATTCTGGGTCTCTTATCCTTACAAATGAATTTCATGATTGCTTACTCTGTTTGTATGAGGTATGTCATTGGGATTTTAATTGGAATTTGTATAGCACTTTGCATTAGATTTATTTATTTATTTATTTTATTTATTTATTTATTAGATTTTTTTTATATCCTGCTACTTTACTGAATTCATTCATGAGTTCTAGAAGTTTTCTGGTGGAATTTTTCAGCTCCTCTAAATATAGAATCATGTCATCAGCAAATAGGGATAACTTGAGTTCTTCTTTTCTTATTTATATCCCTTTAATTTCTTTGATCTAATTGCTCTGGCTAGAGTTTCAAGGATGTTGAATAGCAGTGGTGAAAGAAGGCATCCATGACTTGCTCCAGTTTTTATGGGAAATGGTTTCAGTTTTTCCTCCATTTAGAATGATGTTTTTCTAGTGTTTTGAGCATGAAGGGATGCTGAATTTTATCAAATGCTTTTCTGCATCTATTGAAATAATCATGTGATTCTTAACTTTAAGTCAGTTGATGTGGTGAATTACATTTATTGATTTCCGGATGTCGAAACAACATTGCATCCCTGGGATAAAATCCACTTGATTGTGGTGCACTATCTTTTTAATATGTTTTTGTATTCAATTTGTTAAAATTTTGCTAAGAATTTTTGCATCTATGTTCATTAAGGATATTGGTCTGAAATTTTCTTTCCTCAATGTGTCTTTGTGTGGTTTTGGTATCAGGATGATATTGGCTTCATAGAATGAGTTTGGAAATGTTCCCTATACTTCTATTTCATGGAATGCTTTGAGGAGTATTGGGATGAGCTCTTCTCTGAAGGTCTTGTAGAAATCGGCTGAGAATCCATCTGGTTCCAGATTTTTCTTTGTTGGCAGACTTTTGATGACTTCTTCTATCTCATTGCATGAAATTGATCTATTTAAATTGTATGTCCTCCTGATTCAGTTTGGATGGATCATATGTCTCTAGAAACCTGTTGATGTCTTAAGAGATTTTCTATTTTGTTGGAGTATAGATTTTCAAAATAGCATCTAATTATGTTTTGTATTTCAATAGTGTCTGTCATAATATTTCTTTTTTCATCTTGAATTTTAGTAATTTGAGTTTTTTCTCTCCGTCTCTTTTTTAGTGTGGCTAAGGGTTTATCAATTTTGTTTATTTTTTCAAAGAACCAACTTTTTATTTTGTCAATTTTTTTGATTGTTTCTTTTTTTTCAATTTCATTGATTTCAGGTCTGATTTTAACTATTTCCTGTGTTCTACTACTTTTGGAATTGATCTGCTCTTCTTTTTCTAGGGCTTTAAGGTCTAATGTTAGGTCATTTATTTGTTGACTTTTTCTTCTTCTATTGAATGCCTTCCATGCAATGAATTATCCTCTTAGTACTGCTTTCATAGTGTCCCAGAGATTTTGATATGTTGTATCTTTGTTCTCCTTTACCTCTAAGAATCCCCCCCCCCGATGTCTTCTGTTATCCATGCATCATTCAATAGCGTATTATTTAATCTCCAAGTGTTGGATTAGTTTCTGTTTTTTATTTTGTCATTGATTTCTAATTTTATTCAATTATGATCTGATAGAATGCAAGGTAGTATCTTTATCTTTTTCTATTTTCTAAGAGTAGTTTTGTGGCATTACATATGGTCTATTTTAGAGAAGGATCCATGTGCTGCTGAGAAGAAAGTGTATTTGCTCATTGATGGATGGAATATTCTATATATGTCTCAAGTCTAAATTGTCAGTTGTGTTATTGAGATCTATGGTTTCTTTGTTCAATTTTTGTTTGGAAGATCTGTTCAGTGGTAAGATATAGGGAACATTCCTCAAGTTTATCTGACAGCAGTCGCTGACACCATGGTCTAAGTAAGACAAACAGTCTGGACAGAGAAACTGAGGTAATGGTAAAGACTCACCATGGTATGAAGGTCTTTGAAGTTGCTGAGGCTGAGTTATGAGCTGAGGGAAGTCCACGCCTATCAAACATCCCAGCAAGCTGTGATGTGATCTCACCCATGCTGCCTTGCCTCATGCTGTGTGCAGGACTTACCATTCCCCCAGTCCTTTGTCTCAGACTTGTTGCTGGGCAGAATTACTTAGGCATACTTGGTTTGTTTACATTATCTTGACGTATAACTTACCTATAGACTGATTCTGTTATGCTTTAACAAGTGTGCTAATCTGATTAGATAATGTGCCTATATATGTCTTGTACAATCCTAAGTAAAATTAGATCTGTGCCTTCAGAACCGGGTCTCCAGTGTCTGAACTGGAGTAGACACTGTACGTCCTCACTCTCAGTGGGACCCCTAGTCTCGGAACATCTACAGTGAGAGAGTGGGTTAAAGTCACATAGTATGCTTGTGTTGTGGTCTGTTTGGTTCCTGGAATTGAGAAGGATTTGTTTGATGTACATGGATGAACTATTGTTTGGGGCATAGATATTTATCATTGTTATGTCTTGCTGATTTATGCTCCCCTTAAGCAGTTTGAAATGTCCTTCTTTATCCCTTCTAACCAATTTTGGCTTGAAGTCTGCTTTATCTGATATAATTGTGGATTCTCCCATTTTTTTACTGAGTCCCTGTGCATGGTATGCTTTTTCCCATCCTTTCACCTTTAGTCTGTGCATATTTTTTGGTATGAGATGACTCTCTTAAAGTCAGCATATTGTTAGGTCTTTCTTTTAATCCAATCTGCCAGTCTATGTTTTTTTAGATTGATAAGTTCAGGCCATTAACATTCAGGGTTATTATTGAGATATGATTTGTATTACTGGTCATTTTGGCTTATTTTTGGTTTTTAACTTGAATTGGTTTCTCCTTTATTTGGCTATTCCTTTGAGGTAGTTCCTCCCTTTACTGACTTACACTGTTGTTTTTCATTTCTTCCTCATGGAATATTTTGCTAAGAATGTTCTGTAGTGCCTGCTCTCTATTTGTAAATTCTTTTAACTTTTGTTTATCATGGAAGGATCGTATTTCATTGTAAAATCTGTAGGTAAGTTTTTCTGGGTATAAGATTCTTGATTGGCAATCATGTTCTTTCAGATCTTGAAATATGTTGTTCCAGGCACTTCTAGCTTTTGGGGTCTGGGTTGAGAAATCTGCTGATATTCATATTGGTTTCCCCTGAATGTAATTTGATTTTTTTCTCTCACAGCATTTAAAATTCTATCTTTATTTTGTATATGAGGTATTTTCATTATAATGTGCCTTAGTGTGAATCTGTTGTAATTTTGTACATTTGGCGACCTGTAAGCTTCTTGTATTTTATTTTCCATTTCATTCTTCAGATTTGGGAAATTTTCTGATATTATTTTCTTGAATAGATTTTTCACTCCTTTGGTTTGTATATCTGTGCCTTCTTCAATCCCAATAATTCTTAAATTTGATCTTCTCATAATATCCCATAATTCTTGTAGATTCTATTCATGATTTCTTACCATCTTCTCTGTTTGGTCAACCTTGTTTTCAAGATTAAATATTTTGTCTTCAATGTCTGAGGTTCTGTCTTCCAGTGTTCTAGTGTACTGTTATGCTTTCTATGGAGTTTTTAATTTGGTTTATTGTGTCCTTCATTTCAAGGATTTCTTTTTGGTTTTCTTTCAGAATCTCTGTCTCTTTATTGAAATGATCCTTTGCTTCCTGCATTTCCTCTTTTAACTGTTGATTGCTGTGATCATTCAATGCCTGCATTTGCTCTCTTATCTCATTGTTTATTTCTCTGGTCATTTTAATTATGTACATTCTGTGCTCCTTTTCAGACATTTCTTCTACCATGCTGTCATTGGACTTTATTGATGTAGCATCTAGGTTTGTTTGGGACACTTTCTTCCCTTATTTTCTCATATTGTTCATGCACCTTCCCCTCTAGGAGTGCAAATCTGACATATTGCATTTTTCCCACCCATAGACTTATAGTGTCCCTGCATGTTTCCAACACATCACCTTGAAGTGAAAGATAACCATACAAACAATATGCATCCTTAACTCAAGTAGTCTCTTTTAAAGATATTAACCATATCATCTTAATAAACAGAGATAATGAGTTTGATTATTATCTACAGCTTAGCCAATAGGTTTAGAATAAGGACCATGATTTCTAAAGGGGAGGGATGTAGGATACAATTCTAAGGAGATAAGAAGTGTGTCTATAGAGGTACTATGACATAGGAGTAGAGAAAGTGGAATTAAAAGAAATTGGTTATTAGCATGTGAAAAGGAAGAGAGTCTCCAAGGAGACAGATAGATAAGAGCAAAATAGAAAGGATGAGAAAAATAGTAATAAAAGAAAAGTAGGAATAATAGTAGGTATAATAGGAATAATTGTAAAATCACTACTAATAAGAAAAAACTATAAAACTATACAGTACTCTTCAAACCTCTTAGTCTTCTGTAACCTGATGTCTTAGAGCAACTTGATAATGCAGTGACCCAATAAGGATGCTGCCCTTCTGGGGATGGTCACCTCCTGGTGGAGTATAATCCCTGTTAGTGAGCAGAGGCACCTCCATGTGTTGACAGATGGCCAACCAGAACCTGGGTGCTAGACTGCGGACTGGGACCCCGCTGGACTTGGACTGGTTCTCTGGGCCTGCCTCCCTGGAGCGGAAGTCTCACCTGGCGGTGCTGCACTGGGCATGGTTCTCTCCTTTATTCCCTTCTTTTGAGTGCATGGCAATTGTTTCTAGAAAGGAGGATTGGGACGTGGAATAATATGATACCCATTCCTAGTTTGAGCATGGCTATGGTAAGAACAAATAATTGAGAAGCATCTTAAAATAAATCACTTTTCGTTATACTTTGAGCTAATTAATTGCTTTAAAAAATGTTAGAATTTAAATCAATTGTCACTTTTGTATTCAAATTCTTGAATACCACTACAAAAATGTTAACATATGCATTTGCTTTGGAACTGACAAAAAAATTTTTAACTGCTGTAAAAGCAGTGATTTAAGCAAATGTTGAAATGTATGAATTAAAGAAGAAATATTTTACTGGAAATAGTATCATTTGTTCATTTTCCTTTACTTTTTTCAAAAATAAGTTTTATGTGCCAATACCAGAATTTCTAAAAGTCTACATTTAATTTTTAATCCTACATTAGTCCTAAAGAGCAGGATTTATATATTTAAATTGCTTTTAAAGAATTTGATTCCATTTTGCCAAAGTTTGAGGGTTTTTTCTGTTTTTTTTTTTTTTTTTTTTTTTTTTTTTAGTTTTTTCTCTTTTTTCTCAAATAGTTGTGGTACAGCATTATTTATATTGAATAAATATTCTTAGAAAAAAAAAAAAAACAACGTTCTTTGGAGACAGTCCTGGGCTTGCATCCCAGATCTACTACTTACTAGCTCTAATGAACTCTGTGAACCTGTTTCTCATTTATAAAGCAGTGTTAACAGTGCCTCCCTCAAAAAGGTCTTTGGGGTATTAAAAAATATTTTACATAGAAACATGTATTATATATAATGTTGGATATATATAATGGTATTCAGTTATCTTATGCTATATGGTAAGTAAACAGAAGCTATTTTGTTGAAAAAATATATAAAGCACCAGTATTCTTTCCATATTTTGAAGTCTAACACTATGAATGTAACTCTTCCCAAAAGCTAATATAATCCATAAATTACAAAGAAAGATGTCTCATAATAAAAGTAAAATGTCAAAATAGAAACTCAACTTGACATTTTAAAGAGATTTGAGTGTATCCTACCAACCTACCAACCACCCTTATGAAAACAAATTAAAGATCCCCATTGCTTTCCACAAAACCAACTACAGGAGACTTCTATTTGTTACCAAAGGCACTCCATAAGAGAGTTAAGCAATGCACATGTAAGTTGTATATGACATATTCTAAAATGAGTCCTTGATTAATACAATATCCATTCTATATACATTCACCATGTAAAGTATATGTTAACTCTTTCAGAGAGTTGGACAATTAATTAAATTTTGGATTATTACTGTGTGCTAAAGCATATACTCAACTACCAGGTAATGTTGTCATTTTATAAGATGCAAACCAAAAAGACTAAATAAAATTATATAGGATGAAATATATAAGCCAATACTTGCTGTATAATAGAAAAGGGTTATAGAGGCATGTACAAGGTACAAATGTGGTGAATGTTTAGTATGCTGCTTCTTGCACCTGGGCGACATGAGGAAGCACAAGGACACCAGCTTCTCAGAGCAGGAATATTTGAGCTTTGTCTTTGAGTAACATTTTAATTATAGTTTTTAAAATGCATAAAGGATCACTTTGTCAATCATAAGAATGGATAAAAAAGAGGTCAAGATTTTACTAGAAACTTATTTAAATAATTATCAAAATAGTTTATTCAAATGTTGTATTTTGACCTGAATTATGAAGCAATTCTGATTATGAGACTCATTGTCCCTATGAAAAAATACAATTTCTGACACCATGACAGATAAATATAAAAATTTAAGAATTCTGAAAAAAATGCTGCACTTTCAAAATTTTTTCTCTCCATAACCTCTTCCTATAAAAGTGGTGAAACCCCAATATAAATTGCATAAGAAACTCTTTAAATATTTCCTTTTTTTTCTGGAAAATTACAATGATTTTATAATTTTTATGAAATAAATAGTAATACGTTCATTATCCAAGCAAATTTTTAAATTCTTTGATATTTTAATGTGATATAAAATATTTTATTTTAGCCTATAGGTTTTCATGATTAACACATGATTAACATATGAATTAACATTTTTAAATGAAGCATTGAAATTTAAGAACATAGTCTCCTAAGATGACCCATTGCTTCTACAGAAATACAAAATTACCCTGGTTGAATTAAAACTACCGAATCTGTGAGAACCTTTTTAGTTTCTTGGAAATACCAACAAAATGTATGAGCAAGTTATAAACACAATAAGAAGAGATAGAGGAGGGTGAGTGATCTGGGAACAGTGTTGATGGTAGCAACCCAAAGATATAGAAATTAAAGATGTTATGATACTGTAGAATGGGTTTGTAATTGTGACATACAATGAGGAGGGAACTATCAAAGGACTTATACCATCAGGTAAAGGGGAGTACAACACCCCCTCCACTTTCCAGAAGGGCATCCACAAAAAATGAGGACAGAATCATTGGGAGTTTGCATAGAGTACAGTTAAGTGAGTGTAGAATTGAAAGAAAAAAAAAAAAAACAAAAAAACAAAAATAAACACTCCTTGGTCTATATCCAAAGAACTTAAAATCAGCATACTCTAGTGACATAGCCACATGAATGTTTATAGCAGCTCAATTCACAATAGCCAAGCTATGAAACCAACCTAGGTGTCCTTCAACAGATGAATGAATGAAGAAAAATGTGGTATACATACACAATGGAATATTACTCAGTCATGAAAAAGTATGAAATTATGGCTTTTGCTAGTAAATGGATAGATCTGGAGAATATCATGTAAAGTGAAATAAGCCAGTACCAAAAAACTGAAGGCCTAATGTTCTCTCTAATATGTCAATGCTAAACCCCAACAGGGCAGGGTGTGAGGGGAACAGTAAAAATCCATTGGATTAGACAGAGGAATGGAGGAAAGGGAAAGGGAGGGGAATAGGAAGAACAGTCGAATTAATTGAACATAACTTTCCTATCCTTGTTTTTAATACATGACCAGGGTAATCCTGCATCATGTACAACCACAAGAATAGGATCCTAATTAAGATAAGTTATACTCTGTGTATGTATAGTATGCCAAAATATATTCTACTGTCATGTATATCTAAAAAGAGCAAATTAAATTAAATTAGAAGCAAGCACAGGAGGAAACCATCCACTGTGAGGAAAGACTGAGGAAAACCATGGAACAATAGATGGCAAATCTTAGGACTTTAGATGTTGGGACACACCTGTATACAATACATAGTATAGTATATACTTAGGGAGTGTTCTTAAAAAGCTGAAATTAAAAATAAATTAAAAGGAACAAAAGAATTTTAAAAAAACTCCTAAAACTTTGTCACAATAAGAAATTTTAAGGATAAGTATATATTTCAATAGTTAAACTTGAGACCTCAAATACAGGAGAGAAGTATTATTATAGAAAACATCTAAAAGAATCACTAAGAAGAGTGACTTTTCTAGGTTTGAGAAACTCAAGATATTTCTCAGATTATTTTTAACTTTTTTTTTTTTGCAAAAATGTAGATCTATTTAAAACCTGTCATGTAGTTCCAATAATTATCAGCTCAGCTGATTTCATTCCATTTATCCCATACCCATTTTCTATTTAATCTCTTAAAAATAGCCACAAGTTCAAACACAGACTCCTTGTTTCTCATCCCAATTATCTCACAAAGGTCACTTTCATGGTACACTTGTTTGCTTGAATGAGCATTCCACCAAGTTCCATACATTGTAATTAGCATGACCCTTAAGTCTCTTAATCCAGAGTGCCTCTCTACATTTTCTTTTTCTTTGAAATTAATTTGTTGAAGAAACTATGTTACTTCACCTGTTGTATTTGTTTTTCACCGATTGAATTTCCCTAATTGCATCCCCCTGGCTCTGTCCTTGTGCTTCCTGAAATGTGGTCCTTGGCTCCAGCTTTATGTTGCTTCCCTCTGCCCACAACGGTCCTTTAGGACTTCACTAAGCCAGACAGCGTACTTCCCACCAGGTATATCTAGTTATTCTTTTTGTGGCGTGAGTAGCCATGAATGATAAATACTTAGATTTGTCATCGTGGAGGTCTCAAAATTCCTTCTCTCAATCCTTTTTACTTTATAATCTGGGATAAACTTATACTAAATAATGTAAAACATGTCATTTATTTTATATATTTAACATGTGAATTTGAAAAAGGAAATTTACTTGGATAATAAATTATTATAATTTTATTTTTTAGAAATTGTTAGAACATTGTAACATGAGGGGAAAAGAAAGCATACAAATTAGCTGATTAAGATACTTTATCCTGGGATTTTATCACTTCTTTTAAAAAAGAAAAGCATTTCCTTAACTATGACTTGGTCACCTGATATTATAGTTCATATAAAAAACGGTAGGAGATGTAATCTTTACTTATCAGTATTGGAAATAATGTGTTAATTCACGTCTCCAGTTTGTTTTCTGTCTCATTATGATTCATATGTTTTGAAACGTGTTTGTCGAGTGTCAATTCATTATAAGTACCAGGCTTATACTGCCAGGCTTCCCCTCCTTTGGAAAGTGGGATTATTTGTAACCTGGCTCCTGAGTCCTTGGTGGCATGACTTTGGTACTCTTCACACTTTTCTTGCTGTAGGGCACTCGCTCACGTCCCGCGTGGGTGAGGGAAAGGGTTCCCCAGGAAGACATGTGCTGGCTGTGAAATAAAAGCTAAGTAATATCTATATCAGAAATAAAGAATAAAAGGTAAGAAAATTTTTGAAGCAGGAGCATGACCGATTGAGCCGTCCAGAAAGGTCTGGCTCTAACAAACGAGCGGCCCAAGCTTGCTTTATTCATAATGGCACAGATCCTTCCAAAAACAGGATGGGGATGGAGGTAAGCGAGCCATTTGGGTCTAGCAGGTCACTCCCATCTCGGTGCCTGTACTTGAACCTGAGTGGTGAGCTAACTCTTGATACCACATGACTCAGGCATTTTCAAACAGTAGCTATTCGGCTGAGTTCCTGAGGTCAGGTCTTCCTGGTTGATGATTCGAACTTCGCCTGGTTCTCCCATGTATGACTACCGCTTTGAGTATTTCAAAATATTCCAGGTAATGGCGTTTAGAGAATAGGAGTTAAGTGGGATGTTCATTGCTACTGAGTTGGCCTTTTCATTGCATGAGATTGAGCAATATATTTTAAAGTATATATTTTCCCCTGAAAAGCATACCTTATAAATTCATTTCATATTTCTATACTTCCTCCTCATACTAAGGACTCCAGGGCTTTTACTTTCCCTCTTATACCCTGGCTTGCTTTCTTCTGGAGAATCTCAGGTTGCAACTACATGGGTGTTAATGGAACTAGAATGTTGCATTTGTTTCACCCTGAAGTGCAAACACAAAATCTTAAGAGTAGCAATTCCAACTACCAGAAATGTTTACTGTAAACACTTTGGTTGTTTTTTTCCCTGCTTATACAAAAGGCTAAGGCCTTAAAATCAAATTATTATACCTTCTAGTCTGAAATCCTGTTTCTCATCCAAATTCCACACACAGGCGTTACCTTCTTTTGAAAACTCACTTGAACTACTGGTGATTTTTATAAAATACTAATTCCTTATTTCCATCATTCCTTGATACTACTACATCTGATATTTATAGAGTAACTTCTCAATTTCTACTAACATCTGCAGACACATGCTCAGAAAAGAGCAGCAATAGGTATGTGTTAAGTGAGAGTTGAAAGTTAATCTTAAACCAGAAGGGTAGTGCCACATCCATGGTCTGAAAGTTAAGCTCAATGGGTTAAAAATAAAATTTAGGGACAATTGTCAGGGAGAATTTCTTCTCATTTGCTATTAAGTCTGTCAAGAAAGTTCCATGGGAGAGTGGAGGGACTGATCTGGCTGAGAATCTGATGTAGAAAATTGGGCATTCTCAACTCACCTCCAAATTTTTTTCTCCTGGAAACCAGCTTGTCCAGTGAGAGCAGAAATTCTGAGCTGTTTTTGTAGGGTTAACATAAATATGTACATAATTCATTCTAGTCTGGAAGTATGCTAGCTGATCTATTTGGTTCTCACATCAAATTATATGCTTTATATTAGTGTCTATTAATATGAAAATCTGACCTCATCAAAAGCAAAAAAGAAAAAGGGATTTACAACTAAATTGCAATTAAGTCTGAAAACAAAACATAAGTCATACCTAAAATCAGCCATGCATATAGGAACTAAAAAATAAATACCTAACAATAGTATAAATCAAGTTATTCATACATTTAAAAATTAAAAACAAATAATCACTAATGCATAAGAGTAGATTTAATTTAAATTTAGGAACCTCTATATGAACAACGAATGAACATTCTGTATATTGAATTATGGAATAAACTTTTCTAATTTGAAGGCAATTTTTAATTTGACATGAATTTAGCAACCAACTTTATGTTAAAAAAAGAACAGAATACAAAGAAAGTAATATTAAGGAGATAAGTGTAAGAGCAGTTATTGAGAAATATGGATTTTCTAAAAGAGGATCCATAAACAAAACTTTTTACATCAGAAAGATGAGTAGCATAGATTAACCATTAAGAACATTTATCTGGGGTAGGCCTACTCAGAATTTTTAAAAATTTTTAAAAATACAAAACTAATAAGGAGGCAGTTATTAGGGGTAATGCCTTAAAGAAAAGCTTAACAAATAACATTTATATTCATCAATGTATACATTAAAATTTAAAAGTAAGTCATAAATTGGGGGAAGAAATTGGCATCTAATTAATATCCAGCTGATTTGACAAGGTCCAGATGTCAATAAGAACTTAAAATAGATCAACTAAGAGAAAAAGGGGAAAAGTACATAAAAAAGCAAATCACAAAAGTGGTATTACCAATGACCAATAATAATGTGAAAAGATGTTCAGTAGCATTACATATCCACAATTGAAATTGTATCTTAACATGATAACAATGATAATTTATATCTGGCAAATATTTTAAAAAATTAAACATAAACAGTTGGGCCATAATCAATATTGCCTAAAGGCAAAATTAAAAATCTAGTAGGAATACAAATTGATAAATCCACTTTGGAAATTTAAGGGAAACAAATATATCTGAAAATGTCTTTATCCTAAACAACCTAAAATTCCACAACTAATATTTATCTTGCAGAGACTCATATATTTGTATGTGGGACTCTTTCCAAAGTGCACAAGATCGCATCCATAGAGACTCCAAACGAACCTCTTGTCCCAAAACAGGAGAAGACACAAATGCTTTGAAATGTATTAATTCAGTAAAAATGTGCTATAATAAGCTGGGAACAGTGAAGCACTTCTATAATCCTAGCTACTTGAGAGACTAAGGCAGGAGGATCGAAAGTTCAAGGCCAACTCCAGAAACTTAGTGAGATCCTGTCTAAAAATGAAAAATGAAAAGAACTAGAAGTGTAGCTGAGTGGTAAAATACCCCAAGTTCAATTCCCAGCAACAAAACAAACAAACAAGCAGAAAAACAAAAAGTCCGTGCTTTTAAAAATGATTTAATAATAACAATATACCCCAACAAAAGATGGGGTAGCTAGGATTACATAAGTGCTTCACTGTTCCCAGCTTATTATAGCACATTTTTACTGAATTAATACATTTCATGAAGATTAAGCTTTACTATTTTATAATATAATACAAAATTTATATACATAGATGAACAAAACAATGTTGTTAGGGATGCAATATATGTGTGTGTGTGTGTGTGTGTGTGTGTGTGTGTGTGTCTATATATAAAAGAAGAAAATAAAATTAATTCAAGATAACATTTACCTGGCAATGATAGAAGAGATAAAATCAGAGAGAACACAGGACATTTCAAAAAATATTAATAAATGACTATTTGTTAAGTAGCGAGATTGGTTTTATTTTTTAATATTCCATTTTAATGCATTAACATACTTAACATTTTGAGTAGTTTTAAATCAGTTTCAAAATTATGTGATGCATATAAATGCACATGCAAACATGTATTGGTATATGAAACTTTATTTTGTAACCTGTGAACATAATTACAAATGATTTACAGGACTATAAATAAGACAACTAATTTCATATCTTCGTGAAAAAATAGAATGCTTATTTGGAGATTATTTGCAACTATCAGGTTTTAATTTTAAACAAATTTTAAATTCAAAGAACAAAACAGAAAGTAGACTGAAAAAAGACACATCGCCCACTCTTTTATCCTTTATTCATTATTTAGTCTGTTTTCTGTTGCTATAGAAAATTACCTGAGGTGGAGTAATTTTTATACATAATAGAGGTTTATTTATGTCACAGTTCTGCAGGATGGGACGTACATTGATTCCAGCATCAGGTCAGTGTTCTTGCTACATATAAAACATGGTAGAGAACATCCATGTGCACAGAAAGCAAGCATGTGAGAGAGTTGGCTTTTATAAACGAGTGACTCTTTTAATAGTGCATTGATCCATTAAATAATGAATGGGTTAATCCATGCATGAAGGTAAATCCCTCACTATCAAAATCACTTTGTAAAGATCCTATCCCCAAATATCATTAACATTTGACTTTGGCAATTAAGTTTCTAACACATGAATTCTGGAAGCCAAATCAAACCATAGCATCTTCGATTTTTGTTTTCCCAAGCTTTATCAGAATGTATATATATGACATCGTTCAACCTTCTTGGATCCTACTTTCAATCAAAAGGCAAGAGAGAGATTTTTTATTTCATCAGACATAGATATTGTTACTGAGGAATGATTATACAAATGAATAATTTCTTATCATTATCTATGACTAGCAATTCTAAAATGAAAATCTAAATCAATTTACCATGGAAATACTTTTTTACTGATGGATGTTACTGGTTCAGTCCCTTACCCTTTGCCCAATTTACTTATAATGGGAATAATGGCATTACTAAGTTATATTAACATTCTATTTGACATTTTCCTTTCTAATGTCAATAATAGAAGTGAGATTTTCTTCTAATCCTTCGATTTGGTTGTGTTATTTTTACTTAAAACACTTTTAAAATTTTATACCAAAAAAAAAATAAACTACATACAGTTTCTGAGAATTAAATTTTTAAAAAGTGGTGTTTAAAATGATTTCTCAAATGTATAATATTCTCCTACTACCATTGCAGGCTTCCTTGACTGAGCAAACTTGGCTATTTCTTGCTTTGCGTGGAAAGTAGTCCACTAGACATGTGGCATTTCATTCTGCAGCACATACTTACCTATATAAACCACTCACCTTGCAAGTCAGTCTCCAACCTGCATCTCTCTCTCTCTTTGAACATCTCTTTTGATTAAGATATGCAGAATCTTATGCCTTAGGTGCTTTGGACCCTTTTCACTCCTTGATCTGTGGCAAATCATACTACTCTTTGCTTTTTCTACTGAAGCTGTCCTAGATGATATTACCAGTGACATTCTCTTTGACAAACCAAAGGACTCTCTTTAGTCCTTAATTGAGCTCTGAAAATTTCAGCCTTTTCTACTACTTCTAAAAGAATTAACTTTTCTTCTTTGGATTTGAAGAGAGGAGCACCTATCAGTTTTTTATTTTATCTTCCTATTATTCTTAGTTTTCTATGTGAACCAGATTTTCCAATCACAGTCAATTAAGTGTTGCTACTTTTCGTATTATGTTTTCTTCTACTCTTTCTTCACTCTTTCTTAGGGGGATCATTCAATATCTCACTGTAGTGATATTAAGCATAGATTTTTCTCAGGGTATTTTACTGAAGAAGTTGAGAGGGTTACATTGTATCTCTATTTACTCATGGTTTATTGGTAATGGTTCTTGTCACATTTTTGATCCAACATTGATGGACTTTCACATGCTGAAGTGTGCTCTATTCCATCAGTATTCTGCACTTGGTTAGGACATGTGTGCACACACACAGATATTGCTGTGTACAACTTTCTAATATTTTATTTTGTTGAGGACTTTTGTGCTCATGTCCATGTGATAGATTGTTCTATAATTTTTCTTTTTGTTGTCTTTATCTGACTTTAGTGCTATAGTCATAATGTCTTTATAAGAGTTAGGAAGTTTGACCTCCTCTTCTGATTTCTGGGAGAAACTGTAGAATTAATGTCTATTCCTTAAAATTTGGTATCATTTTTTCCAGTGAAACCACATAGACCCAAATATTTCTTTTTTAAGTGTTTTAAATTAAATATTCAATATCTTAATAGTTATAGTAACATTCATGTAATCTGTTTAATCTTGGGTGAATTTAGCAGTGTCTATAAGAACTAGTCTACTTCATCCAAATTATCAATTGTATGCATGTAGATTTGTGTATACTATTAATTAGTTATCATGATTATGCTTTTAACATCTTTGGGGTCTTAGTGATATATTTTCTTTCATTTATGATTCCTTCCTGATATTGGTATTTTGTATTCTCTTTCTCTCACATCACTGAATTTATTGATTTTAAACCTTATACAATGAACACATGCATTGAAACATCATAGTACCCTTATGATGTAAAATTTTCAGGGTTTTAAATATTAGTTAAATAAATTTTAAAATTTTAAATTTAAGAAAATCAAAGCGTATTTTAAACAGAATTCCATTAATACGCTTGTGCCAAATTCTAATAGAGATTCTACCTGCAGGAGAAGCCCTATAATCTATAACCTAAAATAATCTTTTTTGTATCTTCCCTCCTAAGATCTTTCCTTACCTTTGTTCTTTAGCATTTCAGTAAGTTGTGTGAAATACAGATATCTGTCAATTTAATATATTGTTTGCTTCAACAGTGTTGTTGCCTGAACCCCTCCCCCATTGCCTCTAAGAACATTGATGTCTGTCTGCAAGAGTTCATCATATGTATTTAGTTACATGCATATTTCTATCAATTATGCTTTTATTCCCAGGGGTAAGGATTGAGTGTCTTTTTGTTTGTTTGTTTTTTTCCTTTTTTTTTTTTTTTTTTTTTCTGAGTAGGTATTGCACAGGAAAATTGCCAATAGATGGAGGAAAACTGCCAATAGATGCTATTTGAATGAATCAGTAAACTCATTATGATTCATATATAATATGAAGTATTGAAGGCAGAACATCCAAATAAAAATGTGAAGATGGAACTAAGTGACCTTTCTTTACAAAAACTTGAAAATGATCAAGGACTCAAATTTTAATGCAATCCTCTTTAAGTTAATTTTATTTTCTGTACCTCCACTTTATTTATTTATTTTTTTATAAACCTAAAGTAATGGATAAAATCATAAGAGAACATCATAGTATCAGATAGTTGGAGAGCCAAGGAAAGGAAATTTCTGAAAGTCAACTAACTGAAGATCGGATGACACAGAAACACAGAGCAGTGCTTTTTATTCAATGTTCTTTACTTAGAACTTACAATATACCTGTCTAGAAATTTCCAATTTCTAGAAAATGCATTGTGACACACATGCACACACACATATAAATACACACACATTTATGTACATGTATATGTACATACGTGTAGTAAACTCCTGAACAAAATTTTACCTCTACCCCACTTTATGTTTTTGTTTCTTTTATTTACACCCTACCATGATGAGAAAAGTAGATTAATTTTCATTTAGGGACTATATTTAAAATCACATTTTATCTAGTAAAAATACATATTATATTGGTGAACATTGAATAAAATCCCTTTGTCCTCTTCTTATGTAATATTTATATCATTTTCCTTTGTGCAATTTATGGGAATTTTTGTAACATTCTTCACACTCAACACTCAGTCTACTAGATAAAAATTTCTAAGACCATTCCTCCTGTGGTGATGTGAGTCAATTGCCAGGAGAACAAGTGGAAGCACAGGATTTAATCCAAATAATTTAAATTCTGTGGCTTCAAGCCACTAGCCCAATTAAAAGTGACATCATTGCCAAGTAAGTAGGACAACAGACAAAAGAAAATGGGACAGTCTGAATGGGAAACGATATCTATCCCAGGCATAAGAATATCAACCCTCGACATGACCCTAAATATTTATTATAATATTTTATTTTAAGCACATAAATTTAGCTTTGAAAAGCTTGTGTCAAATGCTTTCTTAAATAATTAAGGATTCATAATATGGTTTTAAAATCTTTATCTGTCATTATTACTACAATAAGACCCCTTAGGCTGATGAGAATTCTGAAACTCCTGGATGCTGTTCCTATCTTTTAAGAGTAGTTCATAAAGGATTATAATAAATGAATTTTCTCAGTGAGTTTAATGAACTTTGTTCATATTTAGGGGGTTTAGTTTCACTTCCCATTTTTATCCTCTGGCAGACATTTAAATACCAATCCCTTCACAACTTTTGTGATTCCATCTTACATTCTACTAATTATATGACTAAGTACAACTAATATGAATTATTATCAAATTCAAAGATTCTGTGGAACAAATGTTACAGAGTGCATGAGAATTACAGATTATCACACCTATTGAGCCAAACTGAAAGGGGAAAAAGTTCTTTAATGAACATGCTAGGCAAGCGACTGGGAGCAGGCTAGCACTTCAAAGAACTCCCAACACTTGAATTTTGGAAATACAGAGTTTATAAAGGCAAAACCCATAAAAACCACAAGGATGTAGGCCAGAAAAGACATGTCAAGACAAATATTTTGACTACATGAGAGAATAGCTTTGATACATTATAGAGTCAATTTTATTATACATCAGAGCCATAGTCAGGGACACAGGATGGTCCCAATGTACTGTCAACAGAGATAACAGCTTTCTGAAGCTGAAAAGAAAACATTTTAAGCAAGCATAAGATGGAGTCAGGTCAGAACACAATGGCTACTTTGGTTCTTTTACATTTCACAAAGGTGATGAATTTTGATGTGTTAAAGAGATTTCCAATCTTTGGATCCATGAAATATTGGGACTCGTTCTATCAACAATGCCCCAAATTTACAAGTCGACATTGTCTTGGAATGCCCTGGCTGCAGAGGGGTAAAGTGCCCCTGAGCTTCAGAGAAATAATATTCTTCTGTAACATTTTTCATTGGCATTCCTTTATTTACTTCAATTCTAGGAGCAGAGTATTAAGATCGTGTCAAAATACTAAACTGTGTGCTCTGGGAGGAGTATTCAAGTGGTGACCAGGCTCTCTTGTAGGAATGGAAGATATTTTTGAACTCTCCTTTCCATCATTCACTCAAGACAGAAAATCCATCTAAAGGCTTAGAAAATGAAGTTGTTTTATTAAAATGCTTGTTTATCTCCTATATCTTTGCACACCTCCTTCATTAATATGTAGCAAATAAATATAATAACAAAAGGTATTGATATACTGTAATTTGCAATAGTCTCTATTTCTTCTTCAAAGAATAAATTTGGAATGTTATACATATGCAGAACATATTATTGCTTCAATTTCCAGTTTGGTTTTCCTGACTCTTTCAGGTAAAAGTCATTTTCTGGATGAAAACATTAATGAAGTTATTTTCTCCTTCACTTACTCTAAACAAACAAAAAATCCAAATAATTTAACAGAAATGCAGACTTTGAACTTAAAAGAAAAGAAAAAATAAAATATTATGAGAAAAAATTTTATATAAAGAAAAAATTCTGAAATAATATACATTTTTAAAAATCCAAAATTATGAACTTTTTACATTGAGTTTGAAATTTTTCTCCACGTAGCCACATGAAGAGACTTAATTTTCTGATTAAATACCACTTTCACTTTCTTTTATAAATTATCACACTCTATTCTTACTCTTTATACATTTTCTGTGTGTATTCTGTTCTTACAGAACTTATAACCATGTTTCATGTTTTAAATTTATGTGTTTGATTATTGCTCATATCTCTACGAATACATAAGCTCCTTCGAGAACAGGAATTTTCTACTATTTATTTAGGTAATTATTTATTTTTTATTGATTTTTATTTTCAAAACATAAAATTAGGGTGTCATAGTAACACTCAAAAAGTATATGATTAATGACTAAATAATTAATGGAAAATCTAATGAAACTATAGGGGAATTTAATTTGACAGAAAAAAATATTTACCAGTATGAAGTCATAAAATAATATTTGGTAGCAGCCTGAGAGAAAATATGTACAATACCTAATACTAACATCACAATGTAATACACATTTTATTATTTGTTATACTGAAAACAACTTAAAAAGGCAAAAAAAAAATTAGAAAATGTTCAAAGGACATAATTGACCAATATTTACAAGACATGTATGAGATAAATGTCTAATAATAGTCTTAAATTATGAGAAATACACATTTAAGCAATATTAACATAGAATTTAGATTCCTGGAATTAGAAGAAATATGAAAGTTTGGTAACACCAAATACTTAAAATGGTAGGAGTATTTCAGAACCCTTTTCCGTTGTTAGTATGAGTAGATTATCTGGAGATAAATTTGGTATCATCTATTGACATTAATGTGGATTCTCTACATTCTAGTTATCTCAAAACATATTAATATGCTTATAATAGCATCAAATGCAGGAATTTGGATCTAAGTATCTATCAATAGAAATATGAATTAAACAAAATGTATTTGGTATATAAAATAGAATAACTTGCAATGGTCAAAAGCAATGACTAATTGTGCATTGAACATCTTGATAAGACATGGGTTTGAATCTGATAGATAGATGCCAAAAGCCATATCTTATCTTAAACAGACCAAAGTAGGTCATAGGTATTTGTATATAAAAAGTAGCGAAAATAGGTCTAAACCCAGGGATGATGAAAATCTAGTTTAGAAAGAAACAATCGAGGACTTTTATATAGACAAATGACAGTGAATTATCAGAGATAAAAATTTAACTGAACCTTTTGAATCGTGGTCTTGCAACTTTTAAAGAAAGTTTAAAAACCCAAGGCAAAGAGAGACAAACTCGCTTTGATAGCATTTCTCTAGAGTTATTTAGACAGGAACCTGTCACAGATTGTGAATTAGTTTGTGGAAGAAAGATCACAGTAGTGAGAATGAACGTTTTGGTACATTAGCCTAATCACATGAGCCATGAACACTGTTCCAAAAGATACTTCAATGAGCATTGGACCAAGTTCAGATTACAATTGGCTATCAGTTTGGAAGACAAGAACAGGAAGTACTAATAAGTGAGATCAAGCATCTCGTGTATTTATTACACTTTTTTTTAATAAATGTGACATTCATGGTTTAAACATGCCTATTTCTTATTCAGTGTAGCTTCCATTTGAGTTCTCAGGGAGCTTATTTTCCTTCTCAATGAAATCATCACAGATTTTCCAGGCCAGCAATGGTAACAATCAGATTCTGGAGAGGGAAAAAACCATCATACTACCATTCTCTAGGAAAAGCTAGCTTTTCCAGCCTTTCCCAGGTGACATACTCCTCTACTTCAACATTTATGTTCCTTTTGAGACACCACTCCTTTCTTCTCTGAAGATGAAGGAGACGAAGAAACCAAGAAAGTCTTCTAGTTTGATTAATTTTTGCATCATACCATGGTAACCCCCCCCATTCTGATTATTTAGAAAATTTAAGTAATGTCTTTTAATTATTCTAACAAACAGTATTTTAAAAACAGAAATTTAGACCTTCCCACTATTGTCATTCGCTCAGTCCTTAAAAAGAGCCTTGCCTGGCCAGAGAACACATGTTAATTTTACTTCCCTGAGATGTTTTAGTGCTAATACACTAAAGGGGAATAAATAGTTCTAGGACTTATGATTGATAATATTTTGAAAGGTGCAATTCATCATGTAGGAAAGCATCAATAAGATGTACAGAGTAGATTTTGTATTATTTAGTTTTGCAGATGAAGAAATACACTGCATTACTCTTTTTTTGAACATTAATCTTTTTTTTAATGATTATAATGATTTCTCCTGGAACCTTACATCTCAGAAAAAAAAAAAAAAGGTGGAAATTTTTCTTTTCCAAACTACTTTTTATAGAAGAAGCTCTGTTTTCTAATGTTGTGCTTTATCCTAATTTATTGGCCAGGCAAACATAGGTTACAGATAATTAACTAGCTTACCCAAGGTCACAAGGCAATTTCAAGTGTGTGAAGCAAACACAAGCTAAAACCTCTGTCTCATAATGATCAAAACCATGGGCTTCCCAGTGATTTTTATTCTAATCCTTGTTCTAGAATCTCTTTTCATCTAATTGAAATACGTATCTCCTAAACCTTTCTTTTGACTGATTTGTAGATAAGTTAATTTCTCTCTCTGCTGCTATTTATTAGCTGATGCAGTGAGAGGATATTTAAATCTCTAATAATGTCATTTAACTTTGAAATGTGTTTTGAGATGAATTTTGCATAAAAAAGTATAAACGAGTACCATTTTATTGTTCCGCATTATGACCAGTCATTAGGTTTGGCGAATTGGTTCTTCTCACTAATGTTTGTGTTAAATTAAAAACACTAAATTGAGATAATCATGCATGAATCCTGCATGAGACATTAACAATAGAATGCTGGAAACAAAGTTTATATCTATTGCACTATAACTAGTCAAATGGGAAAAAAGTTACATTGTAAGTATTATGATAATTTCTGTTCCAATGGAAAGAAAAATAGTATAATTTCTGTTCTAATCATATTAACACAGTATAGTATAATTAGGAAAGATATAAAGGTAAGTAGTTATATTCAGATGAACTGAAAACTAATATGTTCTTATAGAACCATTATTTTCAGGTAATGAAAGATGTGTTAGCTACAAATCTCTATACTGCTTCAACTTTTTAAAAATAGAAAATAAGAAAGAAAAAAAAAGAGTAAGGATCAGCTTGCAGCAGCTTAATCCTGTGGCATTCTCGTGCTTTCTAATAGATACAAATCTACTAATAATGCACTTGCCCTTGGAAGCTTTGCAAAAGCTTACAGTACTTGCTCATGCCACCAGAGTCATTTCACTCATCTGGTACTGTTTTGGTTGTTTTCCTGTCTACTGATTTTTAATCACTGAAATTGTATATTGTGCCCACTCACTTCTCTGCAGACACTGACCCTTAGCTTCTGTGGTACTAGCCATCTGGAACCGTCTGCCCTCTTCTCTTCACATCACTGGAAACCTAATTCACTGCTTGCTAAAGTACAAAACTCCCATTTAGCTCAGTAGGAGTTTTTGTAGATGGAACACTCATGATCTGCTCAGTTTTGGAACATAGCCAAAATATTGCCAGTATTGTAAATAGGAATCTGTATTCTATGATAGGAATGAACATGTGATCAAAGGAAATACCAGATCAACAGGACTGATTGATCAAACATACTCATATTAACTGCTGGAAAAAATATCCATGTAGATCATGTTTCTTTGCAAAGCAAGAATTTTCCATTTAAGTAATAGACACAATGCTTCCATCCTGTGACCAAAGCAATTGAGATAGTTCCATAAAACTATGATATCATGGAGTTAAATATTTTAAGTTGCATAAGTCAGACGGATAGTTCCTTGTGATTTTCAATCACCACTTAATTGTCTCATTCTATTGTGTTCAAGGAAGAGAGACACTTTTAAGTAACTTCAGACAGTAGGAGTTCTTAGAGCTATGTGCAAATCAGTTTTGATAATACAACTTGATCTTTCATTAATCTAAAATAATCAATCCAACTAGGCCTTAAGGGAAGAACTTCCAAAGCATATATCTTAAAGGGGTTCTAGAACTCATAAAACCTTACTGTCAACAGTCAGTTTTATCCCAGATCAAAACTTATTTATTTTTAATTATTATGAAATAAACTAATTTTCTTAATTGTGCTGTGCAATTTTCTCTCATTCTCTCTATTTTTCTCTCTCTTACACCATCAGAATTGGTCCTAAAATGTGTAGGGCCCATGAAAGTATTGTAACCTATCAATGGAAAGTAGAGAAGAGGCTATTTGAAGTATTTGATGATTCTTCCTTTGTGGAAGTACCATCTCCTCCTTTTCTCTATTTGACAATAAAAACTGCCACACCTTCCTGGTTATCTTCACATATCCCTCCATGATAAAAAGACAGCAATATACTCATTACGATTGATGTCATGGCTCTCAGATACATGTTTTTGTTGAAACAATATAGATCTTTATGTCTTTGTGTTTTCATAATACACTTATTTAATGCTGGTTGTATTCTTTAATTACTTGTCTACGCCGTCTTTCATTGTGCCTCTCATATGTGCTGGCTTCTACTGCCTATCAATGATTGCTACTTATCCTTATTGATGAAGAATACAAATGTGAATCTAACGTAAAATATGCCAGGAGATGTTGATGATGGTGTTATAATTTCCATTTAGAATATTTTTAACATAAATACAGAAAAGCATGTCTTCAGACTATTTCTTCTCTTGCAAATCTTAGAATATAGCCCTCATCTTATATAGAAAGAATATAATCTCTTTCAATAGAGATGGCACTAGAATTTTGATACTCCAAAGAAAAATAAGCAAGTGTCTAATGGACAAAGCAAAAAGTTCAGTCCAAAATATTTGAAAATATCATTTCTTAGCCAACACAGTTGAAGATCCTTATAGCATCGTACAGAATTGATCAAAGGTAAGGGCAAATCCATTACCTTCATAAACCAATGTTCTTGAAAGCTCATAGGGGGAATGTTGTGAGTGACCTCAGAAGGTTCCCAAATAAATGCAGAGCCTCTAAGAAACATAGAGTAATTATTTCATGTGCCAACAGTGAAGGATACACCGTGTTAGTCAGGTTTTCTTTTTTTGCTACTGTTACTAAAAGATCTGAGCAGAATAATTGTAGAGGAGGAAAATTTCATTTGGTGGCTCCCAGTTTTAAAGGTCTCAATCCATGGACAGCAGGCTCCATTCCTTGGGGCTAAAATCATGGCGGAATGTGTGGCAGAGGGAAGCAGCTCACATGATGATCAGAAGCAGAGAGAGAGAGACTCCACTCACCATATAATAAATACATACTCCAAAGGCATGCCCCCAATATCCCACTCTTCCAGCCACACCCCACTTGCCTTCAGTTACCACTCAATTAATCCCATCAGGTGATTAATTCACTGATTGGGTTGAGGTTCTTATAACCCAGTTATTTTTTCTCTGAATCTTCTTGCAATTTCTCACTCAGGAGCCTTTGGGGGACACTTCACATCCAAACTACAACACACACATAGCTAAGAAGGTTTTCCACCACCTTTGTTACTCTTGAAAGTCATAGAGGCAGAATTGCAGTCAGGACACTGATAGGAAGAGTCAGTGTGCATGCCCACACCTATGACCACACAACTCAAGCCCCATTGAAAATGAACTATAGAGAGCCTAAGTAATGTTGTGTTTTTTGATTCCTGTTTAAGAATAATGTGAAACTATATCATGAATTGGGGAATCTCTCCCATGTTGATGGCCATTTTAAATGAGCTTAAGATTTACTCTGTCAGACTAGAAGACAAAAGAAAAATACTTATGGGTGGTGAATTCTGACACCCAGCTTCCAATTTTATTGGCTTATTTCTCTTTAGATATCTGATTTTTCTTCATCTGACTTTAGATAGAGTTGCGGCCAAGCTCAACACTAGAACACATCATGCCACTCAATACCACTAATGCCACTGAAGTTTGTCAGCATAACAAAAGTAAAGCTGGTTTTCCCTCTACTTTAAAATGGGCAAACATCAACAAAGTTTGCCAATGTTTTTTGTAAAAGATTTCTTAAGAATATAACAGTTAGTAAAGAAATCCCATAATATATTATATACCTGATCAATATATAAGTGCAAATTCTAGGGCAAGACAGGAATGGAAGTTTACTATTACCTTTTGCTTCCATGTAAAATGTACCATTCCTCTTACAAATTGGAATGTGTAGACTGATACTGCCTTCAACCTACCTAACCTAGCCAAGCCCAGTTATCAAAAATTGTCAGTGCCATGCTGCAATTTCAGTACCCTCCAGTTTTAGGATCTTTTGGTTGAATATATAGAGGCACAAGTTTTGAACATGACTATTGACTCAGGCATAGCTTGAGGTACAGAAGTGCAATGTCATGGGAAATAAGGTTTTTTCTCCCTACTTTCATTCATGCCTTCTTGATTCTCAGACATTTGGGGAATTCTGAAAACCATAGACTTAGTTTGTTACAGTTTGTAGACTTATTGCAAGAAAAAAAGAGTATCTTTATCAACATGATAACCAACATGTTTCTCTACATAGACATTTATCCTCATGACTTTGATCCTTAGTCCTGCTGGAGCTAATTACAACATTTGAAAGCAAACCAAAACAAACACACACACAAAATTACTGAAGTGCTTCACTGTGTGTCCAGACCTAAATAAATGTGTGGCTGTGGAGCAAATAGTTTTAAAAAATTATTGTTGTCAAGGAAAAACTTAAGTATCATTTGCAGAAAAGTTGAATGGATACTAGGCTTTGTATATAAACAAATATTCTAAGAACTTAAGATGTTCTGTAAATAATATGAGAAGTGAGGACATGTAGACAAAGTTTGAAGATTGTTTTGAGCAGCATAAAAAGATCCCCTAACTTCTAGTGTTTATTGCATTGATGTGGGAGTGTTGAAAGGTTGAATAAGTATATTTATTAATTGAGCTTCCAGGTTTCTTCAGAACAGAATTATAAAGATTATATAAAGCAGAGAAACGGCTTTCCTTGGTTTCCAAAAGTTTATGAATTAGTTCTATGATGTACTTAGAAACCTTGAGGGGACTCCTAGAGCAGTTCTGTGCAGTATAGGAACTCTTAGATCTATGGTGCAGGACATATTTGAAAATATCACTTATAAAAATTCTGATATCTTTGCTATTAAAGAATTAGATATTCTAGTAAATCAACTATTTCAGGTATATGAATTGATTATGCTATTGTATTCAAATTTTTACCAAATAATGAGACTATAATAAAATATACTTAGTAGAAACAGTCAGTATTTAATGTGATAAATTAAATAGGAATTTTTGATGCTAGCTGGATATTTCCAATGAACTGTTGAACACTACTTGCATGTAAATGTGAATGCTCTGTCTCACTCCTGAGTATGTATCTTGAAAAGCCACTCACTCCTTAGTTGCAAGATGATATTTACAAATAGAGAAATACTATTTGTATTTTTTGCTTTTATTTTTAAGTACATGCTCTACTTCTTTAAGTAATAACAAACTCTCAAATTGTGTTTTTAAAAGAATGTGTTGACTTTATAGGCACATCCAAAATTTACTGAACATAGGAGTTATTATCAAGAAGTTCAATTTTCTTTACAATATAGATAGTGCAGTAGAAATGCCATTAATGGAGAATGCTTCATGATAGAATGTGAATAAACCCAGTTTCATCTTACTAAAATTGCACGCTGTTTTCTTTAATTGCATAAGCAACAGTATCTTTCCTTAATCTTCTGAATATCTTACTATAAAATTAGCTGCTGTTAAAAAGGCAAAATAAACCTTTAAATTACTCCACAGGAAAAAAACACAAAATGTAATATTAAAAGGAAGTAAAGGCAGGTATAGTAATACAATAGTTTCCATGGAGAGAAATGCAAATCTTCATCTTTTTCCTTCAGCTTCTCCTACATCACTTGTGCCATAATTTTTTTTAAATTTTTTATTTGTTCTGATTAGTTGTACATGACAGTAGAAGGCATTTATACATTTTGATAGATCATACATAAATGGAGTATAATTTGTCAGTTTTCTGATTGTATATGTTTTAGGATTGCTTTGGTCATGCAGCCATATATACATGAGGTAATAATGTCTGTTTCACTCTACTATCCTTCCTATCCCCATACCATTTGCTTTTCCTTCACTCCCCTCTACCTAATATAAATTGATTCTATTCTTCCCCCGCAACTCTTTATTGTGATTTAGCATCCACATATCAGAGAAAACATTTAGCCTTTGATTTTTGGGGTCTGGCTTATTCTCCAACTCCATCCACTTGACACCATTTGTTCCAGTTATCCCACTCCTTGGTGTATACCCAAAGGGTTTAAAATCAGCATACTAACTGTGTCATACTTTTAAAAAGTAATTTTATTTCAAATTAGGAAAACTTACCTTTTGATAATTAACCTGTAAGGCAGATTGACAAATTATTTCTGTAAAAAGTGAAAAACACTGAAGATTTTTTCCTCTGACACAATTATTCAAATTTGCCATTGTAGTGAAAAAGTCAGTATACAAATCATTACAGTGCAAGATAGACAAGGAAAGATTAGGGAAGTATTACAGTACAAATTTATATATGGAAACAAAAATTTCAATCTCACATTATTAGTAGTAAATATTGTTTTTCTTTTGATTCTTTTCATGCATTTAAAAGTATAAAAATACAATTTTTTTAGCTTGTGGGTCCTATGAAAAATAGGAGGTAAACATTTTTAGCACAGAAACCACATGTGGTTTGTATTCACTTTGTTAAAACAAGGGAAACTATATATACTTAACTTAAAATAGTTTTAAGTGATAAATTACATAGAATACACATTCAAATATTACAGAATATAAAAAAGTATCAAAAAATCACTCTTCCCATCCACCCTGAACTCTATAGCACCATGATATTTTTTAAATTTAATAAAAATGTATACATATTGATCATATCTGCTAAGATTTATTATATAGGAGAATCAAGTTAGAAGACAGCATAGGTAATAAACCATATATCAGGGCTATATTTTGGTTCAGTTTTTCAGTTTTCAGATTTCTGCACAACATAAATCCTTTTTAAGGGCAATAGACAGGCATGGGCTCCTTTTTAGTGGCAACAGACATGCCTGTGTTTTTGTTCTGTTGTGTTTATGCTGCTAATATGGAAATTATGGCTGAACTTGTCTAGTGCTTCATTCAGTGAATCAATGGTCAGCAATTGGCATCCTAGATTTAACCTAGTTCCACTTACTTTAATCTGGACATTTTCTCTTATTGAGACACAACTGCAACTTTGGAATTTCTCTAATGTGCTATTATTTGTCTATTATTTTATGAGGACCATTTATCCTTCTTTTATTTCCTTGTGTTTTTTTGGAATATAGTCTTAACTAATTTCTTAAGAAAGCATGCATGAGAGGTAAATTTTCTAAATTATTACCTCTCTGTAGCTCACTTTCACATTTGGAGAATATAACCAGATCTAAGTACTAGACTGAAAATCACTTTCCATGCTTGTCTCTTTTGTATTCAATTGTCAAGTGTGTGTGTGTGTGTGTGTGTATTTTAATGAAACAACTGAATTTTCAGTCTTTGTGGAGATTAATTGTATATTTTTGGTGTCTTAGTTCTCTCCCTTATCAAAAACTACAAATGAAAACCACACAAAGTATTTAATAGAAAATACAGTAAAATATTTTATGAAGTTTTAGGCAAAACTTTTGTAAATAACTATTCCAAGATGTTAAAATGAACTTCAGCAAAACTAAAACTTTCTATTTATATTTAGAAGATACAGAAAAATAAATAGATACACCACAGATTCAGAAAAATTTTCCTGTAGTATACATCTGAGACAGGACTGGTATCAAGGATTTATAAAGAATAAATTCAAGTCAATTACAAGGGGTTAGAAAATCAAGTTAAACATTAGCTAAAGACTTGAATGAACACTTTATAAAAGAAAGTATAAGAATGGTAGAAAAGCTTGTGAAAAGTTGCTCAATATCATCAGAGAAATGCAAACCAAACTCATAACTAGATAGAATACTGACATGCGAAAACAAGGATGAATGTCAAAATCATTTCACATGGTGAAAAGTAATCTTGCCCAAAATATACAGACTCTATGATTCTATTTATTTGAAATTCTAATTAGACTAATCTCTTATGATAGTAAAGGAGAATAGTGTTTTTCTCTAAGGGCTAACGTGGAGACAGACTGGGAAGGAGAAGGAGACAGCACTCTGTGATTCCAATAACGACCTATATCTTGGTAGGGTTTTGTTTCACGGAAGTGTTCGAATTTCTTAAAACTAAGTGAGCCTACGTTTGCCATCTTTGCACTGTTCTCTATACCAGTACGACTTCTATCAGGAGAAGTATTCTAATAATCCTAATTAATTGTATGCCTGTAGATATATTTATGGAAATGTACTAATCTGCAAATTATTTTGGAATACATATTAATTATGATAGATTAATGCACAGTTCTTCATGTGGATTGAGATATGATAAAAATGTTAATGACAAACTGGGTAGAGACCATACAGATGTTCAATGTAAAATTAGCTCAACATTGCTGAATTGTTGAAAAAGTGAGACATAAGAGAATTACTACGAGATGAAGAGATTAGGTGCAGAAAACAAAAGTAATTTCTAGATAGCATTTAAATTCATATTTAATTTGTCAAAATTAAAAAATGGATTTAAATTTTAACATGTTGGTGCAACTTACCAAGAGAAAAAAAAATAAGAACTGGTTGATTTAAATAAAGTTGAAAATTTCCTTTTCAGAAATAAAAACTTTATCAATGTTTCCCAAGAAGTTAATAAAGGCAATTGAATTGTCATGCTACAAAAATGTAGGTTCAAATTACAAAAAAAGGAAAGGAAAGGAATCTCTATTTTTAAAAATTTATTGAAAATATTATTGAGTAATTTTTCAATAAGTCATGCATTATTCTAGTTAAAAAACCACAGAGATGAGCAAAGAATAAAAGGCTGTTGTTTATTATTATATTTTTTTTTTACTTTTTATGAAAGTAATTTTTTTTTACTTTTACAAAAGTAAAAAAATAAGATTATTTTAGCCAGTAGAGAATACTAAGTATAAAATATAAATATTAATCTGATAAAGATTGATATCAGGTCAGAAAGTGAGGCAAAGATTTACATAGTATAGTCATATGTTTTCTATTCTTGAAGTGAATGTCGAAGCAGTGTTCATGAATGGTGCAAGGAAGACAGACCTGACGATATAGAAACACTAGAGGCAGCAGAAGAGGTAGTAGTACCCACTTTTGAATTTTGAAGAACAACAAATGAAGAGCATTATCTCTGAAAAAGAAGTGCATTTTATGTTCAACATCTTTAGTAATAAGAGAAATACAAATCAAAACTACCCTAAGATTCCATCTCACCCCACTTAGAATGTCGATTATCAAGAATACTAGCAACAATAGGTGTTGGTGAGGATGTGGGGAAAAGGTACACTCATACATTGCTGGTGGGGTTGCAAATTAGTGCATCCACTCTAGAAAGCAGTGTGCAGATTCCTTAGAAAACTTGGAATGGAACCACCATTTGACCCAGCTATCCCACTCCTTGGCTTATACCCAAAGGAATTAAAATCAGCATACTACAGAGATGCAGCCACATCAATGTTCATAGCTGCTCAATTCACAATAGCCAGATTGTGGAACCAACCTAGATGCCCTTCAGTTGATGAATGGATAAAGAAACTGTGGTATATATATATATATATATATATATATATATATATATATATACAATGGTATATTACTCAGCCATAAAAAATAATAAAATTATGGCATTTGCAGGCAAATGGATGAAATTGGAGAATATCATGCTAAGTGAGATAAGTCAATCTCAAAAAACCAAAGGACCAATGATCTCACTAATAAGCAGATGATGACACATATAGAGGGGTGGGGGGGGCAAGAATGTAGGAAGGAGGGACTGTATAGAGGGATAAGGGGGATAAGAGGGGTGGGAGGGGTGGGGGGGAGAAAAAAAATAACAGAATGGATCAAAAACTATTACCCTAGACAAATGTATGATTACACAAATGGTATGCCCCCTACTTCATGTACAAACAGAGAAACAAATGTATCCCATTTGATTACAACAAAAATAAATTAAAAAAACAAAAAACAAAAAAGAAGTACATTTTATGTGTCTGTTTACAAAAATAAATAAATATTTAAAAAATTAGAAGATATGTATTTTAATAAAACTAAAGTTCCTACTATATAAAAAACTCTTGCTGGAAAAAAAAGTTTATGCAATGAGTTAGGATAGAACATTCTCCTAAGATTAAATTCAAATGACTCAATTTCAAAACAAGTTTCTAGTGCTCAACTACTTTTTGTGCAAATTGTGTGCTTTTTTATTTTTTAGTGTTTATTATAATGTTTAATATTTTCTGAAGTTAGCATGTTTATTCAAGACACAAAATATTCTTCAAATTTTTTCAGTAACACAAAACATAATGAACTACTTGTGGTGCTACATACCTACAATGCCAGACACTCAGGAGGCTGAGGCATAAGGATTATAAGTTTGAGGTCAACCTGGGCAATTTAGAGAGACCCTATTTCCAAATAAAAGGTGAATAAAGGGAATGGGCTTGTGCTCAGTGGTAAAGTGCCCGTGGGTCCAATCCCTAGTACTGTAATAAATAAGTAAATATATATATATATATATATATATATGTGTGTGTGTGTGTATAATTTGTTCTTACTAGTTATACATGAATGTATTTTGACATATTATACATAAACATATATATATATTAAAAGTTTTCTAGTGTTTTGTTTAATAAAAATTACTTTGAACCATAAAATTAACAAAATTTTCAGAATCTGTCACACAGAGCTTTACTTTAGACTATAGCTAAACTCATCTAGGGTTTATCAAATGCATTGACTTACTAAATGGCTTTAATGCTGGTCTTGGCAACATGTTTCTTCAAATAACTTTTAAGCATGTTTTCTAATTGTGTACCTATTTAAGAAAAGGAAGGCAGAGCAATATATATGTATATATATAATATATATATATATATATATATATATATATATATATTTAAGTTTCTTTTGTCCTTATTTTGGTTCTGGAGGTCAAATGTAGGTCCTCAACTATGCCAGGCAAGTACTTTAACACTGAGTCACATCCTCAGCCCTCAGAGCAACGTAATTTCAAAATGAATAGTTGACAAGTTAATTTTGATGTGTAAAAAAGTGGTACAATTTATTTGAAAACATCAAAATGTCTATTTGAGACAGGGTTTGATGATTAATAATGAGTTTTTATGTATGCGGATAAGAAACTCTTCCATGAAAAAGTGTCAGGGGCAGGCTCTGAGGGCCCCAGAGCTGCACTGTGGCCTGATCTCTAAGATGGCACCTGGCAGCTTGCCAGACTTAGTTGCACTCATAAACAAATTTTAGGAAGTAACTCTGGTTGGCTGTTGTACATGAGGCAATCCTGGTATCTGCCTGGAGACTGTTCCTTGATAGGCTGACTTTCCTAGTAGTCTACTCTCTGATAGACTGATGTTCTCAATATAAGTCTGAGACTTGTGGAATAAAGCCCTTTTTGGTTCCTGTGATCAAGAAGAGCGTACGCGTTGTGATTGTCCCCGCGGGCGGTGGGCGATCATAAGTGGTGCCGAAACCCGGGAACTCGAGTTACAAAGAAGGAACTGATCAGGTAAATACAGGGAAAGTAAAGTACAGTCTGGCCAGGTTAAAGTTCGCAGGATAAGCGACGGAGTTAAAGTTCGCGGGTTAAGCGACAGAGATTGAGTGTTTGTAAGTGCTTTCGCTTTTGTTTTGCTAGTTAAAGTGCTTTGCATACTGTTAGTTTAATAGAGAAATATGGGCACTGAAATGTCACGAATGCGCATGGAAGGTCCCTTAAAGGATTTGCTCCGGACCAATGGAATTCCTCTTGAAACTAAAACAGCCCGAAACTTTTTACGCACAGTGGAAGATATTGCGCCATGGTTCTTGGACGAGAGATTACTGAATATCCCTCAATGGGAGCTTCTAGGGGAGGATTTGAGAGCGACAGAGAGAGTAAAACCATTACCCCTGGGAACCATGGCCATATGGATGTTAGTTAGAGGGTGTTTTGATACTCCTAATACCAAATGCAGAGAGGCCATAAAACAAGGGGAAGAGGTTTTGGAGGAAATAAAAGAGGAAAGATCTAAAGCATCAGAAAGGGCGTCAATAAGATCAGAGACAGACAAGGAAAATGAAACTGGGTGTGAGGATAGTTCAGATGAAGAGGAGGATTTACTATGTAGAAAAAAATGAGGTCCCACATATGCCTGTGTGGAGGGAGTAACCAGCCCAACCATCAGTGGCATGTCCTAGTAAGGAGTATGATATAGTAGCCCCAGTCCCCACAAATATTGGGAGATAATTGTTTCACAATTTTCTGCGTCCAAACCTGAATTGATTACTAACCAGGATTAAGGGTTAAAATGCCCTAGGCATCAAGTTTCTGCTGGAACATTTTATCCCCTTTCAGATCCAAATCTCAGTCAAGGCTTACGTTGAAATGTAAATAGAGAAAGCCTGAAGGCTCAGTAGGAGACCGGTCTCAAACACACACACACACACACACACAAAAAAAAGAACAAAAAGTCTTACCTGAACTCCAGCAAAAGTAAATTTTATGGTGCTTTACTAAAGTAATTAACGGCCGTATCATATTTCCCGTATCATTTTTCCAGGACTCTTGTTTTTTTTGAATTCTACATATTTTTTTTGAGCTCATGACTTTTTTGATCAGTTCTATTTTTTTTATTCAACTAGAGTTTTTGAACATCTGTTACATTGCAATGGAGATTCACCTATAAAGTTTCAAGGCCTTTGATTTTGTGTTATGTGTATGTCATGCTGTCTGATGTCATGTTTTGTCTTTATCAAAACTGAGCGCTCCTAAAATTAAAATTTAAAAATGGATCCAAATACTTTTAATTCACGTGATTTAAAAAGGTTCAATTTCAATTGGGTAAACTAATAGAAGTAAAATGTCTTGAAAATAACTTGCAAGTCTCTAGGTGGTCAAACTAATAAAATGTTGATGTTAATAAAATGTCTAACATCAATTTTTCTAGGACTTTCCTTCAACAAGAAAAAGATGGCAAATACTGTTCAGGACACTTGTCTAATATCTTGGTTTTTTTTTTTAAGAAAATAAGTGAATTAGAGTTGACATGCATGGGATTACTCAAATGTGTTTGTAGAAAAAATTGTTTTGTGTCATCACTAAACTAAAAACAAGGTTACTAAGAGTTATGTCCTAATAGGTATAATTCTATATACAAAGGGTTCTAAAAGTTTCAACTGTGTTTCAATTAGAGTACTATAAACAACAAAATATTTAATCTTATTAAAATAGAGTAATTTTTTAAATTCAGAAATTTCATAAGAGTTGTTTCAGAATGTGAACAAAAAGGGGTCAACAGGAAAGAGAAAATAAAGGTTCTGGGTATGGAAATATATTTAGTAAAAGGGAAAAGGAAATGTTTCTGGGTAAGAAAGTGCTTGTGTGGTGAAATAAATGAGGGTCTAAGTAAGTACTAAGAAAGTCTATGTAAGTAAAGGGCAAGATTCAACAAGTTTGCATGTAACTAAGTTGGTTGTATTGTATGTGAAACATTTAAAGCTATTTAAGGTTTTTCCTAAGGTGAAATACTAATGTTCTAATATAAACCAAAGTTTAATCTATATGGTAAAATGACATGGTAAAATAACAAGGATTTCTTAGAAACACTAATTTACTCTTAACTTTGTGTCTATTAAGTTTTATTCTTTAGAACAATTAGTCTTAAAAATAGGGGTTTATACAATTATGGTTAAGCAACTGTTAGAGTATAGGACTACGTTATAGAGTCTAAATTTTTCTTTAAAAACTAAATTTGGTAAGAACCAATTTCTCACTAAATTTGAAATAATTCTAACCACAGGTATACCTTATAACCCACAAGGACAAGGTATTGTTGAACATGCACATCTCACCCTCAAAAATACTCTTTATAAACAAAAAGGGGGAATAGAGGAGACCTTCAGGCCCCCTAAAGATAAACTTTCTCTTTGCCTCTTTATTTTAAATTTTTTAACTCTGGATAATGAGGGTTGCTCTGCCGCTGAGAGACATGGCAATCATAAACCATGATAGAGTGACGGTAAAATGGAAGGATGTTCTTACAGGACAATGGAACGGCCCGGACCTGGTGCTTTACTGGAGCCGCGGCTCAGTTTGTGTGTTTCCACAGGATAAAACATTGCCTATCTGGGTTCCTGAGCGACTAACTCGACCAGTGCCAGCGCTACCAACAAGTAATTCATACCAACAAAATGAAGATGCTGAACATACTCCTAATGACCATGATGCTCGTAGCCTTTCCCCCCCTTGAACTAACTTACAACCTCTTTTTAGTCTCTTAGGAGGAACAGTTCAACTATGTACCTTTCCACCTACCCCAGTTTGTGTGTTTCCCCCTTTTCATGTTTCTGCTAACTAACAAAACAACTGCTTCTCTCAATTGTACTTCAGACTTATGCTATCTCTCTCAATGTTGGAATGCTTCTAGGTTCCCGCTGGCAGTCTTAATGTGTGTTCCTACCTTCCTACCAGTCCCAGTCTCTGTTACAGATGCGGAATTGCCAGTGTTACTATCAAGAAACAGGAGAGATTTTGGCATCACAGCGGGCATGGTTGCCATGGTAGCAGTCTCTGCAGTAGCAGCCGCAACCGCAGCAGCAGCATTGACACAACCATACAGACAGCAACAACAATCACTTGGCCAAAAATATAGCTGCAGTCTTACAGACTAAAGAGACCTTAAACCAACATCTAAGAGCAGGCATACTCCTTGTAAATCAAAGAGTGGACTTACTACAAGAACAAGTGGATATCTTGCAAGAACTTTTGGGACTGGGATTTGTTTATCCTTTAAGAGCAGTGTGTGTCACCCCTATTGCTTATAATAACCTTAGCTCTGTGGCTATGTTATCTAAAAATCTCTCTGTCTACCTTACTGGCAATTGGTCATCTACGTTTGATAATTTAACCAGTCAGCTACGAGCTGAAATACTCAGTCAACGCCACCAGGGTTCAAGTTGCATTGGTATCCGAGATGTTCTCTTTGTTATCTAAAGCCCTGGAATTGACAAAACAGTGGGCTGGAACAATAGCTGTTCTGATTATTATCTGCTTAGGGATAGCCTATGTTATACACAGCCAAATCAGAGCTCGCCAAGATGCCCGACTTCATCGTCGGGCTATAGTACAGGCTTTGACAGCCATTGAGACAGGCACATCCCCCCAAGTATGGCTAAGCATGCTGGACCAGTAGTCAAAGACGGGTAAGATCCGTGGAAATGCATAGCAACCTAAGACAGGGTTGTGACGCCTGGAGGTCAGAATTCCAATGACGGATAAGGATGTAATTTGCCATGGACAACCTAAGACAGGCATGGTCCCAAGTCATCTTTTCTTTATTTAAAGAATAAGGGGGAGGTGTCAGGGGCGGGCTATGAGGGCCCCAGAGCTGCACCGTGGCCTGATCTCTAAGATGGCACCTGGCAGCTTGCCAGACTTAGTTGCACTCATAAACAAGTTTTAGGAAGTAACTCTGATTGGCTGTTGTACATGAGGCAATCCTGGTATCTGCCTGGAGACTGTTCCTTGATAGGCTGACTTTCCTAGTAGTCTACTCTCTGATAGGCTGATGTTCTCAATATAAGTCTGAGACTTGTGGAATAAAACCCATTTTTGGTTCCTGTGATCAAGAAGAGCGTACACGTTGTGATTGTCCCCGCGGGCAGTGGGTGATCATAAAGAAGTATTAAGTAAGCAGAGTTATCTGCCTAGGTGAAAAGGTACCAGGATTAGTTCCAGAAGAGGAAGACTGCTTTGAACACCAAAGAAAAATTATAAAATATAAATTAAAGTTTTGACAAGACGGTTATTGACTGTCACTGAAAGTTAGATGGGGTTTACCAATTAAAAAAACTGTACAAGTGTGAGGTTTTCTTTACAGTTTTTATCCACATTGATATTATGGTATACAATTTTAAAGTTTTATGTTATAAAATATAGACTCAGAGATGCATAAATTCAGAGTAATAAAGAGAAATATATGAGCTCTAATGATAGTAAAGAAAATTGCCAATAGAAATAATGAGAGAGGGAAAATAGGGTTGAGAAACAAGAGAGAATACAGAGACAGAGGTATAAACAGTGAGAGAAAGAGACACCCAGAAAGAGATCCAAACCTGAGTTGTAGTGCAGGACTGTGATTCTAGCAATGGAGGAGACTGAGGCAGGAGGATTGCAAGTTTGAGCCCAGACTTGGCAATTTAGCTAGAGTCCCTGCCTCAAAATAAGAAAGAAAGAGAGAGAGAGACAGAGAGAGACAGAAAGGAGGGAGGGAGGGAGGGAGGGAGGGAGGGAGGGAGGGAGGAAGCAAGGAAGAAAGGAAGGAAGAAGGACTGGAGATGTAGCTCAATGGTAGAGTGTCCCTGAGTTTAATACCCAGTACTGAAAAATACACACACACACACAAACACACACACACACACACACACACACACACACACACATACGGCTAAAGATAAGTTATTGAATATGAAAATTCCTGACAGAATAGTTATGGCAAAAAAAATGATCAAGAAATAGGAGGAAAATATATGTAGAGGTAGGAGAAACTGAGCATATGGATGCTCATGATTTAAAAAGCTAAAATATGTATTTTTCAAATAATTCTTATGAATCACTTATGAAACTTTTCTGTGTACATATATGAATATACCACAGTGACTCTCATCATCCATAAGAAATTAATTAAAAAAAAAACTACAGATAAATGGCACAAAGGGGTGGGGAGATAAAAGGGAAAGAAAAGGTACTGGTGCCTGAAGTAGAAAAATATATAGTCCATGCTTTTATAATTATGTTAAAATGGATTCTTCTCCACTCTTCCAAAAACAGAAAAGAGGCTAATTTCTAAAATATTATACTACAGTTAGACAAAGATACCACAAGAAAAGACAATTTCAAGTTAATATCCTTATAAATATAGATGCAAAAACCCTCAACAAAATACTATCACACTGAATCCAATAGCACATTAAAAGGATCATATTCCATGTTCAAATGAGATTTTATGATCATGTCAAAATGCATTTTATAATTGTGTACTGTAATATATAAGTAAAAATTTTTAAAAAAAATCATTCAGAAAAATGCTAAATATTTAAATACAGAAATTGGTTGTCTACATATTATTGTGTCACTATTATACAGTTAAGAGTAATAGCATACAATATGCTCAAGCATATTATCGACCTTTACAATGTGTATGTATGGATGAATGGATGTGTTAAGATGAACTAAAGACAGATGGAATGAGATTCAATGTAGAAATGTTTTCTCTTTTTCATGGGCTTTTGAAATAATTAATTTAGAGTACAAATGGGAAAATATTTTTGGATCCATAGTATAAGAGATTCAGTTTAAAGAAAAACAGCAGATTTTAAGGTACAATTTAATCCAAATAACTTTTGATACCATTTTAAAGAGATTTCCTGATGACACTATGGAGGCAGTGAATAGTTGTTAATTATATAATAAGGAAGATGAGAATGATTTTTGTTTGGACAAACATTTACATAGCTACATATAAATTTGGACCTACTAATTGGAATAAAAATTCCAACATATTACTTAAACCGCCAGAATATTTTTGAAATTTGAAGTACATAATAATTTTTTGAAATATTTTTGTTTTTACTAATTAGGAAGCAATTAGAATGTGGTGAATCTATAAAGATCATTACTCTTTAGAAATTCTGAAAAAAAATTTTTTCCAGTATTTGGAGTTGAATGAATTATTAGAGAATCCATCAATATTTAAAAGCTCGCCTGCATGTAGAAATCTCAGATGTTTGTTGAGACATCAATAGAACACCCCATAAAGTAAAGGAGGGTAGAATTTGTAGGAAAAGCAGAATAAAACCCAGGCCTAAAGGTATTTAATATATTTTTTGTAAACATTGACTAGAATCAAACACCTATCAAACACTTTGGATAACTTTCCAAAAGCCATTCTACATTAGTACAATCAAACAGTTGCTAGAATGATAACTGCTAAAATTATAACTCAGACATGTATTTCTTTTGCAGTGCACTACTTCCAAAACCAATCAGCTCCACCATAATGGGATTCAGGAGACCTAACATGTTTAAAAAGATGTGTAATGATCTAATATGTGTCCCAAAGCATCAAGAACCAAATAAGAAGTGTGGTTTATTATGAGCACATGATAATGACTTGTAGAAAAGGGTAGAGGGAGATTGCAAAAATAATTCTGTTCCCAAAAGTGTACCACTACGTCTACAATTCCATTACACATATACTCAATATCTTAGAATAAACTTGTATTCTTAGAATAAACATAGTAAACATATTAGTAACTTAAAATAGAATTAACAATACCCCTCTATGGAAAACATTTTAGATTACCTAAATTACAAATAATTAAATTAGCAATGTATTGTTTTGGGAGGGAGAGAAATAAGGAGGTTAAATTACTCTTTTGGCCAAAGTGTGCAATTCTGACAATGTTTTGGAGGAGATTAATATGGCGAACATGTATTTCATAATGAAATTTACACACTGTGAATGAAATGAAAATGTGTGTGATGACAACTTCAAAATTCACAAGAATACAAACACACTTGAAAGATAGTGTTTAAAAAGGAATCTTTGTAAATAGGTATATCATTTTGGTTACTGCCAAAACCAAAAAATCATGACTAAAACTCATCATTTTTTTAAATTTTCCTTTGTTTGTAACTAAGGCAAAAATTCTAAAGAAAGGTATTGATAAGGACAATGTGAATATACCAACCTCACTTCAAAATAAAAATGTCCAAGTATAAAATCGACCTTATTTCCCCAATATTCCCAAACAGAATTTCTTACCTTAGGATTTTGTTAATGGTATCTCCTTTCTCTGTTATCAGACACAAAAATAACAATGCAACCCACAACAATAATAAACAAGATTTTTTAAATTCTCTGTCTTCCTGACCAATATTCATTTTCTACCTATAGTTTTGGTATTTGCTAAGTTATCTGAGGCAATTCCCTGAGACCTTCTGTGGCAGTATATTCTCCAGTCACATGATTAAACACACACACACACACACACATTTTTATTGAGATTATACTAATCACACAATGTAAAAATGTTTTTAGCTATTAAGTGATCTCAGATATAGATATTGTCACAGCAAGCAAATATACTGTGTCTTCTCAATTGAAGGGACATGTAATATATTGGAACATTATTGTTTAGAATATTAACTTTTCAGTACATAGTCCCAATTTATTGTTAAAAATCCTATTCCCCTGTAGAAGGTTGGAATATTTTAAGAAACAAAAAGAAAATATTATTTCAAATAATTTTGTGTATCATTAAATATTTTAGACTCTTGCCTTAATGGGACAAATACACATTTTACAAGTACTAAGTTTGAGGTTTTAAGAGCCATGAAATTTAATCTGGAAACAATAAAATAACATACAAATTCTGAAGGCAATTGAGGACAGACATAAATAAAAGTCTTAGCTATGTTCTGCTTAAAAACAACACCTGGTATTACCATAAGAAGTAGTTTTTGGTATATATGAGATACTTATCTAATCCTCCTGCCTCTGCCTCCTGAGTCACTGGGATTACATATGTGTGCCACTGTGCCCAGCATCAAATACAAAGTTTTGAAGGAATTTACATGCTTACACCCTCAATCCTGGAATGGGTGAGGATTTTTTTTTTTTTTTCTATTCCTGATCTGTGTTCATGGCATCTTTCCAAGTACAAAGTACATGACTTCTTTTTAGTGTGCTTATCATTTTAGCCACAACACCCTCCTTGGCAACACCTTTAAATCTACTCCTTTTGTAATCAAACTGCAAATCTTTCAAATATTTCCACTCTGTTTGACTCCCAATTCCCACAACAAATCTGGATAAAAGCATCTGGTAATATCCATATCTGAATGCTGGGACATCTTTTACCATGTAAGCCAGTCTATCATCTTTAAAGTTAGCCTCACAAAGTTTCAGGACATAGAAAAAATGTGGACAAATTCTTGCCAGAATAAAATATAAATGGTCTCTAGGTCATACAGAGTTACCATTTCCTTGTAGAACCTCATTATCAATAGTGTTTACTCTCTACATTCTTACTAGTATTCTGGTCCTCTGTGCCCCTACCAGAATCACCCGTTAGGCTCTGCTTAGAGTTTCTTAGGTTTTATCCAACCCACTTCTACAAACTTTTTAAAACTTCTCTCACAAACCAGTTTCAAAGTCTTCTGACACATATTGTCGGGTGTAGTCCACAGCAATGGCTCTGCTTCTCTGCACAAATTTTATGAGTTAGTCAATTTTCTGTTGTTGTGATAAAATACCTGAGAACATCAACTAATAGGAGGAATGATTTATTTGGGCTCTAATAGTTTCATAGGTTTCAATCCCTAGTTGCTTGGCCCTGTTGCTTTTCAGCCTTCATTGTAACAGAAGCACATATTAGAGGGAGTCTGTTATCTCACAGCATCTGTGAAGCAAAAAGAGAGTGAGAGGGGAAGGAGCCAAGGTCTCCCTACCTCTTTTCAGAGTACACTCCAATGATTTAACATTCTTCCATTAGGCCCACCTCCTAACGGTTCCACTAACTCCCAACAGTGCCTCAGACTGGTGACCAAGCCTTTAACACATGAGTCTTTAGGGGGCACTGGGCACTTCAGATCCAAAAATAACAGTGATAAAAAATCCAAAGCTATTAAGCATTGCACCTGTCATTGAGAAGTGTGGTCTTACAGCCACAATATCATAAAAATCTGAGTTGACCATTAAAAGTGTTTCACACAAAACTTACTAAACTCGACTATAGAGGGATGAATCCAGAAAAATCACTATTTTAAAGGTGATCATTAGATTCTTCATGTTGAATAACAAGGTTAGCATATTATTTAATATAAATTTCTAAATTCCTATGTATATAAAAATTCATAGGAGGTTTAGCATATATTTTTGTCAAAAAAAATCCAAATCTTAATGTTATGCAAAAGTAGGAGACATTAGACTTTTACTATTGGGTAAATTTATTAGGTTAAAAAATTAAGTTAGCAGAGATTACATTTGAATCATTCCCAGGCAAAAGAAAAGCCCCTTTCTACTATTGGTTCTGCTGGGAGATCATTCTCAGGTTTCCATGTTTTTCAGATAGTGTAAAGTAGTACAAAATTACCAGGTATAGCCACACGACCTTTACAACTTTTGCAAACATACTCATTGTAAGAAAACTAACACCAAAAGAATAATCAACAACACAAGAATTAAGGTGATGTATCTGAAGAGAACCCTACCTATCTTAAATATTATATGCAAGCTTTATTTTGTATTCTGCTTCATTCTCCCTTCACAGAATGTATTTGTATTTCTTTCTGGAATTACATAGAGTGGATGATACACACTCTTGATGTGACTACATACTTCAGTGTGTGTGGCTGGTAATCTGCTCTTTGCCTGTGCTAATCCTCCAGCTGAGGATAGAGAAAGGCTAAAATTTTTATTTAGAGCCATCTTGATGACAAATGTCCAATTCCTGTATCCTGAATTAAATAATAGAATCATAAGAAGTGTTGATGGTAATTAGCAACCTGATTTTCACTTTTCAAAAAAGAACAGTGAATTCTTTTGACTTGTCCAAAGTTTCAGAGCTAGTTATCGGCACAGTTGTGTGAAATCAGAGCTTTGTTAGCAACATATACATGTACTGATAAATGTCTTGAACACTTATAATCATCTCAGTTTCACAATAAGTTTGCCAATACAAGAAAACTCATTAAAATCAAAGGTAAAATAAGCTCACCATTATAATAATATTCAGATTAATTAAAATTTATTATATTAAATAGCAACACAAATATGAATGGAATGAACAAGTTTCTCTATTGAACTACATTACATATTTTGGAAAATTATATTTTAGCTGAAAAAAATTGAAAAGAAATGCACTTTTTAAATGCTACATAATCCTCAAGCACCTTGTTATCCGCCAAGCTGCTCAGATGATTTAGCATCAGTGCCAGCAAACCATTTCATACTCATGAATACATTTTACTCCTTAGGATAGCTCTATTCACTGCAGAAATTTAAGCTAATAGAACAAGAGAAAGTAATATAAAAAATTAACTTGAGAAAAATGGAGATTATCATAAGAAAAGCTCAGTAAGAAATCCATTCAGTAACACATAGGAATCTTAATGAACAAATAGAACATTTTGTACAACTTGGATAAATTGATTCTTGGGTCAAACATAAATCAGATGGGATTAACAAAAAGGCATGCTAGACAGTGCTTTAGTTATTGAGAAGATGAAAAATTTCTACATTTTTCAACTTTTTAATTTCTCAAATATTCTCATAGAATTGAGATATATTCTCTGCCAAGCAGACATAAAATGTAAACTTGAAAACAGGTATGTTTTCCGCCAATTTTTAGCAGCTTACAGTGCAGATTACAAAAGAAAGACAGGGGTCTGTGAGACTATCTGTTACAAGTATACAAGACATTTTGCTTTCTGCAGCTTGTCCACAGTAAGTTTTTGACCCCTGTGAAATCATTTATGGAACCAGTATACATAAATGTTACTGGCATTTTTTTAAACCAGGACTTATCATCTAACAACATGCTC